>NC_069798.1:45604926-46232916 GCF_027406575.1 Nycticebus coucang
TCTGAAAGGGTTTATTCATTCATTCACTCCACAGATGATCCCAAGAGCCCACTATGTGTCAGACACTGGGCCAGGTGCTGGGCTGACCCTGAGCTGTACAGAAGACTCAGTTACCCAGAAGGGCATTCTCCTTACTGTTCTCAGCTGTTGTGCTCGCTGCCTATTGGGACTTGCTCACTTAGGATTGGGTGGAGGGCATTCTCTCTCTAAACAAGCTATAGCCTCCATAGAGCAGAGGCATGTCTCCTAGTCCTGGAATGTTCTTTCAAGCAGTGAACACAGCCCCTGACTGACCTACAGACCCATAGGGGATATGTTATCTCTCTAGAGCTTTCTTTATAGGAAAACTAATGACCTGTGGGTATGGAGGAAATTTGTTTAAGTAGCATTATAGCCAGGGAATTTCCTTAACTCTGGAATTTGTTTAGTTTGGGGAAGGCCTGTTTATTTTGTACTTCTCAGAATCCACAGGGAATTCTAGGGTGTCTTTGGAGTGAGCTTTGCCCTATGATGGTGTTTGTATTTGAGTTAGAGGGGCACAGTACCAGGAAGGAAAGGGACGTGCCTTAGACGACAGCAAGGCAGGGGGTGAACTCGCGTCTCTTCTCTCCGGCGCTCCGAGGTGTGTTGCTGCATTCAGGTACCACCAGTGTGTTGAGTTATAGTGCAATTACATATCAGATCTCAGAACCAAAAAATATCTGAGCTGGAAGAAAATTCAGGTGTTATCAACTCTAGCGTATCATTTCATTAAGGGGAAAGTGAAACCCAGAGAGAGGAAGGACTTTTCCAAGGTCTCACTGGTGGTTTTGAAGTGGTACTAGGGCAAGCCTTCCAGTCCTTCCAAGGCCAGGTCCCAGATTATGCACCCGAACTTGGTAGAGACCTCTTTTTGCTTGCTTAAACTTTGGCAAGGTCAAGACACTGTCATTAGGGACCTTTTAACGGAAAAAGAGAGAAGAGATGGCTGTGCATGCACTACTAGACAGACTGATCTATAGCTGAGCTGTCTTAGAGTCATCTTAGTGAGGCAAACAATGTCAATTTCTATGAAGCCAGACAGCAGCAGCCACTTGAAATTCAAAATCATGCTCAAGACAGTGCTACATGCTGGCTTGTGTCTAGATTAGTCTTAATCAACTGTCCACTTCTTTCTGAGATGTGTATGCTTGTCTGGGTGCTCCCCATGTTCCAGGCTGGGAAAGCTTCACGAACCAGCTGGGCAAATTCTTGGGTTGTTGCCCTGCTCAGGATTTTCAAGATGCATATAACTCTCATTTGGAATTGTCCCCAGAGCAAATAGGCTGCTAGGCAGATAGCCTGATGCTGACCTGGACTCCCTGCCAGAGTCCATAGCGGCTAAGCTATGTGATCAAGGCTGGTCATATAAATTTTTGAGGTCCCAGTGTTCTTCTCTGGGCAATGGGGGTTGCTAGGGCTTATGATACTTAGATACCATGGGAGGACCAAGGGAGGGCCAATAGAGAAATGCTTTGAAAAGAGCAAATGTCAGCAGCGGGATGGGCTGGTGGCCTTCTGTTCATTTCTCTGTTTCACCTACCTAGAGATAACTTAGCTGTGGGCAAAAATAAGGCCTGTCATCTCCTGCCAAGAACCATCCCGTAAGTCAAAGGTTTGTTGTCATTCCTGAAAACTTAACAACGTGGATGAGAAATGTCCTGTTGGAATCTGGATTTCTGGGGGAATTAGGGTAAAGGTATTGGTCAGGGCCCACTGGCCTCCAGGGAAGGACACTGGGGTAAGATTTGTCTCAGGTCCTGGCTGGTCCTACTGGGAGGCTGGTGACCACAGAGAAGAGTACGGGTTGGGTGGGAATGATTTCAAGAGCAAAGGAGAAAAATATACCCCCAGAATGGGTCTCCTATGTGCCTTGATACACTCTGAAAATGGTCACTTAGCAACGTGGCTCTTAACTCCCCTGAAAGCTCATGTTCCCTGGAAAGTGGTAACTTCAGAGGCTAGTATGAGTTGCATGTATTTCAACTTTAGTGAATCTACCAGATCTCTTCGGAGTAAGGGTTTGATTTGGGGTTGGAGATTGGGGAGGAAGAAGTTAATAGGAGAGGGGAAAGTGGAGAGGGTGTGTGTGAAATTCAGACCAAGGTTAGGATCACACAGTTACAAAAGCTTGGTAAGATTCTGGCCTAAAATAAAGTTCTAGGACTGCCTATGACTTGAAAATGGCCATACTCTTCTCTTTCCTTTGGATACAATAATTTTGAGTTTATTTTGATATTTTGCTATTAACTAACAAGGTAATTTCCAAGGTACATTTTTATCCATTTTGAAAAAAATCAAATTCATTTCTTCCTACTAAATGATCTGTTTATGTCATGCTCCTATGGTATATTAGGAAGTGTGACAACAAATTGATTCACAATTATCACACATTCTGGAGTAATCCCCAGATGCTCTTTCTCCTTGATATCCCTGCCAAGTCTTTGTTATTTTTCTTATTCTGTTGCCTGGAAAGTTGCTTCGTAAATACATGCTCTATAATTTTTTAAGGTGATAATCATGATGATACGATTATGAGGATGACAATGCTTTGATTGGGCAACTTCTTAATTCATTTCCCTTAAACATGTTTAGATCTCAATCTTTAGGACTTACTTTGATAGCTAATATAAAACGGGGGAGGAATGGGAATCTGGATTCTGTGCCCTTGGCTAACAACCTGAATCCATGTGTAAAATGAGGAATTGAAAAGGAATGGCCACTGACTATGGTGCTTACGGATGCCAAGAGGGTCGGCGAATGAGTATAGCTGGGATGGTGGCCACTGTGGCCAACTGGAGAGGCTGTGCCCATCTAAAGAGGTGGAGGCTGGCTCGGTGCCACATATACTGGGGCTGGAGGGTTTAATCCCGGCTAAACAATGACAACTACAACAAAAAAAATAGCTGGGTGTTGTGACAGGCGCCTGTAGTCTCAGCTACTAGGGAGGGTGAGGCAAGAGAATCGCTTAAGTACAAGAGTTTGAGGTTCCTGTGAGCTGTGACACCATGACACTCTACCAAGGGTGAGTAGTGAGACTCTGTCTCAAATAAATAAATAAATAGGTGGTGGCTACTAGGTACCAACTGTCAAAACCTTGCAAAAATAAGAACCCAGCGCTACCAGAACTTTTTTCTCTCTCTCTCCAAAAGAATTCGGAAGTGCAGATTTAAAAAAAAAAAAACAAAAAACAATTTAAACACTGGCAACTAATTCAGGTTTTAAAAAGAAATCCAACAGGCCAAGCAGAGTTCAAACTGAGAGTTGACAGCTTCTCATTTCTGAATGGGAAGATCTAGAAAGCCCTTCTAAGTAAATAGGCTACAGTTCTTTAGATGATGTTAACTCATGGTGATTCTGATTCTCTTCTTAGTCATCACGTTGAAGGTTCAGAAATGCAGGGCCAGGGGACAAGGCTGAAGGGTCCATCACTGGCTGATCAGAGTTACTCAAGGAGTCTGAAAAATGGCAGATTATAGAGTCCCCCTTCAGATTCCTGAAGCAGGAATCACTGCATAGCCATCTGTCCGTCCACCCATCTGCCCTCCCACGGATATTTGTTGAAGCTCTGACTGTGTAGGCTGGGCACAGCTGTAGCCATCGTGGTGTCAGGGGCTGGGGCAAATTCAGGCCTGACTGTTCCTGAATGACTGAGGGGCTCCTTCAGATGCCCATTTACCAACACACCGTGGACTCTGGTTCCTGTAAACTTTGATACTGGTGAAAGGGACTCTAGATAAAACTGAATAATTGTGAAACAGGGGAGGTTCTGAATATTTACATTCTGGCTTTTGGCTCAACCCCAGGAAGAGTTGCATGTGCAGAGTGCAAGACAGAAGCCACCTCCAGTTCCACCAGGAAGTCTTGCTCAGGGTAGGGAGGACGAAAGTGGTCTCCACATTGAGACTGATTGCCTGGAATTGAAGTGATAACAGCAAAGCTTTGGAAAGGCAAATAGGAAATAAATACCCTTTGTTTATATCTGAGAGTTAAGATTCAGGGTCAGAGCCTTCTTATTGTTTTACCAGTTAGTCATGAGGATGTTTCGTGTTCACAGTCTCTTCTAAGTGAGTAGGAGACACAGGAGAGGAGAAATATAAATTTAGGTCCAGGCTCTGCAGACAATGAAGGTCTTATCAGGGTACCACGTTGTTACTGAGAGAGCAATGTGAGCAGGATAGAACCAAGTATGCAAATGTGTGTGCAGGCGGCAAGTGCTGGGAGGGACTAGAAGTCTCTGGAAACCTCCTCCTGAGCAGAGGAAACGGTCCTCCTCACCAGTTATTACTGTTTTCCCCTCCCTTTCCTGTAAGGAGCTCTGTAAGGAGAGATTCCTGGCTGCATTCTTCTCCCTCAGCATGCAGGCTCAATTAATAAATCTTTCCAAGATGGTTAGATATTAGGTTATTAAGTATGAAATGTCCGATTTCCTTAAGTACTAAGTTTCGAGAGTTTCTATCTCTGACATTTCACTTTTTTTTTTTTTTTGGTAATTGTGAAGGTACATCTTTGTTCTTTCACATGCATGTTTAGGGTTGCAACTGTCTTTCAAATTTCTTTAGAGCAATTTTTTGTGAAACCATGGGTAAGTCAAAAATTTATGTTGTTTTTGAATATGAGTTCTGTTATAGAACCAATGCCCTGCAGTCAGCTTGGAATATCAACAAAATGTTTGGGAAGGATGTGGCTAGTGAATGTCAATGATGTGAGAATTTCCAACCTGGTGATTTTTTTTTTTTTTTTTTTGTAGAGACAGAGTCTCACTTTATGGCCCTCGGTAGAGTGCCGTGGCATCACACAGCTCACAGCAACCTCCAACTCCTGGGCTTAAGCGATTCTCCTGCCTCAGCCTCCCGAGTATCTGGGACTCAGGCGCCTGCCACAACGTCCGGCTATTTTTTGGTTGCAATTTGGCCGGGGCCGGGTTTGAACCCGCCACCCTCGGTATATGGGGCTGGCGCCTTACCGACTGAGCTACAGGCGCCACCCCCAACCTGGTGATTTTGATCTTCAACTGAGCCATGTGGGTGACCTAAGACCGAGGTGGATAATGATGAGCTGAAAGTTGTGGCTGAGGCAAATCCATCTCAACATATGTATGAAATTAGCATCAAGGTTTAATGTTTATTATTCTAATAATATTGGACCATTTGACACAAACTGGCAAGGTCAGGAAGCTGGATAGATGGGTTCTGCAGGAATTAAACAACTGTCAGAAGAGGAATCGGCTTGATGCTTGCCTTTTTTTTTTGTCACAACATAAAAGTGAACAAACCATTTCCACACCATATTATTACATGTGATGACAAATGCATTCTTTTTGACAATCACAAGTGTTTAGCACAATGGCTGGACACAGATGAAGTGCCAAAACATAGTCCAAAACCAAGTATTCACCAAAAATACTAATGATGTCTGGTGGTCCAGCACCATACTATCCTCTAAGGCTTCTTGAAACCTAGTCAATTGATTACAAAAGATGGCTCCTGCAACCAACTGGACGGCATGATGAGGATGCTTGTGATTAAGCAGTCAGGATTGGCCAATAGAGACAGGCCAATCTTCTTGCAAGACAATGCTGTAACACCACAAACTAGGCTGCTCAAACTACAGAAGCTGGACTGTCATCCACTGAATTCACCAGAACTTGCACCAACCGGCTACTACTTCTTCCAGGCTTTGGACCACTTTTTTATTTTTTGGCAGTTTTTGGCCGGGTCTGGATTTGAACCCTCCACCTCTGGTATATGGAGCTGGTGCCCTACTCTTTGAGCCACAGGTGCCACCCTGGGCCACTTCTTGCAAGTAAACATATTCCATTCACAACAAGCTGTGGAAAATATGTTTTATGATTTCATCGCCGTTTGCTCTCCAGGCTTCTTCACTGCTAACACACATAAGCTATCATTAAGATGGCTAAACTGTGCCAATAGTTTAGGCACATACTTTGATTAATTGTACTGCTTTTTGTTTGAGATACAGCAAATGAAACTTTTGATTTGAAATGAAGATTTAATGACTTAATAATTTCTAACATAAATTTTGGAGTCAAATGGCTGTGTAAGCTTGGGGGAAATAACTTACTGTCTCCGAACTTCAGCTTCCTCATGTAAAATGTGGGTGATCATACCAAATTTAAGGAAGATGATGAAGATCAAATGAGATAGTGTATATTAAAGGCACTGTGGTGCCTTGGCACTCAACAAATATGATTTCATTTGTCCATGGAGAAATGGGAATACTGATTTTCCAAAACCTGTACTAACCCCTGCAGTGGGGAAATCACATGTGGCTGCCCAGCACTTGCAGTATGGCTCGTCTAAATGGCCATCTGCTCCGAGGGTAAAACACACAGCAGAGTCTGAACACTTCGTAGGAAGAGAAATTTGATTACTTGTTGAAATGATAGTATTATGGATGCATTGGGCTTAAAAAATACATTATTAAATTAATCCTGTTTCCTTTAAATTCTTTTTCAGATCTTTGCCTTCTAATGTTTTAAAAGTGATAATTAGAAAATGTCAAGTTACATATGTGGCTCACATTATATTTCTACTGACAGTGCTGTAAAACTTTCCCAAGCTAGATGGTCTGGCATTCCTAGAGATTTTGCGTAGTGGACTGCCTCCGATAGATTTGTCTAAGATGAAAAACTAGGGCACAATTTTGTCATGGAGTACAAGGGCAATCTGAGCTGATTTCCAGAAGGGTAGAATGATTATTTCAATTTGGACATATAGCAGCTCTTCCCTCATTTAGTGTGAACTGAGTGGGGTCTTGCTAGAATGCTCTGTGAAGAGACAGAAATGAATTATAAGCATTCAGTAGGGGCGGCGCCTGTGGCTCAGTGAGTAGGGTGCCGGCCCCATATGCCGAGGGTGGCAGGTTCAAACCCAGCCCCGGCCAAACTGCAACAACAACAAAAAAAAACAATAGCCGGGTGTTGTGGCGGGCGCCTGTAGTCCCAGCTGCTCGGGAGGCTGAGGCAAGAGAATCGCGTAAGCCCAAGAGTAGAGGTTGCTGTGAGCCGTGTGACGCCACGGCACTCTACCCGAGGGCGGTACAGTGAGACTCTGTCTCTACAAAAAAAAGAAAAGCATTCAGTAGATATTAGCTCTACTTAGCTTCATTCCCCTATCTTTGGGTCAGTCACATGATTATACCCCTGCAAAACATTAGAAGCATGTGTACTAAGATCAGAAACAAGGCACTATTGCCACTACTATTCAACGTTGTACTGGTATCCCTATAAAATTAAATGAGAGAAATCAAGTAGAAGCATAAGAATTGTTAGTGTTTTTTAAAAATCCATATTTGTAGATAATAGGCTTGTGTGTTTGTTTGATAGGGCTGCCATAACAGAATACCACAGACTGGTGGCTTCAGCAGCAGAAATATACTTTCTCTCAGTTCTAGAGGTTGGAAGTCTAAGCTCAAGGTGTTGGCAGGTTTGCTTTCTTCTGAGGCCTCTCTCTCTGGTTTACAGATGGGTGTCCTCTAGTTTACATAATCTGTCCTCAGGGCAGGCATATCCCCTGAGGCCTATTTTGAGTGCCCAAATTTCCTGTAATTATAAGGTCACACATCAGACTGAATTAGGGCCTACCCTGATAGTCTCATTTCAACTTAATCACTGCTTTGAAGGCCTTATATCCAAGTACAATCACATTCTGAGGCACCAGGGCTTAGGGTTTCAACATATGATGTTTGGGAAGACACAATTCAGCCTGTTAACAGCTACTTGGAAAGCCTAAAAATCAATGATAAAACTAACTCAAACAATAAAAAAAAAAATCAGTAAGGTAGCAAGATAAAATTATTAATAATATACGAAACCCAGTAGCTACCATATACACAAATATTAATCATAAGCAGTTAAAGGACACAATGGTAGAGAAAATCCTATTTCAAACAGTAATAAGGGAAAATAAACCTTGGTGAGTTTATTTTTGTTAGAAGCATGTAAACCTACAGAGGAAATTTTAAAAAACCATCTTGAAAGACATAAAATTAGACTTTAAGAAATGGGAAAGATAGCTCTTATTGTTGGATAAGATGACTCAATGTCATAAACATGTCAATACCCCCATGTTAATTTACATATTTGATGCAATATCAACTAGTTGTGTGTGTCTAAACCCACACACACACACCCACACACAATTTTAGTTGATACTAAAATTCATATGGAGAATTTATCAAATAAACAAGAGTGGATAGAAAAACACTAAAAAAAGTAAAATTCTGGGGAAGGACTAGCTCCACCGAACATTGAAACATACCACATAGCATATTTAATTTGAAAGGCATGGTGTTGCTACATGGATATAAATACAGACTAGTAAAAGAGAATACAAAGTCCGTCCACAGACCTAAGCTCATTTAGAAACCTAAGCTCTCTCTCTCAATAGAGATAGCATGGCAAATTACTAGAGCAATATGGTCTTTTAAAATAAATGATGCTAGAACAACTGGACATCCACTAGGAGAAAAAAATTAGATTCATACATCACACCATATGCAAGAACAAATTCCAAATGAAAATGGGTTATATGTCTCAATTTAAAGTATGAAACTATGAAAGTGCTAGAGGAAAACACGGTGAATTCCTTTTAACCTTGGCAGGTCAACTATGACTCAAAACTCGGAGAGACAATAAAGGAAAAGATTAATCAACTTGACTACATTAAAAAAATCCTCATGACAAAACAAATTCAAAATGACAACTGACAAAGTTAGAGAAGATTAAAAAATCATGAAAAAAAGTATTTGCAACATTTATCACTAGCAATGGGCCAATATTCCTAAGACATAATAAACTCCCCCAACCTGAGGGATAAAGCTTTAAAAACATGATGGAAGAATGAAGGAAAGTCATCAATACCTAATTCAACAAAAAGGGCTATAAAACATGTCCTTTAAACATTAAGAACTGTTCAAACTCTTGTTTTGACTGGCTTTGATAAGGTTAAAGGCTGAGAGAACTATATGCAAATAACTATGCTAGTTAGTAAATTTGTTTCTCTCTTTTTTTTTTTTTTTGTAGAGACAGAGTCTCACTTTACTGCCCTCGGAAGAGTGCCGTGGCGTCACACAGCTCACAGCAACCTCCAGCTCTTGGGCTTACGTGATTCTCTTGCCTCAGCCTCCTGAGTAGCTGGGACTATAGGCGCCCACCACAACGCCCAGCTATTTTTTGTTGTTGTTGTTGTTGTTACAGTTTGGCCGGGGCTGGGTTTGAACCCGCCACCCTCGGCATATGGGGCCGGCGCCCTACTCACTGAGCCATAGGCGCCGCCCTAAATTTGTTTCTCAAAGGGAATTCTTCAGTTCTGAATCTAGTTTATGTCTACAATAGGATTGAACAAGTAAGTAAACATATTGTAGATACAGATAAATGAATTAGAAAATTAATAGAGGCATGTGTGTGTCTATTTTCTATCTGCTGGGGGACATGGAAGGAATGACACTCCACTAACAATGAATACATCTAAGTCTTGGTTTCTAAATACCATTCTCTAATAAAAGGAAGCACGGTTTATTAGAGAAATGGTTGATTCTAGTACTGGAACAGAGAATATACAACATGAGCCTGGAATAGCTTGTGATGCCAGGAAATAAGGACATACTCAAGAAAAGATGGTGGCATGGCATGGACAAGGGGTCCAACCTGGAGGAGCCCCCAGTGCCAAAGGCGGGGAAGTCGAAAGACTATAAAATAAGAAAGTATTAGACTATATAATTTGTAGATTACTAGGCAGAATAAAATAAATATCCATTCATTCATACTGTTACAACTTAATAACTAAAGAAATAATGGCAGAGAAGAGGCAGCTCTTTCTTACAGAATTCCAATTAATAAAAGCAGAAGGAAGGACTTAAATAGAAAAATTATCCTTAGGCAAACATCACACTAATAAGCAAGAACCATTGATGGAAGCTAAAACCAGGGGGCAAAAGTATAATGGGAAACATGATATTTGCATAGCTTCAAAGTATCTCCCCACAAGATATTTTTTACTTGCATAGGAAAAAATGATAATTTTATAGTGGAGAAACTTACTACCTTAACCAAGGGGTCAGGGTTAATAAGTAACAGGACACATTGACATCATGTGCTGGAGCACAGGGAAAGGTGCAGCGTTGCTGTTGTGGTGTTCTTGCTAAGATAGTGAAATCTCAATCTCATCGTAAGAAAACATCACACAAACCCCCAAACTGAGAAACTGTCACAGACCAAGAGGACATACTGACTAAATGCAATGTGAGATTCTGTATCGGATCAGAGACAGGAAAAAGGACACTAGTGGGAAAACTGGTGAAATTCAACTGAGACCTACAGGTAGAGGTATTGCATCAAGGTCAATGTTCTGCTTTTGATAATAGGAGTGTTTGTGTTACGTGAAAGATTAACATTAGGGGAGGCAGGGTGAAGAGTATATGGAAACCATATGTTATCTTTACGACTTTTCCATATTCTAAAATTACCTTTTTAAGAAAAGTTTTTAAAAATGGCCCCTACATATTTGCTGGGTCAGAGAGAGATTCAGAGTTTAATATAAATAGACAATCCAGGCTCCGCACCTGTGGCTCAAGTGGCTAAGGCTCCAGCCACATGAGCTGGTGGGTTTGAATCCAGCCTGGGCCTGCCAAACAAGAATGACAACTGCAACCAAAAAAATAGCTGGGCGCTGTGGTGGGCACCTGTAGTCCCAGCTACTTGGGAGGCGAAGGCAGGAGAATCGCTTGAGCCGAGGAGTTGGAGGTTGCTGTGAGCTGTGATGCTACAGCACTCTAGCCAGGGTGACAGTTTGAGGCTCTGTCTCAGAAAAAGAGAGAGAGAGAGAGAGACCAAAAGAGAGAAATAAAAAAATAAAAATTAAAGCTTCCTCCTATCATAGCCTCAGTGTAGTTAACTCACAGTTATAAAATGATATACTAACTTCGTTTTTTGGTTATATGTTGAGGATTGCACCTCTACTGACCCAATCCTAGAAGACTGAGGTTAAAATATGATCATGCATTAAATGTTTTCATCCATCAGCAATGAATAAAACTCTAATGGAGATACAAATAAAGATGTTGAAAGCAAAAGTGATTACCCTTTTAACCTCTTTAAAGAGCGTCATAGAAAGAGAAATTGCTTCTGCATAAGGGCCACAGTGCCTTAGAAAACCAAAAGAACTGGAATGAGGAGAAATAAATCTCTGAATCATTTGAATCAGTTTCCCAAAACTTTTTGTGCAACTAACTGACCCCTGATTCCTGATATTCTAGCTAAATAGTTATTCCCTTGTGTAAATTTGCCATCTGCATCAAACAGGAAATAGCTTTGTAAGAATCAGTTGGCTGTTAGTTGTGTGTGTGGGGGAACCAGGGGAGAGGAGGAGCGTTTGGGGACAGAGAACCAAAGACCTTGGCTGGGAGCTGGTGGCATCTGCAGATCCACTCACAATAGCCCACCAGGGTCCCAACCTCTGCTGCAGAAATTCCAATGGAGGCATGGCTGTAGGGGTGGGGGATGGAGAGTTGCTACAAGCTGATCAAGTTCTCTTTGAGGAAAGCAAAATAATTCATAAGTCTCTTTCTATGGGCATGGTCAATATTGCATATACTTTTGATAGTGGCCCTATAGCCAGACAAACAGAGGGTGTCAATGTCCTGTCTGGGAAGGGGCCTGATGGGAAAATGACCATAAGCCTCACTGGGCAAAATCACCACTGGCTGGATCAGCCTGAGATGGGCATCTGTTCTGTTCCTGAAAGTAGGCCATGACAGCCCAAGTCCGTCTCCCATGATGGGTCAGATCAACCCACCTATGCGTAGACAGTCTAGGTCACCACCAACAGGGTTCTCTTGCCATTCATTGGAAGGCCTGAAATTTCACAGTATAGCTTCATTCCATTGGATCAGCAGTGCATGGATGCGTGATGGGTGTTCAATCCCTTAGGGCGAGTAGGTGGCTGATTTCAGTGGGGAGGGATGGACAAGGTGCTCTCAGTCTAGAGGACAGGAACTGTCCAGGGTGGTATCCTAGGTGATTGAAGAGGGTACTTGCACAGCCTGCAGCCAGACTTGTTGGGTGCTGTAGTGGCCATCTATAGTCCAGCTACTTGGGAGGCTGAGACAAGAGGATTTCTTGAGCCCAGGAGTTTGAGGTGAACTAAGAGTTTGCTGTGAGCTAAGACGCCATGGCACTCTACCAAGGGTGACCAAGTGAGACTCTGTCTCAAAACAAAACAAAACAAAACAAAACAAAACAAAACAACAACAAAAAAGAAGAACGAGCCAGGCATCATAGGGAGGGAGGATACTGACCAGGACAAACTTAGCCCAGGGCTGTGGCAGGTCAGGCTTTCATCTGCCAACAGCCCTTTCCAGCTCCAAGGCCTGTGTGGGGACTGTGGGGTTACACTTCAGAACCAGAGTACTGGCTTGGGCAAAGGAAGGAGAAAATGCTGTTCCACCACAGAGGAGTCCTCAAGGCTCCAGAATAGGGGTGGGCAATGGTGCAGGGCAGGGGTCAGCAAACTATAGTCTGAAGGCCTATTCTGGATGACTGCCTATTTTTGCAAATAAGGTTTTATTGGAGCACAGCAACATTCATTCTATTAAGTCCACTTTTGCTTTCCTGATACAATGAAAGAGTTGCATAGTTGTGATAAGACCAGATAGCCCACAAAACCTACAATATTTATTCTCTGCCCTTTTATAGAAAAAGTTTGCAGGCCTCTGGTCTAGGGCATGTTGGGTTCTGTCTGTGCTTTCGAAAAAGAAAATTCTCTCAAAAGAATCCGAGGTTCCCAAACCCTGATTCCACTGTTTTACCAAACCTTCTATTATCTGAGACTCCATGCTCCCTTCTTGCCTCTGGAAAAGTCACATCACTTTGTGAGCACTGATCCTTTCAACTGTTGTATCGGGGCCAGAAACAGCCACCTCTTAGGACACTTTATGGATTCAGCCCAACACAGGAGTGAGTAGCCAGGAATAAAAGGAATCATCTGAATGGTGAGAATTCTGTGAAACAGCAGTATGTATGTCCTCATTTTAATCTTGAAATGAACACGTTCCTCCACAAAACAACACCTTTTGATAACAACAATAATACACTGCAGACAGGTTCTCTGTGCAAGTTGTTTATTTCCAAGGGTATCCGGGGTCCCAGGCAGGAGGCAGAAATGTTAAGAAAAGGTGTGAGTTGGGGTGGTGACCAGCAGACTGAAGAATTTCTGACAGCATTGTGCTGTGTCCAAAAGGAGTTAGGCTTCCAGCCATTGCAAGCTCATTCTAAATTTAGAACTGGAGTCTAATAGTAGGACGTGAATCCAGTCCTATGGCAGCCACTAGGGATTTAGGATACAGACACTCAATCTTTACAATTTTTACAAAGCCAGCACATAATCATGCTTACTAGGTTTGTTCCTACTCTGGGCCTTGTGAAAGCCAAGGACCCAAAGCTAGATATTAAGTGAGATATCATAAAGTCCTAAGGCACCACTTTCCCCCTCAAGGGCCATATGCTGTAATCCAGCTAAGAAAACAGACACGCACATAGAAAGATAACATGGATCAGTGTATATAACTGGGATTTGGTTCAGCTGTTGAGTAACCGAGACAAGCTTGGAAGTGCAGAGGTATGTCTGCTGGGGCCAGTGGAGCACCTCTGTTTCATGAAGCCCTTGGAGACTTGGGCACCTCTTCTTAGCCCTCCACCATCTCTAGAGAGTGACTGTCACCCTCTTGGTCCCTGGCATGGCTGCATTCCAGACACCAGGAAAGAAGAATAAACTAACAAGGGGCCAAAACCATGCATCATCACCTGTCTCTCAAGGAAGGTAGCTGCTGGATATTTATGCTTACACCCATTGGCCCAAACTTAGACCGTATGTGGCTACATGAGAGGCTGGAAATACAGTATTTTGTGTGGCCTTGAGACTTGCTAAAAATGGGAAAATGTAGCATGCTTCTTCTTTGTTATAAATGAATCTCTTCTTGTTTTTGCCATATATTCTATTTTGTTTTGTTATTAATCTTTTTATGCTAGCATATTTTGATTAGTATTTATATGGCATACTCCCCCCCATTCTTTTAAGTCTTCCGTATGAATTTTTTTAAGCCAAGTTTTTTGTCTATAACGTGTAGCTGGATTTTGTGTTCTTTTTTATTCACTTAAATAGATGACTTGAATCCATTAAATTTGTGTGAACCATTTTGTTTTCATTTTCTATTCATTATCCATTTTTCTTTCCTTTTTCGCCCCTGTCTAGGCTGTATGTTGAGTTGGGTAAAGTTATGTAGATCTCTCCACCCCATTTTATGACTTTACTGTTTGATAGCTATAGTTTCTATTCTATTCAATTTTAAATTTTCCCCAAAAATTCTATATTCAGTATTCAGTATTACATCCTATTACCAGCCATGGCAATAATGGCAATATATTTATGTCAACTATGTTGTTATTTATCAGGGTTGTAGTCAGACATTTCTTAACACAATATTTTTTAGTCAATATTTATTTATTGATATATTTTTTATATTCTGTGTTTTATAATCCATTTTCTATCTTAGTTCCTTTTCTAAAGCATCTCTATTAATAGTGCTTGTGGTAAGGGTGAGGATCGATGAATAGTCAATATTCTTAGTCTTTGTCTGAAAATTGACTCACTTTAAAAAATATTTCAAAAAAATTTACTTTGAAATAATTTTAAGCTTACAGAAAAGTTGTAAGAGAGCTTCCATATGCTCTAACTAGATTCAATTTTTATTTATTTATTTTATTGTTGGGGATTCATTGAGGGTACAATAAACCAGATTACACTGATTGCATTTGTTAGGCAAAGTCCCTCTTGCAATCGTGTCTTGTCCCACAAAGTTGCAGCACACACCAAGGCCCCACCCCCCTCCCTCCTTCCCTCTCTCTGCTCTTCCTTTCTCCACCCCTCCCTCCTTCTTTCTCTCTCTGCTCTCCCCTTCCCCCACCCCCACCGTATCCTACATCCATTGTCCTCATATCAAAATTGAGTACATAGGATTTATGCTTCTCCATTCTTGTGATGCTTTACTAAGAATAATGTCTTCTACTTCCATCCAGGTTAATACAAAGGATGTAAAGTCTCCATTTTTTTAATGGCTGAATAGTATTCCATGGTGTACATATACCACAGCTTGTTAATCCATTCCTGGGTTGGTGGGCATTTAGGCTGTTTCCACATTTTGGTGATTATAAATTGAGCTGCAATAAACAGTCTAGTGCAAGTGTCCTTATGATAAAAGGATTTTTTTCCTTCTGGGTAGATGCCCAGTAATGGGATTGCAGGATCAAATGGGAGGTCTAGCTTGAGTGCTTTGAGGGTTCTCCATACTTCCTTCCAGAAAAGTTGTACTAGTTTACAGTCCCACCAGCAGTGTAAAAGTGTTCCCTTCTCTCCACATCCATGCCAGCATCTGCAGTTTTGAGATTTTGTGATGTGGGCCGTTCTTGCTGGGGTTAAATGGTATCTGAGGGAAGTTTTGATTTGCATTTCTCTAACAGATAGGGATGATGAACATTTTTTTCATATGTTTGTTAGCCATTTGTCTATCTTCATTAGAGAAGGTTCTAGTCATGTCTTTTGCCCATTGATATATGGGATTATTGGCTTTTTTCTTTTTTTTTTTTCTGTCTAACTTTTTTTTTTTTATTGTTGGGGATTCATTGAGGGTATAATAAGCCGGGTTACATTGATTGCAATTGTTAGGCAAAGTCCCTCTTGCAATCATGTCTTGCCCCCATAAAGTGTGACACACACCAAGGCCCCACCTATTGGTTTTTTCATATGGATTAATTTGAGTTCTCTATAGATCCTAGTTATCAAGATATTGTCTGATTCAAAATATGCAAATATCCTTTCCCATTGTGTAGGTTGTCTATTTGCTTTGGTTGTTGTCTCCTTAGCTGTACAGAAGCTTTTCAGTTTAATGAAGTCCCATTTGTTTATTTTTGTTGTTGCAATTGCCATGGCAGTCTTTTTCATGAAGTCTTTCCCCAGGCCAATATCTATCAGTGTTTGCTAGATTCAATTTTTAACATGATGCCACATTCACTTTATTCTTTGTATGTGTACCTACACATACATATATCTATACTATTATTATTCATACTATTTCTGAGCCATTTGAGAATATGTTGCATACATAATGCCTCTTTTCTCAACTTTACCACTCCCTGTATTTTTGAATTATCACTCTTGAATGATAATGTAGCTGAATATAAAGTTCTAGATTGGCAATATTTTTCCTCATCCCTTTGAAGACATTGCTCTATTGTCTCTGGCTACTATTCTTGCTGATGTGAAATCTGATGTCTGTCCACTTATGATTCCTATGTAAGTAATCTCTTTTCTTTCTAATAGATTTAAGAGTGTATCCTTATTTTTTATGTGTCTATCTGTGTATTTTAAAAAATATCTTTGGTTAGGGTGAATTCCTTAGAACTGCCTTCCATTTTGCTTACAGTCTCTTCAGCCATGTCCCATCTAAAGTTTATTATCCATTTCATTCTTATTTTAAGGGTGTCATAGTTCATTTTCTATTGTTTATAACAGAATACCTAAAGCTGGACAATTTATTTAAAAAAGGAATTTATTTCTTACAGTTATGGAAGCTTAGAAGTCCAAGGCTGAAGGGCCACATCTCATGAGGGCCTCCTTGCAGGCGAGGAGTCTGCAGACTCCCATGGCTTTGTGGGGCGTCATTTGGTGAGAAGGCTGAGTATGCTAGTTCAGGTCTCCCTTCCTCTTATAAAACTACCAGTTCCACTTCTGTGATAACCTATTAATCCATTGGTCTGTGAATGGATTAATCCATTCATGAGGGAATGACCCCATCATCTCTTAAATGCCGCCACCTCCCAATAATGCCATGTTGGTGGTTAAGTTTCCACATGAGTTTTGAAGGGAATAAACATTCAAATCATAGCAAATGGTTAGAATTTTCATTTCAAGATATCTGATATGACACACATTGTGACTCCAATTATAAGTGAGATAGACCTATCTTTGATATGTAGTTACAAGGGAAATGTTTCTGAAAACCTGTTCCATGACTCTTGGATCTCTCATCTACATGAGAGATATACAAAAGGCATCCGGAGAGAAGAGTTTTTGAAGAACTTAATGAAGAGGTTTCTTTGTCAAAAGCAATTGTCTTACTTCTCCACATCAACATCGAAAGAAAAGGTTTCTTTGCTAACTTTAGTCTTCTAAAGGCACTACTTGAAGAGCTGGACAGATACTTGCCCACACCAGAAAAAGCTAAGCAGATGATAGAAAAGGTCTGAATAAGCTGTAGCACCTAGAAATGCAGCATTAACTGCTTTGATGGCAGGGCCAGGAGAGGGTTGCTGCATTGGGAACTGTTGGGATATGTGAGTGATTTTCATGTCCATATTGGGTAATTTTGGATTTTACCTAGTAGGGACACTTAGAGGGGCAAACAAAGGGCTAAGGTGCCCAGGAGCTGAGGAAGCAGTTACAAACAACAACCCTAAGGAATAGAAAAACTCCAGGTGGGAGTGGAAACAGCCTGTGAAACACCTATGACTCAGAACTCTGAAAGAAAGGACATTTTAATCTCCTCCCAGGCCCATCCACAGACAACAGCTTTATATGTGTATAAAGAACTGTATGTGCCAGGCTCAGAGACTGTCAAGCCATCTGGCCAAGAAACAACTATGTTATCTCTTTTCTTCCTCCAAACTCCAACTTCAACCACTGAGGAGAATAAAATCATCGCTCCTTTGTGAGAAGGAAGAGGTGTACAAAGAGTAGACAGCAGTCACAGCTCTCATCTTTATTGGAAGGTTATATAGCCTGCTGCAGATCTTATCTGGAGCAGAGGATTAACTCTAAATCAATTATAAAATTGAGACTGTGTTTGCAATTTTTAATGGCCAAAGGGTATCAACAGAAAAAAAAATTCAGAGCTGTTGAAATTTTCATCCATGGGTAAAAGATTACACTTGCTGAATAAAGTTTATTTGGGAATCAAAGTTTATAGTAGGAGTAAAAATCTAGAATTTTGTTAAATGTCAATTTTGTTATGCTTGTACAACATATAGATTGCATAAAATGTGCCTTCATTTGGATCTTTAATGCTCTAAGCATACTTATTTAAAAGTCTTTGTCAGACAGTTCTATTAAATTAATTTCATTTAGAGCAATGGTTCTCAACCTTCCTAATGCTGCGGCCCTTTATTATAGTTCCTGTAAGTTGCCACCCACAGGTTGAGAACCTCTGATCTAGAGCGAATTAGTGTTTTGAGTGTTAATTTTATGGATTGTCTTTATGAGCCTTGTATTTCTCCATGTGTTTTGGAATTTTGATCTGCAGACTTACTTGAGTTGGTAAGGCTTGGAGAACCTGTTTGTTCATTTGTTCGGTCTTTTTCTCTGTACATATTCATCTCTTTCAAGCAGTTTTGTGATTGTCCCCACTCAGCCCTCCATGTCCCCAATAGAGAAGCAAATCCTAGAGTGCCAGTTCAGAGTTTCTGGCCCTGCAGTGATTTGGGGATCCTGCAGATCTGGATGCAGAGGCAAAGGAAAGCTGGCCTAAGTCCCCGGTCACAGAGAAATGTATTGTTCTTCCTCTTACACCTGCAGCTTTTGAAAATCCATCAGCCTGAGGTGGTGGGTAAGAAGGGAGCCCCACTCTGGTGCCTGCCTTCAAATCATGATTCTCTCGCTGGTCTTTTCTGCTGTCTTGAATCAAGAGCTCTCCAAGTCCTCCTCCACCCTGCTTCCACTGCCTGTTGCAGACCTATAGCTTTGTTCACCACTCCGTGCTCCTATTTCTTGTCCACTGAGATGTTAATCTTGTTTTTTGGAGTCAGGCTAAGTTTTTTTGGTTACCTTTTAAAAAATATTTGTCAACCCTTAGTGATCAAAGAGGGAATGCATGGCACCATTTCAACAGGAAGTCCCCACAGTCCTTGAAATGCAAATGAGTGGATCTGAGGAAGGAGAAAAGCAGAGGAAGAGTGCCCCAAGGCCACCCCTGGCAGACTTTGATTAATGTGCATCTCTGCCTTATACTGTCAGGTCCATGAGGACAGAAATCATGTGTCCCCCAGTTGGATCCCTAGCACCATTTCTGGTAGATGAAAAATAAATGACTAAATAAAGCTGCATAGATAGGTGTGAGTGGGGCATGATCTGGCTGGTAGGAGTGTGAAATCTTTCAGGAGGTATTAATAGAAACAACTACTTTATGGATCCCAGTGTTGGAGCAAGTGCTTGCCTTGGGCTTATCCTGGGCTGACCAGGTTACTCTAAGGAAAGGGAAAGAAGGTGTATGACCCAGCCTTGACAGGCCCACTTGTCAGCTGACTCCAGGGAAAAGTGGAAAAAGAAACACGAGGGTTTTATATAGAGAGGCAGAAGTTAGATTTTATTTTACTATTTTAAAATCATTTCTTTTTAAGGAGAATCTTTAAAGTGAGCCAAACTGATGTCAGCTGAGGCTGGGGCAGTGCTATGCACAGACTGGAAAACATACTCAAGCTGGAACTTCTCTGAGAGAAGAGTCACAGGTTGCTGTTTGCCCTGGGGCCCAGATCTCAGGCAACACCTGTCCTTTACTCTCAGGGAAAGCATGGGAAGTGAGGGGGAATGCTGAGAGCAAGGAGAACCACTAAGGACCTTGTGGCAGCAGCTGGGCCTGCAGGAAGCAACAGGAGCTGCCAGCCCCTGAGGTGGGTAGGATGTCTCAGTCTTGGTCAAGAGTCCAGGGAAACTCCCTGGGATGTGTATACTGGCTGTGATCAGCCCATCCGGCATCATGTGTGTACTCTCAAGCCAGTCATCACCATGGCGGGGTGTGTGTGTGAATTCTCCTTGGCTATGACTGTGTCATGAACCAACCTGGTGATTGCAGGAGGGAACAGAGCCACCCAAACAACAGTTACTAGGCAAGAAAGAAGGGTGCTGTTACTGAAAGAAGGGGTCTAGATTAGCTGTCTTCATGGGAGGATACGTCCTGAATATGTATGCATTTGACAACGGAGTTAAAATACATGATAGAACAACTGCAGGAGAAGTAGACAGATGCACAATTATCTAGAAACTTCACTACTTTATTTTTCTCAGCAGCATTGGAAGGCTGAAATACAATTGGAATAATTTTTCAAAAGGTGAGGAATTCCTTGCCCTCAGGGAGGGAATTTAGTTTTTTTCCTGTTGCTAATTATTTGGACTTAGAATTTAATGAGCCATGGAAAACAAGTTGTGAAGGAAAGAGTGCTGTTGAAAGTAAGCGGAGGGCGGTTGCACTTAGAATAAAAACTATTCATGTAACAAAGCATTTGTACCTCTCAATATTTTGAAGTTATAAAAAATTTTTTTTAAAGGTCAAAGTTTGCAGAATTCAGAGAGAGGGTGAGGCCTCATCTGAATTTTGACAATGGGATGCACTGGGGAGGTGGGTTTCTAAGCCTTGACAGCCCCAGCCTTTCTGAAGCTTTCCGCGCGCCATATGAATGAGAGCTGATGGATGAGAGGGAATATGTGAGCTATGACGATGGGTGTCAGGGTGGACATCCAAGGGAACAGATTACTAATGAGGGAAGGGGCCTCAGTACAGCCAAAGGCCCCAGAATCTATGGAAAATCTGTTGGGAATCTGTGGAGAGAAGTCTAGTAAGGAATGAGATTGGATTATCAGCGTGGTTCAGTGGGAACTTAATTTCTTCCTTCCCAGACTGTATTCCTTTTATTTCTCCTTTCTCCCTCTTTTTCCCCTTCTCATTCTCTTTCTTTCTTGTCTTACTGCACTGACCAGCTTGACTTCTGATGAAAGAAGATACGCTGGCCTCGTTCCTTAACCAGAGGGAAAACATTCTTCATCATTAAAAATGATGTTTGCTATGGCAAATCTCTTGGTACGGGACACAACTACAAGAGGAACTCTACCTAACACAAGCAAATGTTGTAATTTAGTAGTTTGTGCACTCACATTAATCTGAAAAATAAAAAAGGTGTTTGCTTTATGTCTTTCATAGATGTCTTTTATCGAGTTAATTTCCTGGTGTTCCTAGTTTGCTGAGAGCTTTTGGTCATGAATGGATGCTGAATTTTGCCAAGTGTATTTTCCGCATCTATTCAGATAATTGTATGGTTCTTCTTTAGTCTGTTAATATTGTGAAATACACTGGTTGATTTTCAAATATGGAACCAATCAAGCATTCCTAGAATAAGACTGTCTTGGTCACAATATATTATCCTTTTTATATATTACTGGATGCTATTTGCTAATACTGTATCTTGTTTCTTCCATGCAACTCTAGATATTTGGAAGAACATTCATGACTGGTAACGGTCATTATTTTTCTAGCATTTCCATTAGATCCTTTTTTAATAGTTTCTATATTTTTGCTGAAGGACCCTTTGATCTTGCATGTTGCCAATCTTTTCCATTAGAGCCTTTAGTACATCAATCGTGGTTGTTCCCTGTCAGATAGTTCCAACATCTGTGTTGTACCCAATTTTGCTGACCCTGTGTTGCTCTGTTGATTGCTGGGGTCTGGCTCTGGCATTTAGCTCTTGGCTGAAACGTGTCACTTCCCTGTTGCCAGGGGTAGGGGGCTTTTTCTCTTCACTTACTCCAACTGCAAAGCATTTTCACCAGCCCCTAACCCCTTACAGCTGTGGCCTTAGGGGTTGGATGAAAGCTCTTGTTCTAAAGGGGAGAGACAGCTGGATAGGGTTTTGTGTTCCTCGAGCACAGGCTACTGTCCCTGTCTCCCTGGCCTGTGTCATGAGGGATGCTTCCTCAGTACTCTCCCTAACCTCAGGTTCTGTGGAGAAAAGCCTGAACAAGGTTCAAACTCTTCCTTTAAGCTTCATACTTTCTTGCCAGCCCACACCCTAGCCCAGTGGGTCTCAACCTGTGGATCGTAACCCCTTTGTAACAATGAAAATACATCCTGCATATCAGATATTTACATTATGATTCCTAACAGTAGCAAAATAACAGTTATGAAGTAGTAACAAAACTAATTTTATGGTTGGGGGTCACCACAACATGAGAAACTATATTAAAGGGTTGCAGCATTAGGAGCCATTACGAAGGTTGAGAACCACTACTCTAGCCTGACCAGCTCATTAAGTTTTCCAGTTGATGCTTCCTGGCATGGGCACAGGTAAGCTGGGGCTCGGGTCCCATTTCTCCCTGTGGGCTCCTGAGATTTCAGGTGAAGTGGTTGTGCTATAAATTCAGCCTTCTTATGGCTTCAGTGACAGTTGTAAACTTGCAGTTTTTCCAGGTGTTCTGTTGTTGTAAATGTGGGAATATTGTCCCTTCCAGTGTGGGGTGTCTAGTGCGAAACTGGGAGGATCAGAACTCAATTAATTTCTTTTTTTCTTTTCTTTTTCTTTTTTAATTAAATCACAGCTGTGTACATTAATGTGATCATGGGGCACCATACACTGGTTTTATAGACCATTTGACATATTTTCATCACACTGGTTAACATAGCCTTCCTGGCATCAATCAATTTCAAGGAAAAGAAAAACCAGTGTTTCTGCACTGAATTGATACCAGCTTCCTTATAATCCTGTGAGGTAAGTAGCAACCATTCCCATGTACAGAAGAGGTTCTGGTGGGTGAGGGAAGGGGCTAGGGTTCCCACCTGTTTGCAGAGGAGCAGATGCTTCTGGTACCTTCCAGGTTACCAAGCGTGAGCACAAGGTTTGGGAGGAGCCTGTGGGAGGGGGTGTACATCCCCCTGTCCTCAGCCTGTGCAAAGCTGAGGTCTTGGCCCTAAGGTGGGGCAGTAAAAGGGAGGAACTGACATGGCTCGGGTGGGCTGAGGCCTCACCAGGTGGGGTTTTACTTGTGGACTCAGTAGGAAGTGGCCCTTAGGGGAAAACAGCAGCAATGGCTAGAGAGATCTGGAATCTTCCAGGTGAGATCTTGCTGCCCTGATGAGAGGGAGCAGAACCCTCAGAGTCCTCATGTGGGCTCAGGGCCAGGGCAACAGCGGAGTTCTTCCTGATGTTGGGGAATCCAGGCTTGGCCCTGTGTGTGGAGATTGGGATGGGGGAGCGTGCATGGGAAAAGCAATGATGGTGATGGTGCTGTGGGGTAATAGTCCCTGAGTTACTGCTGTCAGAGCCCTCCCTCCCTGCAGAGCTTTCAGGGCGACGCTACAAGGCACTGCCTTCCTTTTACACACATACACACATACACACACCTTTCTGACTTCCTCTTGGAGTTTTCAATTTTGCATTCATCTATCCATTCATTTACACATTCCTTTATTCATTCAGTGAATATTCCCTACTGCCAAGCTCAGCACCTGTATGACCTGACCTTCCTGTGTAAAGGGCAGATGGGGACAGCATGTAGCTTAGAGGCCCTTAGGGCTCTGCTCCCCTTAGAGATGACCCCAGCAAGGTCCTGAGTGTGGGAAGAAGCAAGGATGAGTTTTCTAGAATCCCTACAGGTCAGTAATGTGCTGGTGTTAACGGGTGGCTGGCCGGGCTCCAGGTCTCTGCTGGGGGCATAAATAAGGCTCACCTCTCAGCACTCTTCTCCCTGTGCAAAAAGCCTCTGATCCTTGGACCCTGGGATCCTTAGCCTGCCTTTTCACACACTGTGCAGTTCTGTCCTAACCTGCTTCTAACTCCTCCTGGCAGGCCACTCTGCCACACCACTCGTCTTCAAGGCTGGCCTTTTAGTTCCAGACCTCTAAGCCTTTTTCTTACCTTTTGCCCATCCAAACCACATTCATGGCTCGGCTAAATGCCACCTCCTTCAGGAAGCCCTCTCTGAATCCTCTGATGAGAATTAGTCATGCTAACATCCTGGCTGTCACATCAGATTGCTTGTGCCTCACACTCCGCATCCTTCCGTCTCATGTCACTCCAGGCAGCTCCTGAGAGCAGGTTATCACTGTTCTCTGGCTGCCAGGTCATGCTCAGCAGTGCTGAATTACAGCCAGGCTCACTCCTGTGGTGGCCTTTCTATTTACTCTTAAGGTAAAGGCCTCCCATTACTCTTAAGGTCAAGTTTAACCCTGCAGGGTGCTGTGTGATCTGACCTCCCTCTCCCACCGCCTCTGTAATCCCCCGAGAGCAAGGACCATGGCTTACCTATGTTTTATTTTTCAAAGTGTGTCTAACACACTTTCTGGCACATGATAAGTATATGTCCTCAATAAAGATATGTCAAAATGAAATGAAATTCTAGTTGAATGATTGATGTCCACAGGTTAAGGATAGGTTTGCGTCCTCTTCCACACAGAAAAAAACAAGCTGGCCCAATCTCTACTTTCCTCATTCCATATTTTCTTTTGAGTGACTCAGAAAAAAAATTCTGGAGTTATAATTATTTGATGAAACCTTCAGTTGACCTGCTCAATCTTAAGAGTTCTATAACCAGCAAGTCCTCTATACCCGCAATTGAGTGGCTGTTGGTTGCTCCTCTTGGAACAGCAGCAGCCACAGAAGTTTCTGCCAGACCCCGTCCCAGTCTTGTAAGAATGTGAGGGAAAAGTCCCTACGTTGTCCTACATTGTTTTCCACATTTCTTGGGACGAAGAGTCCCTGGAGCTAAAGCAGATGTTAGGGAGAAGCAGAAGCAACTTTTCCTGGTAGTGGCAGAGCCAAAATTCCAGCCTTGCCTTGAAGGCCTGGGCGTGTCCCAGGCATCACCGCCCACTTCCTGGCCCCATCCGTGTCTGACTCTGTGACTTTTGCCTCTCCACATCTTGATGTCTGTCAAGTAGAGATATCTACCTAGTTCCAGGGAGTTAAGAGAAGCTACTGCCAGTGAAAAAGCTATCTGTGCTGTATAAGATTAGGAAGTCTTTGTCACTGGACTTAGGGAAAAATAGAAAGTGGGGTTAACATATGATGAAGACATGGGTTCCCTGGTAAGGACGTGGCTTGGTTTTCACCGTGCTGAGCCTGGGCCCTGAGTGACCAAGTCCAGGGCTGGCCTCTCAGCACTGGTGAGGCTGGCAGCACCTGCCCTTCTGGCTTTCTTGTCACGTGTATGACGGGTTCTGTACCTCCATTGGCTGAACAAGCTGAGTGAAGTTCCACCCTGAGAGAGCTGCAGCTGGCCGGGTCTGTCTTTCTCTGGCCCCCATGGAAACACCATAGAAGAGAGAAGGAACGCAGGCCCTGGGCCTGAACTGAAGGCATTCGGGTCACCTGGGGATCTTGTTTAAAAGATCAGGGGTCCCAACTGCAGAGGTTCATGTTGGGTCAGTTATGAGGGGGGACCAAGGAACATGTGTACTTAATAGCTGCTCAGTTTAGCAGTGAGAGTCAGTCCTGAAAGCCAGACTCCGTGTTGTTGCTGGGGTCTGTGCTGTACTGAAGCCAAGATCAGGGCCCCACGAGGAGAGATGGGGCTCCAGCAAAGAGACACTTGGCCAGAATTAGGGACAGAAGGCCAGCATGGACCAGGTGACTTCAGCCAAGACAAGTCAGGGCCTCCTTCTGGGCCTAGGCTGAGGCCTCAGGGGAGTAACAGTGGTGGGCCCAGGAAAGGGGAGCTCAGAGGGCCAAACCTGGAGGCCATGACAGTGCAGCTGTCTCAGACAGCTGGGCCGGCAGAGATGAACTCACTTAGCCCTGTTCTCAGGGAGTCTTGTGGGAACAGTGGACTGAGGATGGGCCTGAAAACCCTCCCCTTCTCCCTTTCCTGAAAGGGTGAAAGGCACAGTCAGCCCTTCCCAGCTGGCATTACTTGGCTCACACCTATGCCAGGGGCCTCCAAGTGCTCCCTGGAGGGCCACTTTGCAGCTCTGGAAAGCCCCTAGTGATGCCTTCGTGACCTTTGGCCTCAATTGTCTGCTGTGTCCGGCTTCATGAACTAAAGGAAACACCCACAGATTTGGGATCTGATTCTAGTTGATGCCCAGCTGATACAGCGGCAGCTTCCACGCTCCACAGAAGGTGGAAATGGTGAAGTTGAAGAGGCCCTGGTCACTGGCCGGCAGTCCCAGGCCCCAGCCTGAGTAGACTCCGTGTCTGGTCCACTCACCTTGACCAGAGGCTGCGGCCACCTCAGTTTCCTTTATTTATAAAGTGAGGGTGGGGACAAGGGTTTAAACTTCATTTTTTTTCTTGTCCGTGGAAACCTTTCTTGAAAGAAAAGCTGACAGAGGAAGCACAAATTGTGAGGACCCTGTGGGGGCTGCTGCTGCTTGGAAACGCAAACTGGATCCTTGTGCCCTGTTCGCCTTCCTCGGTCTAGGCAGAAACCCCTGGGGTTCTTTGGAGCCTGTTGGAAAACACAGAAATATGTCCCAACCACTGCACTTCTAGGTACTGACCCAAGAGAAATGAAAACACATGTCCACACAAACACTTGCACACAAACGTTCACTGCGGCCTTTTCAGTAATAGCTGCAAACTGGATCCACCAAAATGCCCACCAGCAGGTGAATGGATAGACAAACTGTGGTGTGTTTGTGCACGGGAACAGCACTCAGCGAAAAAAAGAATGAACTTCACATGCACAAGGACATGGAGGAAACTCAAAATCAGGATGCTCAGGTGAAGGAAGCATGTGAAGAAAGTGCACCTGTCACTGGCTCACTCCTCTCCTCCCCGCCTCCGTCTTTCCTCGCTCTCTGCTGTCTTTTCTTCCTCATCTCTTCCTCCCACTCTCTTCCCTTTCTATAATGTAAAATAAACTTATACTTTTATATTCTTAAAAAAAAGATATATGGTACAATTCTATACAAAATTCTAGAAAATTCCAGATAACCTATAATGACAAAAAGCAGGCCAGTGGTTTCCTGGGCAGAGAGGTTGGGAGGGAGATTAGGAGTGATGGGAAATGCTCAACACCTTGGTTAAGGTTCCGATTTCATAGGCATACGCGCGTAACTAAAACATATCAGATCGTACACTTTAAATGTGTGCAGTTTATTGTGCGGTAATTATACTGCAATAAAGTTGTAAAAGAAAAAGGTTTCCAGATGGTCTTACCTTGGAGCACTAGCTTTAAAGCACAACGATTCTCACCAAGGCTAGTTGCATGACCTTGTTCTCCCCGCAGAACTGTGACCAAGGTTAAGCCCAGGTACTGTCCTGCTACTGTTCAATAACTGGTTGTGCCAGTTAATGAGCCTTTCAAAAAACCCGATCCTCTGCCCCCAGATTTGTTATTGTTTAATCTTCATATTGCCTTCTTGGAGGGGCTCACTCCCATGGAAGACAAGTATCTTGAGGACCCGCCCCCCAGGAGCTGCTTCTACAGGAATTGGGGTCAGTAGCTGGGGTGGGGGTACCGGCTCATGGATCTTCCATACGTTTGAATGAAGTTAAAAAATATACTTGTGCTGCCAGATATCAAAGAAGCAAGGCAGACATTATTACACTTTCTTCTCTGCTGAGAGCCTCAGCCTGGCAGGACTGAGGGATTTACCAGGAAAGCACTAATTGAACAAGTTTTTGGGTTTGTTTGCTTTAGTTTTAAAAATTCTTTCCCAGTGACTGTGTGTGCCAAGTACTGCGTCAGGTGCTGGGAAGTGTGCAGGACGCTCGTAGTTCAGTGGGGCCACGATCTAACCAGGGCCAAGGCCAGGGCGTGAAGGGGTGAGGGCAGCCCCATGCTACTTCAAGGCCACACCAAACACTATCTAAGTTTCTGTATGACTCCAGAATGTTAGAAATTGAAGAAAAGGGTGGTCCCTTAGGCCTAGAGTCAACAGACAAGAAGGAAATGGGGTTTAAGCTGAGTATTACAAAACCAGCAAGGAGAGAAAGAAACCCAATGATAAAGCCAGAAATGAACATAGATGAGAAAAACAGGGGAGTTTAATTTGATTGGGCATGATGCTCAACATGACAATAATTATGTAAAAATTGAATAAAACCCAGAAGTAAGTGAATTCCATATGCACATGTTGGAAATGCATGCAAACTGCACGGGGATATACCTCAAACTGAAAGCCATGGTCATACTGAAGCTACAGTAATCAAGAAGGACTTTCGCTTAGATAAACAGACTATTTCCAAGAGATCCGTACATTTTTTTCTTAACTACTTATTTCTCAATATTTTTATTGTGGTTATATAAGTATAAAACAAAAATTTCCCATCTGGACCATTTCTAAGTGTACAGTTCCGTGGCATTAAGTGCATTCATGTTGTGATGCTATTATCACCACTGTCCATTTCCGGAACTGTCTCATCCTCCTAAATTGAAGCAGGAAGTTCTGTACCCAATAACAATAACTCCTCATTCTCCCCATCCCGCAGCTGCTGGCAACCATCATTCTATTTTTTTTCTCTAAGAATTTGACTATTCTGGATACCTCATCTAAATGAAATCATACAATGTTGTCCTCTAGTGTCTGGCTTATTTCATGGAGCAAAATGTTTTTAAGGTTCATTCATGTGGTAAGACATGTGTCAGAATTTCCATCTTTTTTTTTTTTTTTTTTTTTTTTTAAAGCAGAGTGTCTCACTCTGTTGCCCAGGCTCACAGCAATCTCATACTCCTGAGTTCAACTGATCTTCCTGCCTCAGGCTCCTGAGTAGCTGGGATTCCAGGCCCCCACCACAACACCCAGCTCATTTTTCTATTTTTAGTAGAGAGAGGGTCTCATTCTCTCAGGGTGGTTTTGAACTCCTGAGCTCAAAGCCATCCTCCTGCTTCAGCCTCCCAAAGTGCTAGGATTACAGGTGTGAAGCACCATGACTGGCCAAGAATTTCCATCTTTTTAAAAGCTAAATAAGTGTTCCCTTGCCTATACTTTTGTATTTTGTTTATCCATGCCTCTGTTGATGGACATTTGGGTTTTCTTTACCCTTTGGCTGTTGTGAATAATGCTACTATAAACATGGCTGTGCAAATGTCTGTTTGAATCTCTGTTTTCAGTTTTTGGGTGTGTTCCCAGATGTAGGATTGCTGATCTTATAGTAATCTATGTTAATTTTTTGAAGAACCAGAGTACTATTTCCGGCCAGGCGCTGTGGCTAACACCTGTAATCCTAGCACTCTGGAAGGCCAAGGCAGGTGGATGGCCTGAGCTCACAGGTTTGAGATCAGTTTGAGCCAGAGTGAGACCTCGTCTCTAAAAATAGCTGGGCATTGTGGCAGGAGGCTGTGGCAAGAGAATCACTGGAGTCCAAGAGTTAGAGGTAGCTGTGAGCTATGATGCCACAGCACTCTGAGGGTTACAAAGTGAGACTATCTCAAAATAAATAAAATCCGGAGTACTGTTTCCCGTACTGCCTGCTCCATTTTATATTCCTCCCAGCAATACACAAAGGTCCCAGCTTCTCCATATCTTTAATAACACTGTTACTTTCTGATTTTTTAATCAAAGCCATCCTAATGGGTATGAGATCTCCTTGTGGCTTTAATTTGCATTTCCCTAACAATAAGGGATGGTGAGCATACTTCATGTGGATTTGTGAATTTAAGTAATAAAATATTTTAAAGATTTCAGCAACTAATAGAGAAAAATATAGTGGAATATCTGGAAATCCTTCACACATACATCTTACCTCTATAGTTTCCAGTTTTTTTTTTTTTTGCAGTTTTGGCCGAGGCCTATGGGGCCCTACTCCTTGAGCCACAGGCGCCGCCCATGTTTCCAGTTTAACAAGTATGATGCTTTTTCCTTTCACCATATGGAATGGAATCCTTCTGGAAGCTTCTGTGAGGCTTCTGTACAAGCAGCAGCCTCCAGGGAAGCTTTGGGGATGTACTCATTCTGTCTTGGTGGCCAGATGGGAGGTGTAGGGAGCAAGGATAGGAGAAGGTAGAGAAGTGAGAGAGAAGAAAAGTTGTGGGAGGTAGATAGGCTCTGTGGGGTGCCTTGCCTCAATCCACTGCAAAGCATGCAGACATAACATCCCTGGGGGCTGATTGAGACCACCAAAGACGAAGGAAGCCCAGAGGCCTCCAGCCGGAGCAAAGTGGAGAAGACCATCCCTGCACAGAGACTCAGCTGGCAGGTGGGCTGAGCCCTTTGAACTCCTAATTGGGAACCTGGCTTGCTTGCCCTGCAGAGACCAAATTCGTTTTCCCTTCCCCTTTTCTAAATATGTTATTGGGCATTGTCTTGTTGACAATTCACTACCCTACGTTCCCGATTACCCAGACACTTCCTCTTTACCCAATCTTCCTGGGGGCTTGGGATTCTTCTAATCCTATTTTGGAATTTTGGCACCTTTACATTTTGCACGTATGCTTCATGTTAGAGATCAGTAAACAGTTTCTGGGAAGTCAGAAAGTCACAGCATTGTCTCAATCTGCCGCCCCATGTGTGAGCCAATGTACACGCCCCTGTAGGGTTCCTAGACTTTATGCATCAAGTTGGTGTAGAGTCCTTATTTCCCTCAACATCATCTCTCCTGTCAACCCAGGTTGGGCCCACAGCGAACCCCCCAAATCCCATCAATTATCATCTAGAAAAAGAAGTTATGTACCTATGTACCCTGAGCAATGCACAGCCGTTTTCCTTCTAGATGAGATAGGAAAGCAAGCCCCAAGTAGGGCTGGTCAGTTCACCTGGTTGGTGGCCGGGAGGCAGCTCTGCACAAGTTTAAGGCAGTTTTTAGATGGGGGAACCTACTGGTTTCCAAATAATGGCAAAGACACAGTCCTGGTTGGGTTGAGACTTCCTTGACTTCAGGTCAGTTTCTGGAAATGTCCCTAGATAGCTGTTGAGAACCCACATGGTTTTTTTTTTTTTTTCATATATACATGTGTTTATTAGGTTTCCATTCCGTCCCATGTGAATGTTACTTTCTTTGCATTATTATTATTATTATTGCTTAATATTTCAATGCAGCAATTCTCTGATTTCTTTTCTGAATGTATTTATGTTTGTTCATTCTTTACGAGGTTTTTGTTTCTAGTCCTTATCTTAAACATTGTTATTGTCATTAAATTTTAAGCCTCTTCAATTTTGTGAAGGCAAAAAATGGGACCCACATGGTTTAAAGAGACTTTCTAAGGGCACGTGGGGTTGTCTGGTTGTCTTCATTTTATTATAGAGTTTCTCATTTTCAGAGTGAGCCAAGCGTTTTTTCTCGGTGCCCACCTGTCCCCAACTCTGGTCAGCTTTGGTAACTGGCGGAGACATGTAAGATGCAGCAAAATTCAAAGTGAGCATTGACACTTCTTAGCTAAAATTTGCTGCCACAAATGTGTGATAGAACGTATTTCTACATGTTTTGATCAAACTGGAAGTTGAGCTGTGTCTTTCTCATCTGTACCCTTTCCTGTCTTATTGTTTTCATAGACTAATTCAACCTCCTGAGGTGGTGTGGTGTTTATTAACGATAAGCCAAGTCCCTTTTAAGTTCCCAGAAGGAGCAGTGGGAGATTCCCAGCTGTGGAAAGTGACCTCAGAGAGCAACTTACTCAAAATCTCACTGTAATTGTGATTCAATGAAAGCTTAAGAACCTGCCTTCTGGGGCTTTTGCTCCATTGTTTCTTCTGTGTGGGTGGTCATCTTTTCTATCTGACACATGATTTATCTGCCCTTCCAGGCCCTACCTAGGCAGCTAGAAACTCACCTGTGGGTTCCCTCAGCACCTCATTAGTACACACAGGTGGAGTCCAGTGTAGACATTTCCTCTCTCCCATTAGCCTGGAGCCCTGCAAAGTGTCTGGCACCTTGTAAGCCCCTTGGTGATCTGTTTGTCAATGCTTTTCTCTTGATGCCCTTGCTGCTGAGGAGGCAGGAATTGGGCTCCCCTTGTTTGCATCTTGACTTGTCTTTGGCAGATTTGGGGGTGGGGGCGTGACACATGGCATCCCTGTTCCCCAGCCCTCATAGCTCCTGCAGCCAGTTCCTCTTGCTTCTTTGGAGTCAGGAGGTGGATGTGTGGGTTTTATACTCAGAAAAGGCACGGACCTATAGTTCTAGGCACTTTCCCAGAAACTTGAGCCTGACTCCAGGATTGCACCCTCCCAGGTTCCTCTGGGTCACAGCTAGTCTCTGCATTTCCTGGAGGCTTCTTGGTGCCAGGGCCAGAAATGGGCTAGGGATGGCCGAGGGACTGAGGAATAGGTGATAGGCAGGTTCGTTCCCATGCAGACTTTGGAGAAGAACCGAAGAAAAAAGCCATTTGTGCAGTGCCTGCGGGTACCTGCCCAGAGCACCTGCCCAGTTTTTTGTCCCTTTGCCTACCAAGAGCCATCAGCAACACTTGACCTAGGGCAGCGGTTCTCAACCTGCGGTTCGCGACCCCTTGCGGGTTGAAGAACCCTTTCACAGGGGTCACCTAAGACCATCGGAAAACTCAGATATTTACATTACGATTCATAACAGTAGCAAAATTACAGTTATAAAGTAGCAACAAAAATAAAACCATAAAAATAATTTTATGGTTCCTCCACAACGTGAGGAACTGTATTAAAGGGTCACAGCATTAGGAAGGTTCAGAATCACTGACCTAGGGGCCTTGATACTTTTTCAGTTTTCTTCTCATGGATTTGCTTTAAACGACTGAATCAATCTCTTTCTCTCTCTCTCTGCATTTGGAAAATTGATTGATCAAAACCTTTTCACAAAATCCAGTGGTGGCTTTAAGTCCCTTGATGTTAATCATTGCTAATCTTTAAATCTGTGTCGAATTTCTTCATGTTCTTTTCTTGTGTTCCTAAGGCAATAAAACCATATTACAGTCAGAAAACAGAAAAAAAAAGTCGTCTACTCATAATCTCACCATTGTGACGACCATGTGGGTGTATTCTCCCCACGTTACTGTCTCTGCTTAGCTAAAGTCAGAGTTCTATTTTTTGTTTTTTGTTTTTTTTCCTTTAACAAACACTGTGCTATAGCACGTTCCCCTTGAAATTCTGTAAATCAATCTAGTGCCTATTGAATAATAAAGAGTGCGATTTTTCAAAAAATACCCCTCATTTGCTTTATTTTTTTGAGACAGTCTCAAGCTGTCAACCCTTGGCTTAAGCTGTCGACCTTGGGCTTAAGCGATTCTTTGCCTCAGCTTCCCAAGTAGCTGGGACTATAGGTGCCTGCCACAATGCCCAGCTATTTTTGGGTTGTACTTGTTTGGCAGGTCAGGGCCAGGTTCAAACCTGCCATCTCTAGTGTATGTGGCTGGCACCTTAGCCGCTGAGCCCCCTCATTTGTTTTATTCTAAACTTTTGCTTCTAGTTGAGGTGGTCATTTTAAAAAAAAATTGTTTTGGTGGCTTGCCTGTAGCACAGCGGTTATGGTGCCAGCCACATACTCTGGGGGCTGGAAATTTCAAACCCGGCCCAGGCCAGCTAAACAATGACAACTACAAACAAAAAATAGCCAGGTGTTGTGGCAGGCACCAACAGTCCCAGCTACTTGGAAGGTTGAGGCAAGAAAATCTCTTAAGCCCAAGAGTTAGAGGTTGCTGTGAGCTGTGACATTATAGCACTCTACAGGAGGCAACATAGTGAGACTCTGTCTCAAAAAAAAAAAAAAAAGTTGGCTTTCTGCCTGTGGATGCTGCCAAGGAAGCATCGTTAAAGTCTCTCTTCCCACTGCCGTCATCTCTAAGTCTCCTAAAGAGCCCAAACAGCTGCGGAAGCTATTCATTGGAGGGCTGAGCTTTGAAATGACTGATGGGAGTCTGAGGAGCCATTTTGAGCTATGGGGAATGCTCACAGACTGCGTGGTAATGAGAGATCCAAACACCAAGTGCTCCAGGGGCTTCAGGTTTGTCACATACGCCACCGTGGAGGAGGTAGATGTGTAGAATGCAAGGCCACACAAAGTGGATGGAAGAGTCGTGGAACCAAAGAGAGCTGTTTCCAGAGAAGATTCTCAAAGTCCTGGTGCCCACTTAACTGTGAAAAAGATCTTTGTGGGTGGCATTAAAGAAGATACTGAAGAACATCACTTAAGAGACTATTTTGAACAGTATGGGGAAAATAGAAGTGATTGAAATCATGACTGACCGAGGCAGTGGCAAGAAGACGGGCTTTGCTTTTGTTACGTTTTATGACCATGATTCTATGGATAAGATTGTCATTCAGAAATACCACACTGTGAATGGCCACAGCTGTGATGTAAGGAAAGCCCCGTCAAAGCAAGAGATGGCTGGGGCTTCATCCAGCCAGAGAGGTCAAAGTGGTTCTGGAAACTTTGGTGGGGGTCGTGGAGGTGATTATGGTAGAAATGACAACTTTGGCTGTGAAGGAAACTTCAGTGGTCATGGTGGCTTTGGTGGCAGCCGTGGTGGCAGTGGATATGGTGGCAGTGGGGATGGCTACAATGGATTTGGTAATGATGGAAGCAATTTTGGTCGTGGAAGTTACAATGATTTTGGCAATTACAACAATCAGTCATCAAATTTTGGACCCATGAAGGGACGAAATTTTGGAGGCAGAAGCTCTAGCCCTTATGGTAGCGGTGGCCAATACTTTGCCAAACCATGAAACCAAGGTGGCTATGGTGGCTCCCGTAGCAGCAGTAGCTATGGCAGTGGCAGAAAGTTTTAATTATTCCCAGGAAACAAAGCTTAGCAGGAGAGGAGAGCCAGAGAAGTGACAGGGAAGCTACAGGTTACAACAGATTTGTGAACTCAGCCAAGCACAGTGGTGGCAGGGCCTAGCTGCTACAAAGAAGACATGTTTTAGACAATACTCATGTGTATGGGCAAAAAACTCGAGGACTATATTTGTGACTAATTTGTATAACAGGTTATTTTAGTTTCTGTTTTGTGAAAGTGTAAAGCATTCCAACAAAGGGTTTTAATGTAGATTTTTTTTTTGCACCCATGCTGTTGATTGCTAAATGTAATAATCTAATCACAATGCTGAATAAATGTCTTTTTTTTTTTTTTTTTAATGTGTAAAGTTAGTCTACTCTGAAGCCATTTTGGTAAACTTTCCAAAAGTGTGAAGCTAGAATTCCTTCAGGGTGATGCCAGGTTCTATTTGAAATTCATTTACAACCTGCTTGGGTGAAGAAGCCATTGTCTTCAGAAACCTTATTGTAGTTGAACTGAGGGTTACTGTTGTGACCTGAAGCTCACCATTTATAGGGGTCATCCAGGGAAAATCATGGAATTATTGGTTATAATGGTGATTGTTGGCATATCCTGTGCAATATATCTAAATTGAATAATGGTACCAGATAAAATTACAGATGAGAATGAAGCTTGTGTATCTACCATTATCATATGTAATCAATAAACGATTTCATCTCTTGAAAAAAATAATTGTGTTGGCTTTCTCTTCCCATTCTCAGCTCTGAATCCTTCATTTAGCTGTCTTTGTCCTGGAGATTCCTGGAGAGTTCCCACCTCTTTCAAGGCTTTCCTGTGGTTACCCTGCCCAGAAGGCACAAAAGTAGCTTCCTAAGCATATTTAACAGGTCAGACTTCAGATCCATGCTCTGGACATCCGTCCTTTTGCACTGTTACGGTAGGTAGCAGGGCGACAGTCAGGTCTGGGTCCATGCTGGTGAGACCTGAGGAATGAATGTCTGGGCCACTGTAAATGGTTCCTGACTTACGGCAGAGAAAGTGCAACTCATCTGCAAGTGGCTTGGCAGGTGAGCAATGGTTTTCTCAAGATCTTTGAAGGAAAAAAAAGAAAAAATAAATTAAGGGTTGTAGAGAAGTCTTTAACAACTACAGGAACTGAAGGAGTGGTGAATACACAAAACCATGTATGGTGTATTTGGGAGGAAATGTAAGGGATTGTCAAGGGTAATTTTTATTAATTTGATTTTCTACTTTTGCTCTGACTTTAGAAGACATGACTTCATAATTTGGGGGAATGACCTAAGCCAAGTTGGGTGGCTTTTCAGTATTTGTCACGAGCTTCCAGTAGCTTCTAAAAATGGGAAGCACATAGGGGCAATTCGTCTCCTCCCAATTTGACCCCAAAGTGTTATGTCATAACAAAAGCAAGTGCTAGGATTCAGGACCCACTATCCCAAAATATGGGGGTTTGGCATTTGTGCAAACCACAGGAAAAGGTCACTCACACATTCTCCCGCCTTTCTCCTCTGATATTAGCCCATAAAGTCCTCATTTGAGAGGTGCCTTCTCTACACTTGGAGAAAAGGAGCCAAAGACAGTGACGCCAAGAAGAATCTGAACAAACAGGCCTTGCCGAGTTTTCCTAGTTTACTACAGATCAGATCCTTCTATGCTTGAAATCACATTTCTCCATGACTGTCTACATTTCATTAAACCTGATCATAAATATCCACAGATTTCCCTGTTTCTTTGGGTCCTCCTGTGCCATTTAAATTTACAAAATGACTACATTCTTCTCTTGCTAATCTTTCTTTTGTTATAGGATCATCAGCCATGAACCCAGCAATGGCTAAGAAAAGATATTAGTGTTAGACCAAATTCTTCCAAAAGTAGACCTACTATTACAGGCATGTGTCAAGCCTTTTGTATGAGAAGTTCACTCAGAGGTGGGTGGAAAAAATATTCTGGTGGTAAAACCAGCCCAAACCTAGTGAGTCACCGACAGAGCCCTCCATGAAGTGGGAAAACCCAGAACAAATGGAGCTCAAGCTCTAGAGTGTTCTCCAGAGGGGCTGGGCTGCTGGGTTCTCAGACCTTGTTTCCAAGGGTACTGGGTGACATCTTTTTAGCTAACCACATTGACCATTCATTTCATCAATGAAAAATTAAAAATTATTCCTATCATCTTATACATTATTGAACTTTCTGACTTAAATTTTGAAATCAAGTGGTTAGTGCTTCAAATGCTAATGAACCACTCTTAGACTGTCGATGTAACTTATAGCTGGAGACCACCAAAATATACACCCACATGGAACTGGTTAAATAAAATTTGGCACAACCATCTGATGGAACACTGTGCTGCCAAAAGAAACAAATAAGCCAGATCTCCGGCCACTGCTGGGGAAAGGCCCCAACATACAGGGTTCAGTGGAAAGAATCAGGTGCAGATGTTGCTGCATTCTGCTTACATGGGAATGGAGAGGGTTTGTGTTTGCATTTGCTATAATTGCATCAAGAGATTCTGGAAGGATACAAGAGTCATTACGAAGTTTTCAGATACCCAAAAATCAAGAAATGGAAAAGTCCACATGCATAGAAACAAATAAAGCTCTCCCAGTAATACTGATAAGCCAAGCAAGTTGAAACTTGCAGGGGTGAACCAGAAAGGACGCTGTTGACTGTGTTTCTTGGAAGTGAAATAATGGATCATACCATGGTCTGTCTCAAAACTTTCATAGTAACCCATGTATACAAGAAACTGGTAAGCTACCTCTGGGGGTTGGAAATAGGCCAATGAGTAGGAATAGAAATAAGACTTTCACTGAACTACATTTTCTATTGTTTTATTCTAACCATGTGAATGTATTACTTATTCTGAGCAAATAAATACATAATTTTCACACACAAACATCATACTGTTCATACCAAAGCATTTTAATAGAAATTTCAACACAGACAACATGACCATAGTGCTCAGCTCTGTCCTCACTTTGTGGCAGCATTTGCCAAACAATGGGGCCAGAAACTCAGAATCACAGGATAAACTTATCTTGCTGCAAGATCTGGAATGAAAACAGGCTAAGACATATTCTGAGTTGCACACATCTTTGGGGAAAGCCCTCCTGGCTTGCTGTATACGTGTACGACCTACCACTGACCTTCCGTTCTGTGGTGCTGTCTGCATGCAGCATTATGTTAGGGCCAGGTCCTTTTGGGCCCCATCTGTGTGGGGATTTTGGATTTTCTAAAGCAAATTTCATTTGATCTCAGACTTCTGGAAAGGAGTATTATCCCTATTTGACAAGAAGAAAGTGGGGCTCAAAGGTCATGTGATTTGACTCGAGAGATTTTACTGAAACAACTTCTACGTCAATACTTTTACCCTGTTTCTGCATTTAGTTATTTAAGACAAGAGCTATCATGGTCTTGCTTTTGACTGTTTTTACTTACATACTGCCATTTATTTTATTTTATTTTTTGAGACAGAGTCTTATTATGTCGCCCTCGGTAGAAGTGTTATGGCATCACAGTTCACAGCAACCTCAAACTCTTGGGCTTAAGTGATTCTCTTGCCTCAGCTTCCCAAGTAGCTGGGACTACAGGTACCAGACGTATGGCTTTTTTTTGTTGTAGTTGTTGTTTAGCAGGCCTGGGTCAGATTCAAACCCCAGTATATGTGGGCAGTGCCCTAACCACTGAGCTATAGGCGCCAAGCCCATATTCCCATTTTTTTCCTGAAGGATTTAGGGAAAAAACCCTTTATTACATTAAAGGAAGATTGGTGAAGAGGACAGAGGAAAGATGAATTGAAACATTGCTCTAAACTTTGTCACAGCCATAGCTAAAAGAAAGTCCCTTAGGTCTGCCCTGGTTGGTGGCTGAGGGTAGGTGCCTCCTGCGTGATATGGCAGAGTGGCAGTGCTGTGACCCTTCTGTTCATAAGGAGGAAAAAGTCCAGAAGTGGAGAGGATCTTCCTCTTCCTTAGTAATTTGCAAAGGAAAACTTCTGGATCCTTTCCAGCAGGGGGAATGTTATCAGGAGGTGGCATCAGTGGACGGTTGAACCGCAGCTCTTTATCAGTGATTTCCGCCTCTGACTCACCTGCCTCCGCCCCCGATGTTCTCAGGGTAGACCTTGCCTTGCAAAGGGCTGCACCCCACCAGGGCCTCCTCGCCGTGCCATAGGCACTCCGATCTCAGAAGCACTGCATCGACCTGATGCTTACCTAGGAACCATGACAGCGCAGTTTTTAATGTGTTTCCTGCCTTAACGGGGTGGGAAGTCATCCAGGTGAAAGTTATAGTATCACTCGGAGAGAAAACAAGACCTTGAGCAGAGATGGAAACAAATGATTCACCCGGGATCTGCAATTCTGTTTTATACAAGTACCAAAAGTAGCCTCACCTATATGAAATTTCATTTCAGGAAGAGATACCTGATGAAAATTAGGCTTCATAACAAAATTTCAGCATTTTCTGTGCCTAGAACCCAAGTCAGGGGGCCAGGATCGGTGGTGGCTCATGTCTGTTATCCCGGCAGTCAGGGAGGCTGAGGCAAGTCAGCCTCAGGAGTTTAAAATCAGCCTGAGCAAAAGTGAGATGCCATCTCTAAAAATAGCTGGGCATTGTGCTGGGCACCTATAATTCCAGCTACTTGGGAGGCTGAGGCAAGAGGATCACTTGAGCCCAACAGTTTGAGGTTGCTGTGAGCTGTGATGCCACAACATTCTGAGGGCGACAAAGTGAGACTGTCTCATAAACAAAAAGTACCCACGTCAGGAAACCCTTGTCTGGAGCTCTTCTAGCCATGGCAAATGTCAGGGAGAAGTGTCTTGGGATTTGGTGCTGTTTAACACTCCTCGTTGTCAGAGTCCAGCTCTGATTTGCTGCTGTCTCCTCTGCCAGCTGATGCCAGGGAGAAGTGTCTTGGGATTTGGTGCTAACTCCTCACTGTCAGAGCCCAGCTCTGATTTGCTGCTGTCTCCCATGCCACTTACAACCAGGTTTTTCTGGTTGATTTTTCTTTCTCATTTACATCAACCTGTTTGTCCATCAGAGAAACCTTGCTGATATAATAATAGCCTTAGGGGTGGGGAAGACAGACAAGCTCACTACATTAAATATACTGACTGGAAGTGGGTATGAGTGTAGGATTGTACCCCAATCTCAGAAATGCTAAAGGTACACCTTACTGTGAATAATTATTAAAGCCGGGTGATAGGTATGTGCAGACACCATATGCTATTCAATAGTTTTAAATAAATTTGAAATTTTAAATTAAAAATAATTTGAAAAAAATTTTTAAAGTACACATACATCTTGGAGTAGGAGAAAGGGTTCACTCTGCTTTCTAACTTACTCTGCCTTTCCTGGCTCAGTCTCATCCCCAGAGGTTGGAAGTTTGAGACTTGGTACTAGTCCCTGGGGCTTGACAGGGGGTCAGGTGCTCCTGGGAAGCCTCCCAGACTCTGGGGTGGGGATGGGGAGTGAGCCAGCCACCCCGGAGCTCGTTCCCTCCTCTCCCACTTCAAGCCCCACAGAGGCTGTATAGAAGCGAATTGCAGTAAAATTAACACCCTGGATGGGAAAAGAGAGGAGGGAGGAGCCCCTTGACTTATTCCTGGGAAACACTTCTGCCTTGTGCCACCTGCAGAGGGCCAGTAACAGCTGAGCTTCTGGCCAGAGGGGGCCAGGCTGCTCAGTCCTCAGCCCGTACTTCCTTATGTTAGAAATTTTAACATAGGAGCAACATGAAACCTGAGAGTAATATTCCAGCAGCCTTTCATGTGGTCTTGGGACGTTTGCTTGAGAAAGCACACCCAGAGAGTGAGTCACTGGGCCTGGTCTTGCATTGGCTGGGAGGATCTCCTGATCCCTTGGAGAGAAACTGGTCTTGCCTCTATTGGAAGGGAGTAGATCCAAGGGCTGCTGCTTGGCTCAGGGGATGCTGGAGCTCATTGCTACTGCCGTGAAGCTTCTGCTCAGCCCCTGGCAGTGTGCTTGGCTTCTCCAAACTGTCTGGGAAGTCTGGAAGAGAGTCCTAAGGGAACTGGAGGTCTATGACACAGCCAACAAAATCTGTGTGTGAATGTCTGCCCTGTGAAGAACGGACCACAGAGTCTGCACCTGGTTTAAATTCTCTGACTAGTGAAATCTGGCAATGGCAGTTGTGATGTGATCGAAAAAGTGTGAAGCCTTCTTAAGCCTACAGAAAAATCAAACTTTCCGTAGTAGCAGCTCATTCCTGGTTTAGATCTCAAGGCTTGGCAGGTGGGTCAGTTCTCTGAAATCCGAGAAGGGAGGATTTACTGATTCTCCAGTAGCAACCGTCTGGCCACAGACTCCTATCTTTTGGGGTCAGGGCTGAGCCCACCCTTTCCCCCCTCCGCCCTCTGCTTGCCATCTCCCTCTGTTCACCAGGGACAAGTCATTTTCATTTTCTGAAAACATTTGAGAAGGAAAGTAAAGAAGTCATCTCTGTCTCTCCATAAAATGCATGTTGGGCAATCCAGATGTTCTAAGGGCTTAGTGAGAAGGGGATGAGGGAGGAGGAACAGTGTCCTAAAATGTATGGAGCAATAATGAGCTGGAACAGTAACAGCTAGACTTTAGAAGTTGTGATATACACCAGCCTGATGCTGAACAGACACACCTTGTTTCATTTGCTCTTACCACAAATGACCTGAGGTAATATCCGTATCCTGATTTTACAGGTTAAGTAACGTGTTCCAGGTCACATGTGTTGACATCCCAACACATGTGTTGTCACTGAGCTATCACTAAGCCACCCCACTGGAAGTCCTTTGGAGGGCACCCTGCTTAGATCTCACTATCCCACTAGGCTGAGGCTCCAGGCTGCTATGGAACTTGCTCTAGGTCATGTAATTAGCTAATGAAAAAGCTGAGACCCAAGCCCAGGATAACCTGGTTGAAAGAGCTTGTGACTATAACTGTAGAGCTGGGGTAACCTCAGGCAAGCTGATCATTGTCACTGAACTGCATGAAATCGGCTTGGAAACTGCCTATCTGGTAGTGAGCAGTGAGGGCTAAATGCAAAAACCTTCAGTGTTGAATCTGGCACTTGTTAGAGACTTAATAATGCCACTATTATTTACTCTGGCAATGTTATCACCCTGTTTCACTCACATAGTTCCTCCTTGTTTGCTAAAATAATGAGCAAACCTGTTTCTGTGGCTGGACAGGGACAGAACTGGGTACAGGGCAGGCCTTGGTGGATCCTTACTTGGTCTGCTGTTTAGGGTAATAAAACTCAAGCTTGGGAGCTCAGAACTGGGTTGGAGCTGACCTACTGCAAGGGAGAGGATGGCACTACAATGACCAGTATTCAGTTTGCCCAGGACCAAGGAGATTCATGAGATGTGGACCTTTTAGTTCTCAAACAGAAACATTTCTGGAAACAGTTGGCTACACAGGATGGCAGCAATTCTGGCCCAGGGTGAGTATCTTTGGGCCTCAACAGAACAAAGAATCTGTTGAGGAAAAGAATTCAGGAAAAGAATTTAGGGCTTCTCAGAGGCAGTTCCTGGGGACACCCTGGAGTTATTTTCTGGTAGAGGGGAAGGCTTTGGAGCAATGAACTCATTCCCTGGGACAGGATCCTCAGGGGTAGGGAAGTGGGGTCCCTTAGACCAGGGGTCCTCAAACTGCAGCCCGCGGGCCACATGAGGTGATGTGATTGTATTTGTTCCCATTTTGTTTTTTTACTTCAAAATAAGATATGTTCAGTGTGCATAGGAATTTGTTCATAGTTTTTGTTTTTTTAAACTTTAGTCCGGCCCTCCAACGGTCTGAGGGACAGTGAATTGGCCCCTCGTTTAAAAAGTTTGAGGATGCCTGGTTTAGACAATCAGAGCATGGAGTTCTGATGTTGAGCCCAGGATAAAGAGAGTGTAGAGAGTTGGGAGAACAAGTCTTGGAGAGGCGAGGCTGATTGGCCTCCACTGGCTGGTGGGTAACATTCTCCTGGAGTCTGTTGTTCTCAGCAGATTCTGGGGGAGGAGAGGCTAGCTGGCGCCCCCTTAAGGCTCGAGGTTGGAATGGTGCCCATGGCAGAAAAGGCTGTGTGACCTTGGCAAGACTTGTCTCAGCCTCAGCTCCCATCTGTAAAACACCTAAATGACTTAAGTGAAATATCACAAGAATAGAAAAGTATCCAATGTACTCAATATTAATATGAAATTAGTAGATGAACAACTACATGCCCACAGGAGAGAAAAACCACATTTAAATTCAAGGAGTGGAAAGGGAGTGTGGTGATCAGGTACCACATAGAGGTGCATGGCACAGCTCCCTGGTGAAGGGCTCAACTTCAACTTTACGTAATAAATGCAAACAATGTAACCTAATCACATGTATCTGTACATTAATCTGAAATTAAAAAATAAAAAGAACCTGTCTAGCAGAGATAGCACGAGACAAAGCAAAGATGGTGACATTACTTTCTCTTGGACCTCTAAAAGAATGGCACCATTCTTAAAAAAAAAAAGAAAAAAAGCAAATGGCCCATGATTGTAAAATGAAATCTTTGCCAATCTGTGGAAGGTGGAATTCTGGGCAGAAAAGAAATGGTCTTAAGCTGCCATCTCTCAACCTTGGCGAGCACAACTTCCATGTGCTCCCCTAGCGGTTGGGCAGGAGTTTAGAGTCCAGTGTTCAGTGATGGCTGGTTTTGTCTCCTGTTTCCAAGTGTCTGAGCCTGTGTTCTCACCTGTTAAATGCTGGAGGAGGGAGGAGCATTCCTGTCTCAATTCTCTCAGAGGGTGTTGTAAGAATCAAGTGCGAAAGGGCTTTGAGGAGGATAAAGTTCCACTCATACTTAAAGGATTATTATTTACTTAATTCCTTGAAAGAAAATCACAGTGGGAACCTTCTCAGGCCCTGGAGGGCTGAGTTTTCTGGGGGTAATTTCAACATTATCCAGTGGAACTTTTATACCTGGCCTACTTGGAGGGTAAACCCTTGTCCAGGAGACAAGTCAGCCTGAAATGTTCCCACCTTGTTCACTTGTTCATGGAAGGCTAGGACGGTTAGCCCAAAGCCAGCCAATGCCAAACTCAAATTCTCACACATCTGATAAAGTCCAAATAAACTTGCAGAGGGTCCTTGACTTATGACTCGACTTAACTGTTTTTCTACTTTATGACGCTGCAAAAGCACCACATATTCAGTGTGTTCCCCGACTTATCATGGTGTTACATCCATCTAAATCCATCCAATACTTTTAACTTACCATGGGCTTATCCAGATGTGACCCTCTCCTAAGTGGAGGGGCATCTGTATTTCTAGGCATTTAGAGCCTATTTTTGCATACTCCTTGAAACTGCACCCCCCCCATCTGCTAACCATGAAGAAGACATATGGAAAGACCCCACATTGCTGCTGCCCTTCAGAGCTCTCTGACCTGGGGATGCCCCACCTTGCTGCTGAATGACACCACCTGGACACACAAGTCCCCTCCAATTTCTCCTTTCCCAGGGACTTCCTTTCCCGATGTCCCTTCTGGTGATCTTGCCCGACATCCCTGCAAGGTCTCTTGCTGGAAGGGACTTCTGCCCAATAAAGCTTGTTATGTGTCGCTGCCCCTGTCTCTTCCTTGATCAGCCCTGAAATTCTTGAACTTGCCATACACCTTTGACTTGCACATAGGTCAAAAAGCCTTGGACGTTTTTTCCAGTGGCTCAGCATAGGTGCTGTTAAAAACATCAGGGAAACCGCCTTCATCTGGAGTCTTCCAGCATGAGGCCTTAATTTTTCAGTGTCCAGGGCCTTTGCGACCAGCAGTAGCTCTTGGGAAACTGGAGGGACAGAAACCCAAACCTATGCCAAGTACACCAGGCTCCAGACTCACAGTGACACCCTTGGCCAGGCACATGTGGCTGGAGGTGGGGATAGCCAAGGGGGTCCAGGGCTGTGCCTGGGGGAGGGACCCAGACAGACAGGCTCCAGAGTGCTGTTGCTGTAAGGGTGGAGCTTGGTGGTAATTTACCCAAGATATGGCAGGGGAGGGAGGGAGGATTGGAGCTGTAGGGGCCCATGGACATCCCCAGCATAGCTCCATTCTAGAGATAAGCACCTGGGAAGTGGTGTGAAGTGACTGGTACAGTTCACATGCTGACCCCAGGCAGAGCTGGGGGTCCCTAATCCATGGCTTTTCAACCCCATTATCCTGACTGGAGAACAACTCCTGTGACTTGCTGTGAGAACAGGACTTGCAGACTGCCTGTTATCTTTGTCTCACAGCTGTGAAATCAGAACATCTCATTCTTCTGGCCGCAGAGATTGGCTCAGGAGAGAAAGTATTACAGCAGAGCTGCTGCTGCTCAACACCACTTCTTGCTGGACTTGCTGGCAGTGAGGTACATGTTCTTTCTGGCTCTACACAAACCTGGACAGCATGGGCCTAGACCTGTCACAGATCCCTTGCCCACACAGATGGAGAATGAAGATGGCCCAGAGAACAAGGGCAGCAGAGAGAGGCTGAATCCTGGTCATATTTCTCGAACTCCTGGGACTTTAGTCTTGAGACACCCATTTTTACATAACAAATTTGAGAGTTTCTTATTCATAGCATACATTGGGGTACCATGTCTGGAAGGACCAAGCTCAAGTGGACAACGCCTGCTAACCCTAACTCTAACAGTCACATGCCACCTTGTGATGCTACCCCAACATCATTGATGCATATTGTTCAGGATATCTCCCCTCTGAATTATAAGTTCCTTGAGTTGGAAACTGTTCATCCTTTTGTCCTTAATGACTAGCACAGTATCTATCTTATACCTTATAACGAGCGTTCAATAAATGTTGAATGAGTCATTGAGTTAGTGAATGCAGGAAAGAACGAATAAACTCTTTCCATGAATTGGACTGGTGATTTAAAGAAATTTAAAACAAAAGCAAAATCAAATCTCCCCAACCTTAGTCTCTGATTTTTTTTTTTGGTTTTTGGTCGGGGCTGGGTTTGAACCTGCCACCTCCGGCATATGGGACTGGTGCCCTACTCCTTGAGCCACAGGCACCGCCCCAACCTTTGTCTCTGATCAGTGTAACTATGAACAGGTGACCTGTCCTTTAGAAGACTTATCTTTCTCACCTGAAACATGATAGTGGACACTGAAGTTCAGGCTCAAAAATGTTGATTCTACAAACCCTGAACTTTCTTACAATGACAAGTTTCCCCAAGTAAAACATGCTGCCTCCTGAAATGCCCTTTCAGTCTGGTGACTTCCTGTTGGAATCCTGCACAGGGTGGAAGACCATGTGCCCTCCCAGCACCTTTTTAATGTAATGGTTCTGGTGTTGACTCGCTCAGGGTCCCGCTGCTACTGAAGATGGAGCTGGACAGTCCATCCAGCTCTTTTAAGACCATGCTGCCCCCGTCACACTTATGATACCTGGAGAGCTGCAAACATTCCAAACAGCCCAAGTGTCCACAGAAAATGTGTAGCGTTGGTTGGTTGCTCCACTAACCACATTGTGAAGGTATAACTAGAGGGGAGAAAGGAGTCAATTGACCTCATGAAACACCTAAAACCAGGAAAGAGACTTCTTGACACCCATCCCAGTCAGAAGAAGAAACGAGAGAGAAACTTGGAAAGGGAAATGAAGGAAAGAAGGAGTTTGAAAAGAAGTTATTGTTAGAAACTGGCCAGTTGAACAGTGGGGCCAGTTTCCTGCCCAGTAGCTTTGTACTGTTACCAGTGACAGGGTGTGGTTCTTGGCTGGAGGAGCCTTTCTTGGCTGTGGCATGAGAGGAAAGGATGCCGGGCCTATAGTTTTCTGGGCCTTTGGGTTTCAAAGTCAAGAGGGCTAAAAGCCTTGTGTGGACTGCTAATTCTATCTGACCTTGTGGATGAACTGGTGAAGAGGAATGAAAAGATTTCAGACAGCCAACACCTGATGAATTTCAGCATTGAAGCTTGCCCTTCACCCTCTGGTGTCAGGTGTCCAGGACAAAAAGTTAGTTTAGTTTCCCTGGTTCTGTTACCCTAAGACATTTTGGCTACAGCAGTACTGTGGAAGGTGTGTTTCTATGATTTCATGTTAGGACATCAAGTGGAGAAGTTAAGAATATTTCATAATGTGGCAGATACTGTCAATTAGCTACCCCCAAAGGCTCTCCCAACCCCTTTCTCCCTTGCCATTTCTCAGCATCAATGCTTGAATTGTTAAATACTCACTTTCATGGTTTTCCTGCAGATAGGTATTGGCATATGGCCACATTTTGACCCATACAATAGAAGAGAAGTTGTGGGTTTCTGAGAAAACTTATGCTTTTATGACAAATGAAATAGAGGACCAGCTTGCAATTTTTCCTTCCTCTTCTTGTGTGCTATAAATAAACATGAGAGCTGGAATCACAGCAGCCATAATGTGACTGAGGTAAGGCCAAGAAAATCTGTGACATTTGCCCTCACGTCACGAAGACATTGAACCCAGGCCAGCAACCTCCTTTCTCCAGGTTTCTTGTTTAAAAACCTGAAAATTTGAAGGCATTATTGTTGTCTTCAGCTTTTTGCAGCTGAATGAATCATAACATATCCAGGACATCTCAGCACGTTTAATCTGAGAATGTTGCATCCCCAAGAGATGAGGACAGGCAGCATTCCCAATGTGTGTGACTCAGGTACCATTTTCTTTTGTTTTAGAAAATAATTTTTATGGTATTGTTTCAGGTATCCCCCTTGGAAAGGGTTATGGGATCCTAGGCCCGGTGGGATGGCAGACACTATGGTAGGCCTCACACTCATGCCCGGTATAATCTTCTCCCTGTGAGTACAGGGCTTGTCACTTGTTTCTAACCAGTATAATATGGCAAAAGTGATGAGATGCCACCGCCATGATTGCATTACAAGACAGATGAATAGAAAGAGATAGATGATGGAGTAATATATGCATATGTGCATATAGAGCTCCATCTTGCTAGCATGAGCTAGAGATTCCCCTACTGGTTGTGAAGCAGTAAACTGCCATGCTGTAAACTGCCCGTGTAGAGGCCCACATGGCCAGGAACTCCAGGTGGCCTCCAGGAGTTACACAAGCACAAGGAACTGAATTCTGCCAACCACTGGGTGAACTGGAAGACTCAGTTTCGCCTGCAGCAGCCCTGACTGACATGACTGCAGCCTTGTGAGACCCTGAGCAGAAGAGCTGAGCTGTTCCATGGACACCGTGAGATAACCTAGGTTGGCTTCTGCTCAGGAAATTTGGCTTGTACATCTCTTTGTATTTTATAGATTTTCCTTGGAGCCAAATATGATATCAATTTTTATAAAGATTCCAAGGGCAAAATTAAGTGTTTCTTTTTCTTTTTTTTTATTAAGACAGTCTCTCTGTGTTGGTAGAGTGTCATGGCATCATAGCTCACAGCAACCTCAAACTCTTGGGCTCAAATGATCTTGACTTAGCCTCCTAAGTAGATGGGACTACAGGCACCCAGCACAATGCTGGGCTATTGTTAGAGATGGGGTCTCGCTCTTGCAATCCACCCACCTCAGCCTCCCAGAGTCAAATATTTTTCATTGCAAAAACACTGAATTCTGTATATGTACTAAATCAAGCTTGTTGATTGTAATCTTCAGGTTCTCCATGTCATTTATTTTTGTTTTACTAGATCCTTCAAAATTCAGAAGTAGGCAAGTATTTCACTACACTGTGTGTGTATGCATGCACACACTTTAAATTAGGTCCTTATATTTAGTAGTTTGTGTATCTTGCAACCATACTATTTGGAATATAAAAAATTATAGGTGTTTTATTTTTGAAAATATACCTTTTACCATACTAGAATCTTTCATAACTCTCCTGAATGCTTTTGACTTTAAATTCTACTTTGCCTGATGTTGGTACATCTTTCCACTCCTGATTTCTTTTTGAGCTTTCTGGTATCTCTTTGTCCATCCCTTTGTTTGATTGGGTCACAATTTTAATATGAATTAGCCATAATACCTAAACATTTTAAGAAATACAGAAAAATGCGAGGAAAGCAACAAATTGCCAAAAATTCTACTGCCTAAAAATAAGTGATAACATTTGGTTGACATCTTTCCAGATATCTATGTGTAGAAAGAAACAAGGATCTAGAAAAAGAGACAGAGGCAGAGACAAAGTAACACTGAAACAGATGAAAACAATTGTACAATGAGGTTGTGTCATTTTGTTCATAGTTGTTGTTTTTTTTTAAACTATAGTCCGGCCCTCCAACAGTCTGTTTAAAAAGTTTGAGGACACCTGGGCTATACGGACTGCTACATTCCCCCACCCCACCCCCCTTGCGCCTTTTTTTATATACAAAATTTTTGATGTGGCAAGGGCAGTTCTTCCTGTTGTCTAGCCCTTTTCTTTTTGCTAGGCAAAAGAATATGTGATTGTCAAAGTTCTAAATTCCAGGTAAGGGCTCTTTAAATGACAAAGCCCAATACAGATTTAAACTAGCTGGCTAGGGAAAAACGGTGATTGTAATGTTAATTCCCTTAAAGGTCTTTTTAAGCTGAGAAAACAAACTGAGAAAATCTTAGTTGAGGGAATTTACTATTTCTTTGTATGACCTTTCCTTTATTATTTGAATTGTACTTAACAGACGAATAAAAGATTACGCTTTCCTTGCTATCTTTGCAAGCAAGGGCTGTTCCAAAGGTTTTGCTTTGGAAAAGCAAAAGGGCCTCTGTTCAAGGCAGTAGGGTCTTCGCTACCAAGGACTGCGAGAAGCCGAGTCACTGGAAAGGTGAGTCTTTGTTCACAGCAGTAGGAATTTTGCTACTGCTGGGCTGTTCCAAAGGTTTTGCTTTGGAAAAAACCTTTGGAACAGCCCTTGCTTGCAAAGATTGCAAGGAAAGTGTAATCTTTGCTTGGTAGCAAAATTCCTACTGCTGTGAACAGAGATTCACCTTTCCAGTGACTTGGCTTCTTGCGATCCTTGGTAGAGAAGACCCTACCGCTTTGAACAAAGGCCCGGCTTCCTTGCCTGAAGCTTTTCCTCTCTTTGCAAGCAAGGATCTTATTCTCGCTGTTCTAGAGGCTCCGCTACTCATTACTAACAGGTCTCGCTTTTCCAGATACTCCGCCCTTCATGGTCCTTGGTAACGAAAGGTAAGGAAGTTCTTCCTTTCATCTCCCTTTACCGCTTTAGCATATAGTAGCAGGCAAGCTGCTACTTCTGCCTTTAGCAGCTAGCGAACAAAGATACTGCTTTTCTAGCGGAATTTTTCCTTTGTTAATTGATTCCAGACCTTATCTCTAATGGAGCTCCCTAACATAAAAACGACCTTCGCATTGCTCTCCCTTTGTGACCTCACATTCTTCCAAAGTTACCTCCAGCGTTTCTTTCCCTTCTGGGCACGTCCTAACCCCCTTTGTTAGGACGAGCTTAACAGTATGTGCTGGTAAGAGGTGGGTAACCTATGTCTGGGACTCAAGGTAACCATATTTAACCAAAGGGAGGTTACCCTTGCCCTGAGATTTAGGGTAATCAAAAAGTTAACGAAAAAGATGAACAAAAGATACTCAATCCACTTTTTCCTCCCTTGTCATCTATTGGTCTAATTTAATTTCCTCCAACTCCGAGGCTTCACAGGTCTGCCACACTCACGGGCATTCCCACAGCATAGAATTGAATTATACTGTTTTTCTAAGAATAGTTTGAAATGAAGATATTCAAGAAACTACATTGTTTTAAAAACTTTCCTTTCTTATTGAATTGAACGTGGCAGTCCTTTGCCCTGGGGCATACACCTGGAAGTTTAGATTTCTCTTTGTTTCCCTAGATCACTTAAAGAGAAACCGTTCTTTTCATTTGTATTCTGTATTCTTTTCTTTTAGCATTTTTTTCTCCTCTATCCTAGCTTCCCACCTTCATGGTATGTGATGTATAACTGGGGGATTTCTTAGCTGATCCTAGGCCGATGTAGCTTTATTAGCTTCGACTGTGAGACTGTATGATCTTCAGCTGTTTTATCTTAGTTGCCAGGATTTTCGTTTTCTGGGCCTTTTACCTCTTATGCTCTTTCCCTTTGAAATTGAACCTTTTATTGCCTTAGAGGGACAGGAGCGCTCTCTTTACCTTTTTTTTTTTAACTCTTGAGTTTTATTTTTACAAAACTTTACATCTCCTGTTCCTTCACCAGCCCCCTTAATCTACCTCAATTCTTTTCTTTGAAACAGAACTCTTAACTGCCAGAAAAGGATTCAGGGAGTCCATCTCTCAAAAGCTACTTCCTGGTGGCAATAGGCAAAGATATAGGGGAAGGCAGTTAGAAGTTCTCTTTCCTAACTTTATAAACACTTGGGACCTAGTCCCAAGCTTTTCTTTGCTGTTTTGCTGAAGCTTTATCACCCCCAGTCTAAAGGCTTTTGTTTGCTAAAGGTTCTCATCTCTTAGTTCTATCTTTTCTCTTTCCCTCTTGTCTAAAGACTTTTTCCTGCTTTTTTCTCCAGCCACTTCACACAAGAGGCTAAAGGCTTTATCGACTCCTCCTCTCCACCCTCTGCAGAAGAGGTAGTTAGAATTTGGAAAGAGAAAGCACAGGAAAGAGGAAAAACCAAATGAGAAAGGCTTAAGGATTGTTGGCTGTCTTTTTCTTAGATATTTCTTTTCCTGCTAAATATTTCTATTTCTCTTCTTTTTATTTGCTAAAGCTTATTCTCCCTTTGGCCCGCATCTACTAGGTCGTAGTGGCCAGTTTTGTTGCAGCAAGACGAGGCCCACCGGAGAGAAAGAGCACCCAAACACCAAGTTTATAAGAGGAAGGGCTTTATTCACCAGCCGGGAGCTTATGGCATAGAAGAATTCCAAATGGCCGCACTCCCCAACTGCCTTGATCTTTCCCTTTTTATTGACAGTCAAGAAGATCCACCCCACAGGTACCCTTCTCATTGGCCAGTTTGAATCAAACGGGAGATGCTATTCCAGCCCCTACAGAACTACAGGATTTTACAGAACTTGTAAATTTCCAAGTTCCAGGAATTTAAGGTTACAAAATCCAAGAGCTGAGTCACCATGGAGAGGACCCTACAGGTGTACTTTTTTTTTTTTTTATTAAATCATAGCTGTGTACATTAATGCGATCATGGGACACCATACACTGGTTTTTATAGACGGTTTGACACATTTTCATCACACTTGTTAACATAGCCTTCCTGGCATTTTCTTTTTGTGTTAAGACATTTATATTCTACATTTACTAAGTTTCACATGTACCCTTGTAAGATGCACCGCAGGTGTAATCCCACCAATCACCCTCCCTCCGCCCATCCTCCCCTCTCCCTCGCCTCTCTCTCCCCTCTCCCTCGCCTCCCTCTCCCCCTTCCCCATATTCTTAGGTTATAACTGGGTTATAGCTTTCATATGAAACCCATAAATTAGTTTCATAGTAGGGCTGAGTATATTGGATACTTTTTCTTCCATTCCTGAGATACTTTACTGAGAAGAATATGTTCCAGCTCCATCCATGTAAACATGAAAGAGGTAAAGTCTCCATCTTTCTTTAAGGCTGCATAATATTCCACAGTGTACATATACCACAATTTATTAATCCATTTGTGGATCGATAGGCACTTGGGCTTTTTCCATGACTTAGCAATTATGAATTGGGCTGCAATAAATATTCTGGTACAAATATCTTTGTCATAATGTGATTTTTGGTCTTCTGGGTATATGCCTAGTAGAGGAATTATAGGATTGAATGGCAGATCTATTTTTAGATCTCTAAGTGTTCTCCAAACATCTTTCCAAAAGGAATGTATTAATTTGCATTCCCACCAGTGGTGTAGAAGTGTTTCCTTTTCTCCACATCCACGCCAACATCTCTGGTCTTGAGACTTTGTGATATGGGCTAATCTTACTGGAGTTAGATGATATCTCAAAGTAGTTTTGATTTGCATTTCTCTGATGATTAAGGATGATGAGCATTTTTTCATATGTCTGTAGGCCGTGCGCCTGTCTTCTTCAGAGAATTTTCTCTTCAAGTCCCTTGCCCAGCCTGCGATGGGATCACTTGTTCTTTTCTTTCTTTTTTTTTGGTAGAGACAGACTTTGTCGCCCTCGGTAGAGTGCTGTGGCCTCACACAGCTCACAGCAACCTCCAACTCCTGGGCTTAGGCGATTCTCCTGCCTCAGCCTCTGAGTAGCTGGGACTACAGACACCTGCCACAACGCCCGGCTATTTTTTTGTTGCAGTTTGGCCGGAGCTGGGTTTGAACCCGCCACCCTCGGTATATGGGGCTGGTGCCCTGCTCACTGAGCCACAGGCGCCGCCCACTTGTTCTTTTCTTGCTTATATGTTTGAGTTCTCTGTGGATTCTGGTTATTAACCCTTTGTCGGAAACATAACCTGCAAATATCTTCTCCCATTCTGAGGGCTGTCTGCTTGCTTTACTTACTGTGTTCTTCGCTATGCAGAAGCTTTTTAGTTTGATCAGGTCCTACTAGTGTATTCTTTTTTTTTTTTTTTTTTTTTTTTTGTAGAGACAGAGTCTCACTGTACCACCCTCAGTAGAGTGCCATGGCGTCACACGGCTCACAGCAACCTCTAACTCTTGGGCTTACGCGATTCTCTTGCCTCAGCCTCCCAAGCAGCTGGGACTACAGGCACCCGCCACAATGCCCGGCTATTTTTTTTTTGGTTGCAGTTTGGCCGGGGCTGGGCTTGAACCCGCCACCCTCGGTATATGGGGCCGGCGCCCTGCTCACTGAGCCACAGGCGCCGCCCGCTACTAGTGTATTCTTAAAGCTACTTCTATTGCCCGGGGGGTGCTCCTCATAAAATACTCACCCAGACCAATTTCTTCAAGAGTTTTTCATGCACTCTCTTCTAGTATTTTTATAGTTTCATGTCTTAAGTTTAAATCTTTAATCCGGTGAGAGTTAATGGTGAAAGGTGTGGGTCTAGTTTCAGTCTTCTACAGGTCGCCAGCCAGTTCACCCAGCACCATTTGTTAAATAGGGAATCTTTTCCCCACAGAATGTTTTTAATTGGCTCGTCAAAGATCAAATAATGAACCAGCTGGGTTCATCTCCTGGTTCATCTCCTGGTTCTCTATTCTATTCCAGACATCTACTTCTCTGTTTTTGTGCCAGTACCATGCTGTTTTGATCACTATCAATTTATAGTATAGTCTGAGGTCTGGTAGAGTGATTCCTCCTGCTTTTTTTTTTTATTTCTGAGTAATGTCTTGGCTATTCGAGGTTTTTTCTGATTCCATATAAAACAAAGTATTATTTTTTCAAGATCTTTAAAGTATGACAGTGGAGCTTTAATAGGGATTGCATTAAAATTGTATATTGCTTTGGGTAGTAGGGACATTTTAACAATGTTGATTATTCCCAGCCATGAGCATGGTATGTTTTTCCATCTGTTATGTTTTCATCTATTTCTTTTCTTAGAGTTTCATAGTTCTCTTTATAGAGATCTTTCACGTCCTTTGTTAGATAAACTCCCAAATACTTCATCTTCTTTGGCACTACTGTGAATGGAATAGAGTCCTTAACTGTTTTTTCAGCTTGACTATTGTTTGTATGTATAAAGGCTACCGATTTATGAATGTTGATTTGTAACCTGAGATGATGCTGTATTCCTTGATCACTTCTTTCCAGATATACAATCATAACATCTGCGAGGAGCGAAAGTTTGATCTCTTCTGACCCTATAAGGATACGCTTGATTGCCTTTTCTTCCCTAATCGCGATGGCTAAAACTTCCATTACAATGTTAAAGAGAAGTGGAGACAATGGGCAGCCTTGTCTGGTTCCTGATCTGAGTGGAAATGATTTCAATTTAACTCCATTCAATATGATATTGGCTGTGGGTTTGCTGTAGATGGCCTCTATCAGTTTAAGAAATGTCCCTTCTATACCAATATTCATAAGTGTTCTGATCATAAGGGGATGCTGGATATTATCAAAAGCTTTTTCTGCATCAATTGAGAGAATCATATGGTCTTTGTTTTTTAATTTGAAACCATTGTCATCAGAGTTCACAACATTTCATTCTGCATTCTGAAACCATCGTCATCTCCAGTGTTCAACAGCATTCTTGTATCTATGTGGATTCCAGGCTCCTCACCAGATATATTTCTATGGTCTCAGAACAACACTCTTCATTTAGATTCAACCTTGAGTTAACTTCATCATAAAGTAGATTTTTCAAAAGGGCTCATAGATGTTGTATTTTCTGAGTCCTTTCATGTCTGAAGAAGTGAGCTCTTCTTGCCTTTGCACTTCTTGCTGAAGTAAGAAGAGCTCACTTAGCTGGGTAGAATCCACTGGGATAATACTTTCTTTTCCTTCTAGACATTTCTCCTATGTTCTGGCACTGATTGCTACTGGAAGGACATCTGAAACCTACCTTACTTTTCTCCTTGTAAGTGAATTTTTTGCCCTGAATGTAAAATTTTTTTTCCTGTGTTTAATGGTTTATCCAGAGGTGTCTGAATGTTTACTGTAATAGATTTCTTTCCTAGTAAATGGAATGTATTTTCAATCTTGCAGACTCAGTCTTTATTCTAATACTTATATGAGCTCACTATTGTTAAAGTAAATTAGAATGGAAACCAAGCCTGAAAAATCCCTGACCAGACAAAAGCAGTGAGGCCTCCTCAGTGATCTTGACCTCACTTAATTTGCAAACATCAGCGATACTTGGGCCATTTCTGGTAAATGCTTATGTCAGGAACAAAATTTAACCTCAGCCAATCATAAGCAGCCAAGTAACTTATATAACTAGAAACATTCAAATAGGATAGATCAAATAAGGTGATTTTGTAATTGCAATCAATCAAATCATTTCTTTCTTTTTTTTTTTGAGACCGAGTCTCACTTTGTTGCCCTTGGTAGAGTGCCGTGCCATCACAGCTCACAGCAACCTCCAACTCTTAGGGTTAAGAGATTCTCTTGCCTCAGCCTCCCAAGTAGCTGGAACTATAGGCACCTGCCACAACGTCCAGCTATTTTTAGAGGTGGGGGTCTCACTCTTGCTCAGGCTGGTCTCTAACCTGTGAGCTCAGGGCAATCCACTTGCCTCAACTCCCAGAGTGCTGGGATTACAAATCATTTCTTTATTTGTTTCTGTATTCACCATATTGATATTTGCCTCTGACACTTTGTCATAAGAACACTGGATATTTGTCAGTCTGACCTTCTCCGATTCATGAGTTGCTTCTTATTCAAACAAACTCTTTAAAGTTTCATCGTGCCTCAGGTTTTTTCTTTACACTATTCAGATACAGATTTCTCATCCACTGGGATTTATTCTGCTGTAGCGTATGAGAGATGGGCCTAATGTTATCTTTTCCTAATGACTACCTGAGTGTCTTTGGGGCAGTTTGAGTTTTGGCTGCAGATAAAGCATGCAGGTGGGGCTGAGTACAGGACCCCTGTGAGTCAGGGTTGGAGAGGGGTCAGGGACCAAGGGACAGGTCTGAAGGCTGTAGTAGGGATGTCTAAACAAGGAGACAGACAGGCTTTTTGAAGAACATGCCTTGCCAACATGAGCAGGGCCAAGATCCAAACCTCGGGAAGCCTGTACATTTAGGGAATGAATGCAAAGAAGAAAAGAGAGGGAGGGGATGGAAGAGGAAGGGAAATACAGAGCAGTGTGAAGGAAGCCATGGCAGGAGGATTTCAAGAAGGAGAGGGTATCGACGGGGCCAAATGCCCCCCAAGGATCGAAGGGTATAAAGATTCAACACCGAGTTGGATCTTGAGAACTTGGCCTCCCTGGAAGGTGAGGGCCGGAGACTGCAGAGAGCAAAGCAATGAGAGCAGGGGGATGAGTGCTACAGGTCTTCCCAGAATGGAGTGGGAAGAGAGGGGCAGAGGCAGCTGCCTGCAGGACAGAAGGGGTTTCATTTTAGGCAGAGGCTTTAGCAGACTTAGTACATCTATGTTTAGTAGACTTGTGAAAGGGGTTAGGGTGGAAAGAGGTGGGAGATAAAGAAAAACCCACAGTGATGGGATGGAAAGGTAGGTGGTGGAAGATGGGATTATGAGGTAGAGTGTAGGTAACAGGGCCTCTGAGTGGATCATTTCAGGAGAAGAGATCATTACTGTTTCATGCACTGAGCCAAGACATGGAACAGCGGCAGTAAGGACCCAAATCCTGCCAACTTCTCGTTTCCATCTTCCCTGTCTGCTTCTCTGTAGGTGGGCTCTGAGGCGGCTCTCCCACAGGCGACAGGGAGTGAGGGTGCAGCCTCCTGGGGCCTTGCTGTGGGAGGCAGAGCAGGGGTGGTGAGAGCACTGTTTCTGGAGACAGACGCCTGGTCTGGAATCTTGGCTCTGCCACCTACTTGGGCAAATGACTTAAGCTCTCTGATTCCTTATCTGTCAAATGAGGCAATTATGGATCTACTTTGTAGGACTATTACATGAATTAAAGATGATGATGCAACCGTGTTGGCATTTATTAGTGTTGGCTGCCATAATTGCTGTGTTCAAATTGCTATTAACATTATCATCTTTATGACCATTGTTATGAAGCTGGGCTTCTCTCCCTGATTGCAACTTGAAAACTTTCACTTCAGGAAAGGCTCTGATGGGCCCGGCTAGGGTCAAGTGCCTTGTGGTTGGGAGGGAGGTGGCCCCCACTGGAACCATGAGTTTGAGTCTGGCCTGGGGGACATAGTGAAGACCCAGTCTCTACAGAAAATAGAAAAATTAGCGAGGCATGGTGGTGCATGTCTGTAGTCCTAGCTACCTTGGAGGCTAATGTGAGGAGCATTGTTTGAGCCAAGGAATTGGAGGTTGCAGTGAGCTGTGATGGATGTCCCACTGCACTCCAGCCTGGGTGACAGAACAAGATCTTGTCTCAACAAACAAAGAAACAAACAAAAAACACCCCCCCCCAAAAAAAATGTATAGGAAAAACAAAAATACAGATGTTAGAAATTTTAGAAAAAAGTTATTAGTAATAATTTTTTTAAATATTAAGCAATAATAATAATGCAAAGAAAGTAACATTCACATTGTCAAATAAGAGTATGTCTATTGGGCGGCACCTGTGGCTCAGTGAGTAGGGTGCCGGCCCCATATGCCGAGGGTGGCAGGTTCAAACCCGGCCCCGGCCAAACTGCAACAAAAAAATAGCCGGGCGTTGTGGCGGGCGCCTGTGGTCCCAGCTACTCGGGAGGCTGAGGCAGGAGAATCGCCTAAGCCCAGGAGTTGGAGGTTGCTGTGAGCCGTGTGACGCCATGGCACTCTACCGGAGGGCAATAAAGTGAAACTCTGTCTCTACAAAAAAAAAAAAAAGAGTATGTCTATTATAGAATGCTTTGACTCTGAGGTTCAGTATGGAGTCATCAGTTAACTTATTATTTTTTTAAGTCTCAAAAAATAGACAACTAATATTTATAAATAAAAGTAACAGATAATTTCAAAAAACAGATCATGCAAAATCTTATAAACAATAGAAAAAGAAGAATACTTCAAAATTATTCTACTTGATCTGGGTACACCTGATATTAAAATTGAAGAAAATATATTATTATAAAGGGGAAATTACAAACATATGTCACTTATGAGGATGCAATATCCTAAACAACATATTAATGTGTTGAATTAAAAATTAATGTTTAAATAATGTACTTTGGTCAAAATTAAATCCAATTTATGTGAGAATTAGTCACTATTCAATTCACAGGGATCAATCCCTCAGTCATTTCTGATTAAAGTTAGTAGAGATTTTACTTTTTTATTTCTAGTTAGTCTAGCCAAAGGTTTATATATTTTATTTATTTTTTCATGTATCTGAAAACAAAAAACCAACTCCTTGTTTCATTAATTTTCTGAATGATTCTTTTGTTTTCAATTTCGTTAGTCTCTCATTTAATTTTGGATATTTCTTTTCTTCTGCTGGGTTTAGGCTTAGATTGTTCTTCTTTTTCCAATTCCAACAGATAGCTTATGAATTTGTTGATGTGCTCTCTTTTTTAGAATGTAGGCTTCTAAAGAGATAAATTTTCCTTTCAGGACTGTTTTTGCTGTATTCCATAGGTTTTGGTAACTTGTATCTTCATTATTGTTATATTAAAGGAAGTTAATGATTTCCTTTTTTATTTCTTCCCGCACCCAGCTATCATTCAGCATAAGATTAACTTCCATGCCTTTGTGTGAGGCTGAGCATTTTTGTTGGAGTTGAGTTCCATGTTTAGTGCCTTGTGGTCTGAGAAGATGCAAGGTAGAATTTCAATTCTTTTGATTCTGTTGAGGTTTGTTTTGTGTCCTTGGATATGATCAATTTTGGAGAAAATTCCATGGGATGATGAGAAGAATGTATATTCTTTATCTTTGGGATGGAGTGTTCTATATACGTCTATCAAGCACAGTTGTTGTAGGGTCTCATTTAAATCTCTAACATCTTTGTTTAATTTCTGTGTAGAGGATCTTTCCAGATCTGAGAGAGGGGTGTTGAAGTCCCCTATTATTATGGTGTTATAGGATATCATATTGCTCAGACTGAGTAAGGTCTGTTTCAAGAATCTGGGTGCATTTAAATTTAAATTGGGTGCATAAATATTTAGAATTGAAATGTTTTCTTATTGTATTTTTTTTTTTTAAACATTTAGGCTTGGCATTTTCTTTTTTTTTTTTTTTTGGCCGGGGCTGGGTTTGAACCCACCACCTCTGGAATAAGGGACCGGCGCCCTACTCCTTGAGCCACAGGTGCCACCCTTCTTATTGTATTTTTCCCTTGACCAATAGGAAGTGACTATCATTGTCTCTTTTGACTTTAGTTGCTTTAAATCCACATGTATCTGAAAACAAGATTGCAACCCCTCTTTTCTTTGAATTTCGTTTGCCTGAAAAATCCAACCTTTAACTTTGAGTTTTAATTTGTCTTTTGACGTGAGGTGTGTTTCCTGCAGACAGCAAATAGATGGCTTCACAAAATAAGTTGAAAAAAAATTTTTTTTGAAACAGTCTCACTTTGTTGCCCTCAGTAGAGTGCCATGGCATCATAACTCACAGCAACCCCCAACTCTTGGGCTCAAGCGATCCTCTTGCCTTGGCCTCCTGAGTAGCTGAGATTATAGGCACCTGCCATCGTGCCTGGCAAGTTATAAGCAGATTTATAAAGGCAAAGGGAACAAGGAGTGTGCTGACATAGGTTATCTGCCAGGAATTCTCACTAGTTCACAGAGATCACCTTGATTAGAGATTGGATATATCTTGCTGAACTATAGGGTATGAGCAGTGGTGTCCAGTTATGGTATTTTGTGGCTTCTTGGTGTCAGTTATTTCAGAGCCTACACAGCTAGTGGCTTCACGAGATAATTATTTAGTTCAAGGGGAAGTGAAGTGACTGCTGTTTCATTCCAATGCCTCTCTGGACCTGATGATTCCTCAGATAAAAATCCTCTTCTCTTTCTTTTTTTCTCTTTCACAAATAGAACAAAACAGGAAGTTCAGGAATGCACTCATGAATGTATATGAATTTAATATTTTCTAAAAATATTATTTCAAATCAGTAGGAAAGGAAATATGATTTAGTGTTGGGATAGTTGGTTATCCATTGGGAAAAAAATAAAGTTGTAACCTTACCACATGCCAGTTGAGAAAATAAACAGGGGATGGATTAAAGACTGAAATTGGTTTAGAAAGCTACTGATACATTAGAAAAAAATATAAAATATATTGGTGATATATGGGAAGGAAAGGCCTTCTACCATATCAGACACACACACACACTCACCCTGAAAAGGAAAAGTTTGAAGTCTCATGATTTCATTACCACACAAAGACTTTTGAGAGACAAATGTGTGAAAGTGCTCAGCCACATTAGTATTAAAGAAATACACTGAAACAGTGAGAAGCCACTGTGACTTGCCTGTCCTGGGAACATCCTCACCTTTAAAATTTTTCATTTTGAGATTAATTACAGATTCACATGCAGCTGTAAGAAATAATCCAGAGAACCCTTGCATTCTTTACCTGATTTCCCCTGAAGGCAACATCTTATGAAACTATCGCACAAGATCACAAGCAGAACACAGACTCCGACATACAGTTGAGATACGGAATGTTCCCATCACCACAGGGATCATTCTCCTGCTGCCCTTCTGTGGTCACACCCACTTCCCTCCCAGCCTCAACCCCCCTGAGCATGAATACTAACCTGCTTTCCACTGCTATGACTTTGTCATTTCTAGAAGGTTACGTGAATGGAATCAGACAGTATGTGATTTATTGGGATGAGCTTTTTTCTTTAGCTCAGCATAATCCCCTGGTGGTTCCTCCACGTCGTGTGTAGATCAGCAGTTATTTTCCTTTTCATTGCTAAGTACTATTTCACGGTAAGGCCACACCACCATGTGTTCAATCATCAACCTCTTAAAGACTATCTGAGTTGCTTCTAGTTTGGGTCTATTATAAATAAAGCTGTAAACATTCATTTACATGTTTTTGTGTGAACATAAATCTTCACTTTTCTGGGATAAATGCCCCTAAGTGTACCTGCTGGGTAGTATGATGGTTGCATGGTAGTGTCTTAAGAAACTGCCGAACCATTTCCCAGGCTGGTTATAACATGTTACATCTCCATCAGCAAAGCACGGAAGATCTGTTTCTCCACATCCTCGTCATCATTCAGTGTTTCTGCTAGTTTTTCTTCCAGCCATTCTGGTAACCATGTAGTCAAGTACAATCTCATTGTAGTTTAATTCACACTTCCCTAACAGCTGAGGATGTTAGACTTCCTTTCACTTGCTTATTTGCCATCTGTACACCTCTTCAGAAAATGCCTCTTCATGTGTTTTATCCATTTCCTAATTGGATTGGCTGTTTTTAGTTTCCTGTTGAGTTTTGAGAGTTCTTTACATATTCTAGAAACTAGTACTTTGTCAGATATGTAGTTTGAGAATAGACAAGTCTGTAGCTTGTGTTTGCATCTCTTAAAGGGTCTTCTGTAGAACAAAAGTTCTTGATTTTGATGAAGTCCAATTTATCAATATTTTCTTTCATGGGTCATAATTTTGGTATCAAGTCTAAGAACTCGTTGCCTAGCTCTATATCCTGAAGATCTACTCCTATGCTTTTTTCCTGAAAGTGTTATAGTTTTATGTTTTCCATTCAAGTTGGTGATAGATTTGACTTAATTTTTGTATAAGATATGAGAATTAAGGGGCAGTGCCTGTGGCTCAGTGAGTAGGGCGCTAGCCCCATATACCGAGGGTGGCAGGTTCAAACTCGGCCCCGGCCAAACTGCAACAAAAAATAGCTGAGCTTGTGGTGGGTGCCTACTGTAGTCCCAGTAGGGGAGGCTGAGGCAAGAGAATCGTCTAAGCCCAAGAGCTGGAGATTGCTGTGAGCTGTGATGCCACAGCACTCTACTGAGGGCTAAAAAAAAAAAAAAGATATGAGAGTTAGGTTGAAGTTCCTTTTTCTCCCCCTCTGGATGTCCAATTGCTCCATCAACCTTTGATGACAAGGTCCCCCTTTCCTTCACTAATGTGCTTCTGCACCTTTGTCAAAAACTGATTTGGCACATTGGTGACAAGGGCACAAAAATCACCATCTAAAAGTCCCTCAATAGGGAAACAGGTAAATAAATTACGACATGGCAGTTAAGAGCAATTCAAGAAGTTTGTTTATACTGTGCTGAGCTGTGAAAGTTTTCAAGACATGTGGTTAAATGAAAAAATCAACAGTAACAAGTAGCAGCGACTCTGTGCCAGGACGCCTTCAAGCCCCTTTCACGAGTCACATGACTTCATCCTCACACTCCTAGGCCAGTACTATTGTCACCCTGTTTTACAGACGAGGAAACAAATCCCAGCTGCACCTTTAGCTAGTGTTGGAACCAGGGTTTGGAGGATGTTACCAATAGTGTATCATTTGTGGACTTAAAAGCTTCAAAACAATACTCAGCATTTTCTGTCAAAGTTTCTGAGTACATATATAGATTAAATAAGTCTAGAAGGAAATGTGCCCTACTGACTGCAGTGGTTATCTGGGGGAAGACATTGAATGCAGGGCTGTTAAAGAAAGCTTTAGCTTTATCCAGAATAATTGCAATGTTTTTTATAAGAAATATTTTCATGTATTTAATAATAATTAAAAAAATAAATTGCAGGCAACATTCAGGTCCCAACTTGGCTGGCTGGATAAGTACCAGTGGACGAGAGGCAGACCATGTACCTACCTTTTCTTCCTACCTAGAGTCATTTGGCAAGTGGGAAGAGTGTGACATTAAGAGCCACAAGTCCCAGCAGCACTGCTCTTCTCACCACTCTGAGCTCTGATTTCCTCAGCTCTCAAGGGAGGTCGCCTCTACTGTCTTGCCTCTTCACAGGGTTTGAGTGTGGATGAAATGAGGTTGAGCGTAGAGAGCCCTTGGTGAGCTGCTCACCCGGGACACAGTGGAGGGAACCACTGGACTTCCCCTTTGGCTGGCGAGTGAGCCAGGCAGGGGGATGTCACCTGTCAGTGACCCTAGAAATGTTCAGCAGGTCCCGCTGTGATTTAGGGCCTCAGATGGAGCCATCAGTCCCCAGCTGACTGCTGCCAGCTCAACCCCCTCCGTGGAGACAGCAGAGACAGGGTGAGGACTCCAGCATCCCACTTCCATTTCCAGAGACACTGGTTCATGGCCATCACCACCTTAAAGGAGAGACCACAGGATGGTGCAGAGTGATTCTTGGGCAGATGCACATTTTGAGGGAAATCCCTGTTCTAGCACTGTCTACCTTTGTCCCCTTGGCAAGGAGCTTAATTTTTTTGAGGAGCGGCTTCCTGGCTGATGGTCATATTGATTGTTGTGAGGGTATAGATGAGCTATGCAGCCAAAGCCAGGGCACACCGAGTTCTCAGGCAGCAGCATTTGTGTGTGTGTGTGTGTGTGTGTTTGCGCATGTGTCTGTGTCTTTGTGTGTGATAGCAAATGACATTAAGCAACAAGTGGCAGGATAATAATATGTTTTGTCTGGGATGACAATAAACTAATATTTTTCCCCCATGCCCAGCCCTGCTAAATAATTCCCCACTGGGCATGTGATTGGAGTTTGGATTCTGAGCAGTCAGGTGCAGGTAACAGCTCCTCAGGCCTAGTCTCTTGCTAGGTAGAGCCCTGGGGTATGACTCTGAGAGGCCCTGGCAGGGTCCTCCTGTCCACCCCATGTCCAAAGAATTCTACTTTTAGGGGATGCCCCAAAGTCTCTTTCCAAAGCTACAACGGTACATTCTTTAGTTCGAGGTTATGATTCCTGGCAGTGCTCTTCTCTGGTGGAAGAGTACTTTACAGTGAAGGTGGGTTTCCATCCACTGGCACATTCATTCCCCCAAAACTCTGTGACATAAACAGAGAGTTTAAGTAACTTACCCAGGGCCACTCAAAGAATCAATGGCTGAGCTAGGAAAGCAGAGGACAGACCCTTGGGTGCTTCATTGAATGCCTGATCTCTGGACACTTGAGAGCCAAAGGTGCAGAAAGAGAAAGTGAAGGCCCCACAGCTGACTCTGCTGACCTTGGAGTTCTGCCTTGGACTGTTTCTGGTCATCAGTTGCCTCAGAAGAGTCAGTGTCTTCTAGGTTTGAAATCCTGGCCTATTCAGGGACCATTCAGTGGAGTTGGGTGTTCAGAGAGGAACAAAATCATTTCAAGGATTCACCCTGCCCAGAAGCAGGTTCCTAGTCATGCCTAAGACCAGCCCAGACAGCCCAGCGAGAGCATATGGGCTCTCACTTAGAAGTCCGGGTGACTGAACTGCCTGTACCTCTCCCTGGCTAACCAATCCCGTGTGCCTGGTGAAGGGCCTGGCTTGGATGTCTGTTATTTAGCTCATCTCTTTTGGCATAAGCCTCATGTTTCTCCGCTCTTTGTCTCACTAGAGGGTAAGCACATGCTGTACAGATTGCCTTTCCCAGAGTGAGCTGAGCTAATACCTGTTTAGTTCCACTCGCCTGCAGGATGGAGGGCTCCAGGCTGGAGATGGCTTTGGTTGAAGCTGGTGCTCCTGTTTCTGCAAGGATTCTGGCCAAGGTTGTTGTGTTTCACAGGCTAGGAAGTCTTCTGCATGTTTCACCGCCTGTGGGGGAAGAAGGCCTCCCTCTTGTGCAGGGCCCTGCTTCAGCTGCTTTTGAAGACAAGCCTGGAAACTGTCCACCCTACCTAGGTGGCCCTTAGCAAGAGACTTTACTATATGGCAGTGAGGTCAGAGGTTTGGCCTGTCCCTACTCGTGCTGAGACAATTAGCCAGGGGTGGGGTGTTGCCCAACTCAGTGCTGGGCCCACAGTGCGAGCCTTGTATTTCCTGCAACTCCAACACCCCTGAGTCTGAGTAGGTGGTTTATAAACACTGGCTGATATCAGATGTGGACAGATATCTAAGCTCAGTGAAGATTTTAAAATGATTACAAAATATTTAAGACTACACAAAGTATAAAGAATAATGTAAATGAACCTCTGTGAACCCACCACCCAGGTTATGAAGTAAAGCATTACAAATGCAATTAAAACCCTAGCATATTGCTCTTCTAGTGAAATCCCCCTCACTTCCTGTCTTCCCCTACACAGTAACCACTATAGGTAATTTGGGCTTTATCATTCTCACGCATTTCTGTATTTTTGCTACATCTGTGCATGTTCCTAAATTCATTTACTCAGACACAAATTTTCTGTGTTGACCCATGTAATGACAGTTTATCCATTTCCATGGCTGTGTAGTATTCTATTATGTGAAAATACTGTATTTATTTTCTGGTTGGCAGGCATCAAGGCTGTTTTCCAGGGTTTTTGTTTTTGTTTTTGGTATTGCAAACAATGCTTCAGTGAATAAACACCCTTATAGACACTTCCTTGTGCTTATCTGGAGAGTTAGGGCATACACCTACGGGCGACAGGCCTGGGCTGTAGAGTACACGCATCTTTAACATTTCCCTTTACATTTATTAACAGTGTATTGGAGTTTGCCTTTCTTAACATACCTGACAATGGCTATTTCAAGTGAGTTTCAGACATTCTCCCGGGAGTCTCTGCAGAGGGCTGTGGGAGGAGGAGGGCTGTGCAGATACTGGATCCCTGGGGGAGAATTAAACTCACTATTTTGTCAGTGGTGCAAGAAGGTTTTCTAGAGCTTTTTTCTAACACTTGGAAAATGAGTGGCTTGTAACTATCGGTACACTCACTTCACCACAGTTAATTATTTCAGGGGAAGATAGAAATCTGGGGTCATCACCTTCACATCAGGCATCTAGAGGCAGCCTGACGCAGACACCTGGGTGGAAAGCCTGCTCAGGGTAGATGACATAGTCACAAGACAGGTCTGGTTCAGAGCCTGTGCCCTCTGGGCTGCAAGATGAGGGAGCATCCATGGACTCTTGGGCTTAAGCTTCAGGGTCAGCATCTGTAATGCAAATGGGAGCACCTCAGCTTGGATGTGGGAATGTTCACCTGCGCCTTTCTTGTTTGGTCTCATTCAGTCCCCAAAGCTTATCTGTGGAGGGAGGTATTCTCCCCATTTTCCAGAGGATGACACTGAGGCTTGTGCAGGTTAAGCAACTGGGGTAAGCACCTGCCCTCTTGCCCTCCAGGATTGTTCTAGAGCTCTAGTGAGACAGCAGATGAGAAAGTGCCTGGAGCACAAAGCTGAATTTGCACAGCTGCTGAGGAGAGCTGTCCTAGGGAGTTGTACCACAGCTGCCAACCCTTGCTGGCTCACAGCACATCACATCTGTAAGAAGAGAGGAAAACATTTGCTAAGCAGACGTGCTGGCTGTCGTCATTGTCGTCATGGTCACCATCATCGCCATTGTCATCCTCGCTCCCTCTACTGATTGTTTATTGTGTGCCAGGCCTTGTGCTAGGCCTTGAGCATAAGTTAGTTTCACTGGGAGACTGAAGCCCTTTGACCTTGGCCTGTCAGGCTGATAATGTCTTCCTTTCTGAGCCCTTCACTTCTTTGGCTTTTCCTGGGAATCATTTCCAAGGCCTGTCCTTATCGCTGGGCTTGACTTAAAATCCAAACTTTCCTTCCTTTCTCCCTACTACTAGTTTTTTCTGGAATTCACAAGGATTGGTAATCTCTCCAAGAGTACATTGCCCTGCCTTTTATTTCATGATTTTTAATCGGGTGAAGTAGGGTTAGAAATAGGCTGACTATACAACCTGGGTTGCCAGGGACAGCCCACCTCATGCCTGTATCCTGTCATAATTATTAATAGTTTTTCTTTTACTCTCAAAAGTGTCCCAGCTTGAACAATACACTATATGGTCACCCTGGCTAAAAAGATTATCAAAAGCTGCCTGGAAAGAGGAATGAAGTCAGCCAGGGCCTCCTGAGGAAAGGAAGGCTTGTCTTAACCTTGGCCTTGGTCTGGCAGATGGACCAGGGCTGTGGTCTATGGGCCTTTTGTCCTTCTTGGAAAGAGCTGTCCCCCTATTCTGGATCCTGCTCTGGCTACATTCCAGAGTCTCTGCTGTCCACCTGGTTCTTATCATGGAGCCACTCAGGCCCTCTCTCCCCTCTGACTTTGAATCCCTCTCAGCCCACATGAGGACCGGCAGGCAGGGGGACCCGCACTGGCTCCTCAGTACTGAGCCCTTTCCCTCCTTGGCATTTTCTGGGGATGGTGTTCTCCTCCATCTAATTTCCCTTCTTCCCTGAGTGTCTGCAAAGCTGAAATAGTTTTGGGATCACACCATGCTGGCATGCGTGTGACTATCGAGTGTGTGGCTCTGGATGAGGGAGGGCAGCGCACATAGGTAAACTTGAGAGCCAGGGGCAGACCTGGGAATCCTCGAGGGGCCCACTTCAGGTGAGAAGGCGAGGTCTGCAGGGGTTGTTGCTCACTGTGGGGTGACAAAGATACAAGTTTCACCCTGGGGGCTGATGTTCTGGAAGGGGAAGAGCCATATCAAATGGAAGCACCCTGAGAAGAGATGACGCTCAGGACTGGTCAAGTGGCGTGATGCTGTGGAGCACTTGGTGACAGGTGGGCGAGGCAAGGACGGTGTCTATGTGAAGGTGAGGTGAGTTTGGGCCCTCACTTGAATGAGGAGACAGGGAGTTGGGGAGGGTGCTGGGCAGGGTGGCACCTGTAGGAGCAGGCAGAAGGGGCTTGGGCTGCTTTGCTCAGCGCAGTGGACAGGCATGGCCCCTTTAAGCAGGGTTTCACTTGACCTGGCTGCTGTATTGAGAATGACTCCAGGGTCGCAGGAGGGAAAGCCAGGAGACCATTTAGGAAGCCATTGCTATGTCCAGGCACCTTGGACCAGGTGGCAGTGGCTGGGAGGAAAGGGGTCTGGCTAACAAGGCTTACAGGTGACGGCCCAGGGCAGTAACACGAATCCTGCCAGGGCCCTGCATCTTTGCCTTGCAAATTCCCCCCCTGGGCAAAGCCAGACACACAGTGACACCCAGCCGTATTTTCCTCAGCAGCATTTATCTTAATCACAAGACAGAGATATTGTGAGGACCAAATAAAAGATGGACATGGAAGCACCCTGAAAACTGCAGGTTAAGGCATCTTCCCATCACCATGGCTCCCCCTTACAGCTCCATTAAAATTAACTCAGAAATTCCCAAGGAATGATTTAGCTTCTTGATGGTCCAGAGCTTACTTTACCCTTTCTTCTTCTAGCTGGGGGTGGGTTTCCCAAATGTAAACTGCCCACACATTGTAAACAAGTTCAACTCCAGTAGAGAAGGCGGGGGTGGGATTAGGCTGAATTCAGCCTGACCTGGCAACCTGAGGCCAGGAATTCTCAGGAGGCTTTAGTCATCCTTGTCATGCCTCTTGGAACTATATGTGGACAGTGCTTATAGAGCTTCTATGGGCCAGGACTAAGTACATTAGTAACACTCCAAGCAGTGTTTCTCAAAGTGGGTTCCCTTGAGATACTTGATAATAAAAAGTCTGTTCCCCGGTCACCTTCCTTTGGGGATCTGCCCACATCTGCATACTACCTTGTCTTTTTAAAGTTGACCAGTGAGTGTTGAGTATTTTTAAAGCCCTGAGAAGCCCTGTAGTTTAGAAAACTATATTACTTTGTTTAACTTAGTATGTTAAAGTCACTTCACCATGAAACCCCGGCCCCCATTTCACCTCTGTGAGCAGCTGCAGGACAGGGAGGTGGAGGGAGGGTAGGTCACATGCGCCCAGGAGACTTGACAATAGCCCGGCTTATTTAGGATCAGTCTTGTGCTGGGAAATCCAGGCCTTTGGATCCCAACGAGCATGTGATTACCTCCCATGTAAGTAGCTTACAGGCTGGCCAGGGACACAGTGCTGGGAACTGGGGGAGGGTTTCCTCAACCGTGCCTCCCGGCAGGGGAGTCAGGGTGCGGTTTAGAATGGGGGCAGGGATGAAGGGATCCCTGTGCCCACTGCAAGGTCTGGTGGCAACAGCAGCTCTGTAGGAGGCTGGCTGCCTGTGCAACGCTGTCCCCTGCGGACAAGCTCTGTGAAGCTGGGCAGTGGCCCTCCACCCTCTCATATTCCTTATCGGAAAAGGGGAGAAAATAGTAGTTCTGCCTCATATTGTTGTGGGGAGCTTAGAAGACGGTGCATGCCACACCTACAGTCTGTGCCTTTTATGCAAGCTTTTTTCTCTTTCTTGCTCAAGTTTAAAGCTGTTTCCTCCTCAGGGGCCTCCCTGGGATAGTGGAGTCAGCCCAGGGTGGCCAGGGAGGCCTTGGAGCTCAAAGTAACTCACTATAGAAGTGAGTGCACAGATGATGATGTGGTCAGGGAAACAGCAGGGGGCCAGGGCCTACCCCAGCTCTCCCCAAACTGTGCCTGCTGCCCTCCCTAGACTTCAAGCTGGTCAGGTTCTTAGTCCCTCTGAAGTACTGCCTGGGGTTTGGGGGATGGAGCAGCCTCTGGCACAGGGGACACCCACATACACATTCTCCTAGGGACCTTTCCCTGGCCCGTGGCTCAGTGGCACATGGAGAAGGATGCCAGGAGAGAGTTGGGGGCTCCCCTTGTGGCATCGACGGCCACCCAGCCCTGAGCCACGGCAGGAGGATCTGAAGGGACCCAAAGGCCCTGTTGACCAGCACATTCTCATCTAAGTGCCCAGAATCCTATTAGAAAGAATCTTTGGATTAAGGCCATTGGGCCTTCAAACATAGCCCCAATGTGCAAATTGTACCCAGGGCCAGGTAGAAGTTTTGCATATGTTCCCTTCAGCTTTTGGGGTCCGGTTGGATAAATGCTGGCAAAGCGTACCCAAGAGTCAGTAAGGTGGAGGCCCAAGTGGACACAGAGGGTGGAAGGGGAAGGCACCTTGAGACCCAGGAGGGGCCCCTGCAGTGGGTGAAGCTGGCTTTGGGTTAGGAGGCTGGCATTTGAGTCCAGCTGTGCCAGTATTCATGGTGAGAGGCTGACCCTCGGGGTGGCAGATGGCAGCCCCGTGGGGAAGGTGAGGCAGTGGTTCAGACCATTGCTAAGGCCTGCTGTACTCCGAGGCCTGAGGAAGCATCCACTTCACGTAACTCATTGTTTGTTTACTTCTTTGCTGCTGGAAGTGCCCTGGTCAAGGAAGCACCAAGAAACCCAGTGGGGACTAAGGATGAAGCTGGGAAGAGACAGCCATCAAGGTGATGGAGGTTACAGTGGCAGCCTGAAGCTTGCGGAAGGAGAGGCTGGGGTCCTGGCAGCTGCCCACTTTGCCCCCACCCATGGGCTCCCTAGGTATCTCCCAGGTCAGATTTCTCATGTGAGGGTGTCCTGAGCCCTCCTCCCTCAGCTTATTCCAGGAAGGAGGCCACTTGTAGACCACAGGCCAGGTGGCTTAGCCATGTCCCCGTGTCCTATGGGTCCTGCTGCTCCCCCAGGGACAGCAGCATGGGGCCAGGTGAGGGTGCAGGACACCCTCCAAGAATGCTGAAGGCGGGGTTGCTTCCGGGGGTGCTGCTCTGCTTGCCACCACGTCCTGCCTGTCTGGCTTTCCCCTCATTCTCTTGAGCACCTTTCCACGCCCCCTTTCTTCCTCACCTCGGCTTCTCCCCAGAACCTTAGGGCCCATGACTTCTTTTCCTTATCTGTCTTCATGAGCACAGATTTCTACCTACCTCCTCCGCGCCCCCAAGTGGATGGCCTCTTAATAATGGCAAAGGCCCCTTCCTTCCTGAGGCCCTGGAGGCTGGTTCAGGAAACCAGAAGCTGACAATGTGGCATGCTTTGGGTTAGAGACCACAACAAATAGAGAAACCCACACAGGCCTGACAGGAACTCCCCTGGGAAGAGCAAAAGGAGTAGACAAGAGTGGCCATGGACCAATGTCTGGGAGTCCAGGGGTGTTGGGAGGGGTGTTCAAGGTTAAAATGTTCTGGGATGAAGATTTTGGAAAGTTCTAGGGGGTGGGATCTTTATTCCTTTTGGGAATCCCTGATTGGGACTCTACTTCAGCTTTTTCACGTTAGCTTAAAAGGCATCCTAGGAGGTCAGCAGCTAAGCTTTGGAAATTTACAAGACAACAAGAGAAAGAGACAAAATACCACCCAGTGTGGGACTGGACCTCTGGCTGCAGCATCCAGCCTCAGGGACTACCGGGAGACCACCCTGCCTCAGGGCATCTGCTTTCTGGCCCAGGCCAGCTGTTGATGGGCAGTGACCTCAGGCAGACCGTCTCCCCCTTGGATGTCAGCGTCTTCAGCTATAAGGTGGTATTAGGCCTGCTGGGCTTGGAATGATGAGATTCCTTGTGGGCAGCATAGGGGATCTCTAACAGCCCCCCTCCTTGCCAATAGCAGCCTCTGGTCACAGGTTATTTTTTCCTTCCTTTAGGATGAGCTAAACTAATGGGAATGCTACTGCTGATGCCCTTCTCATTTTCATTGTTCCTTGAAAATGACCACTGAGTATGTAGGGATGAGGGTTGGCGGGATGCCTGGGACTTGATGGGTCAGAGTCAAGTGGAGGGAGAACCCTGACTTAAGCAGAGTTGGGTTCACTGTGGGCACTGGGCTTCCACCACTGGGTCTGTGCATTCTGTAGGCTTCTACCTCGTCTCTCCTTCCCACTGGGCAGGTATTCAGCCAGCGAGGGAGCAGGGACAGATCATGAGGCCAGGCCTGGGCTGGGAGAGGTTGCTGCTAAGACCTGTACTGTCCACACACTGCAGATGGGCAGACTGGGGGCACCAACCCGAAGATGTGGAGGGAGTGGGGATAGGGTCACCCTCAGCGAGTGTGTGGAGGGGCTGGCCCAGGAGCCTGCACCTGGGGCACAGCATTCCAGAAGGGAGATGAGTTATGACCTTGGGCACCCGGAGGTGCTCTGCGCCTTTGAGACTCATCTCAGAGTCCCCTTTCTTTAGGTAAGTCTCTTCACAGGCAAAATTAGCAAAAATACAAAAACAAAAAACAAAAAACCCCACAACCTTTCTCGTTTCTCAACTTGACCTGACTTCTCCCTTCTCTGACTCACACAGCCCAGACAGCAGCAGGGGACTCTCTGCCCCTTGCACCTAGTCACGTCAAGGCTTTTCCCGTGGGTTTCCAGGTAGCCTATGATCCTTTCAAGTAAGGGGCCTTTGTGGCCCAGACCCGTGTGGGAGACAAAGGAGCACCTCTGGGAAGGACAGAGGGGTGTGGAGTTGTGTCTGTGGACTCAATGATGTGTCGCTTGGGGCCGCAGCAGCTGGCTTCCATGTGCCTCTCTCCCTGCTCAGTGGTTCCCAGTGCCCGTCTGTGGAAGCAATGCCTTTTCTTTTTTCCATTTGCTCAGTTGTTTCCTACCTCTGCCAGCTCTATGAACTTTCTTATATGATGCCCTGTCTGCTCCCTGCCTACATCGGTATCCACTGCCTGTGACAAGGGCACTGTCCTCAAAGACCGAGGGGCTTCCAAGTGCTCATCGGTTTGAACTCTCAGTATATTTTATTGATTTCTGATATAACTTTATAAAATTGGAGCCATCCTTAACAACATCCCCCTATGCTCCTTCTTTTAATGTCTCTGATATTGGGATGCATCTTACTCAGCACACTGCTGACTGGTCATGAGTTACCCGGTAACCTGGATGGTCAACAATGTGTCAAAAGTTAGAGGCGCTAAGTGATTCTATATTACAAGCAGCTGAGAGACGAGGAGGAGAGAAAGAATAAAGTAGGCTGAATTGGGGACAACTGAGAATTGAGACTGGGAGAGATGAATCAGGGAACAAGCTGCCATGTCAACACATTGTTGACTGGCAATGTTATGGAAAACTATCCATGTTACTGGGTAATTCTTAACTGGTCAGCAATGTGTTAATAGAATTCAAATGTTTCCAGAGAGGGTGGCACTTCTGTTGGATGACTGGGGAATGCTTTAAATGAAATTCTTTTAACAGCTTTACTGAGGTATAATTGGTATACAAAAATTTGCACATATTTAATGCATACAATTTGATGTTTGAACACATGTAACCACTTCCACAATCAAGGTAATAAATATATCTACCACCTCCAGGTTTCCTTGTGCCCTTTTTACCTTTTTCTTTTTTTTGTAGAGACAGAGTCTCACTGTACCGCCCTCGGGTAGAGTGCCGTGGCGTCACACTGCTCACAGCAACCTCTAACTCTTGGGCTTACACGATTCTCTTGCCTCAGCCTCCCGAGCAGCTGGGACTGCAGGCGCCCACCACGCCTGGCTATTTTTTTGTTTGGCCAGGGCTGGGTTTGAACCCGCCACCTTCAGCATATGGGGCTGGCGCCCTACTCACTGAGCCACAGGCGCCACCCCTTTTTACCTTAAATATTTTATATATTTATTATTATTTTTTAGAGATGAGGTCTTGCTCTGTTACCAATGTTGGACTCAAAGTCCTGAGCTCAAGTGAGCCTCTTGCCTGAGCCTCCTGCTTTAGCTTCTCAAGCAGCTGGGACCACAGGCATGAGCCACTCTGGCCCCACTATGCCCGGCTTATGTCACATCCCCCTCTTTGAGTAATGTAATAAGAAAATTTAACACGAGATCTACCCTCTTAAAATGTTTAACTATACAATTACAGTATTAGTAACTATATGTATATATATATATGTTTTTTAATTTTTTTAATTTTTATTTTTTTGTAGAGACAGAGTCTCACTTTATGGCCCTCGGTAGAGTGCCGTGTCATCACACAGCTCACAGCAACCTCCAACTCCTGGGCTTAAGCGATTCTCTTGCCTCAGCCTCCCAAGTAGCTGGGACCACAGGTGCCCACTACAACGTCCAGCTATTTGTTGGTTGCAGTTCAGCCGGGGCTGGGTTTGAACCCGCCACCCTCGGTATATGGGGCCGGCGCCTTACCAACCGAGCCACAGGCGCCGCCCTATATGTATATATTTTTAAAAATAGTTATAAACTAGCATATGAAAGCTTAAAGTGCTTTTTATTTTCTTTTTATATTGAGAAAAGTGTAAACATTTCTGGTCTTAATAGTATTTTTTATTTTCACCTTATACTATTGCTTGGTGAAAATAAGTTGCTCTGGGCCCACATAAAGAGGACTTCCTCCTGTTGTTCTGAAACTGCCTGTTAAAATGTTCAAAAAGGCTGAACACAACCATATCCCTCATGATGTGGTCTCACCCATTTAACAAGAGCTCCTGGTTTCTTCCACTTAACACATCGTGTAGGGAGAACAGTCTGGTGCATGTAGACCCTTTTGGAGCTCGTGTCTAGATGGAGACACGGAAGCACAGGGAAGAGAATTTCTCCCTTCAGGCAGATGGCCTCCTCTCAGCTGGGGGCTGATTTGAGTGGCCTCACAGCTGGGGGTGACGTGGTGGGCTCTGCACGTGGGGACTAGGAAGGAGCCTGGATAGTGACCTGACGCATAGTCAGGGGACAGCAAGCTGGGAGATGCTGTTCTCTGGAAGATGCAGGCCAAGAGCCTGGGTGAAGGTCTGGCTAGGGTCCTCATACAAGGCTCATGGTCAGACAAGGTATAAATCTATAGGCTGGCTTGAGATGAGAGTTCCATCTCAGTTGCCATATGGGCCTTTGCAACCTAAAAATGTAGTCTGAGCTTGCTCTTGGTGTCATTATGTTCCCTCCTCCTACAGTTTCTTGTTTTATATTGTCTTGTATTACTCAAAAGGCTCCCAAGGAGCTGCATGTTCAAAGCCCAAATCTAGAATTTACTTCTGCCAGTGCCTTTGTCTCTACAACAGGCTCGGGCTTCTGGAACGTGTCTGCCTGTGGCTGTGCTGAGTCTGCACCAGTGTTTGGCTTTGGAGGACCCTGTCTCATTACCTCCTGTGCTCTGACTTAACTGGAACATGGTGGAAGTCTGGGGAGGGGAGACGCTGCAGAACAACAGCCAAGTGGGACATGTCCTCTACTGGTTGTGTTCCTGGGAAGGTTCACATCATGGACGCTTGTTTCTTCTTTGAGGAGCTCACACCAGGGGCACTAGGGCATGGGAACAGAGTCTGCAGCAGGAAGACTGACAGCTATTGGGGAAGGTGGGGGTGCAGGGCACACATCTCCCCACTTGTGTTTGCTCTGTCCACATGTCTAGCTGCTCCCCGTCCATCACACCTCACTGGCTATGGCTCCCAGTCAGCTGATATGCAAGGCAGTGAGGGGATAGACAAGCCTCTCCTGCACCCCTTGCTCTACTGGCAGGTGCACAGCTGGAGCAGCTGTGGACTCTCAAATACAGGCCCAGACTAAGCGAGAGGAGTCATGGCGGACCTGGGCTCCCTGGGCACATTGTGACAGTGCCATGAGTGTTATCCATCTTCCCTGCTGCTGTCCCCAGCCTGTCTTGCTGCACCCTGAGCTGGTGGGGGCTGGGTAGGGGCTGTCATAGCTTGTCCCAGAGGTCAGGGCCTCCGGGCAGGCTAGGAGGCTGTACTGGCTGGACTCTGCAGCTGCTGCATTTTCATCGAGGGGAAACACAGGGCATTGTCTTTGGCCAGGGCCCTTTGAGGCACCAGCAGGGAGATGGGACCCTGATGCCCTAGGTCTCTTTAGTGCTGGCTCCATCTCTCACTTTCTCAATTCCTAGGAAGTGAGAAGGACTAAGAGTTAGGCTAATTTTGTTGCAATGGTGTTGAGATGCTGTTGGGGAGGTGACGCAGTCAGCACTAGCCTGGGGTGCCACCTAGGGGAAGGCGAGTCCCTGAGCTCACTGCTGGCCGACGTGTACTCAGTGCAAGTAACTCAGTTTATGAAAATCCAGGACTCACATTAAAAATAAAAAAACGGAATGGAGAAAACAGGAGCGTGTTATTGTTCACTTTATAAAAACTATTTCTCATTTACAGAGCCTTTCCTTTGAAATGTATGCTCCCATCCTACATTTTAAGTTATTTGACTTAAGTAATTTAACTTTTCTCCCCATGAAAGTGAAGGAAATGGCACTTTCTGTGTAAAGTGAACAAAAGAGATGGGGTCATTCTGCCACAGGTAATATAGATATATTTGGTTTAATACATTACTTTTGTTATTTAAAATTTTCTTAAAGTCATAAGCATGAAAACCGGTGATCTTCACTGCCTGTGTCCATCTAGGGTGGAGGCCACTCATTCTTGATCAGGTCCCACGTACAGGCCAATGACTCTCAGTTCTGTGTCTCTATCCCAAACTCTAGATTCCTTCACCCAAGTGCCTGCCCAGTCTCTCTGCTTGGATGTCTGGTCTCCTGTCCTCAACCGATCCTCCTGCTCAGCCTCCCAAAGTACTGGGATTCCAGGTGTGAGCCACTGTGCCAACCCTACTGCTTGGATGAACATTATCGTTAAGTGAGATGAGCCAGTCACATTCATAGACACAAGTGGAATGGTGGTTGCCAGGGTGGGGGGGTTGTTGAATGAGGTGTTTAATGGGTACAGTTTCACTGTACAATAATAAAAAAGTACTGGAGATGGATAGTGGTGATGCTAGCACAACAGTATGAATGTACTTAATGACACTTAAAAATGGTTAAGATGGTAAACTTTATTTAATGTGTATTTTGTAACCAAAATTTAAAAAATACACTAAATGACAGGAAGAGATTAGCTGAAGTTAAGGCAACAATTATTCCACTTCCTTACAATCAAATTATCTAAGGCATAAAGTGGTAGTTAGTTGGCAAGGATACAATTTCTTTTAAGGTCTTCCACTGTTAAATTTTAGTTCAGACATACAACATATTTAGTGCAAATTCGAAAACCTGCTGCTGTCTGACATGGGCTCTTACTAATGATAAATGCACTTTTGTCCTACCCTAATCAAAGTCGATCAATGTGTCAGTGGCAGGTGCTCTGAAGGTCGCCTGTGCCTGGCCAAGGAGAGCAAGAGTGGGTCGCCGCAGGCTCCTTGGTCTCCTCAGGCTGTGTTCTGGATGATGACTGCAATCCCTTGGCCACCTCCAATGCAAGCTGATCCAACAGCGTATTTCCCACCTCGGCGCCTAAGAAAGCAAGCAGTGACCGAAATTCACTCAAATCAGGAACTGACAGAAGTAGATTAGTTAACTAAATAGAATTAGTAAGAGTCACATTTGCATTATTCTTATTCAACTCATCTTCTCAATCTTTTCCCCTCAATATTGGTTTATAGTCACAATGGGTAAAAGAATTTGGAAACCTACTTTTTTATTTATTTATTTTTATTGTTAAATCATAGCTATGTACATTAGTGCAATCAAGGAGGGGTACAATGTGCTGGTCTCATATACAATCTGAAATATTTTCTTTTTATATATATATATTTTTTTTATTTTCTTTTTTTGGCCAGGGCTGGGTTTGAACCTGCCACCTCTGGCATATGGGACTGGCGCTCTACTCCTTGAGCCACAGGCGCCGCCCACAATCTGAAATATTTTCATCAAACTGTTCAACATAGCCTTCATGTCATTTTCTTAGTTATTGTATGTAGACATTTGTATTCTGTATTTAGTAAGTTTCACCTGTACCCATTCTAAGATGCACCATAGGTGTGGCCTCACCCTTTGCCCTCCCTGCACCCTAACCTCCCCCCTCCCTTCTCCTTCCTTGGCCCTTTCCCCATATTCTTGTGCTATAGTTGGGGTATAGCCTTCATGGGAAAGCTATAAATTAGCTTCATAGTAGGGCTGAGTACATTGGATATTTTTCTTCCATTCCTGAGATACTTTGCTAAGAAGAATATGTTCCAGCTCCATCCATGTAAGCATGAAAGACATAAAGTTTCCATCTTTAAGGCTGCATAATATTTCATGGTACACATGTACCACAATTTGCTAGTCCATTCGTGGGTTGATGGGCACTTGGGGTTCTTCCATGACTTAGCACTTGTGAATTGGGCTGCAACAAACATTCTGGCACAGATGTCTTTGTTATATTGTGATTTTTGGTCTTCTGGGTATAAACCTAGTAAAGGAATTATAGGATCGAATGGCAGGTCTATTTTTAGGTCCCTAAGTATTCTCCAAACATCCTTCCAGAAGGAACGTATTAGTGTGCATTCCCACCAGCAGTGTAGAAGTGTGCCCTTTTCTCCACATCCACGCCAACATCTCTGGTTTTGGGATTTTGTTATGTGGGCTAGTCTTACTGGGGTTAGGTGATATCTCAAAGTAGTTTTGATTTGCATTTCTCTGATGATTAAGGATGATGAGCTTTTCTTTCATGTGTCTGTAGATCGTGCATCTGTCTTCTTTAGAGAAGTTTCTCTTCAAGTCCCTTACCCACCCTGAGATGGGATCACTTGTTTTTTTCTTGCTAATATGTTTGAGTTCTCTGTGGATTCTGGTTATTAGACCTTTATCAGAGGTATAACCTGCAAATATTTTCTCCCATTCTGAGGGATGTCTGCTTGCTTTACTTACTATGTTCTTGGCTGTGCAGAAGCTTTTTAGTTTGATCAGTCCCAGTAGTGTATTTTTGATACTGCTTCAATTGCCTGGGGAGTCCTCCTCATAAAATATTCACCTGGGCCGATTCCTTCAAGAGTTTCCCCTGCACTTTCTTCAAGTATTTTTATAATTTCATGTCTTAAGTGTAAATCTTTTCTCCAGTGAGAGTCTATCTTAGTTAATGGTGAAAGGTGTGGGTCCAATTTCAATCTTCTACAGGTTGCCAGCCAGTTCACCCAGCACCATTTGTTAAATAGGGAATCTTTTCCCCACTGAATGTTTATAATTGGCTTGTCAAAGATCAAATAACAGTAAGTAGCTGGATTTATCTCTTGGTTCTCTATTCTGTTCCAGACATCTACTTCTCTGTTTTTGTGCCAGTACCATGCTGTTTTGATCGCTATCAATTTATAGTACAGTCTCAGGTCTGGTAGCATGATTCTTCCTGCTTTGTTTTTATTGCTGAGTACTATTTTGGCTATTCAAAGTTTTATCTCATTCCATATAAAACAAAGTATTATTTTTTCAAGATCTTTAAAATATGACAATGAAGTTTTAATAGGAATTGCATTAAAATTATATATTGCTTTGGGTAATATAGACATTTTAACAATGTTGATTCTTCCCAGCCATAAGCATGGTATGTTTTTCCATTTGTTAACATCTTCGGCTATTTCTTTTCTTAAAGTTTCATAGTTCTCTTTGTAGAGATCTTTCACGTCCTTTGTTAGGTATACTCCCAAATATTTCATCTTCTTTGGCACTACTGTGAAAGGAATAGAGTGCTTGACTTTTTTTTCGGCTTGGTTATTGTTGGTATATATAAAGGCTACAGATTTATGGGTGTTGATTTTGTAGCCTGAGACATTGCTGTATTCTTTGGTCACTTCTAAAAGTTTTGTAGTAGAATCCCTAGTGTTTTCCAGATATACAATCATATCATCTGCAAAGAGTGAAAGTTTGATCTCTTCTGACCCTATGTTGATACCCTTGATCACCTTTTCTTCCCTAATTTCAATGGCTAGAACTTCCATTACAATGTTAAAGAGCAATGGAGACAATGGGCAACCTTGCCTGGTTCCTGATCTAAGTGGAAATGATTTCAATTTAATTCCATTCAGTACGATATTGGCTGTGGGTTTGCTGTAGATGGCCTCTATTAGTTTAAGAAATGTCCCTTCTATACCAATTTTCTTAAGTGTTCTGATCATGAAGTGATGCTGGATATTATCAAAAGCTTTTTCTGCATCAATTGAAAGAATCATATGGTCCTTATTTTTTAGTTTGTTTATGTGCTGAATTACATTTATACATTTATGTATATTGAACCAGCCTTTAGACCCTGGGATAAATCCCACTTGGTCATAGTAAATAATTTTTTTGATCTGTTGTTGGATTCTGTTCGTTAGGATCTTATTATTTTATTTATTTTTTATTTTTTTAAGTTAAAATTTTATTGGGATGCTCAATAAAGTATAGGGATTGTGAAAAGCTTTAAACCATAATTATTAAATATTTTTAATGTTTATCCTAGAAGTTACTTCCTAAAAATGTTAATCACAGCTGGATTGAAAGAGTATTTGGGAAATGTGGCAATGTTGTTTACATAAGTATACCACATTGTAAGTGTACTGGAGATCCAAACGGATTTGCCTTTGTGGAATTTGAAACAAAAGAACAAGCAGCAAAAGCTATTGAGGTAGGTCCAGACCGAAAAAGAAAAGAAAAAAAATTTTAACAAGTTTTTAATAACTTTGCAATCATTTCAGTTTCTTAACAACCCACCAGAAGAAGCACCAAGAAAACCTGGCATATTTCCTAAGACAGTAATCAAAAGTAAAGAAAATGGCTCAGAAAGGCACCATTCAAAAAGAAGCTTCAAAAGTTTCTAAAGAAAAAGGAGGTAAGGACTGGAGAAACAAAGTTATGTTACATCCATTTTACCACCACACACTTTACCTTGCTGTTTTATTTCTGAAGATTTAGAAGTCTCTACTGAAGAGGAAAAGGATACTGGAGACATGAAAGATAGTTCTCTCTTAAAAGCAAAAAGGAAACATAAGAAAAAACATAAAAAGAGACATAAAATGGGAGAAGAAGTTATACCATTAAGAGTACTGTCAAAGTTAAGTACGTGGTGTAAATTTCTTCTTGGCAATTGACTGAACAATCCACTTATTGAGTATTTTAGCATCAATATTCATTAGTGATATTGGTCTATAATTTTCTTTTCTTGTTGGGTCTTTCCCTGGTTTGGGGATCAAGGTGATGTTTTCTTCATAGAATGTGTTGGGTAATATTCCTTGCTTTTCTATATTTTGGAAGAGGTTTAGTAATATAGGTACCAGTTCTTCTTTAAAGGTTTGGTAGAATTCTGATGTAAGGCCATCTGGTCCTGGGCTTTTCTTTTTAGGGAGATTTTATATAGTTGATGCTATTTCAGAACTTGATATAGGCCTGTTCAACATTTCCACTTTGTTCTGGCTAAGTCTTGGTAGGTGGTGTACTTCCAAGTATTGGTCGATTTCTTTCAGATTTTCATATTTGTGAGAGTAGAGTTTCTTGTAGTAGTTGTTAAGGATTTTTTGACTTTCTGAGGGGTCTGTTGTAATTTCATCGTTACATTTCTGATTGATGAAATTAGGGATTTTACTCTTTTTTTTCCTGGTTAGGTTGGCCAAAGGTTTATCTATTTTATTGATCTTTTCAAAAAAACCAACCTTTGGATTTATTGATCTGTTGTATAATTCTTTTGTTTTCAATTTCATTTAATTCTGCTCTGATTTTGGTTATTTCTTTTCTTCTGCTAGGTTTGGGGTTGGAATGTTCTTCCTTCTCCAGTTGCTTGAGATGTCCTATTAAGTTAATAACTTCCTCTCTTTCTGTTTTCTTGAGGAAGGCTTGCAGTGCTATAAATTTCCCTCTTAGGACTGCCTTTGCAGTATCCCAGAGGTTCTGGTAATTCGTGTCTTCATTGTTGTTTTGTTCCAAAAATATGGAATCTCATGTATAACCCATGTATCCTTCAGCATAAGGTTGTTTAGCTTCCATGTTTTTGTATGGGTATGCAGGTTCCTGTTGTTATTGAGTTCAACTTTTATTCCATGATGGTCTGAGAAGATGCAAAGAGTAATTTCTATTTTTTTTCAATTTGCTGAGCTTAGATTTGTGGCCTAGGATGTGGTCTATTTTGGAGTATGTTCCGTGGGCTAATGAGAAGAATGTGTATTCAGTTTTTTGGGATGAAATGTTCTGTAGATGTCTGTTACGTCCAGATGTTGAATGGTTAAGTTTAAATCTAAAATTTCTTTGCTTAGCTTCTTTGGGGAGGATCTATCCAGCACTGCTAAAGGGGTGTTAAAATCTCCAACCACTATGGAAATGGAGGAAATAAAGTTGCTCATGTCTGTTAGAGTTTCTCTTATAAATTTAGGTGCGTTCTGGTTGGGTCCATAAATATTAATAATTGAAATCTCATCATATTGAGTATTACCTTAACAAATATGAAGTGTCCATCCTTATTCTTCCTTATTTTGGTTGGTTTAAAGCCTATTGCGTCTGTGAATAGGATTGCAACACCTGCTTTATTCTGCTTTCCATTTGCCTGCAGCATAGATGACCATCCCTTTACCTTGAGTCTATATTTGTCTTTTAATGTAAAATGAGATTCTTGTATGCAGCAGATATCTGGCTTGAGTTTTTGTATCCAGTCAGCCAACCTGTGCTTCTTTAGAGGACAATTTAAACCATTCACATTAATTGAGAATGTTGATAAGCCTTTTGAGAGTCCTGTGGACATTTTTAATCCTTTTGCGACTGTGGAAGTTGGAATGTGATCAAAATTTTCTGGGTAGGTTTACTTTTGTGGTGGAGGATTACTCTGGTCCTTATGGAGGATAGGTCTGAGAATATCTTGGAGAGCTGGTTTAGTTATGGCAAATTTCTTCAACATGTGCATGTCGTTAAAGTATTTAATTTCTCCGTCATAAATGAAGCTCAGTTTAGCTGGGTACAGGATCCTGGGTTGAAAGTTATTTTGTTTTAGGAGATTAAAAGTGGATGACCATCCTTTTCTAGGTTGAAAGGTTTCAGCAGAGAGATCTGCAGTTATTCTAATATTCTTGCCCTTGTAGGTGATGGTTTTCTTTTGTCTGGCTGCTTTTAGAATTTTCTCCTTCATATTAACTTTAGTGAAATTGATTATGATGTGTCTGGGGGATGTCTTATTTAGGTTAAGTTGTGCTGGAGTTCTGAAACTGATATCTGAATTTCAGGATCTCTTGGTATGTCTGGAAAGTTCTCCTTCATAATCTCATGGAGAAGAGACTCTGTGCCTTGTGAAGCCACTTCGTCGCTTTCAGAGATCCCTGTAAGATGAATATTGGTTTTCTTTGAATTAACCCAGAGCTGTCTGAGAGAGTGATTTGTTTTTGCCCTCCATTTCTCTTCCTCTTTGAAAGTTTGGGAGCATTTGAAAGCTTCGTCTTCAATGTTGGAAATCCTTTGTTCTGCTTGCTCCATTCTGTTACTGAGGGATTCCACTGTGTTTTTCAGATCTTTGAGGGATGCAACTTCTTGTCTCAATGTGTCAAAATCTTTGGTCATTTGGTCTTTGAAGTCATTGAATTCTTGAGATATCTTTTGGGTTACTGCTTAGAATTCTAATTCAATCTTATTTGCTATGCAGATTCTGAATTCCATTTCTGACATCTCAGCTATTTATTTGTGCATGGGATCTTGTGCTGTGTCTGCCCCATTGATCCTTGGGGGAGTTGATCTACTCTGATTAATCATATTGCCAGAGATTTTCTCTTGTTTTCGCCTCATGATTGTTTTTCACCATTGCCTCTGGCCGTCCTCAGAGTTGGGGAGGTGTCTCTCCAAGATTATACCCCAGCGGGATCACTCTATTGTTGCTGGATCTTTGTAGGGAGTGACCCTGTGTAGTTCCTCTGAGGCTGCCCCAGCCAGAAAGTTCTGGTTGTGAAAGCAGCTCTGGAGTGTGACACACCCAGATCCAGCAACAAGGCGGGGGGTAGTGCACACGGTTCTGGGAGTGCCTGGCACCCAGTGACTTCACCACAGAGAGCCCAAGGCTCCAGCAATCTTGGGCCAGGAGAAGGGCTCTGCACAGAGGCAGGAAGGGCTCCAGAGGGCACGCAGCTACCAGAGTCCCTGCCAGACGAGTGTGCCAGTATGGAGGCAGGGAGGGTACAGGAGGGAGGATGTGGGGTTACCCGGCTGCTGCAGTTCCTGGTCAGGGAGTGCGGAGGCCCAGCGGGTGTGGGTCGCAGGTTGGGGTGCATCTCTTTCCAAGATCTGGGTGGGTACCGATTGCGGTCGCGGCGCAACTCTTACGGAGGTCCAGGGGAGAGCCGTATGTTATCTCTTTAGTAACATTTAAAATCAGATCCTAGGGCAGCACCTATGACTCAAAGGTGTAGGGCGCCGGCCCCATATACTGGAGGTGGCGTGTTCAAACCCAGCCCAGGCCAAAAATGAGGACTAAATATGTGTCAGGTGCTGCTTCACCCTGGTAATACTGAGAGGGATTCCTTTCAGTATTGACCTGATGGAGTGACCTACACCTTCATTTCTGCAGCACAAGTCTTTGGCGGTCTTGTCTTCTAAGTTATCACAGTTTCCTGTGAACTGTTTTGGTGTTTTTGGACTTGGCACTCAGTTGAACTGCCTTGGGGAGAGCTAGAGCAGGAGTGCGGAGAACTGTGGGCGTTGTTTAGGGTCCCAGATTGAGTCGCTGAGCCGGACGGAGCTAATAGTATTTCACTGTGGGCCGCAGGGAGCCACTGTGAGAGAACTGCCGGAAACCTACTTTTTGAGTCTTTTTTTTGTTTTTTGATAAAAATAATATAGAAGAGGTCGGCAACCCAAGAAAAGGATGGGCAGATTTATGGTTAGAGGAATTAAAACAAAAACATAAGCTTGGGTGTACCATAAAAAAGAAGTGAGAATAGGAGGTAATTTATTATTATTATTTTGTATTAAATCATAGCTATGTACATTGATGCATTTATGGGGTTCAGTGTACTGATTTGATATACAATGTGAAATGATTACAATGAACTAAGTAACACACCCATCGTAATTATAGTCTTTTTTTTTTGAGACTGAGTCTCAAGCTGCTGCCCTGGGCAGAGTGCTGTGGTGTCATAGGTCACAGCAACCTCAAACTCTTGGGTGTAGGCGATTCTCTTGCCTCAGCCTCCCAAGTAGCTGGGACTACAGGTGCCCACCATAACACCCAGCTATTTTTGGTTGTAGTTGTCATCGTTGTTTGGCTGTCCTGGGTTGGATTTGAACTCACCACCTCTGGTGTATGTGCCTGGAGCCCTAGCCGCTTGAGCTTACAGGCACGGAGCCTATACTCTTTTCTTAATAGTTTTGAAATGTACCATTGCATCATGCACATTAGGTGAGGTCCCCCCAAATACCCTCCCTGTTTCCTCCTCTTCCCTTCTACTTTCTGGAATATAGTTATATTTTACCATTCATATAAATGTGTAGGTGATTATATATTGATTTCATAGTATTATTGAGTACATTGGATACTTTTTTAAAATAGGAGGTAATTTAAATAACAGCAAAAGTCAGAGGGGAAATGCATATTCAGTCTGTTTGATTTATATAGTTTTAGAATCTTATGGCATCTTAAGATAAATGTAATTAATATAGTTTGTCTGTATAAAGGGTAGATAATTTAGAAATAGTTCATGTCCCTTTCATAAAAATTAGAGTCTTTTAAAGTACTATCTGTTCTTTCTTGGTCCTAATATAAGGACTTTGAGGAAATTTTCCAGAAAATTATTTTTATACATGTCAATGACTTCTTCCAAGTCAATGAATCATTAAATGGAATAAGAGTCCCATTTACCCTGGCCTACCAGCCTGACATACTTGGTTTTGTTTGCAATTTTCCTACTAAAAGAGCAAAATGGTCCAAAATACATAGTAACAGAAGGAGGAGCTCTTCTGTCAAAACTGAGAAGTATCAAATACAGATGTTTCCTTCTGGAACCTTGGGACCAGTGAAGAGAGAAACTTAGATCCAAACTGTCAGCTTGCTGAGGTTTTTAAAATGATGGCATTTAGATCAGTACCCACTAATTGTTTTTGTTTTCTTAAATAAATTTATTTTATTCCTATAATTGGCCCTGAAATGCAGTGTCATGAGACCCAGAGCTTCACTGTCTGCTCCCTGCCGTGCACCAGCACCAGGGATGGGGCTGGATATACTCGGTCCCTTGGTGAACACACGCCACATCGTGTACAGAGACATCGTGTACAGAGACATATGAGCAAGAGATTGGGTCCCAAGTGGAGCGCCACTAACAAGTCAACTAACAAGTCCTATAAGGCCAGCTGGAAAGGAAAGCACTAGTAAAAATGCTTGTAAGGCCAGTTGTCCAAATAACTTGTACCTGGTAAGAACCAGTGCAGCGAATGTGAGGAAGAAGAACAAAAAATGCTGGATTGTTCTGGGGAGACCTAAATCCACACAATTCTTTTTAAAAAACAAAAGCACGTCTGAAATGCAGCAATTTCTAACAAGTACCTTAATTCATGAACCAGGTGTGCAGTGATTCTTGTTCCAGATCCTGCCAATGGGTGACCCAAAGCAATGGCTCCTCCATTCACGTTGGTTTTACTTGGGTCAAGACCCAAACTCTTCTCAACAGCCAAGTACTGGGGAGCAAAAGCTTCATTCACCTTAAGAAAAAATTAAAGCACTAATAAAAATCCTTATTCTCAGACTAATTTTTTAACTGAGAATGGTCCAGTCCTATCAATAGCTAATTCTGCTGTTTCTTCCTATTTAAATCACCTCACAAAGTTATTTAAACTTATCTTCAACTATTCCATTTAAAGTTATTAGGTTTGAAATAGGTATGTGTGTGTGTGTGTGTATATATATTTTTTTTGAGACAAGAGTTTCACTATGTCGCCCTTGGTAGAGTACTATGGCATCACAGCTCACAGCAACTTCAAACTCTTGGGCTTTAGCAATTCTCTTGCCTCAGCCTCCCAAGTAGCTGGGACTACAGGCACCCACCACAATGCCCAGCTATTTTTTTTTTTTTGGTCGTAGTTGGCCCGAGCTAGATTTGAACCCGCCAGCTCTGGTGTATGTGGCTGGCGCCCTAGCCGCTGAGCTACTGATGCTGAGCATGAAATAGGTATACACTAATGGTGCTGTAAGTCAAATGCATCCGTTAGGGAAAAGTTGCTCTCAGTATTCTTATACATGGACACATAGTACGGGCAGTGAGATGTTGCAGAAAGCCCACATGTTTTGGAGCAAGATGGGTGGTTCAAATCTTGGCTGCATTATCTTTTAATGTATGACCTTGGGCATGTTCTTTAAACTCTTTCCACACTCATATTTCCTCAGCAGTAAAATGTGACTGTAGCATCCTGCTAAGATTCACAGTCAGGCTTAAATACAATCTTGGGTGTTAAGTGTCACGTGTATTAAGTAAGTCCTTCCTAAGTGGCTGCTGTCGAGGTACCTTGCAAGAAGCAACTGATAGACAACAGAGGATAGACCTTCAGGGGGATCATACTGTTATATTGTACTTACCAAGGCTATCCATGAGAATTACCTTACTTCAAGTTTATAGTACAACATTTTCATACGATCTTAGCTCAGTTTATAGGTAAGAAAATGGATTCTAAGAACAACAGCTTTTGCAGAGTGAGGATCAAAATCAAGTCTTTGTGTTCTCTCCTACTATAATTTGTGCTCTCCCAAGATGGTGCCTTAGATCCCACATTACTTTTCTAATTTATACAGTCATCCTCAAGGAGGTACTAAGAGGAAAACTATGTTTCAAGTTATGTCCTTTTGAGTAATTTATATATCTATAAATGATTATGAACAGCTTTGTAGAGTTGATACAGTTCAAGAGAGCTTTAAGTGTATAGTCTAAAGTTAGAAATTCATCTTTAAAAAAAAAAAATTTCAGCTAGATATGATAAATTAAGTAGCTCCCTGGAGGCTCTGAACTGGGAACTATTAAAAATGGAGGAGATCTAAGGATAAGATATTTGTCTGAAACCACAGTTTCTGGGGTGAGAGATTACCACAGAGGAAATCACACCTGTGCCTACCCCATAGCTATCAATCTAAACGGAGAGGTTTCCTTTGTTAATATTAGTTATTTTCCACATGCTTAATTACCTAAAATTGTCAAATACTCCCCAAATATGGAACATATATGAACTATTTTTTCTTGATTTCTCTTTATTTTACCTTTTTGCAGAGATGGGGATCTTTGCAAAAACACTAAGATTTCTTTTTTAAATTCACTCTATCAATAAAGTTTCTGGTGTCAAAAATTTTCATAGATGTGTCCAAATTCAAGACACATCAATGGTGTAAAAATCAAAGATAAGTTGGGGGAGGGGCTCAATTTGGGGGGGAGGGCAAGAAACTTCTTGATTTGGCACTAGATATTACTTTTCTATTAGGTGAATTTTTTAATATATATTTTTCCACCATAGTCTATAAAATTACTTATTTCTCTCTTGCCTTACATGTAAAATAATCAGTTCAGTGGATAAATTAACAGTCTAAAATGTAACAGAGTTTTTTACAATCTAAGAAGTTCCCAAGAATTTAAACTTCAGTGGGAGAAATCAGGCTGTTTGCATTAGTCAAATATATGTAAAGCATTTTAGTTAGGTGGGGAAAAGTACCAACAGAAGGCACGTAATGAAGGTAATATTTGTACGTCATTTGCAAAGGCTGACAATACTGAAACAAAAAGAGCTATAAAATACCAAACTGAAGCCTTTTATGCTATAAAAGGAGGTGATTTTCTAGTGCTGAAAAAAAAGAACACCTACCTCTACCAAATCCATGTCCTTAAGGCTCAGTCCTGTTTTCTTCAGTGCCCCACTGATAGCAGGGACAGGACCTATATGAGAATAAAAATCTTATATAGAAATTAATGTCATATTTATTCATGTATCAAACTTTTCCTTCTTTATTAAACATGTAAGGAAGAAATGATGTGACAGTTACTAGTAGTCATAAATCTTACTACACTTATTAAAGCACATATTAAATGATGTGACAACAGAGAAACAGAAAATGGAACCAAGGTAAAAAGCTGCTCGTACAGCCACATGGCAGATGCATGACTTACACCAGACGCTGCGCCATAAATGGCTTAAGGATTTCAAACAGCCAGAGCAGGCCTCTGTGGGACTTTATAGTCAGTTACAAATCACGCTTGACATCAAATAGCAGAGCAGACTGAGTGCTCTCTTTGGCTACACTCTGAATCTTCAGGCCTATTTGGATAAAAGGTAAGAAATAGTAATAGCATCCCGTGTTGGCACAGAAAGATGGGAAGCAACGAGATACTTTAAAGATATCTAAAGTAAGGAGATGTTTGTAGTTCCAAGGGTAGACAGAGAATTTAAATAGAACCCCTAACTCAAGAAATGAAAATTACCTACAATAACTTCTGCAACAAATTTCAGCTCCCTTTGGTAAGTTACTAAGTATCTTAACAAAAAAGCTTTCAGGCGGTGCCTGTGGCTCAAGGAGTAGGGCGCCGGTCCCATATGCCGGAGGTGGCGGGTTCAAACCTAGCCCCGGCCAAAAAAAAAGCTTTCAGCTCCCAGATTTCTGATCACCAATGACATTTTAATACTGTTCTTAATTTTTAAGTGAATCCATATATTTTTTCCCAAAGTAAAAAATCTGGCTACAGAAGATTATCTATTTCTCTACTTGTTCTTGAAGAACGAAACTGCCATAAATGTCTACAAAGAGAAATATGTGGTATGTTCTGTTGAATTCAAGTAGTCAAACATTCTGCAACAAGTTTCATAAATATACCTAAGATAAAATGGGAAATCAGTCTTCATAAGAAAAGCATAATGAAATCTAAATATAATGTCAATTTAATTTGCCACCCAGTTAAAATGCTCTTTGGACAACTCTGTTTATTGATTAGGACTACCCAGTTAATGCTTTTCAACTTAAAGTGAGTTCTGTGTGGCTACTGATTTAATACATAAGCTAATTGCAGATGTGTAAGGCACGATGGGTGGTCAATAGTAAAGCATGAGTCATTCAGCAGGGAAAGGGGATGAAGTGAAAACTACACAGAAGGCTGAAGGTGCTAAGAACACTGTACACACTTACTTCCCTGTCTTTATAAACAACACAGCAAGCAGTTAGCTCAGAATTGTTACAATTATAACAATATGCTAGGTCATAACTTGCTTTATAAAGGATTCTTCCCAGATCACTCTGTTATTTACTGGGACTCGGGAAGTTTAGCATTCTTGTTAGAAAAAGACCTCATTTCTAGTCCTGGCTCCTGCCACTAGTAACTGTGTGACTTTGGGTACCTCTTTGGGCAGAAAGCTTCTCATCAAAAGTGTTCTGTATTGCGGGGAGTGGTGGCTCATGCCTGTAATCCCAGCACTTGGGAGGCTGAGGCAGGTGAATTGCCTGAGCTATGGGTTTGAGACCAGCCTGAGCTAGTGCAAGACCGCGAGACCTCGTCTCTAAAAAATAGCTGGGCATTGTAGTGGGTGCCTGTAGTCCCAGCTACTTGGGAGGCTGAGGCAAGAGGATCCAGTCAAGCCCAAGAATTTGAGATTGCTGTGAGCTATGATGCCACGGCATTCTACCAAGGGCAAGAAAGTGAGACTCAGTCTCAAAAAAGAAAAAAAGTGTTCTGTATTGTATTTTAACCCTTTTCTCTAAATACCGAAATTCTTTTTTTTTTTTTTTTTTTGAGACAGAGCCTCAAGCTGTTGCCCTGGGTAGAGTGCTGTGGCATCACAGCTCACAGCAACCTCCAACTCCTGGGCTTAGGCAATTCTCTTGCTTCAGCCTCCCAAGCAGCTGGGACTATAGGCACCTGCCACAATGCCCGGCTATTTTTTGGTTATAGTTGTCATTGTTGTTTGGCAGGCCTGGGCTGGATTTGAACCCACCAGCTCTGGTGGACGTGGCTGGTAACTTAGCCATTTGAGCCACAGGTGCCGAAACAAGAATACTGAAATTCTTTCTACAAATGAAAGTCAATAATAGATAAAGCCAGAGCTACTGAAATCCAGAGGCTCAAAGCTCCACCCACCAACCTCTGCCACGGCCACCACTGTAATGTAGTTCATACTTAGTAGTTCCAGCTCCCAGGAATTCCAGGGAGCACAACTGTTCTATAACTGTGTACTTGCTGTTGTTTTCACATCCTGGCTGTCCCCATTTTCCCAGGTCTACAGCTATTCTGCAGGGCTAAGGATTGCTGTATGTTAGGTAGCTGTGGAGCTTAGGAACTACTATTCTTATAAATTGGATTGACAAGTCAGTCCCCGCCAGGTACTCATAATTTACTCAATCTGAGTGCTTCCAGTAGTTACCTTGAGGGACAAACTTCTAGGAAAAGGGGGCACATGACAAAGCGGGACACATGGCCTGCATAGTGAGGATAAGACTATCCTTCCACATTGTCATTCACTGAACTTAAAGGCAAATACCCAAGCCCAGGAATGGAAGGAAGGCAAATTACATTTTCTCTGCTCACTGACCACGCTAATCTATTAGAACCTATTATGTGAGATTAAACTGAAAAAGAGGAGGAGGAGAGATTAAAGATGGCGGCCGAATAACAGCTTCCCTGCAACTGGGAACAGCGAGTCTGGGGAGACAAGACTCCAGGCATCTCTGGCAGGTGGGATCTGCCTATAATCATCCCTTTGAGGATACAGGGAGCCAGCAAGGGACTTCTGGCCCCAAGAGGAGGACAAAAACAGTGGAAAACTGGCAATTGGTTGCATGTGTTCGATCGACCTAATCATGCCGGTAACCAAACCATAAGTACAAGCAACAGTGAGACTGCAAACTGGAAAGGCCTTACCTATGAACTGTTTCGGTGTTCTTGGACTTGGCACTCAGTTGAACTGCCTTGGGGAGAGCTTGAGCAGGAATGTGGAGAACTTCGGGCATTGTCTGGGGCCCCAGACTGAGCCACTGAGCTGGGCGCTGGAAGCCATTCTGAAAGAACTGCCCCGGCAAGCTACGCCCTCAGGGTCTCAGAGCAAGGATTGGGCAGGTCAAAGTAACGCACTGATTGAGCAGCCTAAAGGCGGGGACTGAGCTGCCTTACAGCCTTAATCCTTAGGGGCAGGGTGAGATGGTTTTGGCACACTGGAGCCTTGGGCTGTTGCCCTGGGTAGAGTGCCGTGATGTCACAGCTCATAGCAACCTCAAACTCCTGGGCTTGGCGCCGCCCAGACCTCCATAAGAGCTGTGCAGCAACCCCCGACCGGTGACCCGCACCTACCGGGCCTCCACATTCCCTGACCAGGAACTGCGGGAGCCACGCAACCCTGCGTCCTCCCTCCTGTGTCCTCCCAGCTTCCACACTAGCCCGTTCATCTGGACAGGGACTCTGGTAGCTACGTGCCCTTTGGAGCCCTCCCTGCCTCTGCGCAGAGCTCCTCTCCTGGCCAGAGACTGCTGGAGCCTTGGGCTCTCTGTGCCAAAGTCACTGGGCGCCTGGCACTTCCAGAACCGTGTGCACCCTCAGCCCTGTTGCTGGATCTGGGTGTGTCACAAACTGGAGCGGCTTCTACAATCAGAACTCCCTAGCTAGAGCAGCCCCAGAGGAACTACACAGTGTCACTCCCTACAAAGATACAGCAACAATAGAGTGATCCTGCTGGGGTCTAATCTTGGAGAGACACCTCCCCAACTCTGAGGACAGCCAGAGGCAAAGGTGAAAAACAATCATGAGGCGAAATCAACAGAAAAACTCTGGCAATATGAATAATCAGAGTAGATCAACTCCCCCAAGGATCAATGGGGCAGAAACAGCACAAGACCCCATGCACAAACGAATAGCTGAGATGTCAGAAATGGAATTCAGGATCTAGATAGCAAATAAGATCGAATTAGAATTCCAAAAGTTATCTCAAGAATTCAATGGATTCAAAGACCAAATGACCAAAGATTTCGACACATTGAGACAAGAAATTGCATCCCTCAAAGATCTGAAAAACACAGTAGAATCCCTCAGTAACAGAATGGAGCAAGCAGAAGAAAGGATTTCTGACATTGAAGACAAAGCTTTCGAATGCTCCCAAACCCTCAAAGAAGAAGAGAAATGGAGAGCAAAAACAGACCACTTTTCAGAGAGCTCTTGGATAATTTGAAGAAAACCAATATTCATCTTATAGGGATCCCCGAAAGGGACGAAGTGGCTTCAAAAGGCACAGAGTCTCTTCTCCATGAGATTATGAAGGAGAACTTTCCAGACATGCCAAGAGATTCCGAAATTCAGATAGACAGTTTCAGAACTCCAGCACGACTCAACCCAAACAAGACATCCCCCAGACACATCATAATCAATTTCACTAAAGTTAATATGAAGGAGAAAATTCTGAAAGCTGCCAGACGAAAGAAAACCATTACCGACAAGGGGAAGAATATCAGAATAACTGCAGATCTCTCTGCTGAAACCTTTCAAGCTAGAAGAGGATGGTCATTGACTTTTAATCTCCTAAAACAAAATAACTTTCAACCCAGGATCCTGTACCAGCTAAACTGAGCTTCATTTATGATGGAGAAATTAAATACTTCAACGACATTCACATGTTGAAGAAATTTGCCACAACTAAACCAGCTCTCCAGGATATTCTTAGACCTATCCTCCATAAAGACCAGCGTAATTCTCCACCACAAAAGTAAACCCACCCAAAAAATTTTTGATCAAATTCCAACTTCCACAGTCGCAAAAGGATTAAAAATATCCACCGGTCTCTCGAAAGGCTTATCAATACTCTCAATTAATGTGAATGGTTTAAATTGTCCTCTAAAGAGGCATAGGTTGGCGGACTGGATACAAAAATGCAAGCCAGATATCTGCTGCATCCAAGAATCACATCTTACATTCAAAGACAGATATAGACTCAAGGTGAAGGGATGGTCATCTATATTCCAGGAAAATGGAAAGCAGAAAAAAGCAGACATTGCAATCCTGTTCGCAGACGCAATAGGCTTTAAACTAACCAAAATAATTAAGGATAAGGACTGACACTTCATATTTGTTAAAGGTAATACTCAATATGATGAGATCTCAATTATTAATATTTATGCACCCAACCACAACGCACCTCAATTTATAAGAGAAACTCTAACAGACATGAGCAACTCGATTTCCTCCACTTCCATAGTAGTTGGAGATTTTAACACCCCTTTAGCAGTCCCGGATAGATCCTCCAAAAAGAAGCTAAGCAAAGAAATTTTAGATTTAAACTCAACCATTCAACATCTGGACTTAACAGACATCTACAGACATCTACATTTCATCCCAAAAAAACTGAATACACATTCTTCTCATCAGCCCACGGAACATACTCCAAAATCGACCACATCCTAGGCCACAAATCTAACCTCAGCAAATTTAAAAAAATAGAAATTATTCCTTGCATCTTCTCAGACCATCATGGAATAAAAGTTGAACTAAATAACAACACGAACCCGCATACCCATACAAAAACAGGGAAGCTAAACAACCTCATGCTGAAGGATACATGGGTTATAGACGAGATTAAGAAGGAAACCACCACATTTTTGGAACGAAACAACAATCAAGACACGAATTACCAGAACCTCTGGGATACTGCAAAGGCAGTCCTAAGAGGGAAATTTATAGCACTGCAAGCCTTCCTCAAGAAAATAGAAAGAGAGGAAGTCAATAACTTAATGGAACATCTCAAGCATCTGGAAAAAGAAGAACACTTCAACCCCAAAAGCAGCAGAAGAAAAGAAATAACCAAAATCAGAGCAGAATTAAATGAAATTGAAAACTAAAGAATTATACAACAGATCTATAAATCCAAAAGCTGTTTTTTTGAAAAGATCAATAAAATAGATAAACCTTTGGCCAACCTAACCAGGAAAAAAAAGAGTAAAATCTCTAATTTCATCAATCAGAAGTGGTAATGATGAAATAACAGACCCCTCAGAAATTCAAAAAATCCTTAACGAATACTACAAGAAACTCTATTCTCACAAATATGAAAATCTGAAAGAAATCGACCAATACCTGGAAGCACGCCACCTACCAAGACTTAGCCAGAACAAAGTGGAAATGTTGAACAGACCTATATCAAGTTCTGAAATAGCATCAACTATACAAAATTTCCCTAAAAAGAAAAGCCCAGGACCAGATGTCTTTACGTCAGAATTCTACCAAACCTTTAAAGAAGAACTAGTACCTATACTACTAACCTCTTCCAAAATATAGAAAAAGAAGGAATATTACCCAGCACATTCTACGAAGCAAACATCACCTTGATCCCCAAACCAGGGAAAGACCCAACAAGAAAGGAAAATTATAGACCAATATCACTCATGGATATAGATGCTAAAATACTCAATAAGATCCTAACAAACAGAAAAAAACAAACACATCAAAAAAATTATACACCATGACCAAGTTGGATTTATCCCAGGGTCTCAAGGCTGGTTCAATATATGTAAATCTATAAATGTAATTCAACACATAAACAAACTTAAAAATAAAGACCATATGATTCTTTCAATTGATGCAGAAAAAGCTTTTGATAATATCCAGCATCCCTTCATGATCAGAACACTTAAGAAAATTGGTATAGAAGGGACATTTCTTACACTAATAGAGGTCATCTACAGCAAACCCACAGCCAATATCGTTTTGAATGGAGTCAAATTGAAATCATTTCCACTGAGATCAGGAACCAGGCAAGGTTGCCCATTGTCTCCATTGCTCTTTAACATTGTAATGGAAGTTTTAGCCATTGCAATTAGGGAAGAAAAGGCCATCAAGGGTATCCACATAGGGTCAGAAGAGATCAAACTTTCACTCTTTGCAGATGATATGATCGTACATCTGGAAAACACTAGGGATTCTACTACAAAACTTTTAGAAGTGATCAAGGAATATAGAGCGATGTCTCAGGCTACAAAATCAACACCCATAAATCTGTAGCCTTTATATATACCAACAATAACCAAGCCGAACAAACAGTCAAGGACTCTATTCCTTTCACAGTAGTGCCAAAGAAGATGAAATATTTGGGAGTATACCTAACAAAGGACGTGAAAGATCTCTATAAAGAGAACTATGAAACTCTAAGAAAAGAAATAGCCAAAGATCTTAACAGATGGAAAAACATACCATGCTCATGGCTGGGAAGAATCAACATTGTTAAAATGTCCATACTGCCCAAAGCAATATATAATTTTAATGCAATTTCTATTAAAGCTCCATTGTCATACTTTAAAGATCTTGAAAAAATAATACTTTGTTTTATATGGAATCAGAAAAAAACCTCAAATAGCCAAAACGTTACTTAGCAATAAAAACAAAGCAGGAGGAATCACGCTACCAGACCTGAGACTGTACTATAAATCCATAGTGATCAAAACAGCATGGTACTGGCACAAAAGTAGAGAAGTAGATGTCTGGAACGGAATAGAGAACCAAGAGATGGATCCAGCTACTTACCGTTATTTGATCTTTGACAAGCCAATTAAAAACATTCAGTGGGGAAAAGCTTCCCTATTTAACAAATGGTGCTGGGTAAACTGGCTGGCAACCTGTAGAAGATTGAAACTGGACCCACACCTTTCACCATTAACTAAGATAGACTGTCACTGGATAAAAGATTTAAACTTAAGACATGAAACTATAAAATTACTTGAAGAAAGCGCAGAGAAAACTCTTGAAGGAATCGGCCTGGGTGAATATTTTATGAGGAGGACTCCCCAGGCAATTGAAGCAGTATCAAAAATACATTACTGGTACCTGATCAAACTAAAAAGCTTCTGCACAGCCAAGAACATAGTGAGTAAAGCAAGTAGACAGCCCTCAGAATGGGAGAAAATATTTGCAGGTTATACCTCCGATAAAGGTCTAATAACCAGAATCCACAGAGAACTCAAACGTATTAAGAAGAAAAGAACATGTGACCCCATCGCAGGGTGGGTAAGGGACTTGAAGAGAAACTTCTCTAAAGAAGACAGATGCAAAATCTACAAACACATGAAACAAAGCTCATCATCCTTAATCATCAAAGAAATGCAAATCAAAACTACCCTGAGATACCAGCTAACCCCAGTAAGAGTAGCCCACATAACAAAATCCCAAAACCAGAAATGTTGGCATGGATGTGGAGGAAAGGGCACACTTGTACACTGCTGGTGGGAATGCCCACTAATACATTCCTTCTGGAAGGATGTTTGGAGAATACTTAGAGACCTAAAAATAGGCTGCCATTCGATCCTATAATTCCTTTACTAGGTTTATACCCAGAAGACCAAAAGTCACAATATAACAAAGACATCTGTACCAGAATGTTTATTGCAGCCCAATTCATAATTGCTAAGTCATGGAAGAAGCCCAAGTGCCCACTGACCCACGAATGGGCTAGGAAATTGTGGTCCATGTATACCGTGGAATACTATGCACCCTTAAAGAAAGATGGAGATTTTACCTCTTTTATGTTTACATGGATGGAGCTGGAACATATTCTTCTTAGCAAAGTATCTCAGGAATAGAAGAAATAGTATCCAATGTACTCAGCCCTACTATGAAGCTAAATTATAGCTTTCACATGAAGACTATAACCCAACTATAGCACAAGACTATGGAGAAAGGGCCAAGGAAGGGGAAGGGATGGGGGAGGTTTTGGTGGAGGGAGTGTAAGGGGTGGGGCCACATCTATGGTGCATCTAGAATGGGTACAGGTGATTGCACTAATGTACACAGCTATGATTTAACAATAAAAAAAAATAAAATAAAATAAACTGAAAAAGAATTATCAAATAATCTATATTAAATAAATTTGTTTGATCATCGAAAGCATCTAGGTCCCATTCCAGAAGCTGTAGCTAAAAACAAAACAAAGCAAACAAGAAGCATCTAAGCACATGGAATAAAACTCCTGTTCTTGGCTCCACTCCAGATCTCCTGAAGCAAGATCACGTGGGGTGAGGTTATGGGTAGATTTTGAAAATCATCTGGGGCTGGGAACCACTCTGGACCCCAAAATGATAAATGTCATAACAACATACATATGTTTAATTTCTCAGTTATCTTCTACTTCTAAGACAAAAGCTATGTTTTGCCAATAGAGGGTAGCTAAAAGTTTGTCAACTCTTAGGAATGTAACAGGAAAAAAATGGACTTTTAACAGGTGTCTGTCTCTCAGTTCTTGCCTACATAAATTTGAGACACATAATGAAAGATGGTAAAGTATAACATACAGCTTGCTTTCTGAGGAATTCTGCACAGAGGTAAGTCTCCTCTACAGAACATGGCAGCACAGATGGCTGAGTACTAACTTGACCCCGAGTCAGTAGAGCCCGCAGGACCTGAAAAGTCTCTGAGATGGCAGGTTAGCAACAGGTTATCCTCCTTCCACCTTGGGACCCATCTCAAAAAACATATTAGTCAGTCAGAAAAGGCCTAAGCTGAATATAAAGAATCTGAAACCAATACCTCAGGGCAGCCTTTTCGTTTTGAGGTTTATAGGTGGGAGAGATCAAAGCCTCTGAACACCAGTTTTACTTTTCTAAGTAAGGCACCTAACTGGTTCCCTGTTTCTCCAAAGATTAATGACAGGAACTATTCAAATTCAGCATTATTGGTGATTCCTAGGAGTGCATCCAGCAAAAGGCTCTTTGTTCTACTTCTAATTCATTTTTTTTGAGCCAAGGCTTCATCTGTTTGTAGGGAGTTCCACATTTTCTTTACCTAGTATTTTGCCAGTTTAGATAATTATTTATAATTCCCTATTTTGCTAATAAGCTTCAGCTGAGCCAGAGGAATATTAATGTGACTGCCTGAGAAAATATGTTTAACTCACAGGGAAAAGAATGTCTGATTTAGGGCAGCGCCTGTGGCTCAAAGGAGTAGGGCGCTGGCCCCATATGCTGGAGGTGGCGGGTTGAAACCCAACCCGGCCAAAACTGCAAAAAAAAAAAAAGAATGCCTGATTTAGAGAGAACTGAAGTCACACCCTAGCTCTATCACTAACTGGTTTCTGGTTTGGAACTTTTCAAGACAACCTTCTCAGAGTTTTACCCTAAATTAGACTGAACTGCTGTTGGGTTTGACTGACTGTGAATGGATTGTGGTGTGTGTATCTGAAGGCTAATGAATGCTACTTACAATGCTTAACAAAAATCTTTATTCTTCCTAGCACTCTGAGAGCCGAAGTGGGAGGACTGCTTGAGGTCAGGAATTTGAGACCAGCTTGAGCAAGAGTGAGAACCTGTCTCTACTAAAAATAGAAAATTAGCTGGGCATTGTAGTGGGCACCTGTAGTACTAGCTACTCAGGAGGCTGAAGCAGGAGGATCTCTTGAACCCAGGAGTTTGAGGTTGCTTTGAACTAGGCTGATACCACAGCAATCTAACAAGCTCTATCTCCAACCCACCCCCGCCCCAAAACCAAAATGAACAACAACAACAAAAGTTTAGTCTTTTAGTATTAAAAAAAAAGAGAGAGAAAATCTTCTTAAGCCTCAATTTTCTCATTCACAATGAAGTCTCACTTACTGGAATTGTGGGAAGACAAAATGAGATATGTTAGTGACTGAGGGGTAAGCACCCAGCAGGGGGCCAGGTGTACTTTTTCCATACAGACATTCCATTCCACCCCATGTATTCTCTCTGTACTTGTTGTTCTTGAAAGAAATCTCATAATTTCTTTCATCTTGTGAGGATCATGTAAGTCTTGTGTTATTTTCTGTGTGTTAATTTTTAAATATCTCAAATGGACAATTAGATGTGATTACTGACCCAAAGGAGTTTGCGTAGTCTTGGTTTTCCTATTGTATCTAGGACAATTCTTTATACAGATTATTTGTTTAAATGACAGATTACCAATCTTACCTTTTCTTCACAAGTGACCTTGATTTGGCTACTTTTTCAGGACTCTGAATGTGAAAGTAGACTTATCTCCATAAACACAATAGAACCAGTTGATTTCACTAGAAACTTACCAATACCCATGATAGAGGGATCACATCCAGAAACAAAGTAGCCCACAATTCTTGCCAGTGGTGTGAAGTTATGTTTTTTAACAGCATCTTCACTAGCTATGACTACAGCTCCAGCACCATCAGATATTCCCTTAAAAACAAAAACAGTAGATTAGGGCAAAAGAATCCAGTTAATCAGGGTTTGGACTAATGAAGTAGTCCAAAGTAGTCCAAAGTAGTAGGAGTGCTATCAGGATCACGGCATAGAGAGCCATGGGGTAATTTAGGATAGAACTAGCACTAAGTGGTTACTCTGGTGGATTAAGAAGATTGTTTCAGGCACAGAATTCAATTTCACTAATGGAAAGTAGACAAGAGTGTCAAAGAAAAACTTTTATCTAAATGTAAGAAGAGGGGTGGCGCCTGTGGCTCACAGGAGTAAGGTGCCAGCCCCATATGCTGCAGGTGGAGAGTTCAAACCCAGCCCCGGCCAAAAACTGCAAAAAAAAAAAAATAAGAAATAAAATAAAATTAATAAATGTAAGAAGAAATCTGATGAATTGTGTATTAAATACAATTCCATTAAAATATTGACTATTTTAACAAACCAGTTAGTGATGGAGCTAGGGTGTGACTTCAGGTCTTTCTAAATCATGCATTCTTTTCACTGTGAGTTAAACATATTTTCTCAGGAAGTCAAAGTGATATTCCTCTGGCTCAGCTGAAGCTTATTAGCAAAATAAGGAATTAAGACACAATTAAATACAAAATAATAAACCAGGCAGATTTCCTTCCTACACTGTAAAAAAACTAAGAAATCAGAAGGGTAATAAGTGAGGGCCCCTCGCTAAAATATTTTGTGTTGGACTGTGAATACCCAGATGAAGCGAATATGAACACGACTAGTTTAAGCTAAATAAAGACTAGCATGAAAACCATCTCTGGGGTACTTCATGATTATTTTGCCTTGAGCACATCAGGAAGAGCTCCAGCTGCTCTGAGCAGTGACACTGACCGATGCATTTCCGGCAGTGACGGTTCCGTCTTTCTTGAACACTGGAGGAAGTTTTTGTAGCTGTTCAAGTGTGGTTTGGGGCCGCGCGTGCTCGTCCACTTGCACTGCCTGCTTTCCTTTCTTTGTCTTCACTTCAATGGACACCATCTCATCATTAAAGTAGCCAGCATCATTAGCTGAAATTACAGAAAGACTCACAAGAATTAAAAAAAGAAACATGAAAAAACCAAACATAGTCTTCAAATTAATTTCTGGTCTACCCTTTCCTTCTTTAAGATGAACCTTTATCACTTACTGGTGGAGATGTTAGTACACTGTCATGCATCTACGTAAACACATTTTACACTTATGAAAATTTCAATTGTCTTTAACTGCGACTTTTTATGAGATGCTGCAGTGTTTGTCTATTAAGTATAGATTTAATTGTACCAAACGGATTTAAAGCCCCTTTTCTCTTGGTGAGATAAGAAATAATTAAAAAGGTACCATGATGTCTATGCTACCAAATAATCTATGACTGAAAATTTTGTTTTTTTTTTTGGGGGGGAGGTTTGAGGAATATCTTGAGATGACTTTTATTTTATTATTATTATTAAATCATAGCTGTGTACAATAATGCAATCATGAGGTACAATGTGCTGGTTCCATATACAGTCTGAAATATTTTCACCAAACTGGTTAACATAGCTTTCGTGGTATTTTCTTAATTATTGTGTTCAAACCCTTATACTCTACACTTAGTAAACTTTACCTGCACACTTCCAAGATGCACCCTAGGTGTGGACCCACCAATCACCCTCCCTGCACCCTTCCTTCCCCTCCCCCATATTCTTGTACTGAGATTGGGTTGTAGCCTTCGTATGAAAGCTATAAATTAGTTTCATATTAGGGCTGAGTACATTGGGTACTTTTTCTTCCATTCTTTGGATACCTTGCTAAGAAGAATATTTTCCAGCTCCATCCATGTAAACATGAAGGAGGTATAGTCTCCATCTTTCTTTACAGCTGCATAATATTCCATGGTGTACAAATACCACAATTTGTTAATCCATTCATGAGTCGATGGACACTTGGGTTTTTTCCATGACTTAGCAATTATGAATTGGGCTGCAATACAAATATCTTTGTAATAGGGCGATTTTTGGTCTTCAGGATATATACCTAGTAGAGGAATTATAGGATCGAATGGCAGATCTATTTTTAGATCTCTAAATATTCTCCAAACATCTTTCCAAAAGGACCGAATTAGTTTGCATTCCCACCAGCAGTGCAGAAGTGTTCCCTTCCTTTTCTCCACATCCGTGCCAACCTATGGTTTTGGGATTTTGTGATGTGGGCTAATCTTACTGGAGTTAGATGATATCTCAAAGTAGTTTTGATTTGCATTTCTCTGAGGATTAAGGATGATGAGCATTTTTTCATATGTCTATAGGCCATGCACTTGTTTTCTTCAGATAAGTTTCTCTTCAAGTCCCTTGCTCAGCCTGTGATGGGATCACTTGTTCTTTTCTTGCTAATATGTTTGAGTTCACTGTGGATTCTGGTTATTAAACCTTTGTCGGAGACATATCCTGCAAATATCTTCTCCCATTTTGAGGGCTGTCTGCTTGCTCTACTTACTATGTTCTTGGCTGTGCAAAAGCTTTTTAGTTTGATCAGGTCCCAGTAGTGTATTTTTGATGCAGCTTCATTTGCCCGGGGGGTCCTCCTCATAAAATACTCGCCCAGGCCGATTCCTTCAAGAGTTTCCCCTGCGCTTTATTTTAGTATTTCTATAGTTTCATGTCTTAAGTTTAAATCTTTAATCCAGTGAGAGTCTATCTTAGTTAATGGTGAAAGGTGTGGGTCCAGTTTCAGTCTTCTACAGGTCGCCAGCCAGTTCACCCAGCACCATTTGTTAAATAGGGAATCTTTTCCCCACTGAATGTTTTTAATTGGCTTGTCAAAGATCAAATAACGGTAAGTAGCTGGATCCATCTCTTGGTTCTCTATTCTTTTCCATACATCTACCTCTCTGTTTTTGTGCCAGTACCATGCTGTTTTGATCACTACTGATTTATAGTATTGTCTGAGGTCTGGTAACATAATTCCTCCTGCTTTGTTTTTATTTCTGAGTAATGCTATGACTGAAATTTAACAGCGACAGACAACCTGAAGAAATCACATGAGCTACCATTGATATAATTATTAAATGTTAAGTAAAAGCTATGTTGACCTCCATTGACTAGAAGGGACTGTAGTAATCTAGAGCTTCAGAAATAGGCTAAGTCACAAATAATGCCATCTTAATATTGATAGCACTTTAGAAGTGTCAAAATTACTTTCACCAGACCTTATCTGGTTTTATTAAATAAGCAGGAAAGGCAAATATTAGAATCTCTATTTTACAGATGTTCTGTGAGTGTATGACTTGACTAAGGACAGATAGCTTGTATGTGGCAGAACTAGAAATAGAATTAATAATTTTTGGCCTCCAGAATGCTCTTCTTTCACCAGAAATGTGTAACTAAAAAACACAGAGGAGTTGAATGGCATCAGTGCTATCCCACTTATCCCTTTGAAATGCTAAAATGGACTGACTTTATCATCACTATTTAAAGCATTTAATATCCCAAAATAAGAGTTTTCAATGCTTGTAACAGCTTAATTTTAAACATCTTTTTCAGAAGCCAAACATTTCTTCAACTTGCCATATTGATAAAAGAACTGTTATCATGTTGCCCATTTGGATAAGCTCACTGGCAGTGTGCTGTGTTACACCAGGGCCCTGTAATTACGCTCCTGGGCCATTTCTAAGTCTCTCAGTCGGTGCAGTGTTCTCGATTAGGAATGGGAGGAAGTTCCCAATGGGTCTTTTCCAAACACATCCCTCCTTGTGATTATGACATGGTTCTTGGGGAAGGACATCCACCCTGTTCCAGTAGCTATAGTGCGCTGTCTCCTCTGATGGAGTCTGTCATGTCCCTCAGCATGTTCTACCTACAATAGGACCAGTTCAAGGCAAAATTCAAGTGTCCCGCTAGGGCCAAGTAACAGTATCACTTTTTAAGTAGTATTAACTTTTTCCAAAGAGAAATTCCCAGTTAATTTTACAATAATTAATAGAATATCTAATCATCAAAATAAATAAATAAAAAGTGTAATTTTCAAAATATACTTCCGCAGTGATTTGTAACTAATATAATCTTATTACCATTATAATGTGAAATCATGAAAAGCTTTCCCACAGTTTTTTAATAGATTTTGATATTATTCACTGACCAGCTTTCCACCTCTGCTGTGACTGCAGGGCGTATTTGTCACATTCTTCTCTGCTTATTTTATGTTTTTCAGCAAGATTCTCTGCAGTAATTGCCATGGGAAGTTGGACGTGCTGATCTGTTAATGAAGCCCACAAAGAATCTTCTAGCTATTAAAAGATATTAGCAGAGTGATTTGTTAGAGCATTATCTTTTGAAAATAATATACCATAATTTCTTTAAATAATCAATAGTTTCAATAAACAAAATAAAATTATACTTCCTGGTAAACATTTGCTATTACTATTCATATTTGATTCTGGGACATTTTTTAAAAACATCCAATGTCACACAATAAAATGTACGCATTCTCTGTCTCTAAATGTGGGGCTCTAAAGAGAGCCAGCAGTACTAAAAGTGCAAAGTGATACTGTACCAAGTTATCTTATCAAAAAGTAAATCCTCTAGGTCAGCAGCCCCCAACCATTTTGGCACCAGGGATGAGTTTCATGGAAGACAATTTTTCCATGAAAACTGGGGGTGAAATGGGGTGGGCTGTCCAGATCCGTCGCATGCGCATGTGACAGCAGGGTTCACGCTCCCGTGGAGGTGGAGCTCAGGCAATGCTGCAGGTGAGGGGAGTGGCTATAAATACAGATGATGCTTCCTTGCTTGCTCTCACCTCCTGCTGTGTGGCCCCTACTGGTACCAGTGAGAAACCTGACCATGAGTCCCCATGCAATGTTTTCCTGTGGCTACCTTAGTAAACCACTTAGGAGCTCTGCCAGAAAAACTATATGCGTGCTCCTTTCAATCCCATCGTCAGTGACAGGCACAGCTGGTTCTGCCAGTTACTAATGAAGCTAAAAGGCAGCTGGGACAGGCTCCTGGAGTTAGAGAAGAGGTTGTTAATTATTATCCAGGCAGTTTGGGTCTGATGAGTGCGCCCCATTTGCTGCCTCATCGACTCTTGAGACACTGATGTGTCCTTGGAAAGATTTCTCAAATACATTTAATGGCTAAAATATTGCTAAAAAATGCCTATTTTTTAAGTTTCATTCCTTTTAACTTCCAAAAAGCCTAGGTGAGAAGCTGGGTGAACGGTGTAAGTTAAACATTACTACCAAAAAAAAAAGCGAAAAAACATAAAATGTTACTAGACCTTTCATATGGGAGAGAGACTATAATATCATTCTTTATCAGTATAGTGTTATTCTCATGTTGTAGCTCTTAAAGATGGAAGGATCAGTTTTTGTCTGATTTGGAATATTATAATCTGTATTCAAAGATAATATTTTCTGTGATGAAGCAATCTGTTCCATGATTGCTCCAGAAGTAAAATGTCTGTAAGTCCTGGTAAAGATTTAATTACTCAGACTACTCAGTAACTGTTTAGTAAAACGATTAAGGTACCCCTTTGCCTATGCCTATTGTTTTAATCCACTTGTTTGCTTCCTGTCTCCCCCATGCCTCTGGTCACTTATATGTGTTAATTCCACTGTTAGTGGCGTGCTGAGATAGTTTAATTCGCATAAAATTAAGACTGTCAGAAGAACTAGCAACCAAAAAAGAGATTTGAAATAGTTTACTTTAAATCACTTGCATTTTGCCTATCTTTATTAACAAAACTGGTTTCAAAGTTAATTTTCTCTCTAATAAAAAGTTACATTATTTTAAAATAACTTATCTAATATCACAAGAAATAATTCTTTAGAATTTTAATGGTTCCAACCTTGAGATCTGATCCAAGTTTGGTTCCAAAACGTGTGTTTCTGACACAGTAGGGAGCCTGGCTCATGTTTTCAGTCCCTCCGCACAAGACAACTTCAGCATCATTAACACAAATATCCTATTTAAAAACGAATGAACACACACACACACAAAAACACACACAAAAAGAACAAAACAGCAACAACAAAACAAATGAACAATCCCACAACAACAAAAACCTTTTTTATTGTACCTAAAAATTAAGAAATACACACAATTACAATTCTAACAAATACTGTAATTCTAACAAATACTATACCCTGGCTGATGGATGTCTCACAAGGAAATGCTTTTAAAGTAATTGCATAGCCAAACCATTCTCAAGATGCAGGGATGGTGGCAGCGGTGCTGGCAAGTAATAGATTGAGACCATTTTTGCCTGAGTAACAGACCCTACCTACATTCTGGCTAAGAATAGTAATCCTTAACTCAACATAAATCTTAAAAATCTGCAGAGATATTAATGTCTGGCATAATGTATAGCAGATAACAAAGAACAAACCCTTTTAAAAGGCAAAAGAAAAAATTACCCTACTAATGGATGCATCTGAAGGAGACCAGAGATTTACAAGAACTGAGTCAGTCCAGGGTGCTCAGGAAAAGGAATCTCTTTCATTTTTCCAACTCTGTGCACATTTCTCAAAATAACCTGATGTTTAAAATTATTGCTAAGAAAATCAGAGTCACTATTTAAGACATATCTTTGTAGAAACAAATTAATGTGAAAATGACTTGTTACAATATATCCGTGTCTTATTTTGTTTGTAATCAAATGAATACTTTTACAGATAAAATTGAATTTCAGTGTACTCTCTTCCCCTGTGCTCACAGGAACAAACGTATTTCCCAACTGTCCTTTAAGAAGGTCATACTAGTTTGGACTTCTATCAACAGGTTCATTCAGCTACTTTGTAGTAAAATACATTTTCTTATCATCTTGGAGATTCTTAAACTCTCCTCTTCGCCTCACAGTCTTTATCCACTGTTTCCAACTGCCTTGCAGGTAACTCTAGCAGACCTGTGTTGAAATTCTGCCTCCCTGACTTACCAACTTTTAATCCTTTAACAATCAGTTTCTGTGCTTGTGAAATGGGAATAATAATAGTTCTTGCTTCATAGATAGCTGTGAAAATTAAATGCTATAATGAACGTAAATCTAACATAGTGCCGGCACATAGGAAGCACTCAATACAAACAATGAACATATTAGCTTTTTATTTTTAAATTTTATTTTTATTTATTTATTTTTTATTGAGACAGAATCTCACTTTGTCGCCCTCTATAGAGTGCCATGGTGTCATAGCTCACAGCAACCTCAAATTCTTGGGCTTAAGCGATTCTTTTGCCTTAGTCTCCCTAGTAGCTAGAACTACAGGCACCTGCCACAATGCCCAGCTATTTTTTTTGTTTAGCAGGCCTGGGCCGGGTTTGAACCCACCAGCCCTGGTGCATGTGGCTGGTGCCCTAACCACTGAGTTATGGGCATTGAGCCATATTAGTTTTTGGAAAAAAAAAAATTGTGGAAAAGCAAACTTAAAATTTACCATTACAACCATGATTAAGTACACAGTTCAGAGAACAACTCAATCAAAATTGCTCCATCTCTTTTATTTATAAGTAGGCATTTATAAATCCATTTGCAAGTACCTTTTCCACGACTCTCTTCATCTTGCAAAACTGAAACTCCATACCTATTAAACGCTAACTTTCCCTTTTCCCCTCCCCACAGCCCCTGACCATTATTGCTCTACTTTCTGTCTCTATGAATTTGACTCCTCTAGCACACTCATAAGGTATTTGTCCTTTTGTGAAAGGCTCATTCCACTTCGGGTTCAGTATCAGCTTTCAAGAATCTGTTTTCTTCCTGTGAATAGTTTTCCAAGAAAAATCAAATGTTGACCCCTCCTAATCAGCCCTGTAAGATAAAAAAGCTAAAGTGTTACACGGGAGTGCGAATAATTATTAACATATTTCTAGAGAATTAAATATAATGCTGCCCATACCTGACATCCATTCACAATGGACTGGAAACCAGAGCCACAGAGCCTATTAACAGTGAGAGCCGGGGTCTCTTTTGGGATGCCCACTCGTAAACCAACATGCCTTGCCAAGTAGATAGCATCTGAAGAAGTCTGGAACAGAGATAGGGAAAAGAAAAAGAAAATTTCCTCTATAAATCCAGGAATCAAGCACAAAACACACAGAAGTGTTGGCAATCAATTAAAAATGATAAACTACACGGCACTAAGATAGGACATAAAGCACACAGGCACAGCATATTATATATGTTTATGATTTGGATAAAAACTGTAATTTTGGGGGGTGGTTTTCCTATTTTTTTATTTGTATAAAATAAACAAAACATAAAATTTACCATCTTAACTATTTTTAACTGTACAGATCTGAGGTATTAAATACATTTCTAATACTGTGCAACTATGATCAGTTGGTTTTCAAACACACAGAGCATGACAGCTAATTATTGAAAACCTACTAATTCCTTAATGTAAGACAGACATTTTTAACAATTAGGGCCGTTTAAAATGGAATAGGCTCTCTCAAAGCAGTGTGTTCCCTAAAAGAGGAAGTGTCTGGGGCTGTGGTTCTCAATCTTGGCTTCAGGCTAGAATCACCCAGGAAGCTTTGTTAACATATTTATCCTCCTGTGAACTAAAATTGCAAGGCTCGCCCTCAGCAGCTGACTGTCTGTACCCCTCTTGGTGAAGGGAATACCCTACAAGTGAGTTGCTAGCCAAGAAACAGATGGTCAGAAGAGCCTCACCATGCCCCCCTCCCTCATTCAAAATGCACTTTGCATTTTGCCTTAGTCTTATTAACAGGCCTAAGTCTGAGCAAGACAAACGTGCAGGTTCTCAATATACATGACAAACCACTTGAGTCTGGGCACAAAAGTCCAGTGTCTTGTCTCGAATGAACAGATCCTTACCTTAAACTCAAGCATCCCTTTCCCCTGACTTCTGGGCTTTTAGAAAAAGCCTAACTCTTTCAGTTAATTGACAACTAAAGAATCCCTAAACCCACCTATAACTGGTAATCTCTCCCTTTCCTCCAACTTTGGGATGTCCCACCAATGTATGCCTTCCATGTATCAATTTATAACTTTAATTACTGTCTCCCTGAAACGTGTAAAACCAAACTGTAACCCCACCGCAGTGAGTCTACTTGCTCAAGGTTTCTTAGGCATGGCTCCAGACCATTGTCTTCAAGTTTGACTCAGAATAAACTTCTTTAAATTATTGTACAGAGTTTGGCTTCTTTTTGGTTGAAACTCCTAAGCAAACCAATAATACCAGAAAGGCTGGAGGTAGGGTCTGGGCATCAGTAGTTCCTTTTAAAACCATCCCAAATTATACTAACGTAAAATAGGCTGAAACTGTGTACTTAGGGAGAAGACCGATGACAACTGGTCTAGAGAATGAAGTAGGGCTCGACCGCTGCTCCTCAAACCTTAAAATGCATACCTGGTAACGAACTACAGAAATGATCCCTGAAAGTATAGTCTCTGCTCCTCAAACCTTAAAATGCATACCTGGTAACGAACTACAGAAATGATCCCTGAAAGTATAGTCTCTGCTCCTCAAACCTTAAAATGCATACCTGGTAACGAACTACAGAAATGATCCCTGAAAGTATAGTCTCTGCTTCTCAAACCTTAAAATGCATACCTGGTAACAAACTATAGAAATGATCCCTGAAAGTATAGTCTCTGCTCCTCAAACTTTAAAATGCATACCTGGTAACGAGCTACAGAAATGATCCCTGAAAGTATAGTCTTTGCTCCTCAAACTTTAAAATGCATACCTGGTAATGAGCTACAGAAATGATCCCTGAAAGTATAGTCTTTGCTCCTCAAACCTTAAATGCATACCTGGTAACGAACTACAGAAATGATCCTTGAAAGTATAGTCTGCTCCTCACACTTTAAAATGCATATGTGGGCACTTCGTTAAAACACAAGATGTTCTGAATCAAAAGGTCTACACTTCTGACCATCTCTTTGGTAAAGACAATGTTATTAGTCCAAGGACCACACTTTGAGTAAGGGATAAAATAACTTAAAAAAAAAAAAAAACAAAATGGGGCGGTGCCTGTGGCTCAAAGAGGTAGGGTGCTGGTCCCATATGCAGAGGTGGCAGGTTCAAGCCAGCTCCAGCCAACCCCCCGCCACCCCCCCACAAAAACCTGATAATACATGTAACAGTATTTATAGAGTGCTAAAGCAAATTTGGTAAAATGTAGTAAATTGATCCACCAAGGTACAGAGTTTTAGAATTTCACTGTACTATTCTTTTAAACTTTTTTTTTTTTTTTTTTTTTTTTAGAGACAGAGTCTCACTTTATGGCCCTCTGTAGAGTGCCGTGGCCTCACACAGCTCACAGCAACCTCCAACTCCTGGGCTTAAGCGATTCTCCTGCCTCAGCCTCCCGAGCAGCTGGGACTACAGGCGCCCGCCACAACGCCCGGCTATTTTTTGGTTGCAGTTTGGCCGGGGCTGGGTTTGAACCCACCACCCTCGGTATATGGGGCCGGCGCCTTACTGACTGAGCCACAGGCGCCGCCCTATTCTTTTAAACTTTTATGTAGGTTTGAAACTTTTCTTTTTTTTTGAGACAGGGTCTCACTATGGTCGCCCTCAGTAGAGTGCCGTGGTGTCACAGCTCACAGCAACCTCAACCTCCCGGGCCCAAGCAATTCTCCTGCCTTAGCCTCCCAAGTAGCTGGGACTACAGGTGCCTGCCACAACATCTGGCTATTTTTTTGATGCAGTTGTTTAGCTGGCCTGGGCTGGGTTTGAACTTGCCATCCTGGGTGCATGTGGTTGGTGCCGTAACCACTGTGCTACGAGCTGGTTTGAAATTTTTCAAAATAAGATTCAATAAATTCAGCACATTTATACGTTAAGGATTTTGAATGCAGATGGAATTCAAAGGAATTCAGAATAACACTAATTCACCAATTGAATGTTTCATTTGTTGATTGAGGTTATCTTATTTTATAAATTAATGTCATCAAAAAGATCCTTGGCCAATGGATACTCTTTTGCCAAGGTTTACCTATTTTGGAATTGCTTCTTATAAGACTTTATAAGGTCCAAGTTGGTAAAATAGGTGTTTTGGAAAATACAAGCAGTCATTTGAGGTAATGGAAAGAATATGACACTAGGAATTAGGAGATTTGGATTGGAATCTAGATTTTACCGTTCTTTAGTAGTGTGAGCACTGGCTTGCCTACCTCACAAGCTCCTCGTTTGGGAAGAGGTACCTGCAAATGGTTGTTAAGTGCCTAATTTGTAAATAAAAGACATGGAGTAATTTTGATTGAATTGTTAAATCCTTAGTCCAGTCTCGGTTGCTTATAACAGAATACCTAAAACTAGGTAATTTATAAGAAATAAAATGTATTTCTTACAGTTCTGGAGGCTGGGAAATCCAAGGTCAAGGAGGCATCTCTGGTGAGAGCTTTCTTGCCAGTGGAGACTCTCTGAAGAGTTCCAAGGCAGGATAGGGCCTGAGTGTGCTAACGTGCCAGTTAGCATGCTCAGATCCTGAAGGTCTCCCTTCCTCTTCTTATAAAGCCACCAGTTCCACTCTAATCACAACCCGTTAACCTATGAATGGATTTATCCATTTATATTGGTCTGTAAATCTTACTTAGAACTTATCTTTTAAAAAAATCTAACATATTCCTTACTATAAGGCTATTTTCACACATCAGAATTTCTTTTCTTTCTTTTTTTTTTTTTTTTAAGAGACAGAGTGTCACTTTATGGCTCTCAGTGGAGTGTCATGGCGTTACAGCTCACATCAATCTCCAACTTCTGGGCTTAAGCGATTCTCTTGCCTCAGCCTGTCAAGTAGTTGGGACTACAGGCGCCCACCAGAACACCCAGTTATTTTTTTGTTGCAGTTTGGCTGGGGCCGGGTTCGAACCCGCCACCCTCAGTACATGGGGCCGGCGCTCTACCCACAGAGCCAAGGCACTGCCCAAGAATTTCTTAGAACAGAATACCTTAGGACCTTTAACACTAACATGGCGAATTTTAGCTGCTGACTTAATTGGATCAAAGAATACGTAGAGAATTGGTGAGGTACTGTTTTGAGTGTCCAAAGGAGACTAGCACAGGACTTTGAGAGGCCTAAGTGAGGAAGATCCGCCCTCAGTGTGGGTGGGGGTCATTCATCAGCTGGGGGCCTCGATAAGACAAAAACAGAGGAAAGCTGAACTGGTTTCTCTCTGTCGTAGAGTTGGGATATAGTTGTCTTCTCCTGGTTTGAACATCAGGAATCTAGATTCTCCGGCCTTTGGCTTCCAGGACTCACACCAGTAGCCCCCTGGGTTCTCAGGCCTTTGGACTTAGAGAAGCTACAGTAATAAAACACCATCATCTCCAGTTTGCAGATGGCCTATTATGGGACTTCTTAAATTCCATAATCATGTGAGTCAATTTCCCTAAGAAGTGCCCTCCATATATCTATGCAGTCACGCACCACATATATGATGGTGCTCCCATGAGATTATAATGTGCCCTCCATATATCTATGCAGGCACGCACCACGTATATGATGGTGCTCCCATGAGATTATAATGTGCCCTCCATATATCTATGCAGTCACGCACCACATATATGATGGTGCTCCCATGAGATTATAATGTGCCCTCCATATATCTATGCAGTCACACACCACGTATATGATGGTGCTCCCATGAGATAATGTGCCCTCCATATATCTATGCAGTCACGCACCACGTATATGATGGTGCTCCCATGAGATTATAAAGGAGCTGTAGTGCAACTCATTCTCATGCTTGCAGTGATGCTGGTGTAAATCAACCTACCACAATGCCGATCATACGAAAGTATAGCATGTAAAATTACATATAGTACGTAATACTTGACAATGACAATAAATGATTATTACTGGTTTATGTATTTACTATACTACACTTTTTATTATTATTTTAGAGTGTACTCCTACTTATTAAAAAAAAAAAGCTAACTGTAAAACAGCCTCATGTAGGTCCTTTGGGAGATACTCCAGAAGGGATTATCCTGGAGATGATGGCTCCATGCATGTCACTGGTACGGCCCCTGAAGAACTTCCACTGGGACAAGAGGTAGAGGCAGAAAGCAGTGATGTTGGTGCCTGACTCTCTGTAGGCCAGGGCCGATCTGTGTTTCTATTTCAGTTTTTAATGAAAAAGTTGAAAAGAAAAAAAATTTTTTAAGTAAAAGCTTACAAAACAAGGATACCAAAAAAGAAAATATTTTTATATAGCTATACAGTGTTTGTGTTTTAAGCTAAGTGTTTATTACAAGTCAAAAAATTAAAAAAAAAAAATTTAACCGAAGGCTAATTTATTGTTGAAGAAATACTTTTTTGTGTAAATTTAGTGTAGCCTAAGTGTACAGTATTCCTAAAGCCTACAGTGGTGGATAGTAATGTTCTAGGCATTCCCATGTTATGGGGCGAGATAAAGACCACTGACGCAAATTAGAATTTCAAAAAGGAGTCTTTGATTAACCACAGGGCTGTCTCAGCAAAATCTAAAGCAGACTAAGTGAGAGAGCACTGAGGGGTCTGAAGTTGGGGTTTTTCTAGTCTGAAAGTTGGCAGAGGGCCAAACAGGTGGGCTGAAAGTTAGCAATTAGAAGCAAAAAAAAAGTTGGCAAAAGAAGCAAAAAGCAAGCACAGGGTCATGATGACCCCTTTTACAGAAGCAAACCTTGCAACTTAGTGGATTAGCAAATAGGTAACATAAAGCAGATCTGGCAATTAGTGAATAAGTAAAACAATTTGTCACAGCACTTAGCTTGTTAACCCTCATCCTGACAGTACTTGGCTCATTAGTTCTTATCTTGTTCTGTTCTGGCCCTATCCAGACCAATCTAAAAGTAATGGTACTTGGCCTTATTTCATTTACCTCTTTTTCCCCTTCCTCCTACCCGGGGTGGGGGGTGGCGTGAGGCCGTCGTGAGGCCGCCAGCATCCATCATATAGGGGTGATGAGGCAGCTGGCACCCACCTCACACATTCACTCCCTACTCATTCACTGACCTCCCCAGAGCAACTTCTAGTCAAACAAGCTCCATTTGTGGTAAGTCCCCTATACGGGTGTACCATTTTGTATCTTTCATGTTATATTTCTGCAATGCCTTTTCTATGTTTAGATACACAAATACTTACCACTGTGTTACAATCGCCTATTGTCTTCAATAGAGTAACGTGCTGTATGGGTATATAGCTTTGGGGAATACAGGCTGTACACCTAATAGACACATCTATACCAGATAGCCTAGGTGTGTAGAAGGCTATGCTACCACTTGTGTAAGTGCACTGTATGATGTTCATAAAACTACAAAATTGCCAAAGATACATTTCTTAAAATGTATCCCCACGGTTAAGTGATGAATGACTGTATACATAGAGTGGCCATAAAGTTTGTGTGCAACTTTATGGCCACTCTATACACAAAACCTATTGGTTCTGTCTCTTGGAGAACCCTGATTAACACAAATGCCAAGAACTTTAACACTTCTCAAAACATAAATATGCAAGTTCAAAGTACAGTGAATCCTTACTACTTGTGGATTCTGTATCTGCAAATCTATCTACTTGCTAAAATGTATATAGCAACCTCCAAATCAATACTTACAGCACCTTTTCACTCACTCATTTGAAGACGTGTAGAGTGGTGAAAAATTTGAGGGGTTCAATGAATGCATTTCCACTTGAGGTTAACAAGGTGATGCTTTGTGTTCTTGTTTTAGATTTCATACTATAATCTATTCAATGGCAGGTTGTTCCCATTTTTGCATTTTGTTGGTGATTCTGCTGTTTCCAATGGCCCCAAACACAATGCTGTAGTGCTGTCTAGTATTCCTAACATGTAAGAAGGAAATGATATCCCATGGGGAAATAATGTGTGTCAGATAAACTTCATTCAGGCATAGTTATGCTCTTGGGGGTGAGTTTGGCATTGATTAATTAATAATATGTATTAAATAAGTGTCTTGAAAGAAAACCCCTTAAAATGAAGTTATGTATTAATTGCCTAATGAAAATAATATGACCAGGGGCTCACAGGGGCTCACAGGGGCTCACCTTAATCCTGTATTTCCCTAAGGAGCAAAGGTTTAATAGGACTAGCCTCTTGCACTAGGTCCCAGTAGACCAGACAAAACCAGAATGGAGTCACTTCTGCTAAATGCTGTGCCATCAAATTGAACTTTTAAACAGGCCAGTTTTCAAAAAAACCCTAGGAAATTTCAGTCAACCTGAATCAGAATAAGAAAGTCCTCCCCTCCCCTTAAACTTACAAGAAAGTAACTTTGATAAGACCAAACTGTTTTCTGGTCTGTTTCTGCTTTCTTTCTTTCTTTTTCTTTTTTTAAGAGACAGAGTCTCACTTTGTCACCCTCGGTAGAGTGCTGTGGGATCACAGCTCATAGCAACCTCCAGCTCTTGGGCTTAGGCGATTCTCTTGCCTCAGCCTCCCAAGTTAGCTGGGACCACTGGCACCCGCCACAACGCCCGGCTATTTTTTGTTGTAGCTTGGTGGGGGCTAGGTTTGAACCTGCCACCCTTGGTATATGGGGCTGGCGCTCTACCCACTGAGCCATAGGTGCCGCCCTGTTTCTGCCTTCTTTATCTCTTTTCTGCTTAATAAAACAATCTGTTTTGCTTAGCTCATTGAAACACTCATTCTATTCTATAGAATAAGGTATTGACTGATTCTAGAATTGCAAATAAAAGCCAATTAGAGTTTAGATTTATTATAATTTTGTCATTTAAAAGTATTTGCTAATTCGGTGATCATGGTAACTACATATAGGACATAACTACAGTGGGTAACAAGAATAAACTGTACTATGAACAGAAATATGCCACAAATTATGTAACTTAGGTGAAAAGAACAAATTCCTAGAAAGATACAAACTACTGAAGCTGACTCAGGATGAAACAATTTGAATAGACCCAATAAATGAAGAGATCAAATTAGTAATCAAAAAATACCTGTAAAGAAAAGCTCAGACTGGTTTCTCTAAGAAATTTTACCAAATTTTTTTTTTTTTTATTGTTGGGGATTCATTGAGGGTACAATAAGCCAGTTACACTGATTGCAATTGTTAGGTAAAGTCCCTCTTGCAATCATGTCTTGCCCCCATAAAGTGTGACACACACTAAGGCCCCAACCCCTCCCTCCATCCCTCTTTCTGCTTCCCCCCCCATAACCTTAGTTGTCATTAATTGTCCTCATATCAAGATTGAGTACATAGGGATTCATGCTTCTCCATTCTTGTGATGCTTTACTAAGAATAATGTCTTCCACTTCCATCCAGGTTAATACGAAGGATGTAAAGTCTCCATTTTTTTTAATGGCTGAATAGTATTCCATGGTATACATATACCACAGCTTGTTAATCCATTCCTGGGTTGGTGGGCATTTAGGCTCTTTCCACATTTTGGCAATTGTAAATTGAGCTGCAATAAACAGTCTAGTATAAGTGTCCTTATGATAAAAGGAATTTTTTCCTTCTGGGTAGATGCCCAGTAATGGGATTGCAGGATCGAATGGGAGGTCTAGGTTGAGTGCTTTGAGGTTTCTCCATACTTCCTTCCAGAAAGGTTGTACTAGTTTGCAGTCCCACCAGCAGTGTAAAAGTGTTCCCTTCTCTCCACATCCACGCCAGCATCTGCAGTTTTGAGATTTTGTGATGTGGGCCATTCTCACTGGGGTTAGATGATATCTCAGGAATGTTTTGATTTGCATTTCTCTAATATATAGAGATGATGAACATTTTTTTCATGTGTTTGTTAGCCATTCGTCTGTCGTCTTTAGAGAAAGTTCTATTCATGTCTCTTGCCCATTGATATAAGGGATTGTTGGCTTTTTTCATGTGGATTAATTTGAGTTCTCTATAGATCCTGGTTATCAAGCTTTTGTCTGATTGAAAATATGCAAATATCCTTTCCCATTGTGTGGGTTGTCTCTTTGCTTTGGTTATTGTCTCCTTAGCTGTACAGAAGCTTTTCAGTTTAATGAAGTCCCATTTGTTTACTTTTGTTGTTGTTGCAATTGCCATGGCAGTCTTCTTCATGAAGACTTCCCCCAGGCCAATATCTTCCAGTGTTTTTCCTATGCTTTCTTTGAGGATTTTTATTGTTTCATGCCTTAAATTTAAGTCCTTTATCCATCTTGAGTCAATTTTTGTGAGTGGGGAAATGTGTGGGTCCAGTTTCAGCCTTTTACATGTAGACATCCAGTTCTCCCAACACCATTTATTGAATAGGGAGTCTTTCCCCCAAGGTAAGTTCTTGTTTGGTTTATCGAAGATTAGGTGGTTGTAAGATGTTAGTTTCATTTCTTGGTGTTCAATTCGATTCCAAGTGTCTATGTCTCTGTTTTTGTGCCAGTACCATGCTGTCTTGAGCACTATGGCTTTGTAGTACAGACTAAAATCTGGTATGCTGATGCCCCCAGCTTTATTTTTGTTACAGAGAACTGCCTTAGCTATACGGGGTTTTTTCCGGTTCCATACAAAACGCAGAATCATTTTTTCCAAATCTTGAAAGTACGATGTAGGTACTTTGACAGGAATGCCATTGAATAGGTAGATTGCTTTGGGAAGTATAGACATTTTAACAATGTTGATTCTTCCCATCCATGAGCATGGTATGTTCTTCCATTTGTTAATATCCTCTGCTATTTCCTTTCTGAGGAGTTCATAGTTTTCTTTATAGAGGTCCTTCACCTCCTTCGTTAGGTATACTCCTAGGTATTTCATTTTCTTTGAAACTATGGTGAAGGGAGTTGTGTCCTTAATTAGCTTCTCATCTTGACTGTTATTGGTGTATACAAAGGCTACTGACTTGTGGACATTGATTTTATATCCTGAAACATTACTGTATTTTTTGATGACTTCTAGGAGTCTTGTGGTTGAGTCTTTGGGGTTCTCTAAGTATAAGATCATGTCGTCAGCAAAGAGGGAGAGTTTGACCTCCTCTGCTCCCATTTGGATTCCCTTTATTTCCTTGTCTTGCCTAATTGTATTGGCTAGAACTTCCAGCACTACGTTGAATAGTAAAGGTGACAGAGGACAACCTTGTCTGGTTCCAGTTCTAAGAGGAAAAGCTTTCAGTTTTACTCCATTCAGTAAAATATTGGCTGTGGGTTTGTCATAGATAGCTTCAATCAGTTATAGAAATGTGCCACCTATGCCTATACTCTTCAGTGTTCTAATTAGAAAAGGATGCTGGATTTTATCAAATGCTTTTTCTGCATCTATTGAGAGGATCGTGTGATCTTTATTTTTGCCTCTGTTAATATAGTGGATATGTTTATGGACTTGCGTATGTTAAACCAGCCTTGCATCCCTGAGATGAAGCCTACTTGATCATGATGAGTGACTTTTTTGATGATAAGCTGTAATCTATTGGCTAGGATTTTGTTGAGAATTTTTCCGTCTATATTCATGAGTGAGATTGGTCTGAAGTTCTCCTTTTTGTTTGGGTCTTTTCCTGGTTTTGGTATCAGGGTGATGTTTGCTTCATAGAATGTGTTGGGGAAGATTCCTTCTTCCTCAGTTTTTTGGAATAATTTCTGCAGTACAGGAATAAGCTCTTCCTTGAAGGTTTGATAGAATTCTGGAGTGAAGCCATCTGGACCAGGGCATTTTTAGTTGGAAGCTTTTTTATTGTTTCTTTGATCTCAGTGCTTGAAATTGGTCTGTTCAGGAGGTCTATTTCTTCCTGGCTAAGTCTAGGGAGAGGGTGTGATTCCAAATATTGATCCATTTCCTTCACATTGTCAAATTTCTGGGCATAGAGTTTCTGGTAGTATTCAGAGATGATCTCTTGTATCTCTGTGGGATCAGTTGTTATTTCCCCTTTATCGTTTCTGATTGAGGTTACTAGAGATTTTACTTTTCTATTTCTAGTTAGTCTGGCCAATGGTTTATCTATTTTATTTATTTTTTCAAAAAACCAACTCCTTGTTTCATTAATTTTCTGAATGATTCTTTTGTTTTCAATTTCATTGATCTCTGATTTGATTTTGGATATTTCTTTTCTTCTACTGAGTTTTGGGTTAGATTGTTCTTCTTTTTCCAATTCCATAAGATCTCTTGTGAGATTGTTGATGTGCTCTCTTTCTGTTTTTCGAATGTGGGCATCTAAAGCGATGAATTTTACTCTCAAAACTGCTTTTGCAGTATCCCACAGGTTTTGGTAGCTTGTGTCTTCATTGTTGTTATGCTCAAGGAAGTTAATGATTTCCTGTTTTATTTCTTCCTGCACCCATCTGTTATTCAACAGAAGATTGTTTAATTTCCATGCCTTTGGGTGGGGTCGAGCATTTTTGTTAGAGTTGAGTTCCACCTTTAGTGCCTTATGGTCTGAGAAGATACAAGGTAAAATTTCAATTCTTTTGATTCTGTTGATATTTGTTTTGTGTCCCAGGATATGATCAATTTTGGAGACTGTTCCATGGGGTGATGAGAAGAATGTATATTCTTTGTCTTTGGGATGGAGTGTTCTATATGCGTCTATCAAGCATAGTTGGTCTAAGGTCTCATTTAAATCTCTTATATCTTTGTTTAATTTCTGTTTAGAGGATCTGTCCAGCTCTGTAAGAGGTGTGTTAAAGTCCCCTGTTATGATGGTATTATCAGATATCATATTGCTCAGACTGAGTAAGGTCTGCTTCAAGAATCTGGGAGCATTTAAATTGGGTGCATAAATATTTAGAATTGAAATGTCTTCTTGTTGTATTTTTCCCTTGACCAATATAAAGTGACCATCTTTGTCTTTTTTGACTTTAGTTGCTTTAAATCCACATGTATCTGAAAATAAGATTGCAACTCCTCTTTTCTTCTGAATTCATTTGCCTGAAAAATTGTCTTCCAACCCTTGACTCGGAGCTTTAATTTGTCTTTTGAAGCCAGGTGTGTTTCTTGCAGACAGCAAATGGATGGCTTGTGTTTTTTAATCCAGTCAGCCAATCTATGTCTCTTCAGTGGGGAATACAAGCCATTAACATTTATTGAGATAACTGATAAGTGTGGTAGTATTCTATTCATCTTATTTGGTGAGAGTCCATTGCTTAGTTTTATCTTTTGCATCAGTGTGGAGGTTAGGTTCTGTCCTTTGATTTCTGAGTTCTTACTTTGCTGCTGATCCATTGTGGTGGTCAGTGTGCAGAACAGGTTGAGGTATTTCCTGTAGAGCTGGTCTTGTTGTGGCGAATTTCCTCAATGTTTGTATATCCGTAAATGATTTGATTTCTCCATCAATTTTGAAGCTTAGCTTAGCAGGATACAGAATTCTGGGCTGGAAATTGTTCTGTTTAAGCAGATTAAAGGTAGATGACCATTGTCTTCTTGCTTGGAAAGTTTCTTTAGAGAAGTCTACGGTCACTCTGATGGATTTGCCCCTGTAGGTCAACTGGCGCTTACTCCTGGCAGCTTGCAGAATCTTTTCTTTTGTCTTGACTTTGGACAGGTTCATCACAATGTGTCTTGGAGAAGCTCGGTTAGAGTTGAGGCGACCTGGGGTCCGATAGCCCTCTGAAAGCAGTGTGTCAGAATCTTTGGTGATGTTTGGGAAATTTTCTTTTATAATATTCTCTAGTATGGCTTCCATTCCTCTGGGGCATTCTTCTTCCCCTTCTGGAATTCCTATAACTCGTATGTTGGAACGCTTCATAAAGTCCCATAATTCTGACAGTGAACATTCTGCTTTCTCTCTCTTCTTTTCTGCCTCTTTTACTATCTGAGTTATCTCAAAAACTTTGTCTTCTACCTCTGAAATTCTTTCTTCTGCATGGTCTAACCTGTTGCTGATACTTTCCATTGCATCTTTAAGTTCCCTGATTGACTGTTTCATTTCTTTCAGCTCTGCTATATCCTTTTTATATTCTTCATATCGTTCATCTCTGATTTGATTCTGTTTTTGAATTTCCTTTTGGTTAATTTCCATTTTATTAGCAGTTTCCTTCATTGTTTCCATCATTTCTTTCATTGTTTTCAACATGTGTATTCTAAATTCCCTTTCTGTCATTCCTAACATTTCTGTATAGGTGGAATCCTGTGCAGTAGCTACCTCATGGTCCCTTGGCAGGGCTGTTCTGGACTGGTTCTTCATGTTGCCTGGAGTTTTCTGCTGATTCTTCCTCATGAGTGATTTCTTTTATCTGTTTCCTTGCCCTAATTTTCCTTTCACTTCCTCTTGCTCTTTAAGTTCTTGTGCCTGTGGACTAAGGGTTACAGGACCAGAATGGTGAGAAGGTTGAGGAGAAAAAAAGGGATGAAAGAAAGGAGGACCGAGTGATAAGAAAAAAAAAGAAAGACAGAGAAAGGAGAGGGGGTGGGGATAAGGAATATTGACAAAAAGAAGAGAGGTACAGAAAGAGGGAGACAGGGCAATATAGGTGTACAGTAGGGTACTTTGACACAATCTTAAAAAACCCCATCTTCTGGGAGTGCCCAGTTGGGTGGTTCCCTTGAGGTCAGCAGCTCTTTGCTAACCTGATCAGACATAGTACCCCACCTCCACCAAGTAGAGAGGAAAGACAAAAATGCTATAAATCAAACCAAAACAAGCAAACAGAAAACTTTATGGGGATACAATTGGGTGAAAAACCAAATGATAGCGATAGAAACACTAGCAAAAATGAAGTTGTAGTTATTAAAAAAGGCAGCAATGGGAAATTATAATTAAACTAGAAAGTTGAGAAAGAAAAAGGGATCTGTATGGAAAAGATTGAAATAAAAAAAAACAAAAGAACATCAACAACGTCAAAATAAACAAAAAAACAAAAACAAACAAAAAAAAACAACCAAACAAAAAAAAAGAAAAAAATACACAACCAAAAACAAAGCAATTTGTATAGGTTATTGAATATTGTCCGGGCAACACGTGGTCTTCTGGGGTATGAGATGTTAGTCACAGTTCTGATACGACTGCAGGCTGCTGATTTCTCAAACCCCAGCAGGTAGACACCCTAAATTTCTCTTCAGCCCACTTAAAAGGCACTTTGAACTTGTAAACTTGCTGAGCAGAAGCTTTCCCAGCTTTCTCGCTGGAATCACTGCTGAAGTGGCTATCCGCTTACCCAGTGTGCCAAAACCGGTCTCACTCTGCCCCTGATGGTTAGGGCTGCAAGGCGGCTCAGACCCCACCCTTAGGCTACTTGGTTGCTGGGTTACAAGCTCCCACCCAGATTCTAGCTCTGCGACCCTGAGGGCGGAGCTTGCCGGTGCAGATCACTGACAATGGTTCCGTGTGACCCACCACCAAATACTATTAGCTCCGTCTGGCTCAGCGGCTCAGACTGGGGCCCTAGACAATGGCCAAAGTTCTCCGCACTCCCGCTCAGGCCTTCCCCAGGGCAGTTCAACTCAGTGCCAAGCCCAAGGACATCAAAACAGTTCACAGGTAAGGCCTTTCTGGTTTGCAGTCTTGCTGCTACTGAACTTACAGTTGTGGGCGGGTTTAGATGGATTGAACACATGCGACCACTTGCCGGTTTTCCACTGTTTTTGTCCTCCTCTTGGGGTCCAGAAGTCTCTCGCTGACTCCCTGTATCCTCATAGGAGTGATGATAGGCAGTTCCCACCAGCCAGAGATGCCTGGAGTCCTATCTCCCCAGACTCACGGTGCCCAGATGCAAGGAAGCTGTTACTCGGCTGCCATCTTGCTCCGCCTCCGCTTCACTCAAATTGTACCAAATTTTTAAAGAATTGATACAAATTATTCCAAAACTCTTCCTAGAAATAGGAGAGATTACTCCCTCATTCATTTTATGGAGCCAGTTATCCTGATACCAAAATTAGACAAGGCTTCATAAGAAAATTACAGACCAATACCTCTTACAAATACGGGTATAAAAACCCTTAACAAAATACTAGTAAACCGAATCCAACAAAGTATAAAAAGAATTGTACACCATGACAAGTGGGATTTATCCTAGGAATTGTTTCCTAAGAAAAAAGTAAAATTCATTTATTTTAAGGCACATTTAATAATATTTAATCGATTACAAGAATAGCTTTGTGGTATTTGTCAAATGTTATTTGAAGCCAATTCTGTTTTCTAACCATAAAGGAGTAACCCCAAATACTTATCCATTAAGCACTTAAAACCCTTCCCAGAAAATTGTATCTTGGTCTGACAGAAAACTTAATTCGAGAAAGACTGCTTTTAGGAACAGAGGCACGAACACAGTGAAGCTGAACTATTTATGGTGATTTTTTTGGCAAACTTTGAGAGAATCCATACTGGGGAAAAACAGAAGGATTTTAGAGAGGAAAAATCTTATAAAATAAATTATAGGGAAACAAAACCCCAAAGTATACTACTTCTATTTGATCTATTCTAATGTTTTCTTGGGTCAAAGGTAAAGATCCCCTCCTCCTCCAAAAAAAATGAAGGAAAAAAAAAGCATCAATTGAAAGGACAAAGTTAACTCCATTTTGTTAAAACTAACTCCATTTTGTCTCACAGCCTTCACTGACCCCACTATGCCCCACAGCCTTCAATTTGCAGCTGCATACCAAAGGTGATAGGCAACCTGCTTCCTCCCTCCCCCCCCCAGTATGTCTACCCTGGGTGATAACGGCACCCACCCTCGGCCCCAGTAGTAGTAAATCTTTCCCCTAAGCAATCAGCCCAACTCAAACATTGTTTAGGTCCCTAAGTCCCTATACCCCCTCCCTTTTCCTTTCTGGATCCTTAAAACTGCTCTTCCCTCTGTGGTCGGGGCTTCTTTGCTCTCCTGCAGCGACAGGAACACAGAAGCCCAGGCCCGGGTTTGTAAATAAACCACCTCTTGCTTGTGCACTGGACTTGGTCTTCGGGTGATTTATGAGGGGTACCCCACAACCTGGGCACAACATCTGGGGGCTCGTCCAGGATTTGCCCCCCAAAATCACTGAGAACCTATTCCGGAGGTGAGTGTGTGTGTGCCGGCACTGTCTATTTGTCTTGTCCTATTCTGTGTTGGTTTCGTTTGTTAAGTCTACGGTCGGGGCGCAGAACCCCCGACAGAGTAGGAGAGGAAGTGCCCCGTGGATGGGAGACTGGGATGTGGAAACCCCAGTCCCTGGTCAAGAAGACCAGGCGATTCCTCTGGTTGAGAGACAAGGCAGGTTGCGACCGCCGGGTGAAGTTACACTGTTGTTTCATTTTCAGTTTTGCCTGGAAACCCGTAAGGGCAGGCTCTTGCTTTCTGAAAGTATCTTGTGTGCTATTTTTTTTTGTGTGGGTCTTGTTATATTTAGAGGGCAACATAGGACAGACGCAGACGCCGCCCCTTTCCTTAATTTGGCTCATTTCCAGGATTTCAAGGACAAAGCCCAAGAGTACAGTTTCAGTGTGTCTAGAAATAAACTTGTGACTCTTTGCAGAAATGAATGGCCTGTGTTATACACCGGATGGCCACCCACTGGCACTTTTCATCTCCCCCTCCCTGGCTGAAAGCACTTCTGGAGCAGTTTGGTTCTCGCAGTGCGCAAGAATCTCCTAACTCCCCTAACCCCACAAACCTTCTGCGCAGTTTTACTCCATTTTGCAGGATAGTGCAGATCAAGATCTACTTTGCCTTCCTCCTATCACCACTCGTTGACCCCCCCACCCCGGGGTTGCACCGGTGCTCTCCCGGGAGGGCAGGCCGCCCCTCCCACGACGTGACTGCTCCCCCACCCCCTTTGCATTAACCCTCCCTCCTGGCAACGATGGGGCGGTGATGCAGTGAGGGCGGAGGCGGGTTGCGCTTTTGGTCCTAGAGGATTTTTTTCTCTCCAGGGGCCATGCGAGAAAAAAGCCAAGCGGGCGCACAGAGTGGGTGGCGACTTTGGCTACCCACCCAACCCATCTTGAAACACGACCAAGAAGTCTAACACGTGTGCGAGTCAGGGACTCCCATGAAAGCCGCAGCGGGGGACTGCCTCCCGGCCAGTGACTGGCCGCCTCCGGGCACATTTCCACCTGCTTGGCGAGGAAAGTGGCTGGGGGGCCCCCATCCTTCGTGCAGCGGGCCCACCTCCTGAGTGTTACAACGCTGCTGCTGGAATCTTGATGCCTGGGTAAAGCTCAATAATAAAGGTCCTTTATTATTGGCCCTTTGCCATTAGTAATTTGTATAAGTAGAAAAATATTTTTACAAACTGAATCTTTGTCAAAGGATAAAATTCTTGCCTTTTAAACCTTCTAATTATCAGTTTGGCTGAGTGAATAAGTGACTTCATGGTAAACTGGGATCCTGTTTTGTAGAAAGTGAGTTTTTGAGAGTAAGAGAAATTATACAGAAAGGAGAATGGCATTGTGTAAAGAAAGAATCTTGTGTGATAAATTCTGTCCTGAAACAGAATGGTTGTATAACAAAGTGAAAGGCAAGGCAAAAGTTAAAGAAAGTTTAGAACGTTTGTAGATGGTCTGTGCAGGTTAAATGAAGTTCATAAAAGAGAATTTGTGAAAGAATTTACATGTCATCCAGTTGACTATAAAATCTTTTGGCTTGTAATTTTCTTTAAACAAATGTTTTAGGCCTTTGATATTTAACAAACCTTCCAAAATAAAAACTCTAAATCTAGGGCCTGGCACCAGTAGGGCAGTAGTTGCAATGCTGGCCACATGCACTGGGACTGGCGGGTTCAAACTTAGCCCAGGCCAACAACAACAACAACAAAAAAAACACACAACTTTAAATTTGGTCTTCTTGAAATATTAAGACCACTGAAAGTCATGAGAAAACAAATTAAACTTGTTTAATTTGTTAAACTATATAAGAAACATTGTCAAATATGAAATTGTGATCAATTTTGTGTGGACTATGGTTATATATGTTCCAATATTATAAGACATTGATCTGTCCTAACATATATTGTCGGTAATAATTTTAATTCATCTAAAAAAAGGTATTTTTTTATGTAACTGGCTGAGTCCAAAGTTTATCCTAAAAAGAAATATTAAGAGAGGCTGACAAATTCTTTCAAATTCAAATTACTGATGTCTTTAAAAATTGAATACCTTCGGCCTAAAAGCAGATTTTTAGAACTTTCATTAGAAAGATAACATGTCTGTAAGTATTGCTAACTTAACTTCACAAAGAACAGAAATCAGTTACATGGAACTGGGCTAGTTTGTAATGGCTTTTTGTTTGAAATATTGTTGATTCTTTTTGCGTTTTGTTTTCCAGAAGTCAAGAAATAATTTTCAGTCTTTTGAGCTATTTGTAGCTTTTCGAGCAATGTGTATACTTATGAGCAAAGTTTGAAACATGTTTTTTTCTCTCTCCTTGATTTTTCTGGAATGTGAAAGCCATTTGTAAGTATTCTTAATTTCTGACAATACAGTTGTTTGCATAAGTTCAATAAGAATCTGTTTTGTTTTATAAGACATGTGGCACTAGTTATTTTACCAAGGCTTTGGCTGGAACGGCATTTCCAGAGGTGTCCAGACTGCATTAAGGAATTCAGGTTGACTTTATAAGGCAAAAAAAAAAAAAAAAAACAAACCCTTTGGAAAACTGGCCAGATACCCATCAGTAACATTTCCTTATCTGTGGTAAGTAATGAAGGTCGCTTGCTGACAGGTTCGGGAATCGAAATGTGCTTGGGGACCTCAAGAGAAGAAAAATTTACCCAATGCATACAGGTATCTAACGGCACAGATGAAACCTGGGCTCTGAAAGGCTTTCAAAGAGTCTAGCCTGAGATTCCTTATAAAAGGTTCCAGAAAAGACAAATTTAAAAGAAAGAAGAGCCTAGATGGCTAATAATTATTTTTACTGCACTTTATGCAAATAATCGGACCTTGTATATTAAAGGTACAGTTTATTTTAGCAACTAAGTTAGTTCTACTATAATTTGCCTTTAGTAAAGAGAAAAATAGGAGAGAGAAAAATAGTTTAAAAGGAGGAAAAAGAGGCTGTGGCCTAAATGTATTAAATCCCAGCTTTGTCTGTACTGTCAACTCGCAAAATAAGATGTAACAATTTTACTAAATTGATCTATTAAATGGGACTAAGAGACTGGCCAAAGAATATAGAATTATATATAATAATTATATTTACTTTGAAACTTTAAGACTCAACAAAAGTTACCTGCTGGCTACACTGGAAAACTTGTATTTTCCAGTATTGCAGTATTAAATGTTATCTAAAATTTCTTAGTAAATGATATAACTGTAAACACTGCATTCTACTCTGCTGAATCTGCTGCCAGCAGAAGCCAAGTGTCCCACTTGTCTGAACTTAAAAGAGGCCATTTTCAGTGTAAGGCTGGCTCTAAGAAGCCAGAAGCTGTTTGCCTTCCAGTGAGAGAGACCAGACATAGAAACAGTACACATGGACCAGGTTGCCACAGGGGTTCAAAACACCCACGATTTTTGAAGAAGCGCTGACTCATGACCTCCAGAAATTCCTGACTAAGGAATCAGAATGTGTGCTGTTCCAATATGTCAATGACCTCCTTTCAGGACACCCTACCCAGGAGAGCTGCACCTGAGGCATGGACTGTCTTTTATGACATCTAGAGGTATGTGGCTATAAAATGTCTAAGCGGAAGGCCCAGGTCTGCCAGCAATAAGTACATTATCTAAGATTTACTATTCAGCAAGGGGAAACAATCTGGGCATGGAACAGAGGCAGGTCATTAATCACCTCCCCACCTCCAAAAGCTGAAAGCAGGTTCAGGAATTCTTAGGCCCAGTCGGCTTCTGTCGTCTTTAAATCCCCAACCTTGCTGTCTTAGCTAAGCCCTTCTATGAGGCAACTAAAAGAGAGGAGGGAGAGCCCTTAGAGTGGGAAGGAAAAGAAGAATATGCCTTCTCCCAGCTAAAGATGAGGCTGATAGCTACACCTGCATTAAAACTACCAGACTTGACCAAGCCCTTTACTCTATATGTCTCAGAGAAAAATAAAATGGCTGGGGTGTGTGTTAATCCAGCTAGTTGAGTCCTGGCGAAGGCCTGTAACCTAACTCTCTAAGCAGTTAGATGAAGTGGCAAGAGGATAGCCACCCTGTTTACGGGCTCTAGCTGCTACTTCTTCCTTGTGCAAGAAGCCAATAAGCTGACTCTAGGGCAGGGTCTCAGAGTGAAAGTACTGCACTCGGGCGGCGCCTGTGGCTCAGTCGGTAGGGCGCCAGCCCCATATACCGAGGGTGGCGGGTTCAAACCCGGCCCCGCCTGAACTGCAAACCAAAAAAATAGCTGGGCGTTGTGGCGGGCGCCTGTAGTCCCAGCTACTCGGGAGGCTGAGGCAAGAGAATCGCTTCAGCCCAGGAGTTGGAGGTTGCTGTGAGCTGTGTGAGGCCACGGTACTCTATCGAGGGCGATAAAGTGAGACTCTGTCTCTACAAAAAAAAAAAAAAAAAAGAAAGTACTGCACTCTGTGGTCAATTTAATGGGCATTAAAGGACCTTTTTGGCTCTCTAATGCAACACTCTGAACCAAGCCGCGCACCTTCCACTCAGTGGAAGAGAGACTAAGCATGACTGTACAGAAATTATAGTGTGTACACTAACAGACCTGACTTGTGTGACCAGCCCTGGACAGATGCAGACTAGAACTTGTATGTAAATAGAAGCAGTTACATGGCAGCGCAAGGTGAGCGGCAGGCTGGGTATGCAGAAGTCACCTTAACAGAGACTGTGGAATCTAAGCCCCTCCCTCAAGGGACATTGACTCAAAAGGCTGAGTTAATTGCCTTGACTGGAACCCTAGAATTAAGTCAAGGGAAAAATTTAAATGCTTTTATGACTCTCCAAGTACACAGGACTTGTACAAGGAGAAGGGACTATTAAATTCTGGGGGGGAAAAAAAAAAGAAGACATTAAATATCAGCCGGAGATAACTTCAGTTGTTAGAGGCAGTATAGAAACCCCAGAAAGTGGCAGTTATGCACTGTTGTGGACATCAAAGAAATGCTTCCACCATCGCTACAGAGAATACTAGGGTTAGTACTGAGGCAAAAAGGGCTGCATCACAGCCTTACCAGGTGTCATGAGTAGCTCCCCTCATCCCATGGGTTCCAGAGCTCACCCCTATCTACTCCCGGGAGGAAAAGAAATAGTTAGCAGCAGAGAGGAGCCAGGAAACAGAGGATAAATAAAGATGCCAGATGGACGAGTAGCAGTCTCCCAGATTCTAGAAGCCACTGTACTGACAGGAGTATTTGATAAAGTTGCTGGGCCAGTACTTCTACATCTCCCATGTGGCAGTCCTGGCCAAAACTGTCAGTCTACAGTGTGTCACCGGCAGCCAGTTCAACGCGTGCCAAGGACCAGCAGTACCCCCAGGAATCCAGTCGTATAGAGCAACGCCCTTTGAGGACTTTCAGTCTTTTGTGTCTGTACCTCTTGTCTCTCTCGAAGATCAAGAGACCAAGTCTAAGACTAGAATCAGAACCTGGTCCCCCTGAAACCAAGGTAAAAAGAACTTTACACCATCATCCTGACATCCAACATGCCCTGCTCCAGCCACATACTGGGAGCTGGCTGGTCAACGCATGGCTAAAGCCCGAGGAAACTCGAACGGGAACAGTCCCAGAGCTGGTATAAATCTGTGTTCAGTAAATTCCCCTGGCTCACAACCTTAATTTCGACTATAGCAGCCCCACTTGTAATCCTATTACTACTGTTAACTTTCGGTCCTGCATAATTAACAAGTTATTAGCCCTCATCCGATCCAGGATCAAAGCAGTTCAAATAATGCTTTTACGGGCACAGTATACTCCCCTCAGCCCTGGATTCACTGGCGATAGCATAGAGCTAGGGCCCGTAGAACCTGCTGAAGACCCATGATTAGATCTTCTATGCACTAGAAAAGGGGGGAATGAAAAGACCAAGTTAACTCCATTTTGTTAAAACTAACTCCATTTTGTCTCACAGCCTTCACTGACCCCACTTTGCCTCACAGCCTTCAATTTGCAACTGCATACCAAAGGTGATAGGCAACCTGCTTCCTCTCCCACCCCTGGCTCCAGTATGTCCGCCCCAATCGATAACGGCACCCACCCTCGGCCCCAGTAGTAGTAAATCTTTCCCCTAAGCAATCAGCCCAACTCAAACATTGTTTAGGTCCCTAAGCCCCTATGCCCCCTCCCCTTTTCCTTTCTGGATCCTTAAAACTGCTCTTCCCTCTGTGGTCGGGGCTTCTCTGCTCTCCTGTTGCGACAGGAACAGAGAAGCCCAGGCCCGGGTTTGTAAATAAACCACCTCTTGCTTTTGTATTGGACTTGGTTTTGGGGTGATTTATGAGGGGTACCCCGTGACTTGGGCACAACACAATATCTACAATTCTTCATGAAAATATTTTAGATTTAATAGACGTAATTGCAAAAGAAAAAATGTGATTGTTTTTTTCTGGATGTGAAGATAGAGAACAGGAAGAGGGAAAGACCAATCTTCTTATTGAAGGTCTAATGATTTTCTGTGTCTGTGGTTACTCTCCTTCCTTGAGCAATGATCACATCAGTGACATCTTTTAAAATACAGATGTGTGCGTGTACAGATATACATATAAAAAGATTACAACCTCCTTTTGGTCCCCTGGGTACTTTCACACCTAAAATAACCTCTAATAGATGCCCATACCACACATAGTAAGATAGAGGATAAGTCAGTTGCCTATTTTAACACTGACCAAGCTCCGACAATGTGTAAGAAATTATGGGAGGTGAGTCCTATATCTTGGGTTTGCTACCCTCCTTAGGTGACACATAAGGCAAACTAATCAACTTCTAATAAGTCAACTTGCAATTTAAGAAACATGGAAATGAATAAAATAAAAAAAAAAAAAAAAAAAGAAACATGGAAATGCATCTCAAGCCAGACAGATACATAGTTTCCAGGATACGCTGCTTTGAATTAAGCATGCCAGTATCCCTGGAGTCTGACCAGTACTGAAATTACAAGTTTCAAAAACCTGTAACATGAACTTGCCTGCCATTATGATATGCTAAAGGTATTATTTTTAGAAATGGATGAAAGAAAGCAACAGGAGTGAATATTTCCCTCTGTTCTACCAACCTGTGCGACATTGCCTACAATAATGCTGTCAACAGTTTCAGGTGAGACTCTGCCAGCAGACAAGGCAGCTTTGGCAGCAAATTCAGCCAGGTCGGTAGCAGTGAAATCTTTCAGAAGACCTCCATAAGCTCCAAAGGGCGTTCGCTTAGCAGCCACAATAAATACACCTGTTACAAAGAGGAGAGATTTATAAGCAATTGTGGATTAGTCAGTGTCTCTAGCATGCTTTAAATAATTTTATTTTAAAACCTGATTGTAAAGTACAATTAGATAACTGAAAATCTTTGTCATGCAATAGTGGACAGAATATGTCACACCCATGGAAGCAGAGTCTTAAGAGTTACTGGTTTGATTAATAGCTACATGTGGGTGCCATGAACTGCACTGCATGTTATCTATCATATAACCCATTCCAATTAGACAATGTTCTTGTTCTCCAATGGTAAAACACTTGTTGAGAATGAAATGTTTCTTTCTTCTCAGAGTATAGAGCCTAATATTAGAATCAAAGACTCTCCAAACTAGAACATTCTTTAAGTGTGTATGAGGTCAACTACTCCCTCACTGCTCTAGAGGGAGTCTATGAGAACTCCCTCTAGAAAATTCCTGACAAGAGGTTCTCTCTAACTCTGCTAGGAAACTTAGTAAGAAGACATATCTACTGCATGAAGCAGTGTGCCCACGCATGAGCAATATAAACGAATAATTTTTCTTCATACTGAGCTGACTCAGCTTGCCACATCTTCCATCAATCCTAGTTCTATACAAATGCATCTCAAGGCAGAGAGATAGTTTCTAGAACATATGTTGCTTTAAATTTGAATTATATATGCCATCGTTTCTCTAGGATGACTCAAATTACAAATTTCAAATAACATTAACTATTATATTTTACTATTATCGTGTATCGTTAGAAAAAAATGGACAAAATAGTATGCTTTTACATGTGTAGTCCCTCCAGCATCTGGAGTCGGCTAACCTGTAAAATTCCCCCAATGGACATTACATTACATCTCTTTTCCCAGGTAAATAAAAAGCATTCTTTCAATAGTTCTTTATTTGACAGTAATTCTGATGGCTGTCCTCTAAAGACACTCTAGTTTGTCAACATCTTATTAAAATTTATCACCCAGAATATAACAAAATATACTATGTTTTATCTGACCACAAAGAATTCAGGAGAATGATCTATACATCTATTAATACAAACTAAGACTGTACATTGGCAGCATCATTATTAGTTAAATCAGGGTCCTTTTACAAATAAATAAAAATCATACCTTCCCAAACACCTACTACCAAAAAAACGTGTAACTATACAAATACATAAAGACTATGATGTGAGGGGTACCCATTAGAGTTGTCCAATACAAAACCCACACATTGGTAAGCAGTACCAGTGGTAGCAATTTCATGAGACTGATATCCATTATTCACTTACCAGACATTTTATCCTTTGTACACAATATACTGTATAAACTTCCCAACAATATTACAGCTAACATGCAGGGGGGACCAACTATGTGACAGACTTCATGCTAGGCCCTTTGCATATACTAACTTTATTCTTCCCAAAACAACCTGAGCTCACATTTCCACATCTGGTCAAGAAACTATGGGACTGTTAGTAATGGGCTGTGCTAAGATATTGACCTATATAGTGGAGACTATTCAGTGATTATTCACTATCAGCACCTAAGCACAATCCTCCAGCTTATGTCTATGATTTTTTTTTCAATGGAACAAATTAAACCTAGCCAAAAAAAAGAAAATTGCAGCCTTTCATTCATACTTTAAGAAATGTATAATCTAAAGGAAATTAGGAGCAATAAATACACTTATAATTTGTAACTGATTTACAGATATAATATTCAGATATTTATAAAAGGCCATAAATATTAGTTTGGTGCATTACGAATGTTTTGTTTTGGTAGATGGGCTGTTCTGTACACTATGCCTTCCTGAATCTTGGCAAGCGTCCTCTAATCCTCCTTACTTACTAGTCTCTGCCTATTTTTATACCAATGGTATATATACATTTTTATTAAATCATAGCTGTGTACATTAATGCAATCATGGGGCACCATACTCTGGTTTTATATACAATTCAAAATATTTTCATCAAACTGGTTAACATAGCCTTCCTGGCATTTTCTTAGTTATTGTGTTAAGATACTTATTTTCTACATTCAGTAAGTTTCACATGTACCCTTGTAAGATGCACCGTAGGTGTGATCCCACCATTTATCAGTGGTACATTTATTTCCCTTTTTCCCCCTTTTCCATGCCTTGTTCTTAATTCCATTAGTTCTGCTTCTGGTCATAGCCTACTATCCCCCTATTTGAACAACCCTCCAACAGTTAACAATGAAAAACTAGACAATGTATACTACAGTTACCTGAAGGTCTTGGGAAGGAGGAAAAGTAGACAGATGAGAAAAGGTGACACTTGGAAGAAGGGAACAGTATAGGGGGAGTTTCCATTTTGTTTATGCCATCTAATTTGATGGCCAGTAGTCCATGCTGGATGGAATGGCTATGTTGTGCCCAGATCTCAAAATTCCCCACAAAGACCACCAGGGAGCCAAGTCTGATGCAAAAGCAAAAGGGCCTTTTATTGCAAGCTCGAACTTGGGCTCCCGGGGACTCTGCTGCAACAGATCCAAGCCAAGAGCCCCAAGTTCTGGAGCAGGGGGTTCTTATGGTCCCGCGCAGCGGGTAGGCATGCACAGCCTGAAACAAAGGGGGCGCTTCTGGATTGGTTAGGTGGGGGGGGGGGTCCCTAATTGGTGGGCGGTTGTCTCATGATTTTGGGGAACTGCCTGGGCTTGTACTGAGTGAAATGGCAGGGAAAGCAAAACTTAACTCTTAAGATGGCGCTGGTCTGGTTCTTTTAGCTACAACTCAGAAACTTACAGTCTAATTGGGTTTAAGAGTTACATGGCAACAACAGCCACCAGGAAGTCAGGGAGAATCTGGGAAAGGGGAACATCACAGAAGAAAAGTCCAAATTTCCATATAAACTCTGCCCAAATACTGTGGCTAACCCCTTAAACATTCATGTGTGGGTTAGATCACAAGAATCTAAGCAAAGGCTAAAAAAACTGAACTTAGATTTGAGCTGCTGCCCACTACTAAGGGAGACATATTTTAGTATGAGTTCAGGCAAGTAAACTAGTTGATAAGAAGTAAATAAGTACCCAACAATCAGTAAGTCAATACTTTTAGGAGGAATATAACAGAATATCTGTAATATCCATGGTAAAATTCAAAATTAATCCACACATGAGGAAACAGAAAAATATGACTTGTTTTTAAGAAAAACAACAATCTATAAGGGTACATGCGAAACTTACTAAATGTAGAATATAAATGTCTTAACACAATAACTAAGAAAATGCCAGGAAGGTTATGTTAACCAGTTTGATGAAAATATTTCAAATTGTATATAAAACCAGTGCATGGTGCCCCATGATTGCATTAATGTATACAGCTATAATTTAATTAAAAAAAAAAAAAAGAAAGAAAGAAAAAAGACAATCAATAGCCACCAACCGCAAGACCCAGACTCTGAGATTAGCAAACAAGAAATTTAAAAACAGCTATCTACGCTCAAAGACCAAAGATGGATGGGAAAATATGTTCATAATAAAAGACAGGACATCTCAGCAAAGCTGTACATATTATATAAAAACCAAAATGGGAATTCTAAAACTGGAAAATATACAAAATAAAAAATTCACTAGATGGGCTTAACAGCAGAATGGAAATGAAAGAAGAAAAATTCAGTGACTTTGAAGACAGATAAATAGAAATTATTCAATCCCCCCTCAAAATTATCTAGTTTGAAGAAAAGAGAGAAAAAAAGATTGATAAACAAAACAAAAACAAAGCATGAACTGAACTTCAAAGTCTAACAAAGGAGCAAAGGCAATTCACTGGAGAAAGTATAGTTTTTTCAACAAGTGGTGCTGGCCTAACTGGATATTTACATTAAAAAAAAAAAAAAAAAAAAGAGTTTCCTTGTTCTTATCCTCCACCCTCCAATTTTTCACTCTCCCCCCTCTCCTTCCACCATCGACCGGTTTTACTGGAACGTATGACACAACCTTGACACTTGGTGTCCTTTCAATTTCGGGTGTTTCCTTTCTGGACCTCTGGAATTTCTGGTGCCCAAGCTCAAGAGTGTGGGACACGGTAAACATAAGGGAGACTCAGTTCCTGCCTGAGAGGAACTTATACCTAATGGCTGACGCCTGTCTACTGACGAACATGGACAGCAGGTGATCTGCATGTATTTCATTCAGCTATTTTGAAAATGTTAAAATGCTGACCACAAGACACACAGTTAGCAATCTGAGAAGATCAGGACTGTCTGAGACCAGGAGAGTCAGTCCACAGGCACAAGAACTTAAAGAGCAGGAGGAAGTGAAAGGAAAATCAGGGCAATGAAACAGATAAAAGAAATCACTCATAAGGAAGAATCGCAGAAAACTCCAGGCAACATGAAGAACCAGTCCAGAACAACCCCGCCAAGGGACCATGAGGTAGCCACTGCAGAGGATTCCACCTATAAAGAAATGTTAGGAATCACAGAAAGGGAATTTAGAATACACATGTTGAAAACAATGAAAGAAATGATGGAAACAATGAAGGAAACTGCTAATAAAATGGAAATTAACCAAAAGGAAATTCAAAAACAGAATCAAATAAGAGATGAACGATATGAAGAATATAAAAAGGATATAGCAGAGCTGAAGGAAATGAAACAGTCAATCAGGGAACTTAAAGATGCAATGGAAAGTATCAGCAACAGGTTAGACCATGCAGAAGAAAGAATTTCACAGGTAGAAGACAAAGTTCTTGAGATAACTCAGATAGTAAAAGAGGCAGAAAAGAAGAGAGAGAAAGCAGAACGTTCACTGTCAGAATTATGGGACTTTATGAAGTGTTCCAACATACGAGTTATAGGAATTCCAGAAGGGGAAGAAGAATGCCCCAGAGGAATGGAAGCCATACTAGAGAATATTATAAAAGAAAATTTCCCAAACATCACCAAAGATTCTGACACACTGCTTTCAGAGGGCTATCGGACCCCAGGTCGCCTCAACTCTAACCGAGCTTCTCCAAGACACATTGTGATGAACCTGTCCAAAGTCAAGACAAAAGAAAAGATTCTGCAAGCTGCCAGGAGTAAGCGCCAGTTGACCTACAGGGGCAAATCCATCAGAGTGACCGCAGACTTCTCTAATGAAACTTTCCAAGCAAGAAGACAATGGTCATCTACCTTTAATCTACTTAAACAGAACAATTTCCAGCCCAGAATTCTGTACCCTGCTAAACCAAGCTTCAAAATTGACGGAGAAATCAAATCATTTACGGATATACAAACATTGAGGAAATTCACCGCAACAAGACCAGCTCTACAGGAAATACTTCAACCTGTTCTGCACACTGACCACCACAATGGATCAGCAGCAGAGTAAGAACTCAGAAATTAAAGGACAGAACCTAACCTCCACACTGATGCAAAAGATAAAACTAAGCAATGGACTCTCACCAAATAAGACGAATAGAATACTACCACACTTATCAATTATCTCAATAAATGTTAATGGCTTGAATTCCCCACTGAAAAGACATAGATTGGTTGACTGGATTAAAAAACACAAGCCATCCATTTGCTGTCTGCAAGAAACACACTTGGCTTCAAAAGACAAATTAAAGCTCCGAGTCAAGGGTTCGAAGACAATTTTTCAGGCAAATGGAATTCAGAAGAAAAGAGGAGTTGCAATCTTATTTTCAGATACATGTGGATTTAAAGCAACTAAAGTCAAAAAAGACAAAGATGGTCACTTTATATTGGTCAAGGGAAAACTACAACAAGAAGACATTTCAATTCTAAATATCTATGCACCCAATTTAAATGCTCCCAGACTCTTGAAGGAGACCTTACTCAGTCTAAGCAATATGATATCTGATAATACCATAATAACAGGGGACCTTAACACTCCTCTTACAGAGCTGGACAGATCCTCTAAACAGAAATTAAACAAGGATATAAGAGATTTAAATGAGACCCTAGAACAACTGTGCTTGATAGACACATATAGAACACTCCATCCCAAAGATAAAGAATATACATTCTTCTCATCACCCCATGGAACATTCTCCAAAATTGATCATATCCTGGGACACAAAACAAATATCAACAGAATCAAAAGAATTGAAATTTTACCTTGTATCTTCTCAAACCATAAGGCACTAAAGGTGGAACTCAACTCTAACAAAAATGCTCAACCCCACCCAAAGGCATGGAAATTAAACAATCTTCTGTTGAATAACAGATGGGTGCAGGAAGAAATAAAACAGGAAATCATTAACTTCCTTGAGCATAACAACAATGAAGACACAAAATACCAAAACCTGTGGGATACTGCAAAAGCAGTTTTGAGAGGAAAATTCATCGCTTTAGATGCCTACATTCGAAAAACAGAAAGAGAGCACATCAACAATCTCACAAGAGATCTTATGGAATTGGAAAAAGAAGAACAATCTAAGCCTAAACTCAGTAGAAGAAAAGAAATATCCAAAATCAAATCAGAGATCAATGAAATTGAAAACAAAAGAATCATTCAGAAAATTAATGAAACAAGGAGTTGGTTTTTTGAAAAAATAAATAAAATAGATAAACCATTGGCCAGACTAACGAGGAATAGAAAAGTAAAATCTCTAGTAACCTCAGTCAGAAATGATAAAGGGGAAATAACAACTGATCCACAGAGATACAAGAGATCATCTCTGAATACTACCAGAAACTCTATGCCCAGAAATTTGACAACGTGAAAGAAATGGATCAATATTTGGAATCACACCCTCTCCCTAGACTCAGCCAGGAAGAAATAGAGCTCCTGAACAGACCAATTTCAAGCACTGAGATCAAAGAAACAATAAAAAATCTTCCAACCAAAAAATGCCATGGTCCAGATGGCTTCACTCCAGAATTCTATCAAACCTTCAAGGAAGAGCTTATTCCTGTACTGCAGAAATTATTCCAAAAAATTGAGGAAGAAGGAATCTTCCCCAACACATTCTATGAAGCAAACATCACCCTGATACCAAAACCAGGAAAAGACCCAAACAAAAAGGAGAACTTCAGACCAATCTCACTCATGAATATAGACGCAAAAATTCTCAACAAAATCCTAGCCAATAGATTACAGCTTATCATCAAAAAAGTCATTCATCACGATCAAGTAGGCTTCATCCCAGGGATGCAAGGCTGGTTTAACATAAGCAAGTCTATAAACATTATCCACCATATTAACAGAGGCAAAAATAAAGATCACATGATCCTCTCAATAGATGCAGAAAAAGCATTTGATAAAATCCAGCATCCTTTTCTAATTAGAACACTGAAGAGTATAGGCATAGGTGGCACATTTCTAAAACTGATTGAAGCTATCTATGACAAACCCACAGCCAATTATTTACTGAATGGAGTAAAACTGAAAGCTTTTCCTCTTAGAACTGGAATCAGACAAGGTTGTCCTCTGTCACCTTTACTATTCAACATAGTGCTGGAAGTTCTAGCCAATACAATTAGGCAAGACAAGGAAATAAAGGGAATCAAAATGGGAGCAGAGGAGGTCAAACTCTCCCTCTTTGCTGACGACATGATCTTATACTTAGAGAACCCCAAAGCCTCAATCACAAGACTCCTAGAAGTCATCAAAAAATACAGTAATGTTTCAGGATATAAAATCAATGTCCACAAGTCAGTAGCCTTTGTGTACACCAATAACAGTCAAGATGACAAGCTAATTAAGGACACAACTCCCTTCACCATAGTTTCAAAGAAAATGAAATACCTAGGAGTATACCTAACGAAGGAGGTGAAGGACCTCTATAAAGAAAACTATGAAATCCTCAGAAAGGAAATAGCAGAGGATATTAACAAATGGAAGAACATACCATGCTCATGGATGGGAATAATCAACATTGTTAAAATGTCTATACTTCCCAAAGCAATCTACCTATTCAATGCCATTCCTATCAAAATACCAACGTCGTACTTTCAAGATTTGGAAAAAATGATTCTGCATTTTGTATGGAACCGGGAAAAACCCCGTATAGCTAAGGCAGCTCTCTGTAACAAAAATAAAGCTGGGGGCATCAGCATACCAGATTTTAGTCTGTAGTACAAAGCCATAGTGCTCAAGACAGCATGGTACTGGCACAAAAATAGAGACATAGACACTTGGAATCGAATTGAAAACCAAGAAATGAAACTAACATTTTACAACCACCTAATCTTTGATAAACCAAACACGAACATACCTTGGGGGAAAGACTCCCTATTCAATAAATGGTGTTGGGAGAATTGGATGTCTACATGTAAAAGACTGAAACTGGACCCACACCTTTCCCCACTCACAAAAATTGATTCAAGATGGATAAAGGACTTAAATTTAAGGCATGAAACAATAAAAATCTTCCAAGAAAGCATAGGAAAAACACTGGAAGATATTGGCCTGGGGAAAGACTTCATGAAGAAGACTGCTACGGCAATTGCAACAACAACAAAAAATAAACAAATGGGACTTCATTAAACTGAAAAGCTTCTGTACAGCTAAGGAGACAATAACCAAAGCAAAGAGACAACCTACACAATGGGAAAGGATATTTGCATATTTTCAATCAGACAAAAGCTTGATAACTAGGATCTATAGAGAACTCAAATTAATCCACATGAAAAAAGCCAACAATCCCATATATCAATGGGCAAGAGACATGAATAGAACTTTCTCTAAAGATGACAGACGAATGGCTAACAAACACATGAAAAAATGTTCATCATCTCTATATATTAGAGAAATGCAAATCAAAACAACCCTGAGATATCATCTAACCCCAGTGAGAATGGCCCACATCACAAAATCTCAAAACTGCAGATGCTGGCGTGGATGTGGAGAGAAGGGAACACTTTTACACTGCTGGTGGGACTGCAAACTAGTACAACCTTTCTGGAAGGAAGTATGGAGAAACCTCAAAGCACTCAACCTAGACCTCCCATTTGATCCTGCAATCCCATTACTGGGCATCTACCCAGAAGGAAAGAAATCCTTTTATCATAAGGACACTTGTACTAGACTGTTTATTGCAGCTCAATTTACAATCGCCAAAATGTGGAAACAGCCTAAATGCCCACCAACCCAGGAATGGATTAACAAGCTGTGGTATGTGTATACCATGGAATACTATTCAGCCATTAAAAAAAATGGAGACTTTACATCCTTCGTATTAACCTGGATGGACATCGAAGACATTATTCTTAGTAAAGCATCACAAGAATGGAGAAGCATGAATCCTATGTACTGAATTTTGATATGAGGACAATTAATGACAATTATGGTTATGGGGGGGAACAGAAAGAGGGAAGTAGGGAGGTGGGTGGGGCCTCGGTGTGTGTCACACTTTATGGGGGCAAGACATGATTGCAAGCGGGGCTTTACCTAACAATTGCAATCAGTGTAACCTGGCTTATTGTACCCTCAATGAATCCCCAACAATAAAAAAAAAAAAAAAAAAGAAAGAAACCTAGACATAGACTACATGCCTTTCACCAAATTTAACTCAAAATAGATCACAGACTTAAACACAAAACACAAAACCATAAAATTCCTAGAAGATAACATAGGAGAAAAATCAGTACAACTTTGTGTTTGGTGATACCTTTTTTAGATATAACACCAAAAGCAGGATCCATGAAAGAGAAAATCACGATGTTGGACTTTATTAAAATTCAAAACTTCCACTCTGCAAAAGACACTGCTAAGAGAATGAAAAGACAAGATATAGACCGTGAGAATATATTTACTATACACCTGATAAAAGATTTGTATGCAAAATATATAAACAGCATTTAAATCTCAATAATAAGAAAACCCAATTTAAAAAATGGACAAGAGATACTAACACGTCACCAAAGAAGATACACAGATGTCAATAAGGCTATGAAAAGATACTCATCATTATATGTCGTTAGGGAATTGCAAATTAAAGAACATGAGATACCATGACACAACTATTGGAATGGCTAAAATCCAAAACAGTGACACCAAATGCTGGTGAGGATCTGGAGCAATAAGAATTCATTCCTTACTGGTGGTAATGTAAAATAGCATAGCCTACTTATAAGATAGTTGGACAATTTACTACAAAATGAACCATACTTTAAACCATATGATCCAGCAACTATACACCTTTTTATTTACCAAAATGATGTAAAAACTTCTATCCACACAAAAACCTGCAGCTGAATGTTTATTCATAACTGCCAACACCTGGAAGCAACCAAGATGTCCAGGTGAATGGATAAATAAATTGTGGTGAACATTATTTAGCAAGAAACAGAAATGAGCTATCAATTGCTTCTTGGCCTTTTTGCTAAGATCAAGTGTAGAAAATGAGCTATCAAGCCATAAAAAGAAGAAATCTTAAATAAATGCATTATGTTAAATGAAGGAAGCAAGTCAAAAGGGCCACATTCTATACAATTCCAACTGCACAAAATTTGGAAAAGGCAAAGCTATGAAGAGTGCTATACTGCCAAAGATCAGTGCTTGTCAGGGGTTTGGAGGCAGGGATGAGTAAGTGGGACACTGAGATGTTTAGGGCAGTGAAATTATTCTACTTGACACTGTAATATCAGTGGGAAGGAAAGCTTCAAGGTCAAACTGGCATTTTTCCAGCCAAGTTTGTAATTATGAATCAAAGTTCATGCCACTTTGAGAATTACACACACACAAAAAATTCTACACTGACAGGATTTACTATCCAGCTAAGCAATGTTTAAAATAAGTTTAAAAACACTTCTGTTCTGTAAACTTTCAATCCAGTATGTAAAAGATTTTGTTTTTCTGTATATAAACTGTTAGTTTTCATATTTTAAAATACTTTTTACTCATTTTTATCAGGTACTTAATAGTTAATATCCTACAATTTACACGGTCATAGTACTTTTGTGTTCATTTTCAAACATCACTAAAATTTGAGCTAGCTATGGGCATGGTAACTATGCTAATTTGAGAATCTTGGAGATTGAGCCATGAATGTCAATTTATACTTTTCTATTTATAAAGTGACTACAAAAAAAGAAATCAGCTTAAATAAAGTATCAAGTTATACATAGAATTGTAGGAATTAACTAGAATATGAATCCTTAAATATTATCTTTATACCTTCAAAAACTATATATATTCATTTGAATTACAAAGAAATCCAATCACTATGCATTTAAAAGCAAGGGCATCTATTAACTCTTCTTTACGGGCCTATGTTGGTGCATTTCCTGCAGTAGAATCAACTTATGGTGATGTGGTTGAAGTTGTCCCTAAATAAATTTTTAATATACTTGCTAAGTTAAAAACAAACATTTTTTTTAACACCAAAGATCATTTATTGTAGATCATCACAGCAGATATAATACGAAAGTTTGAAATATTGTAAGAATTACCAAAATGTGACACAGAGACACAAAGACAGCACATGCTGTTGGAAAACTGGCACTCATAGACTTTGATACAGAATTACCACAAATCTCCAATTTTTAAAAAACAGTATCTGTGAGGTGCAAAAATAAGAAGCACAAGAAAACGAGGTTAAAGCTTAAGAGCAAAGTCCTTTATCCTGATAAAGAGTGCACAACAAAAATGGGAGGGATAAAAAAAACTACAGCAAATAGCGTATTCACTGGTAGAAAAAAAAACCTACAACAAAACAAATTTAAAAAAATTTAAATAAAGATAATGTGGATTACAAAGAACAAGAAGTGGTTTCACAGACATGACTATAATAAGGAGTTTATTAAAAACTCAAAACTTCAGCAAATGGGTGGGGTAAATCAAAATATAAAAATAAATAACGAAACATATTTGCAAAAAACTATTTGTAATAGCAGCAAAAAGTTAAGATATAAATTCAACAAGAGACACTAAGGTTATGGAGAAAATTATAAAACTCTATTGAAAGATATTATAGACCTAAAACAGGGTAGCACCATGTTCACAGACTCAATATAATGAAGATACCTTTTTTTTTCCCCTAAAATGATCTAATGTGAAACATGAAAAACTGATTCTAAATTGTATATGGGAAAACAAAGAGCCATGGTATTCCAAAATGACAAGGTCAAAGGATACATGGTAGCTATGTCAAAACCCATAGAACTATACAATGCAATGAGTGAACTTTAATGAAAACTGTGAACTTTAGTTAATAATGTACCAATAATATTAGTCCATCAATTGTAACAAATGTACCACATTAATGTAGAATGTTAATAATAGGGGAAACCCTAGAGGTGAGGGGGGATATGGTGTAACATTCTGTACTTTCTTCTCAGTATGTAAATCTAAAACTGCTCAAAAAAGTTTATTAATTTTTAAAAAGTCAGAACAAAAACCACAGACACAACCTGAAGAACTAACAATAGTTATGGTGTCCCAGAATGGATAGAAAAAAGGAGGGGGTGAGGGAGAAGAGGGAGAACAAATAGTAAAAAAAAATCTGAAGAAATAAAAGAAAACCTTCCAAATTTGATAAAGGACATAAATTTACAGATTCAACCTTAGTAAATTTCTAATAAACACCACACACAATCCCCACCCCCAACACACACACACACACACACACACTTTGGCATATCACTGTCAAATTTCTGAAACACAAAGATAGGGAAAAATCTTAAAAACAACTAGAAAAAAAGGACATATTGTATGTATAAAGATTTCAATGACCACTAACTCCTCAGAAACAAAGAAGGCTAATTTTGTTTCTCCACAAAGTTCCTTTCACAAGTTGCTCCTCCATATTTCATAATTTAAGAAAGCATTTGTGAGGGGGCAGTGATAGTGAAATATCTAGAAAAGAAAGAGAGGGCAGCGCCTGTGGCTCAGTGAGTAGGGCACCGCCCCATATGCCGAGGGTGGCGGGTTCAAACCCAGCCCCGGCCAAACTGCAACCAAAAAATAGCCAGGCGTTGTGGCGGGCACCTGTAGTCCCAGCTGCTCGGGAGGCTGAGGCAAGAGAATCGCTTAAGCCCAAGAACTGGAGGTTGCTGTGAGTCCTGTGACATCACGGCACTCTACTAAAGGCAGTAAAGTGAGACTCTGTCTCGAAAGAGTGTATGTGGGAAAATAAAAAACAAGAACTTCCCCTTTACTTATATATCACTTCCTTTTCTTTGTTACTCCCAGATTGTAAAGGTTAGCTTGAGTAAGGCCATAATAGAACTAATACAGTTACTCTGAATGAGGAAAATGCTATATAATATATAAATATAATTATATTCAAAATAATCTAGGATGTGCATATACAAAGATTTGATAATTTAAAGGTTCTTTCCTCACAATTTCATAAACTAGATACCAAGCCAAATTTGATTTGATGTCAATTTTACATGGATATTAAGAGGTCTAAAATTTATCAATCTCTAACACTGAACTAAAATCTTTTCCATTTAAAAAGGCTCTGAATGATTTTCCAAAACTTAAAGACAGTAAAAAGACATATAGATCCAAACTGTAGAGAGTTAGATGCACCAAGAAAGGGCCTGGTAAGATGTGATGATTTGGCAGAACAGGAAAAAAGACACTAGAAGACAGACAGGAACTCTGCCTACCTTTCTGTTATACTGCTATGTAAAAATTTACTTACTTCCTTAGAATAACTACAGACAGCAGCCAGGGAAAATTAAGGAAAAGCGCTTTGGCACCTCTTCTGTTTCAGGATTAAGGTATTTTAGTGGGCCTACTTGCCTTGAATGGATATATGAATGCTCCCAACAACTCTAATGAGGAGCAGAAACCTCCTGCCAAACACTGGGGTGGGGGCTAGTAAAAACCCGAGGGATTGCTTCTTGCTGACTTGAAATTCAGTAAGTTAATGATAATCTTTGCTAAAGTTAATTCCAATGTGTCCTTTCCCTTGCAGTAGTCACATGCTCTTTCTTACCCCCAATCTGGTAAACACTAGGGATGCTACTTAAGAGAAGTGCATACCTTTAATGACTCTAACCAGCCTATAACATCACTAACTGAAGATCAAGCCACTTTACCTCTCTGGACTTAGTGTCCTTACCTGTAAAATAGAGAAATGGGAAAAAGTATGATCACTGATTCTAACACTATAGTAAAGTGTATAACAAATTTATACTTTTTATACTTTCTTAAAACAGGTGTTGATGTAGGGTTTTTTTTCCTTGCTAGGTTTACAGCTTTCATCAAATTTTATTTATTTATTTTTTTGTTTCATGTTTCAATTTGTTTATTTTCTATTTATTTATTTATTTTGCAGTTTTTGGCTGGGGCAGGGTTTGAACCCGCCACCTCTGGCATATAGGGCCGGCACCCTACCCCTTTGAGCCACAGGCACCGCCCCAGCTTTCATCAAATTTTAAAGGGGTCCATACTATAAGAAAAAGGTAAGACCCACTGATAAAAATATTAAAATGAGAGCAATAAAAATATTCCCTTTTTAGAAATAGAGCTCATCACAATGCAGCTTTTTAAAATTCAGTGGGTTTTCTGATGTCTCCTCTAAAAAAACAATTCAAAATCCAAGTTCACAGTTGGAATGGGCTTCGCAGGAAACTGCATACGTGCTCCATTTTGTTCCTGAACACCCATTTTTCACAAGCCAATTTGGCTTTTCTGACTTCCAGATCCCCCTCCAGTGCCTAGCTGACATCTCCACTTGGGTGCTTCCCAGGCATCAAAAGTTCTTTTCCTAAAACTGAATCCTCAATCTTCCTTTCCACATCTATTCCTCTCCCAGTTTTCCTCACTCCGTAAGTGGTATCATCATAAACATAGTTCCTCAAACCAGAAACCTTTAGTCATTCTTGCCCTTTCCTTCTCATTCCCCACATCCAACCTATTACACCACATTTTATCAAACTCACCTCCAAATGTATCTCAAAATCCTCTCCCTTTTCCCCCAACTTCATGGCTCCCAAAGGAATTAAAGCTGTCATTTGCTGTTGCCTGGACTTCTACAATAAATCCCTTAAAAAATGAATCCCTTAAAAGGTCTCCTCATTGTTAAACAGACAGCTCCACTGCCTGAGCAAAAACGGACTGACGAAATCAGATCCTGTCATTCCCGGCTTTAAATCCTTGTACGGCTTTCCACTGAATTTAGAATTAAACCCCTCAGGGCCCTGGAGCACCAAAATGCTTGGTTCTTAGATCCCAAGCTTTTTCCTGTTTCAGGGTCTTCATTTGTGTTCTACCTTAATGTTCTTCAACAGACACATGAATCTGTAAACTAAGATTCCATTGACTGACCATTTGCTATGAAAAGGGAGTTTGCATATTTGTTTTAAACAAGGTCAACTCTAGAACTTAAGTACTGAATGACTTACACGTTTCCTGCAGTGCCTCAAGTTAAAGCATAGAAGAGAAAAGGGAGTACGGCAAGTCTTCAAACAGAACCTCCCTCTATCATTTTTGGAGGTCAAGCCACTCGGGCGGAAATTCGCTGGCGACCCTTGGAGGGCATCTTCAATTCCTCCCCGCACGCCCTGCTCACCTCCCGCCCAGAGCTCAGCGGCCCCGCCGCTCCCCAAGCCTCGAGCTTACGGCATCGCCCATTTTTCCTAAAGCGCAGTAGCTGGGCTTGAAGAGCAAGATGGGGAACCACCTCCAAGGTCAGAGCAGGCAAATCTTGCTCTCAACAGGGAGGTGCACCGAAATCGCAGTCGCTAGCGCCTTACAAGCAAGGGTTTTGTCCTTAACCCAAACCTTCCTTTCGGGTTCGGTCTTTATCAAAACCCTCTAGAACCGATTAAGACTGAAGTCACCCCACGCCCCCGACTCTCCGCCGAGCCTGGAAGCGAAGGCCCGGCCCGGGGAGGACATAATCCTGAAGGGCAGAGAGGAGCCGGCCGCGCTCACCTCGGAGTAGGGCCATAGCGGCGGCTCGGTGCCCAGGTGCCTAGCAGCGCAGGATTCCCGTCGCAGTACACTAAGCACCCGGCGCGGCCCGCCTTCATTCCGCCTTTAGGGGTGTGGGCGGAGCCCCAGGCCACGCCCCTGTTCCTGCTCGGGGAGGGCGGTGAACCCAGAGGGCGTCTCTGCTCCTTCACCTACTTCCTGCGGGCTCCCCGCCCCCACCAGCCAGCCTAAGCGTTGTTCACTCTCCCTGGCCTGCCGCTCCCTTCGCCCCATCCTGTAGCTATCAGAGGTGCCAAGTCTGCCAGGGAGACTCCCGGGGGGAGATGAACACGTGCCTTGCCAGAGGACTTTCTCTTCACATCACAGTTTTTAGACTTTCCCTGTTTCGAATTCGAAAGAATTTGACTTGACAGCCCTCATCCATCCTACCCCTGCCCTCCTCCCACACACAAGTAATGAATGTTCTCCTTCAACCCCGCCTGCACACCGACCACCTAAAACCCGCTAGGCTAGAGGCAGAGCCGCAGACAGTCCCGGCTGGGGGCGGAGCCAGAAGTTCTTGGGGAGCACGACGGGAGCGCGGCGGATTGGCTGGGGCTGGCGGCTGCGCAGACTGCTGGGCGGAGGTTCCGCTTGTTCCGCCGGGCTCGGGAGAGGGTTTGGGCCCCTGGCCGGGGAGGTTGGTGTCTGCAGGGGTGTAGCGAGCGTGGTAGGTTAGAGCGCTCTCGGGTCCCTGCTACAGCCCTCGAATGAGCCCGCAATATTTTCCTTATATGATCAGGTTCCGTTGCTGCTTGCCCGGAGCCTGAGATGATTATGAAAACGTGGCAGGCGAAGGGGGGCCCGGGACCCGGAGCCGGGGTAAGGCGCGAGGGGTAGCGGGTGTGGCTAGCGGGGAGGGAGGTTTAGGGAGGCGTGTGCTCCTGTGAGCCCCGGCCGATGATGACAAGACCACTGCGCATTCTGAGTTCTGGGAACCAGGTGATGGAGTGTGTTCTGAGAACGGACTGAGGCTGGACGAGCAGGAGGTGGGGCTTGGGGAGGGGAGATCAGTAGGAAGGCGGCTAGGATGCCTTGGGCTTAGTTGGAGTGCGTGGAGATGGGTGTGGGTGGCCTAGATGTTTTCTGAGTCGTCAGCGAATGCCTGCCCCCCTCAAAATCCCGTTTTTCAATCTTTTTGGTGGCCTTCTCGCAGTTTTTTTTATATGAAAACATTCAAACATACAGAAAATTTTGCACATTTTTCCATATTTTATCACCTCCCCGAAACTATGTTTTTAAAATGCGTATCTTAGTACGCTGTACCCCGTGAACACGTTGGCCCGCGTTGAATATTTATTTACAATTCTTTTTAAGGCGAATTTTCCATGGAGTCAAACGTACAAATCTTAAGTTGAAGAGGTTCACAAACGCATGCAGTCTTGCACAAACTCTTATATTCAATTTGCCATCCACATATTTAAGAGAAATATCAGAGTTTCCCATTCAATACCCTGCAAAGCACCATCAGCAAGTCTTTCAAGATGTATTGTTTTCTTTAATTGGAAATGTCATGAATGTCGCAAATGAGTAGATCCTAAAACCATTGAAAGTTTTACATGTATTAAAACATACAAATTTACGTGAGAATATATAGTCTCAAAGTATCAAGAAGCTGAAAAGAGACCTTTACAATAACCAAATAATCAAGCTTAATACTGATAATGGGTCAAATTGATATCATGCACCCTCTCATTACACTGAAAACACAACCTCACTTCTGTAAGATAGGGTCTGAAAATCTCAGCTGAACCTCATTTTAAGGAACTGTTAAGACTAAATTGAAGGATGTCCCACAATAACCTCACCTGAACTCTTTAAAAATGTCAAAAATCCTTTTTTGGTCTAGATGTGAAACATCTAATGAAATGTAAAGTTATGCTTGTACTCTTACACATTTAGCTTTCAATATTTTTAGAGATGTCATATTATCATTTCTTTCTGTACTTTTGAAGAAGAAAGGAGTTGTGTTAAAATAAGACTGGAAATCAGTGAATCTACTATTGTAAATCTGTAAAGTTTGGTGTTAACATTTTATCAGGTTTTCAGAAATATCCAGCCTCAACCCCATCTCCTGTATTTTCTGGGTAATTTTCCTGTTCTTACAGTTTCCCTGTACCTTCTAATAATATAACACTCAAGATTGATGGGGGGTTAGAACAGCTTTTTTAAATGAGTATATGAATCTGAGTGAGGCAAGTGAATTGACTGTTCTTGAGTAGCGTGGAAAGATGTGTGCTGTTAATCTAACAGCTTTGGTAAAAGACTCAACTTTTGTTAATTAAAGGGCTAATATTTATTAGCTTGGGTGTGATTTTTGTCCTTTCATCAAATACTTACTCTTCAGAAGATTCAAGTTGCCAAATCAGGTGAACAACGTGGAATGTGAACAGAAAGGAATACAGACATTGATTTGCCAAACTCCCTTGTTTTAAGTTTACCCTAGGTCTTGATGTGTTCCCAGTATCCTCAGGGTCACAAACTTAGGTGAAAAATGTATGTTTTTTTTATACTTGTTTGAAAGTTATTTACAGTGTCTATATTCTTAGTAAATTTTAGAATTTCAGTTAGCAGTATATAACCTTAAGTAAAACCTCCTTGGGTCTAAGTTTATGCTGCAAAATACTGTGCTGGTGGAAGGAGACAAACACTTCAAACAGCTCCAGAAACTCACCTGTAGTTAAACAAGCTGGGTTTAAATGTTTCTTGCAAGAGGGAGAATCCACACCATGAGTACACCTCAAGGAACTGTGGGACATTTCAGTAAGAGGGTGTTAGGATTTGGGCTTTGGTTAGGTGATTTGGGGGAGGTTCCAAATAAGCAAGAGTACTGTTTTGGGTGCTGTCAGGAAGCAGGTACAAGTCGTAGATTGGATATCTTACTATCATCTTAAAAGAGGGAAGATTAGATCTAGGCTAAAGCTGCAACTGACGAAGCCATAGTCCTCCTATTACCCGAGAGAGGGAATAGGTATTGTGTGGTTCACATAGTAATTTTGTTTTTTCTCTGCTTAGACAAAATTATGAAGCAGTCTTGTTTCATCTCTTCATCACAGTGACAGAATGACATCTGATATTGCATTTTGTAAGATTGTTCATGTCCAAAAGAACAAGATGGCCTATCAGGAAGCACCAGGCCAGCTTCTGACACCCCCTGGGCCTGGCTGTGTGTCAGGCCAGTCCTGACATCAGGCTGCTTTTCTCTTTCTGAAGTCTTGCTAGGTAAGTGTGTCTTATATGAAACCTGGCTCTTTTTAGACATATTTTCCTATTGAGGCTTTGAAGGTAGGCCTAGACCTCTCTGAGTATGAGGTGAAGGCTTTCCTGAAGTGAGGACATTTTTTTTGATCAGCCACTCAGAAAAAGGCTGAATCTAACTTTAGATTGGAGTTGGGTTCATGAGGCAACTTTCCACTGAACAGTATGCAGCAGGTCCTCAAATAATGTTATTTCATTCAATGTTGTTTCATTATAAAGCTGAGGGGAAAAGAAATCACTTCCCACTCAGGGCCACTGTCTTTGTGGATTTTGGTACTTCCCTGTGTCTGTGTAGGTTTCCTCTAGGTCCTACAGTTTCCTTCCACATGCCAAAGCTGTGCACCGGGTAAGCTGGCATGTCTGTGTGGTCTCAGAGTGTGTGGGGTGTGTGTTTTAGTGTGCCCTGTGGTGGGGTGGCAGCCTGTCCCTGGTGGGTTCCCACCCTGAACTTCAGGGACAGGTTCTGGTCACCCACAACCCTGAATTGGAGTAAGGGGGTAAATGATTCATTTTATTAATCTTTCTTAAAGGCATAGCTCACATTTATTTCAAAGTTTAATACTGGAAGTGTTTTGGTCTTTATAAGTTGGGTGATTGTGACCAGAAATATGCTGTAGGAACTAAATTCTTATCAATTTGCCTGTGTAAAGTTGGTTTCAGTCTACATCACTTCAATTAAAGTTGGAGTTTCCCAGAACCTATTGATGACATTAAGACTAAATGTAATATTTCAGTAGTAGTTCCTAATGATTGGTGTTTGAGGGCACATCTGTAGAGGTATCTTGTTCTATAAATTTGGGTGGGGCAGGTTATGTTAGAAGATTTCCAGGTGATTTTGATGTGTGCTTCTAGTTACGCAACCAGTGTTTCCACTGTAGATTTCTGAACTCTAATTCCACTGGTCATTTTTCTGTCTCTGTGCCAATCCCACACATTTTAATTAGTCAAGTTTTATAAGTCTTTATACCTCCTGGTAAAGAAATTTATCTATGAGCCTTTGCTTGTCCACATATATTTTAGAATGAGTTTGTCAGTTTTCAAATAAAAACAGTGTTGAGACTTTGATTTCTAGTCTATAGATCTACTTAAGGAAAATTACCTTTTTGTGGTAGGGAGTCTTTATCTGTGTACATAATTTTTATGTTGTCATTAATGTTTTTGACTCATTTTATAATTTCCTTCATGCAGATCTTGCAAATATTTTCCCCATTGGTTTTTAATGCCATCTCTACCATAGGCTATGTTACACATATGTTTGGCTTTCTCCCTGGGCTCTTTTTTTTTTTACAGTTTTTGGCTGGGGTTGGATTTGAACCCACCACTTCTGATATATGGGGCCGGCGCCCTACTCCTTTGAGCCATAGGCACTGCCCCTCCCTGGGCTTTTTTGTTTCATTGGTCTACTAGTCTTCTCTCCTCTACTAAAACTGCCTCAGATTCTGTATGCACGTAGCCCTCAAGTTATTGCTCAGTGAGCCTTGTTGTCTTACAGGGGAAGTTTTTCTCCATCTCCAACTTTTGGACCCTAGTTTGCTGACCTCTGGTTTAAATGATCATGAGGCTCCAGGACAGAGTTTCTCAAGAAAGCATTAAAAATTAACTTTCCAGCCGATGTGCAGCTGCAGAGTTTTATTCCATTTAGATTTGGCACAGCACTTTTTTCACAAGTATTTATTTCCACAAATTTTTATCCATAGTGACTATTACAAGCATTTTTCTATAAACAAAGGTGTACTTTACAGATTTGTTTAAAATGGAAAAATATTTTCATCGATAATATTTCTTCTATAAGGTTAGCTTTACCCAAGAATATGATATGAACTTTCAGAGAGGCATTCCTTCATCTAATTATCAGTTGGTAGCAAAATGTTATGCCCAAATTTGAATTATTGTGATACAGAGCTACTTTAGAAAGGAACATTATTTCATTTCTGATCAATCCCCTTTATTAGAAAAATTTTAAGGAAAAACAATCTTTATGACCTTTATAATAAAAAATACCAGTCCTATGGCAGTGCCTGTGGCTCAGTGAGTAGGGTGCTGGCCCCATATACAGAGGGTGGTGGGTTTAAACCCGGCCCTGGCTAAACTGCAACAACAACAACAACAACAACAACAAAATAACTGGGCGTTGTAGTGGGCGCCTGCAGTCCCAGCACTTGGGAGGCTGAGGCAAGAGAATTGCCTCAGCCCAGGAATTGGAGGTTGCTGTGAGCTGTGACGCAATGGCACTCTACTGAGGGCGATAGAGACTCTGTCTCTAAAAAAGGAAAAATACCAGTCCTATGTTTTATTATCATTGGCATTAACCTCTAATTTTCTATACCTCCTAATTCTAATTATGGCACTAATGTGTACAGAAAGCGAATTGTGGTTATTTGGCTCAGGCAGAAAACTAATCAGAAATTGATAAATATTTTGTGAAGAAAAACTATAGTGTTCTGCTCCATGCTGTCCCATTTTAGTAATCAATTTAGTCACATAGGCCTCATACAAATGCTTCAATTTAGGATACCCTTCCTGCCCTTAGTAGGGTCAAGTGTATAAAAACAACTTACTTTAGGGGAAAGAAATGGAGTCTAATTTGTCACTATGATCTTAATGCATTAAGGCTTTAGTATTTGATGAATTGATATTATGATTAATCTTTCTCAAAAATTTCCAGCCTCTTAGTTTGTTTGTACAAGAGCCTTAAAATTTAGTACTAGGAAAATGAGAGAAGCAAACTCCCACTGACATGCACCATGGAAAGTGGAAGAAAATGTCTACCTTTGGATCTATTCTGCTTCCTAGGTGAGCCTTCAGGTACTATAACCACAGCTACCATGGCATGGGGAGCAGCACGTGGGCAATGTGCTTGCCAGCTTCCCCAACAGTGCGTGTGTACACACACATTACTGGAAGTACACAGCACCCAAGTACTTTGGCTGCTTGGTCTGTCACTATTTGATTTTTAAATGATTTTTAAAATGCATCCAATGGTTTAAAGGACAAATCAAAACTCCATCTTACATTGAACACTAAAATTTTTCCCACAGATTTCAGAGAAACAACTGATAAGTCAGTTGTCTTAGTAACTGCTGAAGGCACATAAGAAGAGAGTCAACTAAATTTTAAATATTAAAAAATAAAGTAATCTAATGCAGAGTTCAAACTTTTAGGTTAAAGTTTTATTTAAATGAAGTCATTATTGATGATGTTGGAAAGTGAATTGAACAGACTTTAAAAAATGCAGAGAATAAAAATGTTAACAAAAGATTAGGAAAGTTTCCCTAAAATGCTGCTTCTAGCCTCCAAGGATTATGTTAAATAGGACAGATCTAAACATAAAGTAACCAATTATATATTTTGTTAGTCATCTATAAATTAAGTACAGTTTCAGGAAATACCCTACTCCTTATCCTTTGGAAGATAACTCAGTCTCATTTCTTAGGCTAAGTAGAGGACTGTTCATAAGGTCCCACCCCATTTATTTTACTTGTTAACGGTTTTATTTCATGAGTCCTTGGCACCTAGTGATTAACCAGTGACATCAGAGTAGTGACCCAAAGAGATGCAGAGAACGTTGGTATAAGGACAGTAAAACTAAGCAAGAGTGAGACTCTGTCTCGACTAAAAATAGAATTAGCCAGCCATCTTGGTGCCCAGCTGTAGTCCTAGCTCCTAGGTGGGTGAGGCAGGAAGATCACTTGAGCCCAGGAGTTTGAGGTTGCAGTAAGCTGTGATAACACCACTGCACTCTACTCAAGGCAACAGAGCTAGACTGTCTCCAAAAAAGAAAAGTAAAAGAAAAAATAAGGACAGGAAGCCATTGTGTTTGTCAAATCACTGTCTCAAAACTCCTTACACTCTGAAATGGTATTTTTGGGTAAAGAGTAAGGACAGTCATTACATGACAGACTCAGTTTTAAACTAAAGTGCATCAAAAAGCAAATCGTACTTCATAAACAACCTCAAAGAGAAGAGGTTGCCACTACCCCAATTATGTTAGACTGGCCTTTCAAAGTCAGTGTGCAGGTCAAAGGGTGGGCCCTGTGGATGACAGTGATTCTGTAACAGGAGGGAAAGGCACAGGTCTGTGCAGGGACCTGAGAGAAGCCAGGATGTTTACTATAGTGGAGAATAACGCCCACGGCAACAGATTTGGACAGGACTGTTGGCAGCCTTAGCGCAGGTGTTATGCTTTGTTCCCGCCCGCAGGGGAAGACAATGATTGAGGAAGCTGAGCTTTAAGGGCACAGGAGATGACTGCTTAGAAGAGTCCAACCTGCAGCCCAGCCTAATTTTGTGAGGACTTTTTTGCTTATTTGTCTGGTGGTTATGAAAAGCATGCATGGACCTTTTTTTGCTATCTGTTTTTTTGGCATTTATATATGTAACATACGACCCAAAACTTACTCTTCCAGGGTGCATCAGAGGAAAAAAAAAGGTTAGACACCCCTGGGTTGAAGGCTTGAAGTTGCTTTCCTAAGGGCCTTTTAAATTGGATGGTTGAGTAAGAGAAGGTGACGGTGGAGTGTTCTTCCAATTCGTGGAGAAATCATCTTTTTCAGTGTAATAGAGGCTGTTCTATGATTTGCAACTGCCAACTGTTCCTATCATGGGAACAGTTATCAAGAAATATGGAAAATATGAAATGGGTGGAAAGAATATATAATATTTTCTAACTGAATGCTTTTGAAGAGCCCCCAAAACAAAAAAATTGGCTGGGCACGGTGGCTCATGCCTGTAATCCTAGCACTATGGGAGGCCGAGGCAGGTGGATTGCCCTAAGCAAGAGCCGAGACCCTGTCTCTAAAAAGGAGACAAGTGTCTGTAGTCCCCAGCTACTTGGGAGGCTGAGGCAAGAGACTCACTTGAGCCCAAGAGTTTGAGGTTGCTGTGAGCTATGATGCTACAGCACTCGACAGAGGATGACAAAGTGAGACTGTCTCAAAAAAAAAAAAAAAGAAAGCAACAATCTCTACATCACTACCGAATATTTTTAAAAAATCTTTATTTCATAGCTTAGATATTTACTGTCATCTTTTTGTGTGGTAAATTTGGAAAATGTTGGAAATAACTTGTAACAGGAAAGCTGACCTAAGCTATTATATTCTCTTAACCCCACAAAGCTTTGTGTAATAATCATTGAATAGATTCTTTTAAAAGATTTTTCAACTGATCTGATTGAACTGTAGTTTTCCTTTACTATCCTGGTTGTCTGGAAGAGTATATTTAATGTGATCCTCTTGGTGAAGGTTTGATGGCATTTAGTTTTTATATCGGGAAGTATAATAAGAGGTGTTACCCTCTTCCAATATTTAGATTATATAGATGTTTGTGGAAGTTTTGCTGGACTCAGTAAGCCTAGGGATTAGCATCAGAAACAAGTATTTCTTGTATTTTGCTCACCTTTGAGGGACAGCATTTTGTTATAACTCTTCCATAAATCTAAGATGACACAAAGTTGGTGCATATTAGTGACGGGGACTTCTAATTTTGCTTCAGAAACCAATACTCAAGATGTTCGGTCAATTATACCATTGTCTTTGTATCACCAGCCATGAAAACTTTTGGGAAACTTCTCAGAAGGCCCCACAAATGCTTCCACAGGTTTGTTAATCTGGGGAATGTCAGTATACTAGGTATGCCATTATCATGGTTATTAGTCCCATTATTTGTTAAAAGTCCTTTGAAGGCAATTTGTATGACTTATGCATTTTTTATTTTAATTTGGACATTCTCCACTTATATCCAAAGATCAAAACTACACATCTTCCATTTTAGAGACTTGGCACCTCTTATATGGCCATGGAGACTGCTGGTGGCTACAAATTATAATGTGTATTTGTTAGACTGAAATTAAACTTTAACTTCCATATTTCAAGTTTTTATTCTGAGCAGTAGGTATAAAAAATATTGAGAGATGTGTCTTCTGTATAGTTTAGTACTCTCCATAGGCTCTTGATCTGATTTGATCCACCTTTCCCAGATTTAACTGGTGCTTAAATTCACTTTATTGCATATGCTTCCTTCCTGCTGCCATTGGGTGTACTGAGCTAACATCAGACGTGTATCTTCAGACCTCGTGGAGGAACTCCAGATTCAGACAGGCTGGGATGTGGATTGAATCCATGGTCAGAGAAGATGGATTAAATGGAAACAAAACAGGAAACATGTGCTTCGAGTCTAACAGTAGTTGCTGAGGGTCACTCCGCTCTTGCAGTTGTGCCTGGGGGAAAGAATAAGACCAAGTCAAGTACACCTAAAATTGGCATGTCATAGAAAGATGTCTAAGATAATTAGTCAAGAATTTAGGACCATGAGAATATGGTCTCCCCTATCCCTGAGGTATTTAGTGGGTAAAGAAGCCCTTGTTTGAGCTTATCAGAGAATAGATGACTATAAGCAATCTTCCAATTCTAACACTCTTCACAAAAATTTTCTATGTGAAAGAGAATACAGTAGACCCTCTATAGTTGATCACCTCCCTATATTGACCAACTCACAGATAGGACATTTACCACATCTATGTTTCAGTACAGCAGGCCTTGTTCCTTATGTTGACTGTGGTACAGTCAACTGTAGTCAATGTTACAGTCCCTTGGGGTGGTCAACTTACAGAGATTCTACTATATAAAAATACCTCTCAGGTACAAATCATTGTGGCAAGGCACTGAAGAACATTGGTTCTAGAGGTTGACAGCTTGTACTACTCTACTCCTGAATCTTTCTGTACCTTAAGTTTCCTTATCTGTAGAATAGAATAGGAAGAGTAACATCACATAAAATGGCCGAGTAGGAAGCTCTAGGAGTTGGTCTCTCCACTGAAGTAACCACTGAGCTGGAAAGAGTGATGTCACAACTATCAAGCCTGATTGGACACTTGAAGAGACAAGGTGGTGATCTTTGCTAAGAGAGCAGCATGAGTAAACCAGGTACCATCCCACTTTCTTTAGCACCCTTGCAGCTATGGGGACAGCAGCCCATATTCCTGGAACAGTTGGCTAATGCCAAGGCAGGCAGTGGGACCTTGTCCTCCAAAAATTTGGGGTTGTGCACTTTGATTGATCTGGTGGGTCCCAACACAGATGCCTGCCTTGGTTTAGGCACATCTTGGGATGCAGTAGCTTCCCCTAGTGGCATCAATTGGAAGATTTAAAGAAAATCTTGCCCCTTCCCCTGTATTTGAAGACAGACATTTTTAGAAAGTATAATAACTGAAATGAAAAGTTCACTAAAGAAGTTCAACACTAGACTTGATCAGGCAGAAGAAAAAGCTATAGAAATGATCTAGTCTGAGGAGAAGAAAATAAAAAGAATGAGTAAAAATGAACAGAGCCTGAGGGAACCAATGGGCCATCATCAAGTACTAACATAAGCATCACAGGAGTACCAAATAGAAAGCAGCAGCAAATAGAAGCAGCAGCAAATAGAAGCTCGAAGAAATAATGCCTGAAAATTCCCAAATCTAATGAAAGACATGTATATATACATCCAAGCAGCAGCTCAACAAACTCGGAGCAGGATAAAGTCAAAGTGATTCACAGTGAGACACATTATAATAAAACTGTCCACATTGTCTTCACTTACCTAGATAATGAATGGAAAGCACTGGTTAAGTTTCTAGGTGTCAATAACAACATGCCCATGTGTTTGGCATCTTGTAAGACGAGCCAAAATTTTAAAGTAACTTAAACAGTTTGAAAGGTAGTTGAAATAATAGATACGTTTATTTGGGAATGAGAAGAAAATTCAGATCAAAATTACATGTCAAGTTCTAGACTGCAGGGTTAGTGAAATAAGGACAATAAGAAAATGTAATAGGGATTAAGGGACAAATATTCTCTGAAAATATATCCAGTCAGATTCTTAGTCTTTCTCAATAATAAATTTCAGTATCTAGCAATTATATTAAAAAAATTTTTTTTGCCAGCTATTTGTTTCTATCTGTAGAGATACAGATATTTAGGGAAGAATGGGCAACAAGCTCACTATTCAAGATATCCGATGACGACTCTGGTGTGAGCGAGCAGAAGGATCTCTTTGGGATCATTCATAGCTCACATTCATCCCACTCTATTATTACAAACCTACTACACAGTATATGAAAATGTACATAAAATAGAAAATGGCAGGACGCACTGGAAAAATCATTTTAACATTATTTAAGATCCTTTATTTCTCTACATTAGTTTAATCAGTAGGCTCTAGTATCTAAAAGGGTTTGAAGAAGTTTTAAAGGATTAAGGGACGATATAAAAGTGGGACAATAAAGAAAGGGTTGCTTCAGTGATGTGTGTACTGAAAGCCCTGACTTCACCACAATGCAATATGCCAATGTAGCAAAATTGCACTTGTATGGGGAAAGGGAATTATTAAATATTACCTGTATTATTCAACAGCAAAAAGTATATACAATAAAAAAAGTATATATTTAATCGAAATTCATAAGGTAGTTATTTCAGACATCTTGGGTGAATTTAACAGCTCCCTCAAATTCACACTTTTAAAGGTCAGTGTTTACTGCCCATAGTGCCCACGGAGCAGTTTGCTTTAACAAGAACTTGGACTTATCATACATAGGAGGAGTTCATGTGTAGGGGGGTTCATCATTTCCTCTAAGTACTGTGCAGATAGAAACAAATAGCTGATAAAATTTTAATATAATTGCCAGATACTGAAATTTATTATGACTCGGAACCTGACTGTACATATTTTCAGAGAATATCTGACCCTTAACCCCCATTACATTTTTCTTTTGTCCTTAATTCACTAAACCTGCAATCTAAGGTTGTGGCATGTACTTCTTTGATCTGAATTTCTTCTTGTTCTCAAACAGTGCTATTACCAAGTTATAAGCAGTTACAGTTATCCTTCTAATGTAGCTCAGATATTCAAAACCAATAAAACTTTCTAAACTTCTACTTTTGTGTAAACAATCAAACCCTCCATAAAAATCCACAGTGGATTGAGGAGCTGCTATCTCAGTGGCCTCTCTTCTGTCATCAAGCTCTTCCCTGTGTGTATCCTAACTGTACCCTTTCAATCAGTGCCACCCCTGCCTCCTTAGTATGTCCGTGTAGGTGAGTCTCTGCTTCTCTGTGGCCTGTGTCTATAACCACCCGTTGCATTTCCCTTTTAGAACAACCTTCAGTCTGAGTTGGCATCCCTTTGGGGACCTTTGGCCTCTGTTCTCTACTTAGACACAAGGCCAAAGTGCATTTATTCTTTGTCATAACTCCTTTCAGACACTTTTTGTAAATCTTTGGGTCTCTACCTTGAAGCACTATAAGGACCTCTGAATAAAATCCCAAGAGTATTCCAAAGAGAGCAGCTTCTTACACAAAGGGCCTGTGTCTTCCACAAACTTCCATTTGGCTCCCTTTTCCCGACTTCTCTGATCACGTCCCCTCCTGCCTTTTTAGTCCTTGTTTCATGGTGGTATCACTTCACTGGCTAAAGAGTTGTTTAAAAGTTTGAGAAAGAGCTCTCTCTCCCTAAGGTGGTATTCACATGTCATCTGGGAGAAATGCCCTGTTTGAGTAACTGCAGTGTGATCATTTCTAATTACCATTGGTTATAGTCACAGGAAAAGGTCACACACTCAGCCAAAATCACCTTGGGCTCAGCTTCAGAAAGCTTTAAGTAGAAAAATCTCATCATTTTAAGAAAAGGTAGATTTAAATACTCATTCCTTTAATAGGTTTTTTTCCAAGGATATTCTGAAGGGCGAATACTATAAGCTTTAAGAGGTCAAATTATCTTCTTAGAAAACATTTTTAGTTCCATTTGTGGGTAGGGTTGATATTTTGCTTACTTTTGTTAGTTCCATTTGGTGCTATGGTTCAGTAATATGCCAGTGGCAGATGAAGGGATACTTAGACTATGTTTACAATCTGACAGGCTGAAATTATAAAACTTGGGTTTTCTGTGTATGTAATAAGTTATTTATGGAGTGATACGATTCATATTTACCTAAATTGAAAGCCTAGAAATGTAAGGTCTTCTGCCATGTAATGTAACCAATAAATGTTAATAATAAACAGAAGCAAAGTTAAAACCTACATTTTCAATTTCCATGATAGTTTTAGACTAGGACTTTATAAAATTAATACTTTAAAACTCACCTGGATTGTTCGTATAAAAGACACTGTTACGCGTTCTTCAAATTCATTCAAAGGAGTATAAAGGTTTAAAATTTTGACAATCTGTTAGAATAAAAACAAAATTTAGCAAAGAGCTAAATGAATATAAGTCAGCTTTTGAAAAAGAATATATTACTTACAGTCAAAATCCTGTTTAGACAAGACCCATCCAGGTCATGATGGAGCTGGAGTGACATTTGCACTAGGAGTCCACATCCAGCAAACTGCAGCCCTTAACTTTGCCTGGTGGATCTGAGCCCTTTCACCATATTCATGTCTGTGATATACCCATCTGCCCCTCTCCAAATGCTTAATGGTATAGCCTTAGGAGCACATGAGACCTTCTAGGTTCGTAAGTTTGGCCTTTTTATACAGAACCCATCATTTTAGTAAAAGTGGTGCAGCAGAGAAAGATGAAGCTCCTCTTGCTTCCTTTGGTGCTTAAAAAAGAACAATCTTGAAATCAGAAGGCTGTAGGTTTACCACCCCTAATACAGATAATGAGGAGTTCAGAAAACTGGTACCTGAAATCCTTAGCCTCTTACCTACTGCTACTTTAGAGGCTACTTCCAAAGAGTATGGGGGATCTTACCTCAGATGAGAAAGGTCTTGTTTAACAATACCTGTCTCCCCTGACCAACCCTCCTCCAAAACACCATTTACAAATGAAATTTTTCTCTTAAATAGGAGATAATCTTTTTATCTGCCTACCAATTGTTTGGGGGACATAGGCTGCCCAAATTAAATGCCAGCTGCATTCTAGAAGTAAACTTATGAGAGTAAAGTCTATTTAAAAGAATAGGGGAGGGGTGGCGCCTGTGGTTCAAAGGAGTAGGGTGCCAGCCCCATATCCCGGAGGTTGTGGGTTCAAACCCAGCCCTGGCCAAAAAAAAAAAAAAAAATAGGGGAGGATGCACAGTTTAGGCTGGGCACAGTAGCTCACGCCTGTAATCCTAGCACTCTGGGGGGGGGGGTCGAGACAGGCGGACTGCTTGAGCTCAGGAGTTTGAGACCAACCTGAGCAAGATTGAAACCCCTTCTCTACTAAAAATAGAAAAATTAGCTGTGTGTTGTATTGGGGGCGGTGTGTGTGTGTGTGCTATAGTCCCAGCTACTCATGAGTCTGAGGCAAGAGGATCACTTAAACCCAGGAGTTTGAGATTGCTATGAGGCCACAGCATCCTACCCAGGGCAACAGAGTGAGATGGTGTCAAAAAAAAAAAAAAAATGGGGGAGTGGGGAGGAAGTTTGAAAACTTTCAGTACATTTATAGAAGGAGGTGGTTTTCTGAAGAATTTGATACCTATCTTTTAGTAGTTAGTGGAGGAAGTAAGGAAAGGTACGTTTCCTTTGCCATACTGAGTGTAGACTGGTTTTATAGGTGGTCAGGAAGATGCATCACTTGATTTGCAAAGTCTGATTTCCTCATCCTGGTCTGTGGGGCCCGTTTCCCAATAGGCATATACATGATGGAGGACAAGGACTCCCTGCGTGTGGGCAGGCTGTACCTTTGGTATAATTTTTTGGAGAAAAGTAACACTTAACTGCCTCTGGGTTCTCAATGACTTTGTGAAGCAATGTAAATGGAGTGTGAGGAGAAATGTCACTATATCAATGTTACAGTTGTAAAGAAAACTTTTATAATTATAAAGAAAGCTAATGCCTGATGTAAGAAATGTTTCAGTAAGAAACATTTCAGAATTTATTGTGTTTTAAAAGTTTTTACCTAAGCTGGATATTTTGTGGGTTTACTACCTTACCTATGTGAGCAAGAGGGATCAGAGTTACTGCTTAACATTATCTGTGTTAATCTTGTTTCCTAGACCAAAGTGGTCTTTGGTTCATCTGGGAACATCTCATCAGCTGCCAAGTTCAGAATTGTACCATTATAAAAAGGCTGGGAGTACAACACTAACTACTGGCAAGAACAGACTTGAAATGGAAGCTGGGCCTGCTCAGGGTACCATGGTTGGTGGAGGTGTAGAGTGACCATACCTGCTGGGTGCTGAGGGAGGTACACAGGGAACAGATGGCCTCTGCATCCTCAGGGGTCTTCTTCTTTAATTGCAGGAGTTGGGCTGCTTGGATCAGAGGTTCCATGGTCTGAACTGCTCCACTCTGGTGCAGGTTTCTTCCCCGGAGCCACTCCTCAAGCTGACTTATATTATACCTTAGCCACAGGGAAAGAGGGACCTGTGTTAAGCTGGTCCTTCTAATTCTCTGGGTGAGCACACTTGTTTTTGCAGGCTAGTTGCAACTAGTGTTGTCATTCTTCTCACCTTCATTACCTCCTGTGGTTAAAAGCTTGACAAGTGAATGAGTGGGTGCTTAAAATCAAGATGAAATACCTGAAGTGTCTATGTAAGTTAACGGGCAAAAACAGGCACTGAATATGTTGAATTAAAACAATTTATATTTAATATTTCACAAACATTTATACTTCCACATGAGCCTTCAGGCCTCTTAACTCATTGATTTTTCTGACCTATCCATATTGTATTTATAGTCTTAAAGTATTAAATGTCTCTAAGCTTTGAACTAATCTGCTTACCAAGTCACCATCTCCATGTTTGATGGATTTCACCAGCAAATTAAAAGGTGATAGATTTGAGTCACCAACTGACTATGGCAAGAACTGTCAGATGCGGATTTCATTTGCAGAACTGACTAACTTTGTTCTGATTCTGGCTGGTGTCAGCAGGGCACTTATATCTTACCTGAGCTGCATGCCTGTGCTCCAAGAGCAGACGTCCTTCCGCAGAAGCAGGTTGTTAAGAGTCATTGCATTGATCATGTAGAAGAGCTGCTTGAATACCTGCTGGATGATCTCAGGGTCCAAGCCCTGGTCACACATGACCGTATGCAAGGAATTCATCTGGCGGATGACGGCTTCCAGGCAGTAAGAGTTATCCCCATCTGCCATGCTGGAGGAGCGCTTCCGGTAGCCCGTTGGCTTCACACCAGACAGACCCTGAATGCTCTCATTTTCCAACATAGCAGAAACTGAAATAAAAGCATGAATAGTGAAGCTTGCATGTTTCCCAACAAGATCTGTTTTTGGGTTACTCAGATCATTTAGTACTTGGGGATTCAGTAATGATGCCATCCAGAGGTGGATGATGCTAGGGAACTTAAAACATCTGGCAAAGAATTTCTAATGTTGATCTCTATATGGGATAAAATAGCTGTGGACCAACTTTTCACTTAAATTTATTGGTGATGAGACAAAGATAATGGGCATGTCCCAGTTTGATTCTGTATTGTCTGTGCTGAAATGAGAATCCAAAGTTTGGAATTGAGCAACGTAAGTGTAGCCCTGGCGCAGCCACTGTGTAATTAGCTTGTGAGGTATATACTACCTCTTTTACTGATTAGGAATCGAGGCATAAAGAAGATAATCTGCCTAAGTTCACACTGCTAAGAAGTGGCAGGGTTAGGATAAGAACCTGGGTTTGTCTAACTCCAGGACTTGTGCTATAAACTGTCCCATTATTCTGAGTTATGAAGTATCTCTAGCTTGGTAAGTCAGTTCTCCATCTGGTGCCTTATAAGATTGCCAGACAGGTTGAGCGGTGCCTGTGGCTCAAAGGAGTAGGGCACTGGCCCAATCTACCAGAGGTAGGGGGTTCAAACCCAGCCCTGGCAAAAAACTGCAAAAAAGGGTGGCGCCTGTGGCTCAAGGAGTAGGGCGCCGGTCCCATATGCCAGAGGTGGTGGGTTCAAACCTAGCCCTGGCCAAAAACCAAAAAAAAAAAAAAAAAATTGCCAGACAGGAAGAACGTTTTGGAATAAACCTATCCCCCCAAGGTATTTATTTGTAGATTGGTCATATTTGGCAATCTACCTGTAACTTCCTTGTGTAGTAAGAACCTGGGAAAAGCAATGTACACAGGTCCAGGTTTCCCCCCAGCCTCCTGGATCACAGTGAGTAATGCACATTACTTTCAGTTCTGTGCCCAAGTGCACTGCTTTGTGCAGTGTTCAAGAAATATTGCATAGTGCTTGCTGCTGTGTTCTTTCACATGAACACAATGAATAAAGGTATATAATGGGAAGATTGTATTTTTTCCACTGTATTTGCTTTTCTACCTTTTGAGTTTGTTTTATTTTTCTGAGACAGAGTCTCACTGTGTCGCCCTCGGTAGAGTGCCCTGGCATCACAGCTCACAGCAACCTCAAACTCCTGGGCTTAAGTGATTCTCTTGCCTCAGCCTCCCAAGTAGCTGGAACTACAGGCACCCGCCACAATGCCCAGCTATTTTTTGTTGCAGTTGTCATTGTTGTTTAGCTGGTCCAGGCCGGGCTTGAACCCACCAGCCTCGGTGCTTGTGGCCACTGCTGTAACCACTGTGCTACAGTCACTGAGCCTACCTTTTGAGTTTATTATCCACTAACATGTGGGAAAAAAATACAATATACTACAGAAAGAGAAAGAAAGGGAAAGTCATCTATACTCTCACCACCCTAGTATCATGTGGGATGATGTTGAAAATTTTATTAATTAATTTTTATTAAAATTTTTATTATTTTATGGGATGATGTTAAAAATTTCATGTCTCTTCTTAAGGACGATGTGCACACCTCCTCAGGGCCTTCATTGGGAAGGTCCTGCTTTCTGGAGCCATGGCTAATATACAGGGTGTCCAGAAAGTGTGCAATTTAAACTGCACATGAACTTTATGGACACCTTGTATTTGGTGCTTACCACATCTCAGTTCAGGCCCCATGGTGAGTAATGGAGATTTCCCATGGCCAGCTTACCTATCATAGGCTGCAACACACCCTCAGCAATTTTAATGAGCTGCTGGTAGATCTGAATGGAAAGGTCACTCAGCACCTGGCGGTATTCGGTGAGATCAAAGTTCTTAAGACAGTGTTCATTCTGCTTTGCTGTGTTCTGAGTCATGAAGCCCTGCAGGAGGAGAGCAAGTGTCACTGAGGTTCTGTGGTCTGGGGCAGTCCATGTTTATCTCCTATTTGTGGGGTCCTACCCAGCTTATTTCTATGTGTTTCATAAAACCTGGTTGATTCTTGGAGGACTCGTGATGACGCTTGAACTTGAAGGTAATTAAAAAACTCAACATGATAAATCAGAACCATGTAATTAAAAAGGCCTAAACCATTTAGTCAGAATCTCGGAGGTGAAGTGATTTCCTTAAGGTAGCAAAATTCAGATTGGTACGAGGTCCAGAGAAAGAAGGGGTCCAGGCTTTTGGACTCTTCATGCAGGGCCCTCTTGAATTTACCAGGTCACTCTAAGATGTCATACGTAGTCCCTAAAGGAGTATGGCCATGGACTGGATTATCTGTATGTTTGCATAAATGAAGAATTTTATACAGAGTCCATCACTGGGTATCAGAACTAAGCTGCAGCACTGTGCCCTCTTAACTTTCTGTATTAACACATTGAAATAACATGTAAAAGAATTGCTGTAATTGCCCTGGTAGCACATATAATGAAACTGGGATACAAAGAAGATCAGCATGGCCCCTGTGCAAGGATGACAGGAAAACTGGTGCAGTGTTCCGTGTTTTACCCAGTCCTAGGGAGGTCATCCCACTATTTGCTGACTTGTGCTAAGGAAACAATGTGAGAAAAGCAAAACGGGTGGCACCTAACACTAAAATTGTGATTTTTCACTAACAAAAACAACAACAAAAAATGCTAATAGCAAAAGGATTCATGTGTTCAGTGCCCTTTTTATTAAGGCCAAGGAAGACCACAGCAGCTAAAAAGACTTCTCAAAATGGGGACCATTGCCAGGTATGACAAGGCATGCTCACAGTCTGAGGTCCCCGGGGTTTTCCAAAGACCTTACCGTCCTCTTTTCAGCACCTCTGACCACATTTGTAGAAAGCGAGGAGGCCTCACCTCATCCCCACTGTACTGCTTCAAACAATGAAGAAGGCGGCAGGTATTGGATAACCAGAATGTCGTCATCTCAAAGTCATCATTGTGCTTCTGTCAAAAGAAAAGGGCACCCCAGCTATGTATAAGTGGTTCCCACCTGGGGAAATGCTTACTTGGTACCTCCTTCCATGTTTCCTGCTCTTATCCAGTGTTCCCGCGCTGGCCTGATGCTGGGCAGGAAGTCACAGCAATGACACCCATGGCTAACAGGCTGCATGACTGTCCCTCCACTACCAGGGATGGTACACAGAACCCCTTTTCTGGTCTCCTGATCAGTGGGACACACACAAAGGCTACCTTCCATGGCTAAATAATGCAAAGCCAAGTGACACAGATGAGGTTCACCCCTGGGCACCAGTCTAAGTCTAACCTCCAGGCAAGCTGGGCCCATTTCTGAACTGCCCAATATCCAATATAAAGGATGTGAGGGAGCATGGCTGAAATGAATTGGTGTCCTAGATGTATAGGTCAGATGTCCCATGGTTGCAAATTTCTGGAAAATAGATTCAAACCCTCAGCGAAAAGGCTGCCCTACAACCAAAACAGCTGTGATACAGTCTCTGCGTTAAAACCAATGACTTCGTGGAGCTCATTCTGTCGGGAAGGCATGACTGTGAGTTAAACTCAGAGATTGGCAAAAGCTACAATAAAACAGGGAGGCTGCGTAGGAAGTGACTGGTGGGGCTGAGGAATGCTAACTTAGCTTAGATAAAGGAATGCTATCCTAAAGTGACACCTGCCATCAGTCCCAGATGGACCCAAGACTCCAGCTGGAGCTCCTAAAAAAGGCCAGAGCTACCAGCATGGAGATGATACACGTTTAGAGACGGGGACAGATAAAATTGCCTGTGGGGCCCAAGGCAGGGGGAGCAGGGGAGCTGCTGGTGTGAGAGTAGAAGCTGCAGACTGGCTCTGGCATGCTCAGAGCAGGGGCCAGCAGCTCAGTGGACCCCAGAGCTGCTTTGCTGTCAGTGCTTTGAGAACGGCTCACATCCTGGAAGTGGCAGTGAGAGAGAGAGAACCAAAGACAGATTTTAAGGGTAATTACATTTGGGGCTTGCTAGCAGGTGGGAATTCCTCTTGCTGAGGACTCATTTCCCTTAAAAATCTCACGTCCCACCACCTGGGCCTGGGTCTGGCCCTGGCCCTGGGTCTGGCCCTGGCCCTGGGTGGACAGATGCTCCTCTGCCTGCCTTGTTACTGTGGTGCCTGCCACTACATTTGCAAACAGTCCTGTGTCTCTGGGGGCCATTCCTGAGCCCCTTCGACACCCTGTGGACAGCCCCACCCCAGTCCAGGCCACCTTGCCTTGGAAGCTGGTGAATGTGAGCAGCCCTCCCTGGGCCACCACCCTGAGCAGCAAACAACTGGCCCCTTGGGAAGGTGAGAGAGGGCCTGTGTTCAGGTGTGTCCCTGAATTTGCAACAACGCGAAGCCCACCCACCTGTGGCTGTGCATGTTTCCCTGGGGTCTCTGGCAGTGGGCATCTCTGAGGCTTAGCAGGGACATGGCTGGAGGGCCACACTGGAGTTCCAGCTTTCTGCCACTTCCCACCCAGCTTGAGACACCCTGATTACATGGGGACTTCTGTGCCTTGTTTACCTTCAGAGTTGGGGATTTGGGAAGACTTATGTCTGCAAAACCCAGACACAGAGAGGTGATGGTGTGGGGTTGGCTTTGCTCAGTGTATTGTCAACCATGACCTTGTGCAGGGGCTGCTTACCTTCAGGACTTTCTTGATGCCATTGATGGTGGAGGTCAGCAGGGAGTGCACCTTGAGGTCGTCATTGGTGTAGTCGGCGTGCCTGATGCACATGTAGAGGATATAGGCGGGGAGACAGGGCACCGTGCCTGACAGCATCTGGGGCTTCAGCTCTGACAGCAGGGACAGCCACAAACAGCAAGGGTTAATCTATGGGCATGCCCAGGCTTTCGGTGTCCTCCCCACTGAGACAGATTTTCTGTACTTCCCTGCAGCTCATCTCCAAACAGACTGCTGGAGGCCAGAGGAGGGGGAGAGGAGCCGGGGAGAAGCTCCTTGGTTACACAAACTCCTTCCGACCCTCCCAGTAGATTCAGACACCACAGTTAAAAACACAAACAAGCAAAACCACATTCCTAATTGTTGGTGTTGCATCACTGAATCAGGCTCCCAATGGCCTCATACAACACAGAGGAAAAGAGCCTCCACACATCACAGACTTCAGCCACAAGGAGGCCTGTGGCCAGAGGAAGGCTGAAGACAGGACCTGGCTTCCCTCACCAGGGCGAGAAAGCCTAATTTCTCAGCACCACCACCTCCAGAACATGAGGACTGGCCTCAGAAATTAATCAATTCTGTTCCCTAAAAGCCAACCTGCCAAACTGGGGAAAGCTGGAGCAACCTCTGCCCTATCAGTTCTAGAATAAAAGTTCTAGAATAAATTACCGAGCAGTGTTTGCCCACTGCCTCACAGCCAGAGAGATCAAGCAGGCCCCCCCAACCCCATCCCATGCATCACCCATACCTCTCCTGCACCCCACACCTGTGCCCTGAGTCCCATACCCCAGGAAGGCTTATCTGGTAGGACTGGGAGGGACTTGCGACTTGCCCCATGAACTGGAAACTCACACTCATCCCCTTGGCCTTCCCCTGCCAAAGCCCCTGGAGGGTCAGAAAGCTTTTGGGTGGTTTTCTATTCCCAAGTGCCCCAGGGAAGTCAGCAAACCAGGCCTAAAGCAACGACTGGTGGTAGAAGCCAGAGAAGGAGGAGGAAAAGCCTGGTGGAAGGCAAGGTGCCAGGTGAGAACAGGATGCAGGCGCCAGGCCTGCACTATATCCCTGGCCCCTGACCTCTCATCACCCCTGCCCAAACTAGGCCTTGGGAACCACCTCCAGGCTTGGGACCACAATGAGGGGTGGCCACCTTCCCCCACCTGCAGGTGCGCTACATCAACAGATCATTTGCCAGGACTGTCCTAGTTGGACTGAGGCTGTGCTTCCTGACAGCTCCAGCCAGGACTAGGCTCACACTGTGCCCTCAAGTGCATCCTTCAAGTTAAATGCTAACTACAGCCCATAATACCATGGGTACACAGTTAATATTTGGGCATTTCATGGGTCCAACAGATGGCTATGGATTGGCCACTGACTCTCATTAAGTATACCAGTAACATTTATCCAGAAAAATATATTTTGTAGGCCCAGACTTCCAGCCCATAGCTTCTTGCTTCAAGCTTGATGGATGTGAACTGCAAACAGCTTGACCTGCCTTGGAAAGTTCTACAGTGACTGAACAAGCTGTGCTCAGGCTCCCTGGCTAAATGTTTGCATCTACCTACTTTTTTCTCTGCCATAGGAACTGGCCAGTGCCAAGTACTTAAGAGGTGTCAGTCAAGTCTTGGCATTTGTTTGGATGGGGTCTTTTGAAGGGAAGATGACTGGGTGCTTTCCAGGCAGCTCAGCAGCAAATGACCTTGCCTGGGGCCATGTGAGCAAGGACAGCAGCGCAGGCGGTGGGAGGAGCCGGATGTCTGGCAGGGGCAGCGTTCCTTACTTATCTAACTCTGACGCTGTGAACTGTGTTTTATTCGTCAGACATTAAAGATTCATTCCTAACTGCATTTGAACAAGGTGCCATCTGTTTGAGGAAGTTTCAGATGAAGTTAGATCACATTACTGTTGGAGGACTGTAGAGGAAATGAACCTTTATAAAAGAACACAACAGTCAATAATAAGGTGGCTACTGAAAGCAGCCAAACTGGTCAGGCACAGTGGCTCATGCCTATAATCCCAATACTTCAGGAGGCTAAGGAGGGAGGATTGCTTGAGCCCAGGGGTTTGAGACCAGGCTGGGCAACACAGCAAGGCATCTCTACACACAAACTCACAAGCAGTATGCATCTATAGTCCCAGCTACTCAGGAGGCTGAGGTAGGAAGATCATTCTAGAGTTGGAGGCTGCAGTGAGCTATAATCAGGCCACTGTACTCTAGCCTGGGCAACAGAGTGGGACTCCATCTCAAAAAGCAAAACAAAATGCCCAAACTGAATAGTTAAAGCAAAATCTGTTCAAGGCAGAAGTCACACTCCATTCTCCTGTATCCTTTAGCCCTAGACAGAAGCTCAGAGTGGGACCTCAATAGCCTTAAGTACATTTCTCTAACGTAATTTTTCCTCTAAATAACCCTGCAAAAATTGCCACTTCTTGGAATCCCTCACATTTGAGGGTTTTGCAGTTTTAACATAGCACTTTCACCTTTGTTAGGCTTTGTGTGACAGGGGAGGTAGCGTCAGTGTCACTATTCCCATGAATCAGACCAAACTCTCCTTTTCTCATGCAGGACTCTCTAAAGACTCCCTTCCTGGCTCTTGAGGGCTGCTGGACCAGGCTGGCCCAGAATGGGAAGGGGGCTGAGCTGAAGCCAGATGGGGCATGAGACCAGAGGGGAGGAAGCCGGTACAACTGGCACGCAGTGCATAGGGCGCAGAGCTGAGCAGTCTGCAAGTGAGACACACACCCCATCCAGGGGCTGAGCAGCCAAGCCCACAGGTGAGAGGCTCCCTTAACAGGAAAAATTCTTTTAAGTTGTGAGGACCAAGCTGGGGAGGGGGTGTAATTCTGCAAAGTGGCCCACTTACAGGGAGGTTGTGAGGATTAGATGAGACAAGAGTGCTTGGCGGGGCGCCCCTGGCTGTGAATGGATCCAGAGCATGAGCTGCCTTGCCACCAGAGCACCATCGCCACACAGAGCTCTACCATCTCTGTCTGCCCTGGGCAGGGCACAGAGGCCTCCCTCCGCGTTTATGTGTCGACAGGGGCAGAATTTCTATTTGGAAGAGCTGTGGGTTGTTATGAGCAGCAGCAGCTGGAGATAATGGGTGTGGGAGGGCACGGGCAGCGTGGGGTGTCACAGCAGTACTGACCTGTCACCAGGTTCCGAATGAGGAGGGCCTCGTCCTCCTTGTGGTACTCCAGCATTCCCTGGAAGTCCTTCTCCTTCCGCTGTACTGTCACCTGCCTGGTGAGCTCATGGTGCCACCTCCCGCTCTGAGCCAGCGCCTGTGCAGCTGAGTGGGGAAGACACGACAGAAGTGTGAATGAGACGTCCAGCAGAAGGCCTGTGGTGGGCAGATGTGTCTGCAGGACTAGACCTGTGTCTAGGGACCACGTGTTGTGGGTTCTCTGATACTGCACACCACCTGGTCTATTCCCGTAGCCTGAGGCACATTCCGCGTGTGAGCTGGGGAACTCAGCACCTCGTGGTGGGGGCCACCCCAGAAAAGGAGAGGAAAATGCTTAAGGTGGCAATGGGTATGTTTGGGAGCAGAGAAAATTTACATATGATGTGACACAGCAAGATGTTCAACCCCTCCTGTGGGGCAGCTGTTTCCTTTTCTCTACTTGATGCTAAGAAAAGGAGGGAACACTTTTCTGGGAGGATGTTGGAGGCCCTGTTCAAGCCTGCCCTACTCAGTTTCCTGGGAGTGGCCATTGTGACAAAGCCACAGCACAAGCCTAGGTGTTCAGGGAGAGGCCTGGGTGCTGTCACCTGGGTGGTGGAGCAGGACGGTGCCAGTGACAGAGGAAGAAACCATCTCCGGCACCCCAACAGACTCTGGGTAAGGAACCCATTAAACCATTAAATGTGTTTTTTGCAACTACCCAAGGTGAATTTGGGAGGCATTTCAGTAGCCTGGTTGGGGGTAGGAAAGCCCTGGTCAACCCTCAAATCAGGCCTTCCCTTGGCCTGATACCATGGGAAGGGGTGGCAGACATCCAGAATTATCCCTCCGCTCTTCTGGGTGCTTACTGCATGCAGGGCCCTGTCCCAAGCACGGGAATAGATATGATGGTGTGGCCAGCCTTGCCCTTGGCCGGTCCAGCCAAAGAGACACCTCTGTGTGTTCACATGGCAGCATATGAGACAGCTTGGCCAGGTGCCAGGCCAGGCGTGTATCATGTGGGCGCTGATGGTGGCTGAGGCTGGAAGGACCCACTGGAGGAGATGGGATGAAGGGTGGGTGGGACTCTCATACCAGTTGTAAAGGGCCTGGTTCATCACCACACAAGTCCCTGCAACAAGAGGGTCCAGGTGGGGCAGTGTGGGTGTGGAGAGGGCTGGGGTGCCATTTTGCAGGCAATGGGGAGGGGTGAGGCAGCCGGGCAGATGAGGAGGCTATGAGTCACCTGGTGCAGAGACTAAGCCTGGTCAGCGAGGGGGCAGAGGATGTACCAGAGAGGAGTGTTCAGGACTGAGCAGGAAGAGAAACTTGATGCTGCGACCAGGAGAACAAGAACTCAAGGAACCGCAATGAGAAAGAGGGGGTGGCATGGGCAGTGTGGGTAGATATCACTTCTGCCCACACATGCGCCTGGGGGGGCCAGGCCTCAAGGCTGAATAGGAGGTATGTCCTTGCCCTCCAAGAGCTTCTGGTCTAGAACAGCAGATGATTCAACAAGTAAAATGACACCAGTGATCAGGGCTCTGCTGATAGGCATGTGGTGTCAGGACCCAGGCTCCTTTGCTGAGGCAGGGCTCCAAGCAGGGGGACACGTGCAAGAGTAACATGATTAGATTTGCAGCAGGAAGTCAAAGGGAGAGAACATGGTTGGTGTTTTTGGAAGAGTAATTGAAATCTCCGCCTGAGGGCGGCGCCTGTGGCTCAAGGAGTAGGGCGCTGGTCCCATATGCCGGAGGTGGCGGGTTCAAACCCAGCCCCGGCCAAAAAAAAAAAAAAAAGAAAAGAAATCTCCGCCTGACCTTTCTGGGCCAGATTCCAGACTGCAAGTTTCATCCTGACACCCCCCCAGCTTGGAGGGAGGTCCCTGAGGTTTGGGCCTTAGTGTTGAACAGAGTTCTCTCACCATAGGAAGCCCTGCCTCCCAAGGTTAAGTCTCTGAGGGCAGGGCCCCCTGGGGTACCATCCTGGCCCCCACACCTCAAGCCCTGCAGAGCCTTGTTCAGAGCAAGCATCCAGACACCCACTGATTCAAGTGCCTGCCGTCTAGATTCCGGTCAGCTACGGTAGTGTGAACCTGTGGGGTCTGCATCCCATATCCCACGGCTGACTGAGCACAGCACCAGGACACTGGGGAAGCGGGAGAGCAAGCAGAGGGCAGGTGGCTCGTGCCCGCAGGAGCAGCTGAGCACGCCTCTGTGCCGCAGAATACACTCACTCACCCACTTTACCTTCTAGGTCCTGCGCTTTCTTCATGTAAATCTTCAGTTGTTTTTTGAGCTTTCTCTCATTCTTTTCCAGCTTTTCTACTATTTCCTTAAGGTCCTGAAAGCAGAGGAAGCAGTATGAGAGTGGACCTCAGCTCCTCCCTGGCCGGCTGGGGCAGACTCCTTCCTTGGATGGAAGGGGCCCACTGTGGCCTGCAGCCAGCTGTTAGAGGAATGCCAGCCCAGGGACCCGGCCTGGAGAGCTGCCCTACACAGGCTGCCACTCCCTGTTCTAGAACCCAGGAAGTAGGGGATGAATCAGAGTCCATTCTCTCACTAGTGACAGGTAAACAGCTCCTCCCAGTTCAGGCTCTCTGGCACCTTGCTGAGTGTCCTCATCATGCTACCTAGGTTGTCATGCCAACCTCCCAGGGGACACACTCAGCCTGGGAGTCCTGGGGTGAGGTGGGCAGCATCCTGGGAAGGAATGACAGGCGGAAGTGTGAGAATGCAGGGCACAGGGCCACAGAGCTGCAAGAACCAGTGGACCCCAGAAGCAAAACAGTCTAGAGGCCACGGCCCAATCCCTACCTGGCAGCTGTTACCACTGGACACCAGTCAGCCCACTGGGACCTAGAGCAACAAGCTGCCATGGAAGGATTTTGCTGTCATTAAGGTCACCTTTGTTCCAAACTGTGGGCCTCAGGTTGCATGCTAATTTTGTGAGGACATTGTTTTGCTTATCTGTGGTGTCAGATATCACAAAAAGTATGCATGAACTTTTTTTGCTAATCAGCTTTAGTTAGTATTTGTGTATTTCCTGTGTAGCCTAGGACAACTCTTATTCGTCCAATGTATGGCAAAGGAAAAAAAAATGTTGGATGCCGCTGAGAGAGGCAGTGGTTCTCTGTGGCCAGGGAGGCAGGGCAGAGAACAGGAGCCCCTGCACCGTCACAGTCATAGCCCAGGCTTTGGCAACCAGTGACAGGGAAGACAGAAGCCTCTGAAAACATCTCGAGTAACAACTTTTTAAGACTAGCCTATAGACCAGGGTCGGCCACAAGCTCAACCCCAGCGCTGCCGCCATCTCAACCTACAGACCTAGTTGTGGATGTTGTTAGGAACTTTGCTAATTTATCTTGACAAAAAAAGTAAAAATTTTTTAAAAGTTCTCAACTGAGAAGTAACTAAAAGCCCAGCCCATATGATCACAGAGGCAGCATAGAGTAAAACATGGATCAGGGACTCTGAGTGGCCTCTGTGTGAGAGGTCGTCTGTAGAGAGGGCCAGGTATCTGGGGAAACTTTAGCTGGGATGCTCTGGGGCTATGTAAGGTCTCCTGCGCATCCTCAGGTCTGCTCAGATCCCATCTGGCACTCAGGTGTTTTCCCAACCCCATACTGCACTTGCTAACCCTCTTCACAGCCAACAGCTCTTAGCCCTCAGCTATAGCTCTGACTCTTGCGAAAAGATGAAGTGATGCTTGGAACTGAAAGACCCAGGGAATGAGGAACCCGGCATTGTGACTGCTCCTCTATGCAACACACCAAACCACAGGCAAAAATGTGCTGCTTGTGCCTTTCTCATCATTGTTTTGAAAACTTTCACTACACCCTAGCAGGGATGACATTAAATGCTCTGATGTCTATTAGTAAGCTAATTAGCCACTAGCTGCTTCCACCAGAAAAGAGTAACTAGTGACCAGGCTCTGACATCTCAGCCAACTTCTAGGGGAAAAGCCCAGAAAATTCCATACTCCACCCTAACTGCTCACGCAGAGGAGGACTTTGGATCTATGTACAGAAGATGGCTTTGTGGTTCTGAATTCCCAAGTCTCGTTTGCCAACTCTTTAGACCAGTGTTTTTCAATCTTCGTTCTCTCACGGCACACTTGAACCTATAGTTAAATTTCCATGGCACATACTATGTTGATTAAAAAAAAAAAAACAGTAAAAAAAGAACATGCTTACTGTGTTTTGAACTTCTTTCAAAAAGAATTTAAAAAATTTCATGGCACACCTAAGATCCTCTCCTAGCATACCGGTGCACACGAGTTGAAAATCATGGCTTTAGACCAACACCTAAGGGGAATTAGGTAAGCCCGTGCTTCCTACACTTTGAGGCATATTGGAATCACTTGGGAATCATTAAAGTTTGGAATCAGCAAATTTAGCACCAATATTAAAAGAGCATAGCTTTGGGCACAGTGGCTATGAACTTGTGGAGCAATCAAGGCCCAAAGTTCTAGAGGCTAAAGTTACAAATGCCTTACTGAATAATAAGTTCAATCCAGGCGAAATTTTGTAAACTAAAAAATTAGTCCACCTGAAGATACCTCCAAACTTTAAGTTGCTATCAGAACAATTACATCCTCCCGCCACACAGCCCTGTCACACCATCAATGCCTCCCAAACACTCCAGCCTCTGTGGCTCTGCAGAACGCTGTGTTGTGGTTACTTGTGTAGGTGAGGCAGGCAGGGCAACACAAATCACCACACCAGCCTCTGGGACCTGCTGCGGCTGGCTCTTACAGGTCCCAGCCTGTCTGGGCAAGCAAGGTGGAATGCACTGTAGCAAGAGCCTTCTCCTCTTGTATCCAACACCACAGGCTCCCACTAGGGCCCTGGGCTCACTGCTCCAGCAGAGGGGCCTTGCTCCAGTGCAGTGGTCTCCCAGGGTGGGACTGCCCGCCTCTGTCCATTCACTGACTCCCCCAGCTGTGCCTTGAAACCCTGCCTATGAGCTAACGCAGCACCTCAGGTGCTCGGCCCTCCTGCATGGTGGCACCACCAGGCTACTCAGCCAATGGCCCTCCAGGGAACAAGGGCAGAAAGTGTACTTCCTACGCTGCCTCCTCTACCTGGTGGGAGCTGGCCCGATAATTTAACATGTACATTTCTTTCCTTAAAGCCACCAATTCACATATAATAGTGCAGACAGAGTGAGGAAGGGTTGTGTGTATACAAGTCCTATTCAGAGAGCTAGCAGTCCAGGGACCCACCTCTACCTTGGGATCCAGTGAACTGGTCATCCAACCACAGGTCACCTGGTTATAAAGGGAATGGCAGCCATGACTGGGCTCCTGGACTCAGGTGAGCCTGCTGTTCCCTTGCAGGCACGCTCAACTCTAGAAGGCAACAGGGTCTCCCGTGCCCCACGCCCCACCTGTCCTCATTCCTAGGCAGGTGCCCTAGTCCATGCTTTTCTGCTCTCTGCCTGTCCCAGGGTTGATATCCCCAGCATGTCTCCCTGTAATTCTTTCCTGCTCTATAACACTTGTTGTTAAGCCCACACAGAGTCATACTTTTAACACCATCTTCTCTTTTTTAGTACCTCCCCACTGCCCCCCAATACTGACTATTCTGCAAGCTTTCATAGGACAGAGACTCTCTTCTCTGGCCTCTGCCAGGGGACTCCCTTGGTGACCATGTGCAAAGGTGGCTCCCAACACTCCCTCCCGTTACTCCTCCTATTGAGAGGTGGACTCTGTCCCCACTGTGTCTGGCCTAATAGCATGTAGCAGAAGTGCCATCGTGCTGGTTCTGGGACTAGGCCTGAAGGGGCCTCGCAGCTCCCGCTGGCCTCCTCCTGGAAGCCAGCTAACATGGAGCAGCTCAGGGCAGACCAATGGTCAATGAGAGGGCTTCTGGACAAGGATAGCTAAGGCCCCAGACACAGGGGAGAGGCCATCTGGAATCTTTCAGCCTCAGCCAAGGCCCCAGCCAGCACTACGTGTTCCCACTGAGCCCTGCCAGAATTGCTCAACCACATGTGGTTGCTATTTTAAGCCATTAAGTTTTAAGCCACTTAACTCTGCAATGCAAGACATTTCCATGATCATCAGACTGGGGATTCCTCAAGTTTCTGCTCCTGAAGTAGGGCTAAGGCCATGAACCTAGTCCATTTGGCCAAAGGCGATCCTCAATCCCATTCTCTTTTAGAATGTGACTTCTAAGAGCTGGGATCCACTAGGTGTGGCTACTCACCAGATTCTCATTGGTCAACCGGGAAAGCTCCTGCTGGACACCAAACTCTACCTGGGCCTCTGGGGAGAGCAGCAGCGTCTGGCAGAAGGTCTGCTGCTGTTTGTCCATCTCCTCCTTGAGGGCCTCCAGCTGGCCCTTAAGACTCTCCACCGCCTCCTCATGCTCTAGGCTCTGGGCCTGCAGCTGTGCCTCCAGCAACCTGCACCAGGGACAGAGGACAGGTGACCAGGTGGCCCAGGTCAGTGCCCCCAAGTGAGGGGCCACAGACAGGAACACAACAGGGCAATGGCCAAGCACACAGCAGCAGCAACCACACGTCCCCAACAGGAGGTGAACGCAGCGGGGGAACAGATGCTGGGGATACCACCAGACAAGCAGGCCAAACTGCCTTCCTCTCAGATGACAAGAAACCAAGGCCAAAGGCACTCCTAGTCTTAGGCCTTTTCATCAACATTTGTTTTTCACTCTGTGAGCAGTGTATTGGTTTGGGATTGAGAGACTGTCTCCATGTCAAAATTTCATTAGCAGAAATAAATTTCTTAAAATATCTTTTTATTTTTATTTATTTATTTTGAGATAGAGTGTCGCTATGTCGCCCTCAGTAGAGTGCTATAGCATCACAGCTCACAGCAACCTCAAACTCTTGGGCTTAAGTGATTCTCTTGCCTCAGCCTCCCAAGTAGCTGGGACTGTACGTGCCCACCACAAATGCCTGGCTATTTTTTGTTGCAGTTGTCATTGTTGTTTAGCTGGCATGGGCTGGGTTTGAACCCTCCAGCCTTGGTGTAGGTGGCTGGCACCATAACCATGGTGCTATGGGAGCTGAGCCTTAAAGTAGCTTTTAAATGTCTGTCTCAAAGTCCACTAGAATCTCCTTAGGAAAAAATTCTGGTACACTGAGCTAATGAAATTATTTGCATATTTTTTGTACAGTGGATTCTCTATGAGTTTCAGAAAGGCAAAATATTAGCCCTTTTCCTTATCTTCACCATTCCTAACCCCAATTTTTTCCTATATACACAATTTTTAAGTGCAGACCCCTCCCAAGTGCAAAACAAGAAACTAAGACTATTTGCAAATGATCTAGGGGGAGGTTTGAGATCAACTGGTGTCATGACAAGAAGCAGAAACCCAGAGAAGGTCTGGAAAAGACTGGGGAGAAGTTTCCTAAGTCTGAGTCCAAAAAGCACAAGACCAGGTGTGCCAGTTACCTGGGCAATTAGAAGGCAGGGAATTAACAAGGGTGAGTAGGTAGAGTCACTTAGTGACGGCACCGTAGTGCCGTCTTCCTTGACTTAACTACTTGAATCTCTCTCTGAGCCACGGCAGCAGACTCACAGGAAAGAAGGGCAGGGTGCTGGGTAAAAACTTACTGACTTGGTCCACACCGGGAAAAGTCACCCCAGGCTCTTCCAGGGGTGTAGGTAAAGATTAAAGAGTTTGGCAGGAGTCAGGGACTGGCGAGTGCCTGGGGGACAGCTATGAGAGCCCTTGGGGGCTCTGGAGGCAGGGAGGAGATAGGCACATTTTTTGCACTTTCGCTGGCTCAGGAGGTGGTTAAGATAGGAGAGGAGGGAGCACACCTACAAGGCAGCCCAGAGAGGGTAAAGTTGATGCTGAAGATGGAAACAGCCACATCTCAGGGAGCCAAGTCAGGTCTGTAGTGGGCTGGGTAGGGGGATGCCTGGCTCCCCGTGGCTTTCAGTAAAAAGCGATGATGATCATCTCAGAATTCACCCATTCACCACGGGCAGTATTACCAAAGGAAAACAACAACATGAAGATTGCGAAGGATAACTGGGTAATTAAATCAGCATTTTAGTTGACATACAGCATTTAGATAATATCTGTTAGCTACAGTATATAAAAAGTGATCACCAATAAGTCATAAGTTTAACCAGAAAGAACAGAGACTTGGGTTCTAGGAATGCATCCCTGAGGACACACCTCCTGACGAGTGCTCACTGCTTGAGTCTTTCTTATTCTGTGAATGCACGGAGGCAGAGTGACTCTGCCTGGGTTCTGTGAAAGGTACAAGGTTCCCACCTATCCCTCAGGCTACTCACACCTCTTTGTGTGGGCCTGTGCTTTACTAATGCATTCATTTGCTTACTCATTAGGCAACGTCCAATCTGACAGGCACAAGGAATCCCCTGGTTTCATACGTGACTTCCTCCCCAACTAAAGCAAACTTCTGCATGGGGCAGGAATCTGATCTTGCTGAATAACAACTAGTACAGTGAAGGAAGTAAAAGTCATATTCACTCCATGCTTGTTCCATGCCAGGCATGTGCTAAAAGCTTTACCTATACTAAGTTCATAATCACCCTGTGAGGAAGGTCCTATTCTGATGACAGCCCACCCAGGAGGAAACTGAACCCAGCATGTCACCTTTCTCACAGGTCATGGGGCCACATCTGAGCCCAGAGGCAGTCTGCCTGTGATCAGATGACTGTGCTGCTGCTACGTCACTAGCGGGGAGGACCAGCGTGAGGGCGGCAGGCTCCTCTTCTGCTGTGCCCTGGCCAGGCTAGGGGAGCTGGGCGCAGTGCTCCTGCCACCTCTCAGAGCCTGCTTCCTCTCCTGGGAAATGTTTGATGACCACCCCCAACCACCAACCTCAACTCCTATTGGGAGGCTCAAAGGAACAAAGCTGTGCCACAGCCCCGAAAGCCATGTGCTGAAAACCATGTTCTCTGTGTGCCTCACTGCTCTGCCCAACTGCTCACCTGCTGCTGAAGGCCAGTGGGTTTCAGGTTCAGGTTGTGGTTTCAGATGGAACCAGGTAATTGTGAACCTCCTGCTTTATTGGCAAGTTTCTTAGACTCCCCAAGTGTCACTGTCCTCACCCCTACAAAGGTGCTGTGAGGGTAGACACCACACTTGGTTGTCATCAGCTGCAGGGATTCCCTAAGATGGGACCAGCACATGCACTGACGGCAGGCTCTGGGGCTGCACATGGGGCACAGCCCGCAGCACAAATCAGGCTGACTTCCAGGGCTGACACCATGCAGTCGGCAGCACATGGCAGATGCTGTCCCCACATAAGCTCCCCTCGTCTGTGTCCCCAGCGCACTCACTCCTATAGAATGACTGCACTGGACCAGGTGGTTTCTAAGGTTCAAGTGGGCCACCAAGTGCCATCGCTTTGACCCAAACAAGCATCCACATAGCCTGGGCACAGTGATAAGACGGGCAGCTCCAGAGGCTCCCAGCCAGACTTGGCGTGAATCATCCCCTGTGCCTCCACACCCACTCTCGCTGAAAAACCAAGAAGCGCGGACATAGCAAACACAAGGAGGAATGGGTTTGACCTGGCGACTTGTTTTAGGCCTTGGTAGGCCAAGCCGAGTTCTCCGTCTTCATTCAGATATCCCCAATCCTCAGTCTTGCTAGAAACAAAGGACAGAAAAACAGCATGTCCAGTGTAGAGGAAAGACAGGCAGGCAGAAAACCCAGGGAAGCAAGGTGATTCTAGGCAAGATTTGGAAATCAAAAAAAAAAAAATAAAGGCAAGCCTTGAGAACTCCCATTTTCCCATCTTCTCCTGTCACCTGCCGACATCATTTCTCCACCAAGTCCCCCAGGTTTTGGTCACTGTCTTGGGAGTGGATTCAGGTAGTCCCTCAACCGTGGGAAAACGTGAGAGAAGCAAAGAGCTTCAACTTGACCTGGTAACTCTGTATGTGACGGTGACGCAACAGCATGGTGGGGTTTACATGGTCTCACACACTGGGCTTCCTTCTATCGGAATGATCAGACAAGAGCAGGGAGAGCTGCACAGGGCAGGAAGGCGGCTGCGGGTGGTGAGCAGACACCACAGTGGTGGGGGCGGGACTACATCCTGCAGCCGGGGAGGGCCCTGGGGACATCAGGTCTGACCAGGATAAGGACGGGGACTACACGTTATCTCCTTTTCAATGCACAACCCCCTTCTGATGCTCTCTATAGGCATAAAAATGTTTACGGATCTTAATTCTGGCTCTTGTGGCAAGGTTTCCTGTACAGAAATAGCCCAAACAGGTTCTGTGCTACTTTGAATAAAAACTGAATGATGTTTCCCCTTGACTTTGGGACCTGAGTGCATTACCCCTGTTTACTCACTTGGGAAAGCTGACAGCTGTCCCCTTGCATGTGCAAACTCTCCTGCCATCTCCAGCAAGGGTAGCTCGTGGGGGTCAGGCATGTCAAATGCTCCTCCATTCACACACTGGCACATACAGATGCTCAAGAGGCCAGTGGGACTGGGAGGCAGAAGGCAGGCAGGACTCTGCCCCACCTCCCTGCTCCTGGAGAGCTGCACCTGCTGGCTGGGTCCCAGCTTCCTGGCAGGAATCATGGAGCAAGATCAGCATTCAAACCACTTGCTATAAGGACCCCCAAATCCCTCTTCCTAACTCCTAGGTGGCTACCCTTCTGTCCCCAGGAGTGCTTTGGCCCCTGGTCAGTACTGCCCTACCCCAACAGGCACTATGTGAGGTCAGGGGGGTGTAACTACCCACTCTATCTCTCCACTCAGCCTCATGAAGGAGGTCCTCTGACCCTGTGGGGCTCACACAGGCTACTGCTTGAGCAAAGCTTGTCACATCAACACCAGGCCCTTCCCTGCAAGTCTGCAGGAGAGGAGAGGAGAGGAGAGAGGAGAGGAGCAGTGAGGGGGACTCTGGTGGCTGCTCTGTGGCTTCTGTTTCCTGGGTATGCCCCATACTGTGTGACTTCTCCCTTCTAGCTGGGCAGTGAGGGGACTATCGCAAATGTTCATCCTGGGATAACTTCGATTCAGGACTCCCACCCCTCAGCATGCCCCGAGCCCTCTCCAGGCCAAGCCCCAGACCCTGCATTTGGTAGCAGTGTCATCCCTTCCACGGTTAGCATGTAGCTATCCTGTGTTGTCCATTTGTCACGGTAAATCCAAAAGTGACCTGAGGGTGTGTGAGAGGGCTGACAGCTCAGCACCTTCCCACCTCAGGTGCCAGCACCTGCACTTTACTGGCTAGTGTGTAACTCAAAGGTGTGGCACACTGCGGGGGTTGGGGATGGTGGAGAAGCAGAGCGCATCTGTGCTGAATGGGAACGGATGCTGGGATGCTGCTCCCCGACAACCTCTTTCCTCCACACATGAAGACACACTGACACGTGGGCTGGGACCCAGGGTCTCCTGACCTTTCTCTAAAGCTCCTTCTGGGCCTCATGTTGGCTGGCCCTCTGGACCCCAGAAAGGGCTACTGAGCTCTGAGGGTCACCTCGCTTCTGTGGTACCGGTAGAAGCATCGCCCACAGACACTCTGTACGCTGTTGAGATAAACAATGAGGAAGGGAGCAGCCAGCCCAGCATCAGCAGCCCGAGAGGGCAATACACTTTTCAACCTGTAACGCACCAGGCACTGTGGACAAAGATGCAGACAGAAACCATGTGGCCTTGGTCCCCCGCAGTGCTCAGGAATTCAGGCACAAGAGTAAATTATAAACCAGTCAGCCAGCTCAGTTTACCCTTTATTCCCAGATGAAATAGAACTGACCCTCCAGGGGAAGAGTCTCTCCCCCACCCCACAGATGCCATTATGGGCAAAGGCCAGGGAGGGCACGTCACCTGGTGGCATTAAAATAAAAACAAACCCAAAAGACTCAGATCACAGGAAAAGTGAAAAATAGTTGAGGATATTATTGCAAAGCTTTCTTCCAGGTCTTTAATTAATAACTATAAGGGTCATGGACCAGGCAAAAGCCTAACATAATATTTATGTGCCCTCTGAAACACAGGCACCAAGAACTGTCACTCTGCCACGGAGCTATCCCAGCTGACCAACATGAACCTGGTGAGTAGCTGTGCCTAGTGGGTCCCAGCCCTGGGAGTCACATTCTGGAAGGAAATGGGAATAGGGCCAGTCTTTAGCTAAATGAACAGGTTCATGTCTCCCTGTGGAAACAAAGTTCCAACTAGCTTGGAGACAGTCTGTTTCTAGAAAGACCCCTGCGTGCTCCACAGATGTTTTTCTTTCTTTAGTTCACACCTGAGCTTTCTAGCCAACTTCCTAGGACCTCCGAGAAGTAGAAGGCAGGGCTCCAAACACCAGAACAAGCCTGGAGGCTGCAGGCCTGGCCATGAGTGTGGCCTGGCCTGCATGTGGCTGAACACGGCCACACAGTTCAGCAGAGCCGACTGCAGCTGCGATGCTGCCCGAGGACCAGTGTGGTTTTGAGAGACATACAGGAACGATGGCCTCCTAGGGGAAAGCTGAGAGTTCTAAGCCAGCAGCAGCAGAAGCGCAGCCCTAACGCCAGAGCTGGGCAGTGGGCAGAATCTGGCTCCTCCTGCCTTCTTTGCAGTTCTGAGCAAGACAGGCGGCAGCAACCAAAGCTCAAGGCCACGTGAGCGGACCATTCCAAGCAAATCTCAAGGAGACTGCACACACTCCGCCTTGTCAAACAGTTTCCTCCACTGTTCTGGACAGACCCATGGCGGGGTGGGGGAGTGGTGAGTAATACCACCAGGCATACACGCTCAAGCCAGGGTAGCCACACCTGTGTTGTGCTGAGCGGCTCCTCTCCTCTCCTTTTCTGGGACTATCTGGGTGGTTTCCTGGGACCTGAGAAAGGTACAGTAATGTACCATCAGTTTTGTTTGGAGTTGTCCGCTCTTGGCAAGCCTTGGGAAGCAGCAGCCAGGGGTTCTAGAAGCACTGTTCATGGTGCCAGACCTGAGCCCTGGCCATACTCCTGTCCCTCCCTAGCTGTGACTGTGCCCACCTGGAGGTGAGGCTGGCCTGAGACCTGTGCCTCTCAACCCACTTCCCATCCCTCTCCCAAATGCAGCCCTGGGAAGATGTCTTAGTTTTCTTTTAAATGAAATGGTAATATATGACTCTTAATAGCAGATAGCTGCACCCAAAGCAGCCCTTCAGTCCTGGCTTCTCTCCTCAAATTTAAAAACAAGGGAAAAGGTACAGCTGCAAAGACCAATACAGAACCCTGAGTGATCCTCCTGACTCAGCCTCCTCAGTAGCTGGGAGTATAGGTGCCTGCCACAATGTCTGGCTAATTTTTTCTATTTTTTTCAGTAGATGGGGGTCTCACCCTTGTTCAGCCTGGTCTTGAAATTCTGAACTCAAGCAATCCTCCCACCTTGGCCTCCCAGTATGCTAGGACTACAGGCATGAGCCGCAATGCCCAGACCAAACGAACTCTGAAAGTCAATGAGTGGTAAAAGTTCTGAACTTAGGGAAGCACAGATGTTTAGACAGGCTGTGATTGGATGTGATGAAATCTGTACCCCCCCCCCCGAAATCTAAGCAAAATCCAGTGATGAACATAAATTGTTCTAGGGAGAAGGTAGATTTGATCCAAATTCCAAAAGGTTCCTACCTCTCCTTACAAATCACACATGCGCATACAATTTATATTTAAACCATGACACTCTCCATTACAGGAAAATTATAGGAAAGGTAGAGTGATTTTCTATCTTCAAAGCACCTGGGTGCCAAGGTGGCTCCTGTCATAATGGGATGGCCTGCCACTGACAGTTCCCCTTCCTGGCCTGCCCTCCTCATCCTATCTGGGATTTGCTACAATCAAAGTTTTTTCAAAGCTGAGGCTGCAGCCAGAAAGGGAGAGAGACAAACCTATCAGTCATTTCCATGGTACCTGGTGCTGTAGGCACCGGGGCATGGGTTCTTCAGCCTCCCCTCCCCAAGGTAGCTGGCTCCTTTCTGTACCTAACTCTGTTTCATGGGCTATTAATTCCCTATTGTATGCTGGGCTCACTGGAGACAGAATTATTTTAAGATATAATAAAAGCTATTTTTATTTTATCACCATCATTACTGCTGTAGAGAAAGACAAATCCAGGGTATTAAGCTGCCCCTGGGAAACCCTAGATCAGGGGCCTGAATCCCTGACAATCATCTGGATGACTAAGAAGGGAGCTGGTAAGAGGTGGTTCTGAAGGCCGGGAAGGCAAGCATGTTGCTCATCAGGACCAAGCGCACGGCACAGGCTTTCTTCAGATTCAATACCCCCTGTGCTCTTGTCTCTCATTCATCTCATTTCTTATTTTCAGCCTATGATAATTTAACATGACTAAATCTTCACTTTATATTTAGTGCTGAGAGAGTCGCCTTCATTCCTTATCTTCCTCCTTTAAAAATTACATCTCTCTGGAAATAAATTTAAAATTTCCCGGGGGCCTGCAACACTACCTTCTCCTGATTACCTTACACCTGGCTGGAGTAGCCTCTGCTGGAGCATCAGCCTCCTGGGTTCTACCTTGATGCAGTAGAGGCCACCTGTGTGCCTGGGCCCCCTTGCCTCAGTCTCCCCCCTCTGCAGAAGGGGACCTGGATTAAAAAATCTGGGAGCGAAAGCAGAAGGCAGCCTTTAGCGATTCTGCCACAGGCTCGCAAAATACTTCAAGCCAAGCTCACAGGGCCACCTAATACTTTTTGTAAATGTACGCTGTTTTCACCAATTTTGAGAGAAAGTCTAGGTTGTGAAAGGTGTCCAAAGGGGCACAGGAAGGCAGAGACAGTAACAATTGTGGTAGCAGCCCTGACACTGGTTATGTGCACATCATGGGCAAGCACTGGACTGGCTCACTTGTGGGCTTTTCAGTAACCACGGGCCGTCCACTGCTACAGCTGTCCCCACTTCACGGATGAAGGAGCTGAGGCACACGCAGTTCTGCAATTAATAACTACTACGAAGTGCACGTGTGGGCTCCAGGCCCCCCTTTCTCAAGCACTCTGCCACCTGCCCTGGGGGTCTGCGTGCTGTCCACTGACAATCCGTGGACAGGCTCATGGTCTTTCCCATCCTCTGCCTCTTGTCCTCCCTGGGAAGTTCCCTTTGCCCGATACATTTCAGGTGCTCCATGTGTGTCATTCCACCTCGCGCAGGTAGCAGTAGACTTCCCAAGGGCAGGGTCCTGGTTGAGTCAGCTCCTTCTCCTCTATGTCCTCTAATAACTTCCCAACACCAGCCCACAATCAGGGGGCCACTGCTGCCACCTCCAGCAGCTTCCCAAGAGGCCATCTTACCTGTTCGTCTGGCAGACCCCGTGGTAGGCCTCGATGGCGTCCTCCTGGTCTACGTGCTTTTCACTGTTAGGCCAGCTTGTCCTAGCATTGATGTTTGGCTCCTAGAAGTCCACAAATTAAAAAAAAAGTAAACCTTGTTACATAAACATTTGTCACAAAATGGCTTTATATAAACAGAGAGGCATAAAAATGTGTTTTGGGGGAAAAGATAGGGCTGGAAAGAACTCAGTAGATCACAGTTAACCCCAGGCAACGTTGTAACTTCCAAAGGTCACCCTGAGAGACGAAGAGAAGACAAGGCCTAGCCGTGAGCAACTGGAATGTGCAGCAGTTGGGGGAAAGATGGCAAAGATGTGACCTTGGGTAGAGAGAGTCAGAGGACACACAGCTAAAGCCTGGCTCCATTTGGAATCCCCCAATGTCATTGCTGCCTAACTCACCCCTAGTCCCCCGCAGGGCTCATGCCTACAAGGACAGAGGTCGTGTCCTCCATACCCATCCTGCTCTACGCTTTGTCCTGAAACACTAGGAGCAAACACTGCATGGGACTTGCTATCCGGAGGACTGAGAGGAACAATTCTACTTTAGAAACAAAGCAGACAGCAAGGGGTACAGGGCGAAACACAAGGCTGCCTTCAGTTTACCTGCTGAACATCTTCACAAGATTCTAGAAACTTCTAGCTCAGTGTCCCAGGAAAAGTCATATTGAGAGAGCAGCAAGTCCCTCACCCTGCTTTTAAAAGAGACTCCAGAGCAAAAGTCTCTGCTTTCAGGTTCAAGATCCTCATGGGTACAGACGCACAGGAAAACCACAGATCTACCACACCTAGTGTCACCCTTCACAGGCCCAACCACGGGTGCCCAGCTCCTACCGAGTTCCTGCCAGAAAGGCGGCGCTGGTCAGCGCTCATGATCTGCGTCCTGAGGATGAGCACCTCCTCCTTGCGCACCTCGAGCTCCTCATTGGCCAGCTTGAGCTGGTCCAGCAGGAGGCTATAGCTGTCCGGGGAGCTGTGGCTGGAGTGGTTCTGTGTGGCCTGGTCGGCCATGGCTTTCCTCAGCTCGTTCAGGTCGTTCTTCAGCTTCTTGTTTTCTGATTCCAGCTCCTGCCTCTGGAAGACAGCCCGAGAGACAGACACCCTCCATTACTGCCTGGGCCAGGGTCACTCCCCATGTGGGCCTTCTCCCCCCTCCTTAGTCAGCCTGCTTGTCCACCAGGAAGCTAGGAGCAACCTTCCCATTGTGACGATGAAACACACAGTAAGGGTTCTGACTGGCATCAGCCAGCAGTCAAAGCTAGGGCCTGTACTTGAACTCATGACCCCAAGTAACAGGCGTGAAGCATCTGGCAGGACGCCTCTAACGTGTTTCCAAGCACATGTGGCCACGAAATGGCCATTTCCTTCCCTACGGAGATGCTGGGCTATCCATTTTAAATAACATGCTGTGAACACAGGACTTCCTAGGGGCAAAATAGGTTCCTGTACTTGTGACCTTTCAAGGTGAGGATCTGGAACGCAGGATTTCCTAAACTGATTTGTCCCTGGTTTTCAGGGAGCATCCTTTTTGTCCTGGATTAGTGTTTTCAAGAATACATCAGGAACACAGTTTTGATCATATAGAAAGCCATCTACTATCGATGCCAGTGGAGTCTGAAAAACTACCAATACACAGTATGTCAAAAATACTATTGAAACTCAATATACTGTACTGTGCTGTGTATTTTCTGGATAGTATATTCATTTTGTGTTTGAGATGAAGTCTGATAATTTAAAATCTGACCATCACACACAAATTGCTACCAGGGCCCTGGCATGCCTGGCATTCAAAATTTTCCTAAGTGAACCCCCAATGTGGATATGGCACTGGTTGTATATTTGTTACAGAGCCATAGGATGGTGGAATCAGGAGACCAGTGGATGGAAGCTTTATCTCCTGAGTAAGGAAGCTGAGCCCAGGGAGGTAAAGACTCATGGCAAGGTTAGGCGCTGATCTGGCACGAGAGTTTGGGACTCCTGACTCCTGGTGCAGGATCCTTCCCACTACTCCACCATTATGTGATGATATCTAGAAGACTAAGAATTATGCATGGCAACAACGATTCTGCACATGTGATGGGGCCCCTGGGAGAAGTAAGAAATATTTTCTGACTAGTGATGAGCTCAAAAGCCTATAGTGAGTCTATTCACTAAAGTTTAAGAGTAAAAGATGGACCTAGTGCCTAATTTGCCTTTGGCAGCCGAGTGACCCCAAGGCCCCAAGGTCAGGTGTGTTGATTTATCTGTTCTAGAGCTTTGCCTTCTGTACTCAGAGAACACGTACTTTGCCTTATAGCATCAGAGGGACATGCACAGTGGGAGCTGATTTGGGCTGCCTAAAAATCTTAGTTTGCACTAACAAAATAATACTCATGAATGGTATCATGGTTCCCTGAAGGTCTGGGCTGGGGCTGGGCCTGGTGAGAGAAGCACCCCAGCCAGCCTCATCAATACTGTCCTCCCTTATAGTAGGTGGTTGTAACCCCAGGGGTTCCAGGACCAGCCTCTGTGACAAGGCCCACAGGTTAGGCCAGGATTCATCAGAGAAAACAATGCAAACACCACGTCTTATACCCTCAGAATCGTGGCCTATGTTAACAGAAGCAGAGTGGAGTGGTTATTTGGAATTGTGACATTTTCAGACAAGTCATGACCTGTGCAAAAGTCATATTTAGGGAGCCTTTGATGAGCCCAGCTCCATGCTGGACAGTAGAGTTGAGGCCTGTGGAACAAAGTTAGGGCATGAATGGGAGAAGTTTCTGAGGTGAATTTTATACAGAAGTCTGGAAGGTGGTACTTCATGGATAGAGCACACCAGTGGTTCTCAGACTTGAGCACACAACAGAATCCCTTGGAGGGGTTAAGTCAGATGGCTGCACTCACCCCAAGCTTCTGAGGCAGGACTCAGCAGGCCTGAGAATCTACATTTCTAGCCAGCCCCGTTGATGTTGGTTCTACAGTCCCAGATCTGCTCCTGGTGAACTTTTGGCAAGACCATCTTACTAGTTCTAATATGTGCCCCTAGGCGCCTTACCTTCAGACTATTGTAGGCCAGATCTGCATCTGGGTCCAAATCTACGTCATTCTGTGGTTGTTCCACCTGCACAAAGAAACAAAAAGGTAAGCACGAATGTTGAAGAAGATACTCCATAAAAGTATCTACAACCATAGGCAAACTTGCCCGTTCTGCCTATGCATAGATGTCCAGCACCTCCAGAAGTCCATTTCCTTTCCACCTCCAAAGTGCAGCTCAAGCCTTCAGGCTATCAAGAAGTGCTCTGTAAACAATTCCCACCAGCCCTCACTCTTGCAACTTTACTTACAGGATCCCCATCAACTCTTGTAAGTTGAACATAGATAACGTATGAATTGAACTGTGCCCCCCAAAAGGTCTGCTGAAGTCTTAAGCCCTGGTACCTGTGAGTGTAACTTTATTTGCAAGTAGGGTCTTTGCACATGTAATCAAGTTCACATTAGGTCATTAGAGTAAGCCCTAATATTCAATATGATTGGCGCCCTTATAAGAAGGGAAGACGGACACACAGGGCAGGTGACCATGTGAAGATGGAGGCAGAGACTAGAGTTATGTAGCTGCAAGACAAGGAACAGCAGGACCTCCAGCAACACCAGAAGCTGAGAGAAAGTTGAGCAAATTCTCCCCCAGAGCATGATTTGAGAACGTGGATTTGTTAACACCATGATTTTTGACTTCTGGCCTCCATAACTATGAGAGAATACATTTTTATTGTTTTTATTTTATTTATTATTTATTTTTTGAGACAGAGTCTCATGATGTCACCCTGGGTAGAGTGCCATAGCATCACATCTCACAGCAACCTCCAACTCTTGGGCTTAAGTGATTCTCTTGCCTCAGCCTCCCAAGGAGCTGGGACTACAGGCACCCGCCACAATACCTGGCTATTGTTTCGTTGCAGTTGTCATTGTTGTTCGGCAGGCCTGGGCCAGGTTCAAACTCACCAGCCCCTTGTGTATGTGGCTGGTGCCCTAGCCGCTAAGCTACAGGCGCCGAACACATTTTTGTTGTTTTAAACCATAGGTTCAAACCCACCAGCCCCTTGTGTATGTGGCCCGTGCTCTAGCCACTGAGCTACAGGCGCTGAACACATTTTTGTTGTTTTAAACCAGTTTATGGTACTTTGTTTCAGTAGCCCTAGGAAGCTAACATACCCTACAAACTTAAACACCTATTAATGAGGTTAACGAACTATGCTTAAGTTTAGTGGGGGAGTGGGGCTTGCATGTATATCTTATTATTCAACTAAACTCTACAAGCACCTTCTAGAGGAGCCTGCTTCCTCCATGACACTCTAAAACAGGACACTGGCCTACCACATAGGCTCAACAGTGCTGTCTGATGGCTGAAGTCCAAAGCTAGTGGATGTTGAAGGCAATAGCTGAAGTCACCATTAGGATTCAGCTGAGCCAATGTTATAAGTCTAATAGCTGTTAAATTGCCTAATGAGAAGGAGTAGAAAAAGCTTCATACAGTTAACTGCTGGAGTCATTTCAAGTAATGGGCAATGGTCTCTGAATAAGATCGATTTTTAAAGCTAAAAACTGACAGAACACTTAATTAGATTACCTGAAAGCTGGTAACGTGAAGTCCAAGGTAAGATCACCAACAGCCAAGGATGGGTTAGGTATGCCCAAGGCTTGGAGATGGGGCCAGGACTTAAGCATCTCCTGCAGCCCCTTCCAGATGAAAGACATCTATGTTGTTACCAGCCTGTGACCCAGGGGAAGACCTCTCCAAGATACCAGTCTCCACTTTGCCTCCATTATCACCAGTGGTGCAAGGGGATGGGACTGTGCAGGGTAACACTCAATCTGCTGCCGCAGTCAGAGGCCAGCACTTGTGCTCTCTGTAGATGGATTTGCCACATGACCATGGATACTCACTGGCTGTTAGGTACTCAGAAAATGGAGATCCTTTACTCAAGCTCAAGGGGCCGTGAGTGTAAGATGGGCAATCCCCTGGAATCACCTTGGTGTTCAAGGTGACTTTGCCAGGTCCATAAAATGGAGCTGGCTGGTTGAGAGGTCAAACACACAGACTGCTGGCTGTCAAACGGGCCTGTCTGCCATTCCTCATTTAGAGCACGGCCTCTCAGGGCCATCTCTCTCTAGAAGAAAACCCAGGTAGCTCAGGATTCCTTTTTGGGACCAATTGTGAATCTCAGAACTTGACTTCTGAAAACTCGATTTCAGGTCCTGTGGAGGGATTTCATATCTTTCCCTGCCCCACTGCCTTTTTAACTAAACCACCAGAAACAAGGCCAATCTCCTTAAATAGACACCTTCAAAACAGGACAAAACTATCATCCAAGCCTACTGCTTGAACTCTTGATCAGTGGCTATTTTGAGAAAGGAGATACTGTTTTTATCTGGTATCAAGATAAACAGACGTTCTATAGCCCAGATTCCAAAATTTGTTGGTACTTCTGTGCCTGGGAACCTGAAGAATGAGTCTTTAGCCACAGCCGGGCAGGCCAGGAGTGTCTGCTCCAGGTACTGTCCGATGCTGTCTGCACGGCCTCTCATAAGCTTGATTTGCACTTGCCTGTCCAGCTAGCTTCCCTTCTAAATTGAATGAGTCATTTATAAGCCTAATCCTTTCACTTTCCATTCTGAATCTAATCCATCTGAGAGATTTAAATCCCTCAGCAAGATTTATTTCCCCACTCACTGCTCAGAGAAAAAAGCCCAAGACTTTGCTAGTAATACAAATCACATTTGATTAGAAAGGGAACACTGGTGTTTCAAAAGGGAAACTGCATGGAGGTGGGGGCTTAAGATGTGGGGTGGGGTGGGGTGGGGTGGGCGTCAACCCTCCCAACCAGCAATTCGAGCCTGAGAGCAGACCCACTGCCAAACTCGCTATGAGGTCAGTTTATGCTATGGTCAATGTCAGAAGTGGCCTTGTATCCCATTAGAAGTAGCCCTGTCCCTCCAAAGAAATACAAAGTGGTTCTTATCACCCTAGCCTTACTATGTTCAATGGGCTCTTTGAATTTCTACAGCACAAATCCATTTGTACTTAACTTTGAATTTATTTCAGCACTACCAATGTTTATTTTTACTTTTCACCTGTGTTACATCTGGTACTCTCAAACTGGATTTTAATTTCCTCAAATGGCTGAAGATTTCTCTTACATCTTTTGTCTCCTCTCATTTAGTAAGTGTTCTGAGTGTCTCCTACAAACCTGGCATGGGCACAGTCCTGAGAGAAGCACAGGTGCCCAACAGGTCATGGAGAACAGGCTGTTGATAATGTGGCTTGCGGTGAAGATGCAGCCACGGGAGATGAGGACACGTGATGCCCAGTTGGTGTGTTCCTGACCTGCCGGGCCTAAGCTCAAGCCTGTGCCAGATTCCAGGTACGAGAGAGCAACAGGCTTTCTCTGCCAAAATTTGATATCTGCTGTATCATTCATACTTTCATCACATACCCCAGTCCCTGTCATGAGCCCCCTCTTTGTATGCAGTGACAATGCCACAGATCTCCTCCCCTAGTTTCACCCACATGCAAAGAGGGGGCCTCATGCCAGGAGGGCTGCGGGTGCGATGAAAGCCCAGCTGGATAGTGTGGGTCACTCAGAGAAGACTTGATGTGTGACTCTGATACAAGATGAAGCAGCTCTCTGGAACCAGAACCAATATAATCTCATGTGGTCACACCTGCCCTGTGAGCCCTGGTGCTAGGAGCTAAGTCACCCTCTCATCCGGGTACCCCGGGTGCCGTGGCCCCTTTGCGCACCTGGACTTTCTTGCTATCCTGCTGCTCTCTCTTCTCCAGTTGCACCTGCAGTTTCTTCCTCTCCTGCTCCAGCTCCCGGACCCTCTTCTGCAGCTTCAGGAAGACTGTCATGTCCATGGCTGCCTTCTCCAAGCCAATCTCCTTCAAAGGAAGAGAGGGAGGAGGAGGGAAAAGGAGATTGTCTTAGCATAACCACCTTAGGAAACACACAGCACTTCAGGGCCTACCTCCCTAACATCAGTCTGTGTCTCAAATACAAAGCCAATGCCAACCAACTATCATTTCTCACATCAGAGCTGGTGCTCTAGGCTCATTTTCTGTCTGGATAATGTCTTGAGTCTTAGCAGCCATTTATATTCTTCCTGTGTGAGCCACTTAAAATGACTGATCATGTTCTCCAAGAACAAATGGGTAAAGATACAGCTACTTTTTTTGGAAGTTAAGAGCACTCACTTTTGGAAAATGGTCTCACACCAGAGAAATCATACAACTTGAGACAGAATTCTTTCTGATGAAGAACTAATGCCATTTCCAATAACTGCAGCTGTACTGTCGGCCACCAAGTGCTTGTACCTTGAAACAGAACATTTGCCCTGTCCTGGAACTTATTTATCCAATAGATCCCAAAGCCTCAGTTTCCTCAGAAGATCAGCTTGCCCTCCAGGGCTCTCTAACATGTGAGGATGTGTGTGCAATGTGCACCTGCCCGTGAACAGGCAATGTGTCTGAGGATATTCACACAGATTTAAACACATACATCTAATTGTGATAATTTAATGCCACCAGCATTTCATGAGCACTTTGTGCTCAGCCAGCACTGGACTTAGCTCAGCTCTCTCGACGAGCAGGGCCCCATGATGGTAGTGCTTCTTTCTGTATGTAAACAGCCACAACACAAACACTGGGGGGTGGATCTAGAGTTTAGGCAGCCCACAGCCTCTAGGGCAGTGGTTCTCAAACTTCCTAATGCTGTAGGCCCTTTAGTACAGTTCCTGTGGGTCACAACCCACAGGTTGAGAACCGCTGCTCTAGGGGCTGAGACTTAAGGAGACAGCCACACAAAACCAATTGCCTATTTAAGGCTTACTAAGCGCACCCAGCAAGCAGCAAGCTACACAGCCGTGCAGGACAGAGATCAGGCCTTCAGTCCTGAGGAACTCCTCTTCCCTCCCTCAACCTTCCGCTCCATCACCATCTCTATCACCCTTTTTCTTTATAGCAGTACCTGCATTATATCACGCATTTCTTCCTTAACTGCTTATTATCTAATTCTCCATCAGATGAGCTTCAGGAGGGCAGAGACCTCCCCTGGCTCAGTTACCACCTAGTGGTGGTGCCTGGCACAAAGATAAGGCTCAAGTACACTTGTTTTTATAAACTGGCTCCCTTCCATGTCTATCTCCAGGTGCTTTATTAGGGTTTTTTTTTTTTCTTTATAAGGTTTTACGTGCTTTTGATTTTCTTCTTTTCAAATGCCAGGGGAAATAATTGACAAAATTACACACAGACCACAAAGCCAATTGTGTGGTACAATTACTGGACTCCAAGAAGCTATTACTGAGAGACGTGGTGACCCAGCATACTTCATTGCAAGCTGTTCTCTGGGTTTCCCCACCTTCTAAGTCAGGGAACAGTACTCTCATGTGACCACTGGTACTACTCCATGTACTGCGGTACTAAACGGGGATGATAAATTGAATCTATTTTAGTGACTTAGCTCTTTCTTCTTAGGCCAGCCATTTCAGCTCTCTGCATCAGTTTCTCAGTTTTTCAAGAGAAAACAGGAATCTACCCTCTTCCCTCCTTTCTTCCCTTACTTTGCATAGTAAATGTTAACTCCAGGGTACTGCTTTTACATCCACTGCAGTCCAAGCGATCCTGCTCTCAAAAATTAGTCCTTGGGCACTCTGGTCACTAGCAAAAGAATAGTAAATCTCTCCCGGTAGCTCTATTCCGGGAATAAGCACCTCCTCTGGTTGAGGACAGCAGTCAGGAGCCTGCAGTACCTACCTCCACCTGCTGGAGCGCATCTTCAGCGTCTCCAATCTCAGACGTGGAGACGGAGGGGTAATTGGAGTCTGATTCTAAGCTACTTTGGTTAGATGGGTTCCGCCTGTGGCCTGAAGTTTGCTGTTTGAGGAGAAGAAGGTGACAACACAGAGCAGAATAACGTTAGGAAGACATACTTCTAAAAGACCAGCAGGCCCTGAGAGTTAGCCTTCAGCCTTGCCTATCTACTAGAACAGGTGTCGCTGCTTTTTGGAATGATGGCTTATTAGAGCTTGTCCCACAGAACATTCCACCTACAGTGCTTATAGACCTCCAGGCAGCTAGTCCACACCATGACGATTAGAAGAGAACACAGCTCCACAGTAAGGACTAGTTCCCTTGTCTCTTAATGAAATGCAAATCCATAAACCTTAGGCCAATTTCTAGGAAAAGTCTGGGGAAACAACCTTTCACTCTGGTCTTGCCTTTGAAATCCACGTTTAGCTACCCACCTTCCTCCTGAAAATAATGTTGCAAACCTGCCCTCCAGTGGCCCCCTTCATTCAACTTGTACTCCAGTTATGCTCACAAAAATTGTAGCATCATAAAAATAGAGTTTACCATTTAATAATGTTTATTTAAAAATACATTTTTTGGCATTTGATTTGGTTTTCAGAGCAACAACTGAGTTTAGTAGAATTTTAGATTTCTATATATGCTCCTATTCAGCTTTTCTTCCTGGCTTCTATGCAATTAACTTATTCTTTCTTGTTTAGATATGCATTTCTGAAGGGAATATTTATACGGAGTAAAAAATAACAAATCCTGAAAAATGTGTTCCTTGATTCTATTGCTTGTTAAAAAAGAGAAACCCTGAAATATCATAAAATTATTTCTACATATACTATTAATACATTTCATCACAGGTTAGGAGACCTGACCCCAAGTCACCTGTGTGCCTCTCTGCCAGGCACACTAAAGAAGCTGAGATCAGAACTACCGTACACCATTAGTATTTCAACACAGCAATTGGTCCTGAACAGGAAACAAGGAGAGATAACATACATTTGGGTGGAATTTCCTTAACTCATAACTTACTACTTTTTAAGACTGCAAAGTTGGGAAAGGAACTATTCTTAGGAAGGAATAATCCAGCCCAGCTACTTCCTTGTATGAAGGAACCTCAGCGGGACCAGCAAGAGCAGGTGCTGTAAGGCAACACCGAGCTCACAACACACGCCCTGAGCCCCGCCCTGCATTGTGGGAGAGCAAGGGTTATGAAGGTGGGCGGGGCCCAGGGGCTGCCCTCCTTGCCTTTATGATGGTGAACTCATCCTGAAGGTTGTCGAATCTCTGCTCCAGCAGCGAGTATTCCTTCACGAGGTTCTGGTACCGGGATCGCTCCTCCTCCAGTTCTTTCTTCATCAGGAGATTTTCCTTCACAGAGTTCTGGGCAAATTCATCTGGAAAGCAGGCACGCCAAGCTGCAGATTTTCTGGATGGATTCCCTTCACCCGTATTGACTCTCAGCTCTCACTCATTTCTTGGTAAAAGGCTGCCCCAGGACAAGTTCCCCACACAGGCACTCAGCGAATCTGTGAAGCTCCTCCCCTGCTGCAAAGAGGACTGCTCTGTACTCTGGTTTGAATCTCCATAGTGGGGAAGAGAGACAGACCCTGCTCCCAGGACGTGGGGAGGGAGGAGTCGGCAGCACATGTGAGAACTTGCTCAGTTAATGCGCCAGCTTCCCTTCTAACTGTCACAGCAACTACTGCCAGTGTTCCTGGAAGAACCAAGGTTTATTCCACGGGTTCCTTCCTATTCCTGATCTTACAGGTGCTTGGAGCACAGGGAGATTTGGCCGAATGTTTGGTTGGGGGAAGGCAAATAGACACTATGGCTGGGTTTCTTCCTGCCAAAACTTATTATTCATACTAATGGAAAAGACATTTTTTTTTTTTTGAGACACAGTCTTACTTTGTTGCCCTCAGTAGAATGCTGTGGCATTATAGCTCATAGCAACATCAAACTCTCAGGCTTAAGTGATTGTCTAGCCTCAGCCTCCTGAGTAGCTGAAACTACAGGCACCTACCACCATGCCCAGCTATTTTTAGAGATGAGGTGTCGCTCTGGCTCTGGCTGGTCTTGAACTCGTGAGTTCAGGCAATCCACCCGCCTCTGCCTACCAGAGTGCTAGAATTATAGGCGTGACCCAATGCACTCCAGCTAAAAAGAAGACATTTTTAAAGGGAAGTTGAAAACCAGTTTGTTTTCAATGAGATGTGATACTGTGGACTGAAGTCACATGGCTCAATTTTCTCTTGACATGACTCTGGGGATGGGAAAGGGATTTGCAAAGGTCATGCTGAGCTGGGGCAAAGACTCGTCCTGCTCCTCTACAGCTGAGTGGCATACATGGGGACTGACGGCAGCTCAGGAGCTGGCAGGTGCTTGAGAGGGGCAGACTGGGGTCTGACTCAGGACCCTGCCCTCAATTAGCAGATGACCCCCGTGCCCTGTACAAGAAAACCATCACGAGTATTATGGGTATGAAAGATAAATGTAAAACACAGCAATCCCCATAGCTCCTGAGCGCTCACTGTGTGGTGAACACGTCGTCCTGAGCATGGCAGCTGAAGCATCTTGCTTACTTCTCGCATGAGCCTTCTGAAGTCTGTGCTTTTATGTCCATTTTGCAGATAAAGAGACTTAGGACCACCTCACAGCCACACGGTGCTTTGAACACAGCTCTCCTTGGTTCCAAGCCCCATGCCTTGCATTGCCCATTACGCATGTGTCTCACCTCATCAAATTCTCGAAAGTGAGTGTCACAAGACCTTAAAGATCACCATTCCTTTTTCACTGACATCTATCAAAGCCCTTACTCCACTGCAGTGCCTTAACTGTGCTTGCTAGGAGTCTTCGGGAGAAAATTAGAAAGAAAATGATTAAAACCCCAAACAAAACTCAAGCGTTTGTGGTACTTACCTTTAGACTGGCACAGGATTTGGTTGTTCAGCTGTTCTTTCTCATCTTTCAAGAGAGCATTTTCTTGCTCTAAGTCTGCAACTCGCTGGAAGAAAGCACAATGGGGAGAAAATGTTCTGTGGGAACACAGGCAAAAGAGAGGCTTCTTGTGCCGGGTTTAAATTTTAACTGGCTAATGTGTAAATGCTCTTTATGATTAGGAAAGTTGAATTGGCCAAAGCTGCTTTCATTTTGAAAGAAAAATTGTATACTGAAAGAAAAATCCTAAATAAGATAGTTGAGTGCAGCACTATTTAAATGGTCATCTGACACCCATAAAAATATCATGAAAAGTCCACTGCAAGCTTAAATGCCTTATTGAAGAACCTACAAAGAGAATAGGGTTTTGTGTTAATTGTATTTGTTTGTCTGTGTTGCTAAATTTTGAGCTCTCAAATCTGAGTCTTAAAGAAAGCCAACATTCACCATGAACAAAGCATCTCTGGTCTTTACCCACTTGCCTTTCCCCATCCTTCTGGACCCAATGTGGTCCAAATTCTGGGAAATGGAAGGAGACTTGTTATTGACACAGAATTATCTGATCTAGTGTTTGGTTGCTGAGGTCATTGCTAAAGAAAACCAAAATGAGGTGAATATTTCAAAAGAAAGAAAAGGACAAAATTAAAGAAAAATCATGGCATGTTCAAAGGACATTTAAAACAGTGTGAGGTAAATTTTTAAAAATGAATTTTTTTTTGGTATTTACTATGGCAGCAACTATTCATATGGATTTTTAAAAATGCAATAATTCAGACGTGTTCTAAGAGAATTTGAAATTATTAGTTGGTATAAAGGAGGATGAGAAAAGGTATATTTCTTTTATAACACGGGGACTAAACTACAATTGATCTGTGTTTGGAGTCCCTAGAGATTTATTCTGCAACTCTGCAGGAGGTGAAGAGGTAATTTCCCCCACTAAAATCACATCCCCACCTTTGTGACATAGAAGAAATAGTTGAGCACTGTGAAAACCAGGCGGGGAGAGAACGAGGAACGTGAGTGAGGGCCCCTCAAAAAGTTAAGCCACAAGATTTGCTTGATGGCTGAGCCATCACCAGTTCCTACAGGATGAACACCTGTGATCACATCACGAGTGTAGTACGCAGCACGATGATGAGCATTACAGCCACACAGATCCGGGTCTCTATAAACTTCAGCTTCTTTGTCTGTGAAACTGACACCCAAAATTCACAGGGCTGCTTTCAGCGTTAAATGAGACGGATGTATGTGAAGTACTAAAGCAGCAGGGATTACGTACAGCAGGTGATTAATGTATGTAGATAGCTCTGCATTACCTTTATTAGGCACTAATGGAAACATTCTTTTAAACCATTCCACCACTTACCAAAAACTAAAGAATATCTGTTCTTCATAAAGTCTTCCAAAAAATAGAAGAGGGAGCACTTTCCAGTTCATTCTAGAAGGCCATTATTATTCTGATACCAAAACCAGAGAAAGACATTAAAGAAAAACAAAACTAGAGACCTGTCTTAGGAATATAGATTAAAAAATCTTCAACTAAATACTAGCAAGTAAGTGCTCATGATAGAAACACTCAACAAACGAGAAATAGAAGTGAACTTCCTCAACCTGATAGAGGGCATCTTAAAAAGTCCATAGCTAATACCGTCCTTTATGGTAAAAGGCTGAATAACGCTTTTCCCCTAAGATCAGGAAGAAGACAAGGACGTCTGCTCTTGCCACTTTGAGTCAACACTGTACTGAAGGTTGTAGCCAGGGAAATAGGCAAGAAAAATAAAAGCATCTAGAACAGAAAGGAAGAAGTAAAACTATATCTGTAAATGACACAATCTTATATGTAGAATATTCTAAGAAATCCACTTAAAAACTCTTAGAACTAATAAAAGGGAGTTCGGTTTGCAGGGTATAGATCAATATCCAAAACTCTACTATATTTCTACATAGTTGCAATAAACTATCCGAAAAAGAAATAAGAAAACAATTACATTATAATAGTATTGAAAAGAATGAGAGAAACACAAAATGTATATTCTGAAAACCACAAAACATTGCACAAAGAAACAAATATCTTCATAAATGGAAAGACATGCTGAGGTAATGGATCAAAAAGACTTAATGCTGTTAAGATAGCAACACTCCTCAAATTGACCTACAGATTCAATGCAATCCTTATCAAGATATGGGTGGCTTCTTTGCAGAAACTGATAAGCTGATCCTAAAATTCACATGTGATACATAGTATACAGGGATCAAGGATAGCCAACATAATCTGGAAAAAGAAAAAAGCTGGAAGAATCACACTTGTAAATTTTAAAACTTACAAGATACAGTAATAAAGACAATGTGATACTAAAGACTGATGAATGGAATAGAATTGACTATCACATTGACAAATGCTTTTTGACAAAGGTACCAAAACAATTCAATGGGAAAAAGAATAGTCTTTTCATCAAAAGGAGGTAGAAAAATTGGATATCAACATGTAAAAGAATGAAAATAGATGATATTTCGCCATTTTAAAATGCAGGCTTAAATATAAGAGCTAAAACCATAGAAGTCTTAGAAGAAAACATGGGAATAAATCTTGGTGACCTTGAATTAGGCAACATTTTCTTAAATACTAAAAGCACAAGCAACTGCATTAGAAAGAAAATTGAACCATCAAAATTTAAAGCTTTTATACTTAAAACCTTTAAGCAAGTGATGAAGACAACCCATAAGATGGGATAAAATATTTGTAAGTCATATATCTGATATAAAAAACACTTGCAACTAAACTTTTACTGTTGAGACAAATTGAGACAAACAATCCAATTAAAGAATGGGCAAAGAACTGGAATAGATATTTCTCCAAAGGAAATATATAAATGGCCAATAAACACAGAAAAGATGCTTGACATCATCAGTTACTAGAGAAATATGAACCAACATCCCTGCACACCCACTGGGATGGCCACGATAAAGACAGACAAGAGCAAGTGTTGGTGAGGATGTGAAGAAATCAGGATGCTCATACACTGCTTGTGGGAATGGAAAACAGAGCAGCAGCTTTGGAAGATACTCTGGTATTTCCTCAAAAGGTTAGTTACCATGTGACCCCGTAATGCCACTCATAGGTAAACACCCAAGAGAAACGAAAACTTAGTACACACAGAAACCTGTACACAAATGTTTGTAGCGACATTATTCCTAATAGCCCCAAACAGCAATAACCCAAATGTCTATCAATTAATTAATGAAATATTTATTAAATATTTATTAAATATTAATTTAATATTTATTTTACACAATGAAATATTTAGTAATAAGAAAGAATGAAGTACTGATCTGTGTTATAACATGGCTGGCTCTTGAAAGCTTGTGTTAAGTGAAAGGAACCAGCCACAAAAGACCATGGACTGTGTGATTTCATTCCTGCCAAATGTCCAGAACAGATAAATCTACAGACAGAAAGTAGATTAGTGGTTACCTAGTCCTAGGAAATGGGGTGTGCCTACTAATGGGGACAGAATTCTTTTGGGGGAGTGATGAAAATATTCTAAAAGACCATGGTGAGCGTTACAAAACTCTGAAAATATTAAAATAACTGATGAACTTTACGTTTATTTTCTTCCCCTAATGCTCCTCCTCTTGCTTCCTCTGCTGAGCCTAGCAGCCTCCCTTTGGGTTCTCAAATCCACCTACTATTCCTGACTCCCAGACTTGTATCTGCTGATACATCTGTCACCTGCTCCCCCAGACACCCCACAGCTCACCCATCACCTCGCTCAGGTGTCTTCTCAGCAAGACAACCTCTGCCTGTCATAAGTGAAACCATCAAGACCCCAGGTGGCTCTCTCTGTCTGCACCCCTTTACTCTGCTTTATTTTTCTTATTAGCCCATGATGGATGATTTTGTTTATCTGCACCATATTCCTCTACCCTCAAGCATTTAAGCTCCATATGAATGAAAAAGACTTTTAAAAAAAAAAAACAAAAACCAAACAACTGTTCACTTATGCCCCAGGGTGTAGAATAGTGCCTACCAGCATAGGCCTGAAAGACAAGCTGTGTGAAGGGCCATGAACTTCTAGGCCTTCTGCATCTACATGGGCCTCAGACACCACTGAGATCACAACTTAGTCTTACCTAGGAAGTCATCCTGCTCTGCACCTTTTGGGAGAAGGTGAACATATTCTGAGACTCACCCCCATCTCCCCAGCCAGATCTATTTCTACTGGAAAACTCCAAAACCTTTATACTAGAACTAACCAAGGTAGCCAAACTAGTGGCTGGTGGCTCTTTGAAGTCATGACAATGCACAATCCAACCCTGCCAGTCTGAATGCTAGGAGCCTGGGGGCTTGCTAGTCATCTTTCACAAGGGCCAAAGACCTTGCTGAGAGTCCTGCTCCTGGCTGTGGGCTTCTCTTCCTCACTCATGACAACCCTGCACCCAGCTGGGCCTTGCTCTGGCCCCACCAAGCAGATTCTGGATAATGAGCTGTTGCCTTTGTGCCAAGGGCAGCCCTGGGGGCCACCTGTCTTTCACCAGGGCCATCAAACAGCATACCTACATAAAAGCAGCTGTGCAGGGATTAATAAAGCTTTTTAAAAAATGTATACATTCCATAGGCTAAATAGGACCTGAGTGTGGAGTACTCTGGAGAGGCCTAATAGGAACCTTTAGCAGGAAAGGATGCCATCTAACTCATGTGGCTGGGGTGTGACGGCTACCCTGGACCCTGTACAGAGAGATGAATTCCTGCTCCCAGGGAATGAGACCTTGCCTCCCACAGGCCAAGGCAGGGTGGCCATGTGTCTTGGCAGTTGATACCATCAGGGTGGGATATGCCAGGTCCAGTACAACATTTGCCGCCTTTCCTGATAGAAATAGCCAACCCATGAATTAAAGATCTACTAGCAGTCAGTTTGCTCCCTGCATTTGGCTAGTCTCATCTTTTTTTAGTGTGTGTTCTAATAAATTATTTTTTTTATTGTTAAATCATAGCTGTGTACATTAGTGCAATCAAGGGGTACAATGTGCTGGTTTCATATACAATCTGGAATATTCTCATCAAACTGTTCATCGTAGCCTTCATGGCATTTTCTTAGTTATTGTATGTAGACATTTGTATTCTACATTTAGTAAGTTTCCCCTGTACCCATTCTAAGATGCACCGTAGGTGTGGCCCCACCCATTACCCTCCCTCCACCTTAACCTCCCCCCTCCCTTCCCCTTCCTTGGCCCTTTCCCAATAGTCTTGTGCTATAGTTGGGTTATAGTCTTCATGTGAAAGCTATAATTTAGCTTCATAGTAGAGCTGAGTACATTGGATACTTTTTCTTCCATTGCTGAGATACTTTGCTAAGAAGAATATGTTCCAGCTCCATCCATGTAAACATGAAAGAGGTAAAGTCTCCATCTTTCTTTAAGGATGCATAATATTCCATGGTATACATGTACCACAATTTGCTAGTCCATTCGTGGGTCGATGGGCACTTGGGCTTCTTCCATGACTTAGCAATTATGAATTGGGCTGCAATAAACATTCTGGCACAGATGTCTTTGTTATATTGTGATTTTTGGTCTTCTGGGTTTAAACCTAGTAAAGGAATTATAGGATCGAATGGCAGGTCTATTTTTAGGTCTCTAAGTATTCTCCAAACATCCTTCCAGAAGGAACGCATTAGTGTGCATTCCCACCAGCAGTGCAGAAGTGTGCCCTTTTCTCCACATCCATGCCAACATCTCTGGTCTTGGGATGTTGTTATGTGGGCTACTCTTACTGGGGTTAGGTGATATCTCAAAGTAGTTCTGATTTGCATTTCTCTGATGATTAAGGATGATGAGCTCTTTTTCATGTGTTTGTAGATCGTATGTCTGTCTTTAGAGAAGTTTCTCTTCAAGTTCCTTGCCTACCCTGAGATGAGGTCACGTATTCTTTTCTTGCCAATACGTTTGAGTTCTCTGTGGATTCTGGTTATTAGACCTTTATCGGAGGTATAACCTGCAAATATTTTCTCCCATTCTGAGGGATGTCTGCTTGCTTTACTTACTATGTTCTTGGCTGTGCAGAAGCTTTTTAGTTTGATCAGGTCCCAGTAATGTTATTTTTGATACTGCTTCAATTGCCTGGGGAGTCCTCCTCATAAAATATTCACCCAGGCCGATTCCTTCAAGAGTTTTCCCTGCACTTTCTTCAAGTATTTTTATAGTTTCATGTCTTAAGTTTAAATCTTTTATCCAGTGAGAGTCTATCTTAGTTAATGGTGAAAGGTGTGGGTGCAGTTTCAATCTTCTACAGGTTGCCAGCCAGTTTACCCAGCACCATTTGTTAAATAGGGAATCTTTTCCCCACTGAATGTTTTTAATTGGCTTGTCAAAGATCAAATAACGGTAAGGAGCTGGATTCATCTCTTGGTTCTCTATTCTGTTCCAGACATCTACTTCTCTGCTTTTGTGCCAGTACCATGCTGTTTTGATCACTATTAATTTATAGTACAGTCTCAGGTCTGGTAGCGTGACTCCTCCTGCTTTGTTTTTATTTCTGAGTAATGTTTTGGCTATTTGAGGTTTTTCTGATTCCATATAAAACAAAGTATTATTTTTTCAAGATCTTTAAAATGTGACAATGGAGCTTTAATAGGAATTGCATTAAAATTATATATTGCTTTGGGTAGTATAGACATTTTAACAATGTTGATTCTTCCCAGCCATGAGCATGGTATGTTTTTCCATTTGTTAACATCTTCAGCTATTTCTTTTCTTAAAGTTTCATAGTTCTCATTGTAGAGGTCTTTCACATCCTTTGTTAGGTATACTCCCAAATATTTCATCTTCTTTGGCACTACTGTGAAAGGAATAGAGTCCTTGACTGTTTTTCCGGCTTGGTTATTGTTGGTATATATAAAGGCTACAGATTAGTCTCATCTATCTTGCTCTACGCAGAGTAGAGCCTTGTTTGTGCTCAGGGAAACCAAGTGTCTGATTATTATTTATTAAGACTGGACACAGTGCCTTTGATACACAGTGAACCCTGACCAGGCAGAGAAGACGTAACCTCATCCCATAGCCAGCCAGCCTGTCTACCTATCCCTCAACCACCAGAATCAAAAGAGTTTGAAGACCCTAGAAAAGCAAGAATGTTGCTTCTACTTTTTCATTTTCTGAAAGAGGTGGATATTCTACTTGGTGAATATTTTCTGTTTTTTTTGGATGTGTTTATGTTCGGAGTCTGGAAAGGGCTTTACTCTGCCTTTGCTCCCAATGTTCCCCTTCCTAAGTGTCCTTACCTTTTTTTCTTGACAGTGCCAAGATTTAATTTTATTTAAGACCCAGGCCAACAAACTCCTAGGAAACGGTAGCCTTTTTAAGGGGAGGTGGGTGTCCACTGCTGTTTTGTTCTGTCAAGGAAAATTTTCATATTATAAACTCTTACACTCCCTTGGATGGACACTTGAATATTTTATGAGTTCCCAACTCATGGCCTTTAGCAGGGAGGCTGGGGAATTGATGAATCAAGTGTTATCTATGGGGACAGAGCTAGGAGAGACCTGAGTTTCATGGCTCTGGTGGGTAAAAAGGCTTTGCAAGTGCCTTATCTGACCCGGATGCACAAGCAGAGAGCTTTCTTGTGGGTCACCAATCTCAAGAGCTTCCAGTTCTAACCTTGGCCTCTTCCTTTCTGGTTTTGGATTCTACTTTCTTTTATTTATTTATTTATTTATTTTTTATTTTAAATTTCAGTTTGCTTGTTCATTCTTCTTTGTTTGAAGTACTCCTTTTTTGTTCATTTTCTTCTTCCTCTGGCAGTGTTGGCTGTTTTTGATGTTGTTAGTAGAAACGGGGTCTTACTCTGGCTCACTGCTGCTCATACAGGTCTTGAACCTCTGAGCTCAGACAATCCACCCACCTTGGCCTCCCACAGCGCTGGGACTACAGGCGTGAGCCACTACGCCCAGCCTGGATTCTATTTTCTGGTTTTTATTTACATAGAAAGGCTGCCACCCATCCATATACTCCCAAGGGTGAGCAGACCACATGTGTGGAATCCTGTGGTTTGTACGTTACAGCTTTATAGCTACATTTTGATGGGCATTTCTAAGCAGAGAGTGTGTCTTGTGATGCTCAAAGCAACACATCAGGAGGGTGGCTTTTTATGTTCCAGGCTGGCTGCACTGGGAAGCCATGTCTCACTTTCTCCTTTGCCTAATTCCTGCCCCCCGTCTGGATCCCACCTCTGGCCCCTGGAAATCCCTGGGATGTTGGAGACTTCAGTGGCTGTTGGTACTGCTGTTCTGCCTGGGGTGGGAAAGTGATGGAGCATGAGCTGGCTCTGTGAGCTCTCCTGAGGGAGTCTGCAGGAAGGAAGCAGGAGGGGAGGAGAGGACGACGCCTGAGGCAAGGCTGAGCAGCACTAGTTCTTCCAGAAGCCACCGAACACATCCGTATCATGGATACAGTCAGGTACAAGTCCAGAAAGGTCCTTAAGACCAATGTTAAAATACATACACAGACAAGGAAATTAAGGCCCATGAAGTTTTCTGCACATACATAGGACTGGGCTGAGTAGGGATGGGACTTCGGGAATCACCAGACTGCGCGGCATGCAGTCTGCCCCCATCTTGAAGTTGTTACCCCAATATCATCACAGAACCTCCCCTCACATCTCGTCACTGCTGTCAGATGCTGTACGTGTAGGCGACGTGCTGCTTCCCCTGTGGCTAATGGCTCGTAGAGATGGGGGCATGGGGACAGCAGTGTCCCAAGTCTGCAAGGGCTCTCCAGTGGCCCTGTGGGACTTTCTTGGTTAGAACTACCTTGAAAGGAGAGCAGGAAACCTCTGTATCCTGATGTTTGTGGGATTGGGGGCTAACCCCAGGAAGTTCTATTTCATGGGCGGGGAATGATGACACTGAGCACAGCAGCTGGAGTGGGCAAGCTGGAACTGTCAACACACTTGAGCTGAATCCCCCATTGCAAGACATTTCAGCATGGGGAGGGGTCCCCAGAAGCTGCCTCTAACCCTGCAGGCAGCATCAAGAGCCTCTGTCACAGTTCTGTTGCCAACCAGGATGTGGGCCACAGAGCCAGCCTGGGTACTAACCCTAGATCGCAAGAAAGATACTCGCGAGTCAGCACTGTATGACCCTCTCGAGGGATGCCACAGCAGCCAGCTGGCAGCAGAAGCTTGTGAGGGTTTCTCCAGAAGCACAATGCTTTGTCTAAACTCTGGTGGCTGCTAAGTCTGTGGGAGCCCCAGGTAAAGCCCATGGCAATTTTTCAGCTGGAAGAAACAGCCTCTGACAGGGTGACCCACTGGCCAGCCCCCGCCAGCGCCCACCCGTGTCCAGCATACCTTCCGCAGCTCGTCCTTTTCCCTGCTGTGGGAGTCCTCCAGGACTTTGCGCTCCGAGTGGGCCCGCTCCAGCTCTGTACGCAGGCTTTCCACCTCCTCCTGCAGCCTGGGGGGCCCCTGGCTCTGCTGGTAACTCGCCAGCTCCTTCTTCAGCCGCTCCACCTCCATGGTGTACGTGGAGGTGGCTGTGGAGAACTGCTCTGACAGTGTCTTGAACTCTTTGTTCTGTAGAAAGCACCAGCAGATGGAGCAGGGAGAGGGAGCAGGGAGAGAGAGGGTTATTTTTGCCAGGAAAAAGTACAAAGGCAATCAAAAAAAGGAACTTCCAAGGTGGAATTAAATCTCTCAATCATTACATGCGCGAGTGCTTTCCTGGCATCTTCCTAACAAAACTCTATTGTGAGCTGAGTAGAAATACAGAAAAACAAAAAATAGCAACATTGACATTGAAAGAATTCAAGGTACTTTCATGAGCAGAGCCAGAAGCCAGTTGGTGGTAGCTGGCTGTCTATGCTTGGTTGGACAGATCCTACGCCTGGTTTTTAAGTTGTGGGGACAGAGCAGACTTCCCAGACCTGCAGCCTTTTCTTTAGGTCTCCCTGCTCATCAACGGGGAGCCCTCCTGACTGTGGACTCGCTGGCACAAAGAGCTGCAACCTAATCGCAGGCTCTGAGACAAAGGACCCCTTCAGGATCCCTTCTTCCAAGGAGGCCCATAGGGCCCTGGGATCATTCTTGCCACCTGTCAGCCACAGCTTACCCCAGAAGAGTCTGACTCTGGAAACTGATGGCTGGCAGACCTTGTCCACACCACACCCTCCAGATAAAGCATCTGGCCACCAACCCACCCAGGCAGCAGGGGTGAAGCATTCCACCAAGTCCAGGGCCTGAGAGCTCTGTGTTGGGGTCAAGGGCTCATACAAATCACAGGAGGAAACTGAGGCCCTAATAGTTAAGAGAACATCAGCTAAAAGTGGTCAGTGAAAGGAAAAGGAGAGGAAGAAGCAGGGTTCTCCAGATAATCAAGCAGGCAACAAGCAGGCTTTGATTATCCCTCATCACTGTGGTACCCGAGAGCCCCAAGTAGAGCTAACCTACTGGCTAAAACACCAGTAAGCAGGAATCAATTATGATGTCCATTTGGGAAATTCAGCTTCACCAGAAACAGCAAGAAGGAATAAAGGAACAACTACTGGGCCCTGTACAATGCCACACGTGCTATGAGACCTCACAGCTGTGATCCGCATATGGGGCTACAAGCAGTACATTTCCTGCCTTGATACAGCAGAATGAGACAGCCCCTGCATGCCATGGGAAAATTCCCAGCTACAACCTGACACACCCTTAGGCTTGGTCTGGCAATCTTACTCTAAGGATTCATAAAGAAGAAAGCTAATTAAGCACCATGTATTCAAAAACCTAAGAAGCATGTATTCTGCTCACTCTGGTGTGGGTCTCACTGGAGGCTGAGGGTCTTTGCACAGGGGAATGGGGCACAAAGAGGGAATGCATGCTGGACTAGCCACCCTGTGACTTCCTCTCTGCTCTGCCAGTTGTCACCTCCAGGTACATAGCCCGGGTCAGATAACCAGGAGTTGGGGGAGGAAAGTGCTGAGGCATCTCCAGATGGAGCTGGAATATGGAAAGAGAAACACATGGTGGTGGTGGGTGGGGACACAAGCACATCCTACCCTGCTAGTATCATCCAGGAGGCCCAGCTTTGTTGATCCTGACACCTGCCTGAGACCAGGCTCAGGGATGTCGGGGAGTTGAGCAGCTGGAGTTGGACAGATCCAGCTTGGATCCCAGCTCTACCCTTGACTGTCCATGCACATCTGATCTAGTCATCCAACCTTCCCATGTCCCGGTGTCCTCAAGTGTAAAATGGGGAGAACAGTAACTCCTGCCTCATAGGGTAGGGTATGAAGATTTAGGATCTTGAGATAAAACGCTGAGCTAGGAGCCTGGCACACAGGAAGTGTCAACAAACATGACTACCTTCCTTGTTTAGAGGACCTTAGGGAATCCCCAGGAGAGATGGCTGAAAGTCTCTGCTAGTTGCTTGGGGTGCATGTGGGGGTCCACAAAAGCAGAACTTGGGTAACTCCTTATCTCACCATCAGAGTACCCAAAAAGCAACCATTCAGAGTCCGTGAAACTGTGACTCTGTTCTGGACACATGTGTATGATCTCAAACAGAAAGGGCTTGGGGTCTCATCCTCATATCATGGTTCTATAGGCCAGCCCAGTGCAGGGCCTGTTGTACTCACTGCCTCTCAGAGTCCCAGAAACCATCCCTAAGATGCTACTTCCCCTGCAGCCATCCCAGTGTGACAAGGGGAGGGGAAAGACAGTGATATTGATGATCTTCACACTGTGTAGGCTTAGGCCATTGTATGTGTGTAAATGTGCAAAAAGTAAGAAATCTAAACACTTCAAATAAAGTTTGTGGAATAAAAACAAATTTTTGTAGAGTTATACAATGTGCTTGTGTTTTAAGTGTTATTACAGTAAGAGTTAAAAAGTTTTTAAAAAGTTTATAAAGAAGGGGCAGTGCCTGTGGCTTAAGGAGTAGGGCGCCAGCCCCATATACCGGGGGTGGCGGGTTCAAATCCGACCCTGGCCAGAACTGCAAAAAAAAAAAAAATTTATAAAGAAGGTACAGTAAGCTAAGGTGAATTTATTATAGAAGAAAAAAACTTTTAAGAACGTTAGTGTAGCCTAAACATACAACGTTAACAAAGTCTGCGGTAGTGTATGGTAATATCCTAGGTCGCCACCTGCTCACCACTCAGTGATGCCCCTGGACCAACTTCTAGGTCTATAAGCCCCATCCACAGTGAGTGCCCTACACAGGTGAACCATTTTTATCTTTTATATCATATCTTTCACTGTGCTGTTTGTATGTTTACATGTTTAGATACAAAAACACCACTGTGTTACAACTGCCTACAGCAGTGATTTTCAACTGGTGTGCTGTGGCACACTGCTGTGCCATGAGAGGATCTTAGATGTGCTGCAAAAAATTTTTAAAGGTCATTAATTATTTTCAAAAGAAGTTCAAAGCATAGTAAGTATTTTTTTTTTTTTATTGTTGGGGATTCATTGAGGGTACAATATGCCAGTTACACTGATTGCAGTAAGTATTTTTTTTAAATTATTTTTTGATCAATATAATTTAAGGGCACTGTGGAAATTTAAATATAGGTTCAAGTGTACTGTGATATAAACAAAGTTGAAAAACTCTGGCCTACAGAATTAGGTAGAGTAACCTGCTGTACAGGTTTATAGCCCGGGAATGATAGGCCATACCATCTAGCCCAGGTGTGTAGTGGGCTGTGCCAGCTACCTTTGTGTAAGTGCATTCTATGATGGTCACATAATGATTAAACTGCCCCAAAATGCATTTCTCAGGACATATTCCTGTTAAGGGACATATAACATATGAATACTCTTGTGATCATAAAATATTAACTAATTTAACATTTACTGAGTCCCTACTAAATATACTGAATCAAATTGATTTAAAAGGCTACTGAATGACTGCTTAGATTTGTGTCATTTTTTTCAGATAATATAAAGGCTGACCTTACACACGGGAGAGTCTAAGAAACTTGACTGCCATTATAAATCTTAAGTTCAAGAGGCCTACTTACTCTACACGTGGGTTTGAATAAGGTCAGACTGGCAGAGCCGAGTAAATGGGCTACATTATTTTGACTGAATAATGTCACATCACAGGCCCATACCAGGGACACTGTAAAAAATGATACTACAAACTGGCACTGTGTTTACTGCTGAAGGATATTGTGAAGGATGTGGCTGATTACATCGGAGTGTGATAGCTCACACGGGGGGAAAAAATCTCAGCACCAGGGACAGCTCCACTCCTCCTAAAGGGCATTCCTCATCTGTCAAGAGCTCTAAAGCCACTCAGTTTCTGTCTTTCTACTGTTTTTCTTAGGAACTTGGTGCCAAGTTTGCTTTCTGTCTCTCCAGTGGGATAGACCAAGCCTTAGGACATGAATTTTGGGTGCTAATCTTACGTTGGTCCTCTCTCAGTTTCCTTTCTCCCTTGCTGACTCACCCAGGTGGTTTGACAGTACAGCCTGGGGCTAAGAGCCCTACTTCAAGCCAGGTCATGGTGTCAATAGATTTTTGAGCTAGAAGTTATCTTAGAGATCTCAGGCCCAATTATTTCTAAGCTATCAGCCCTGGTTGTGAGTATAATTCTCTGTCCAGTGGCGACTGTGGCCACTCCCTATGCTGCTCTGACAAATACCTCAAGACACTTTAGGGTGTGTGGATCCTGACACATACAAATCCTCTCCTTTTGGCTTAGGAACCTTGCATGTCAAGAGAAAAGCTGCCTGAACTCTCCAGGAATTACAGAAAAAAAAAAAGTCACTCCTACAGCCAGCCCCATATGCTAAGAGAATGCAATAAAACAAGCGTCTCTAAGGAGCAGGTGATGGGGACTGTGCAGCCACTTCCCTGTACAACAGTGTAGATGGAGCATGTTCTGACACCAGGTCACACACCCCACTGCAAAATGCTAGCCAGCCCCAAGGACACGCTTGGGTTCTGAGCATGAACCCAAACCAAGGGCAATAGTCTCCCTTAACTGAGGAGACCTCCCTGTACATTGTGATAGTTTCCCACCGGGCAGATCTTACAATTTGGTTAGAGGTGGCAGAACATGCTCCACCTACACTGTAAAACCAGCTTCCCACACCTTCTACTCCAGCCATGTTGCTTTCTAGCTCTGTGACCTTGGGAAGGCTATTTAACCTCTCTGGGCATTTAAAATAGAGATATATGTATTTTGAGGGTCTCACTCTGTCACCCAGGCTAGAGGGTAGTGGTGCAATCATAGTTCTCAAACTCCTTGGCTCTAGGGAACATCCTATCTCAGCCTCCTAAGTAGCTAAGACCACCATGCCCAGCTAATTTTTTTTTATAAAACAGGAATATTAATATTTATCTCATAAGGCTTGAGGGAGTTAACACACGAAACTAGTGTCTGGCACATGGTCAGGCAATACACGGAGGGCTGTGAGAAAGTGAGATCTTGTCCACCTCTCCCCTGCTTCTGGATCACACTCTGTGCGCAGGGCATCCTGCCCAGGGTGGCTAACACCTGCCACCACTCACAGATGTTTGCCGAGCCGGAAGCTTAAGGCAAAAAGCGCTTTTTTAAAAATAGGCTTTTAAAATCTGTTTCCCTTTGATGTTCAAGTACACGGATTGTGAACTGCCAGGTTTATTTTTATCCTTTCACGTCAACTCTAGAAATGAGCAGAACACAGAGCCCTGTGGCTGGAAACCGAAGGTGGCCAGCAGGTACACAGGGCTCCTGGTGGGGGGCAGCAAAGTCCACTTGTCCCTTGACTATACTCTGCCTGGAAGGGTAAGTGAAAAAACCTGACTATGCAATGTCTTTTCTGGCTCTTCACCAACAGACACAATAATAAAATCTTGGTATTCTCTGTGCTGTGCTTTTCAAAGGCGAGTGCCAGACAGCAGACCTTTCCTTTGTTCTCCTGTCCTTTGGTGATGATACCTTTGTTTCTGACTCACAGGCTGACAGGGGCAGGCACTGAGTTCCTCCACTCTGTACCTGGCCTTTCCGTCTTGCTTCCCCCATAAGGACCAAGCCTGGCAAGATGCTCGAAAGAACTCACCCAGAGCACACATCCAGGGTGACAGTCTCTTCTCAAAGGGCCTGGTCTTTTTCAAGGGCATGGATGCCGGGACATTCTATTGCTATCTGAATATTGGGTGCAGAATATTGCAGACAGTAATATTCTATTGCTATCTGTATATTTGGGCTCCTGTTCAGACCAGCTGATCTAGGTGTAAAATGGCTCATTTATTCTCCTGCCCTACCAGTATCATGAGAAACTTAAAAAATGCCCAGCATAGAACAGGTACAATAAAGCTAAGTGACCTCCAAGGCCATGCCTGGTGGCCCCAACTCTAATTTTCCAATTTTCTCCTTTTCTCCCCGTACCATGCACACTCCTGTTCTTTCCCTCCTTCTTTCTTTTCCTTTCTCAAGAGGCACCTAAAACCCTCTGGGGCAGCACAGAAGCCTAATCCTGTGGTCACCCTGCATGAGCAAAGTGATAGTGAGTCCCCGTCCAGCTCTGAGAAGCACGCTCAGCAACAATAATGCACAGGACAGGACGAATGCTTCCGAGCTGCTGGGGTAGAACCAGCGCCACCCTTGTTATGGCTGTGGGATCAGATGGACCTGGAGTCTGGTTCCACCCCTTTCTATTTCTGTGAATTTGACTAGGTACCTGATTGTCTCTGACCCACGATTTTCTCATCTATGAAATGACCTCACAAAGTTGTGTGAGGGTCAAATAAGAGTGAATGTAAAACACATATCACAAGGCTTGGCACATGGTGAGTGCTCAAAAAGTCAACTGGGGAATTGAAGGTGTTGGCCCCAGTGGCAAAGGCATCTTCTCCCATAGTGTAGCATCCAGCACACAGCAGACATCTCTGGCCACTGTCTAACAAAGCTCCTAAAACACCTGGATGCCAAATAAGGGTCTTCCGAAGGAGAGGACTGGCCACTCAGGCCACCAAAAGTAGGTGTCCAGGTGTGTGCACAGGACAGCCTTGCCTCTCCAACCTGGAAGCAGTCACGCATCCTCGCTTATCTTGAACCCCTGTAGGACCCTGCATAGTACGCATCCCTCCCCCCAGCAGGGCCAAAACAATGACTTGTTATCATACATGTTTGAATAGCGGACATGGGAAGGTGGCCTGGGGTGGAAAGACAGAGAGAATAGCTTAAATACAGCAGCTTAAAGTCAACTCTAGGAAAGAGAGAGAATAGCTTAAATACAGCAGCTTAAAGTCAAATACAGCAGCAGTGGAAACCTGAGTCTCCAGCTGTGTACCAGGCCTTTGGTATATGTTAGTGCATTTACTCTTTTTTCAATCCTATCAATCCCCCATGCATGGATAAGAAATGGAGGCTCAAAGGGGCCAAGGCAGTCACCCAACTTTTAAGCAGCTGGGCTGAATTTAGGTTACCTTGTTTCTGATTCCACAGCAAGTGGTCTTCCCACCACACAACAGAGTGGAAGGAGGGCAGGTGGAGCAAAAACCAGGCTCTGGAGCCAGGGGTTCAAACCTGGGCCGTCCCTGTCACCCATGTGACTTTAGAAAACTGAGAGTGCACGTGACTTTCTAATCTATAAAATAAGGCAGCTATCAATACTTAAAAATTAGGGGGCTGTTATGAGGATCAGACAAGCTACTACAAAGTGTGAGCCCAGTGCCCCATACACAAGTCCCCTGTACCCACCATCACTGCTGTGACACCATGCTACCTTTGCAGGGACACAGAACTTTGGCCTAGTGGGTCATTGCTGTAACAAATTACAGCCAAGTCAGTGGCTCAGAACAACATAAATCTGTTATTTTATACTTCTGCAGGTCAGAAGTCATTAAATAAACCTGGATCCTCGGGGTCTGCCCCCATGACTTGGCTTATGGCCTGTACCACCATCTCTGGTTTTGTCATCTCATCTCCCCCTCTGAATCCTGCCCTCCAGGCTCCTTCTGAGGAGAACCCCTGTGATTATATCTAGGGCTCACCTGGATAACACAGCATCATTTCCCCATCTTAAGATCCTTATCACATCTACAAAGTCCCCTTTTCCAAGTAAGGTGACATTTCACAGATCCCAGGGATGAAGACGTGGACATCTTTGGGGGTATTATTTTGCGTGCCATAGTCAGTACCTGTTCCTGCTCAGCATGGCGATACCTTGAGGATACCTGTGCTCTCTCAGGCCTGTGGCAGGGGCAGTTCCCTGAGGGAGCTATGAGTCTCTCTCCAACATGCCCCCCCATTGCCCCGCACCAGCCCCCAACTCCTGGGTGTGGAGTGCCTGACACTGACCTGGTCGTCGATCTTCCGCTGCAGCTGGACCACCTTGTTCTCCATGCCCACATTGAGGCGTTTCAGGTGCTGTGCAGAGCGGGCCTCGATCCTGAGGGCCTTCAGCTCCTGTTTGGCCTTGAGCCTCCGGAAACCACATTGGATGACAATGGCAGCGTTGCGTAGCCGCCTGAAATGCCTGCGTGCCATCCAGCCCCGCATGTGCTTCTGGATGATGGTGGCCTTGTGCTCCATGAGGACCTAGTGGGGACACCACACACCTTGTGGGTTCATACCCCAGGACAGGAGCTGGGAAACTATTGGAGGTGAGATATGGAGACCCAAAGACTTAAGTCATTGGTGGTGTGTCATGAACACATGTTAGCTGGGTTCTGCAGCCCATGTTCCCTCAGGGAATCAGCTGTCAAATTCTTGTTTTCAGCTTTGTTTTATTGGTTTGGAGGGAACCACCATCTAAACACCTCATCAAAGTTGTAGGGGGCTAATGGTCATCCAGTTGCTCTCTCCCCATTGAACAGACACAGATCCCATCCCGGTGACACTGAGCTGAAAGATGGCCTGGGATGCTCCAGTGAGAGTCCACAATAGGCTAAAGGCTTGCAAAATCACAAGCTTGTCATGTACTTTACTGGGTTTATTTTTTTTCCAAGTTAAAAACACCCAGGAGATGAAAGCATCAAGGTTCTCACCCTAATATCCTGCAAAATAAATGTCTGTGGCATAAATTAATAAAAGAGCAAGCGTGCTGAGCGCACCAGCATCACAGCTGTGAGATGCAGGGCTGAGAGCCCCACTCAGTGCTTGCTCCCATCCTGCTGCTGACCTCCCAAATGTCACCTCTGCGCTTTCCATGGAGACATCACACGGATGTCACCAGCTTCTTGACAATATGCACAGAACCTTCTCCCACTGGCTTGGGTTTCTCCACATATTACGTCGGGTCTGCTTCACCCTGATGCCTTTGGTTTTTTCAGTATTAATTTAGTACTTTGCTCTTATTTAGAAATCACACCTGCTATGATCATAGAAGAAATATCCCCTTCAGGAAATACAATTTTGGACCTCTTTTTCCAGCTCATCCTTCCAGTAGCGCTGTGTTGTACTTGTGTCTATCACATCATCCTGGCTTTGTGCTCCCTAACCAAGGATTTTAGTTTGGCTGAAATAACACAAAGAACAATGGCCTGGAGAGAAGCAGCTGTGGTCACTCTCCTGACCTCACACGGCTGGGCTGCAAGCCCCTCGGCTGTTAAATGAAGGGGCTAGCCCTGGTGATGCCAATGCCACCTCCTGCTCTCAAGTCTGAGCAAGCCCACCACGGTTGTTAGGCCCTGCTGCCGTCAGGCAGATGATTCGACTTCTTGGGACAACTCAGTGTTAAAGAGGTACAATGATACACAGCCATCCTGCCTCATGAGACTTTACAAAGGATTTGGTGACAGCAGAGATGCAAACATCCTTAGGAAAAAGGTTGGGAGTAGCCAATGGACATTCATGCTGGCCACAAACTCCTCTGCTGCTGCCTCGGTTCTGAATTTGCACCCTGAGGGGTGGCCGCTCACCTGGCGGTACCTCCTCCGCACGAACATGGCCCGAGTGAAGGCTTGGATGATGATAGCAGCCCTGTGGCTCCTCTGGTAGGCCTGGCGGGCCCTCTGCATGCGGAACTGTTTCTGGAACACCACGGCTGCCCTGGTCCTGCGCAGATGCTCGGCCAGTCTGGGGAGCAAGAGACGCTAGTGTCAGGGGGAGAGCACTGGCCATGCTCACACAGAGGACCCCAAGCCACTGGCCAAAGCAAGTCTCTCTCTCCATAGCCCTATCCCGACACCCCAGCTCAACTCTCATTGACATAGCAAGGACATAGCAAGGCCTTGGGCCTTTGACCCTCAGGCTCAGAACAGCAGCATTAGCTTCTTTCTTATGGCCTGAAAACCTTTCCATACACCTCAAACTTGGTCTGAGTCGGACCTCTTCAGTGACCTCCTGCAGTGAGGCGGGGAAGTCCCCCATGACCTTGCCAGCAGCACTCGACATCCATGTCTGCCTCACTGTCTGTCCCTCTCCTCCTCACCCAGCTTGGAGATCTCTAAGGCTGGGTCTGTGCCCCCAATTTGGCTCAGGGTCTGACATAGCAGGTGCTGGGTAAGCACTTTTAGGGGGTGACTAATACCATCTCAGGCCGTTTCCTCACCTCCCAGCCCTGTCTGCCCAGGATGCCCTGAATGTAGAATCTCTCCTGCATTCCCCTCCCAAATGTGGTGGTCCAGTTTGATACTTTCTACCCTTTCTTAAAGGTCTGTGGGATGCCCAGACCAGAGCAAGTGCGCAATTAGAGACTCAGAGTTAAATGCTAGACAGCACCTTAGAAACCATTTAGTCTAGCTTCAGAGAAGAGGGTAGTGACACCACCTGTCCCCGCTACCAGTTGAAACACAGCCAGTCCCCCAGCTGGGCTCTCTGTTATTCTTTTCTTTCTACATGGGCCCTGCACATCTTCTAGTATAAACTTCCTGCAGGGAGAATATGGCCAACTCTGTTTTATACCCGTACCACAGGGTGCCCCAGACAGAGCCCCACATAGGAGCACTCAATGACCTGATACTGTCACTTAGTGCTGCCAGCCCTGACCATCTTCTCCTCTCTATAGTCCTTGCTCCAGAGTTCCTCTCAAGGGTTAGGAGGCGCTTAATGGCACTCGTCACCTGCCGTTATGCTTAGACAGCTCATGGGGAGCACATTAGGGGATATGCAGGAGCAATCTTCTATCTTTGATCTACTCTAGGCTTGGAAAACAGGGGCTCTCTTCATGTTTTGTTTTTGAATAGCTGTTTATAAGACTCTGGCTTCCAAGTTTCCAAGGAAACTCCTATTTAGAGAGGTAACTGGTCTTCAACCAGGGCTGGGTCCAAAACTGATGCCTGCTGAAAGGTCTGAGGCTGTGCCCTCTGTACCTGTGTCAGTGGATGCCTCACTAGCCCAGTGACATCAGTCAGGAGGGAATGTTGCAGTAGTTTGTTCTGCTTGGCTAGGGCAGGGGAGTCTGGCCAGCATCATGACCTCACCCCAAGGTAGCTGCCCAGGGGTAGACAAGTCACACTGTCCCATATAGCCTCAGGGCAATAACTCACAGGAGGGGCTACCTAGGACCATTCCAACCCTAAGAACCAAACTCCGAGGGATTCTGAAATCTGTGGTATAAGTAATGAGGAAGAAAGGCTAGATGTACCTCTTTTCCTAAAAAGAGTTAATTTTTTCCTTTGGGGTTTAGGCAAAGTGGAAACAGCTGATTTGTGGCAAGAGCAGATGGTTCTAGGTTCGTGCTGGTGGGATAGGGGCAGGGGCCCTTGAACTAGACCTCCTCCCACCCCTACCAAGTGAGACGGGTATTAGAAGGACAGGCCCAGCTGCCAGGAGAAAACCACGATGTAGACAGAGCCCGACAGGAAGCACTCCGAGTGCAGAGTATGAGAGACCGGAGGGCTAGGTGAGGCAGGCTCCCTCCTCCCTGCTGGGATCTGCCACCCCCCACCCAACCCCCCACCCCCACCCCCCGGGGCTGGCCACTTGGCTCACCTGCGGGCGAGGTATCCTCGGCAGTACCTCTGCAGGGTCAGGGTGGCCCCCTTCAACCTGTGATATTTCACCTTTTGCAGCCAGCCCCGGACAGTTTTCTGGATCATGATGGTGGCTGCCCGGAACCTGTCAGCCCGCAGCTTCTCCAGGTATGCCACCTGGCCCGCCCGGAAGAAGATCTTGGTGCGGCCAAACTGGAACTTGTCGGGATCCTTTACAAGGCAGGGAGGGGAGCTGGTTGGTCACTGGAGAGCAGCAAGGCAACGTGCCCCCCAGAATCTAAAGCAAGCGGCCAGACTCCATGTGCCCCTCCCTCTGCAGATGTGCACAAACTCTCCGCATCCGTTAGCAGACACCAAGACCTACTGTGGACAGGCACTGGGCCAGGTGTCCAGATACTTGCCCTCAAGGAGCCCACATCACAGTGAGGGCATACATATAAGCTAACAAAGATAACCCTGTTTTCAGATAATGGTGAGAATTATGAAAAAATTAAAATCAAGGTATAGGAGATGGGAAAGGATGACCAAGGAGGGCGACTTGGTGGTGACTTGAGCAAAATCCTTAATAAACTGAAGGAGAAACAGGTGAGGAGGACGGTGGGACATTCTAGGAGAAAGCAAAGCCGGTGCAAATGTCCTGTGGTGGGAGCAAGCAGGGTATGTTTGAGGAGCAGGAGAGCCAGGAGGAAACACTTACCTTGCAGGCCACAGTACAAAACTGGGACAGGAACCATGGGGGTAGGGGCCAAGGGGCGGTGGGGGGAGGACGAGGGGATTGAGCAGGGGAATGACCTGACCTGCTGGACATTGTAACAAAATTATTCTCAAATGGCCACACCCCTGTATCAATAGTTACAGGGTATGAACGACCCCCAAATAAAATTGTTACAGATTGTTTTAGAACTGTAATTACTGTCTTAATTACATTGACCAGGATACCACTGGGTGCCCTTCCCCATGCTCAGCTCCAAGGATAACGAAAGAGGACCTAGCAGGGTGCCTGTGGACAGGCCCAGGGTCGACACTGGAAGAGCTGACCCACAGTAACAGAGCTCTCTGTAAATACACTGCCCTCCCATTCTGTGCGAAGACTGACGAGAAAGGAACCAGCCAAGGTCCAAGGAGAACACACATACAAACACGGTTCATGCTGGCAAATGGCTCTGAAGTAACACCTCACCATTCACTGTGGGCTAAGCTGCACATGTTAACCTAACAGGAAGTGGGTCTGTATATACGGGGCTATGCTGCCCACAGTGCGACTGAGCTGAGGATACACCTTCTCGCTTGATGTCATGGAGTTTCTCCCATGGACCAGGCTGACAGTGAGGCTGGGAAGGGCAGGGCCTGAGCCCTGTTCTCTCCTGTGTATCTGCTCAGGCCCACACACCCAAGGGTCCACAGCTTGGACATGTGCAGGGCTGGGTTGGACCTATAAGCTTCGAGGCAGCAGAGGCTCTGCTTGGGTCTCTTGGCCTGCCAGGGGCATCTCTTGCTCAGTGAGGAGGAGGAGTTAGGAAGCACAAGAGAGCGACTTGGCCTTCATAGCTGGGGACAAGCCTGCACTTCAGCAAGGTCAGAGCTTGAGGGGTGCCTTCTGCAGCCCAGAAACCAGAGTACACATGCCTCATTTCTTATGCTGGAAGAAACCAGAGAAGGGTAATCTGGTCTGCAAAGCCACTGTTTTTCCAAATGGGGATGTCTCTGAAGGCCCCACCTCTCTACCCCAATACTCAACAGCCTGAGCGCCACACTCTTTTTACCCCAGGTACTCTGAGCAACCTCCTACCATTCACATCTGCTTCCTCTAACCTCTAGAATTTACTGGCTAATCATGTATCATCACCTTTCGAGAACATTTCTCCAAGAGTCATATACGGATATAGCTGAAAGCAATCTTAGCAATCCATTCCAAGACACTCCTTTTCCTTCAGATGACGGTAAAACTGATTTAGAATGCTGAAGCGACTTGTTCAAGGTCACAATGAAAATACCATAGACGGCACAATCTGGGTCTCCCAAGGCAGGGCCTCTGACTACACTATGGCCCCTCTTATAATACTGTCCCCGCTTCCTGCTGCTCATACACACAGCTCCTCATACTGAGTTTCCAAAGATGCTTGCTAATATGCTCCTCTGCCTGCAGGATGATGTTCGGGTTTGCACGTCACCCAGTCTCCATGTGAGATCCCCTACAATCATGGCTGTCATTACACTAGGTGATTAATCCTGGGGAGTGGGCCCATGCTACACGCTCCCTCGTTATCCTCACGCTGACCACTCTCTCCAGAGCAGTTAAAGAATGAATGAATTCAGGGGAAAGATAATAGGGCATTCCTAAAAGCCTTGCAAGGGAGACTCCCAGAATCCACATTTCTCCCCAGACCTACCAAAAAGGTTTATTAAATCCTCATTGAGAGCTTGTCAGAGCAGCCCGCAGGCTGCCCCTCCAAGAAGGTGGCCCATAAATGCCTGACACTCCCTGCCGACAAGCTTCACCCTGCTTCTCTCCTTCATGTTCTCTTCTAAAGCATGCTTAGCACTTGTTCTGCCAAGTCTCAGGTCATTCGGCATAATCATGCAGAATATGGGTGTCCAGAAGACGTGGCCCATTCGGAATAGGGCAAAACAAAAAGGAGGGAATACAGGGTCTGTAGGCCAGTCTGGAAGCACTGGTCCCTACTCAGTGTCCAGAAAGGGTAACAGTGACACTGCCCAAACAGATAGGATCCGTGCTTTAGACTATGGGATGAGGCTTGTGTACGCCTTATCAGGTGAGCCATTACTGCCAGGTTTCCCATCACAATGGGCTTTTCCAGCCAGTTTCCATGTAGCCATCTGCACAAACTCACATAGTTCCTGTCACAACCAGGAACTGTACTAGAAACACAGCAGATAGGACCCTTGCCATTTATGTGTTCAGGCTGGTCAAATGATAAACCCTTGATTACAACATGAGGGTGGAAGGGAGGAGGTCCATGTAGGATGGGGTAGCCAGCTCCATCTGGGAGGCTGGGGACAGGCTTCACAGTTGGGAAGTATTTCAGAGCTCGGTTTGGAAGGAGAGAACTTGGTCAGACGGGTACAAGAGGAAAAAGGCTTTCGGGCAGAGGAAGTAGCACATATTTGTCACTGCTTGACCCAGGCAAGTCACTGTTCCTTGACTGATTCCACAAATGCCTGGCAGGTTTACTCTGTGCGTCAGGCTCAGTGATCATAGTTAAGGGGGAGGTGTCAACACAAGACACTGTCCTCTGCAAGATAAGATACACCTCTCGAGCATGGGACATAGTGGATAAGCCCTAGGAGTGACACAAAGTGCTATAGGCAGGTGCTGGGTCAGGGAAAGCAGGAGGGAAAAGTGGGCTCTCAGCTGGTCTCTGCACAGTGGACAGGCTCCACACCAGTGCAGAGAAGAGGCAGCCGCTCCCGGGGAGGCAGCCCTGGGCAGTGGCCTTTGGTCCCATCAGCTGGATGAAGCATGGTAGGGATGGAAGCTGTCTGACTTGTGTCCCTGCCAGAGAGCTTTCTGTTCAAGAAGCATAGGTTTTGTTAGCAGCCTTGAAAAAATACAGGGACAGGAGCGGAAGAGTGAAACTATGACCCCAAAGGCAAAAGCAGCCACCAGATAAACCAGGCTGCTGGCAGGCCTTGACCGCACACCAAAGGCTAGCTTCCAGGGCCAATAAAGACAAAGAACCCCAGCGCTCCACTGAGATCAGCTGACCCTGAACACAGGCTCTCACCTGAGAATAGACAGATATTAAAATGTGAACACTGATAGATGGGCCAAAGTAAAAGCCTCAAAGAGTCCAGCTGATCAACCACAGCCCTTCACTAACCAGACTGTCTCCCTGTTACTCTGTTTAAAAAAAAAAGAATTGTTTTTTAAAGGCAAGGAGGCAAGAGGGCCTGTATTTGGGCTACCCTTTTTAGAAGGCACCCTTAAAGAAACATATACATTTAGTCTAACATTCTGTACTGTCTCCAGCTACAGATGTGAGTAGCTAAGATGATGCTTAGGTGACTGTGGCACACAAAATACAACTGTAAACCCTGATCGTTGGCAACCGAGTTATTTCAGATGAATAGAGTTTCCTAGCAAAAGAACATATCAAAATTCAAAAAAAAATTTTTTTTGAGACAGAGTCTCACTGTCACCCATGCTAGAGTGACAGCTTAGCTGTCAGCTTAGCTCATAGCAATCTCGAATTCCTAGGCTCAAGAGATCCTCCTGCCTCAGCCTCCCGAGTAGCTGGGACTATAGGCGCCCAGCATGACCCCTGGCTGATTTTTCTAGCCCTTTCTTGCCCTTAAATTTTTGATATAATTCTTTTCATTATCTTCTTAAAGTGAAAAGTTTTGATGACTTAACCCTTTATTGAGGTATTATCATACTCAGCTGTAATCTCTGAATTCTTCAGCACTGTTAAAACATTTAAAGCATTGCCCCTTACAATCCCCCTGCGCCCCCCAAAATCCAAACAGCTCTGCTTTTAAAGTTCTACAGTCACAACTGTCAGGTAGGATTTCAGGTTATTTCAATTCAAATATACAGGGCCACGTGCAGTGGCTAATAACTATAATCCTAGCATTCTGGAAAGCCAAGGCAGGTGGATTGCTTAAGCTCAGGAGCTCCAGACCAGCCTGAACAAGAACCAGAACCTGTCCTACTAAAAGTAGAAAAAATAAGTTGGGGATTGTGGCAGGCGCCTGTAGTCCCAGCTTCTCAGAAGGCTGAGGTGAGAGGATCGCTTGAGCCCAAGAGTTTGACTTTGCTGCGAGCTTTGATGACTCCACTGCACTCAACCCCAGGGCAACACAGTGAGACTGTCTCAAAACAAACTAAAACATACTGCCTTACACTTAAAACAAGCATCAAGGGAGGGCCCGAGTCTGTTAGTGCAAGGGGTAAGATGCAAGCAGCACGGCTTTCCTCTCCAGAGCTCCCCCAGGTATATCAGCACAGGCAGGCAGCTGAGCCTGAGCCCCAGGAACGGGAGAAGCCAGAGATTTTGGCTTGCAGTGTGCTGGGATGTGAAACTGAAAAGAAAGTACTGTAGGTATTTTTCTTTTCCTATCACAGAGACAGGAAAACAGATGAACATCTCAGAGACATCCCCTCGATTCTCAGGGCCTTCTGGTGGTGCCGTCCAGCTCACCTTGATAAGATGCTCCAGGACAGACCTGCAGATGGCCTTCTTGTCTGAGTTGGCCAGGTCTCTCTTTTTGACCAGCACCCGATACCGGTTGAAGAAGTCATGGTAGGCCCACCTGCAGGGAAAGCAAAGGTGAGTCAGGTGACATCTGGCCACACATGAGCTAAGGGTGACCTCAGATAGCGCTCTGATACTGGGGCATGAAATGGTTCTCAGAGCAGCAAAAACACAGCCCCAGAGAAGTTTTGTCCTCCCCAATGTCTCCAAGAATTTCAGTGTGTGGTTGATTTCGGGAGCTGCAGCTGGGGATTCAGGGGCTGTGAACGTGGGGAACGTGGCCCCTCTGTAGCTGGAGCAGCAGGCCCTCCCTGGAGGGCAGCTTTGCTTCCAGCTGCTGGTCTTCTTCCTACAGAATACTGCTCGCTGCAAACATTTCCAAAAGCAGAAAAGTATACACCAGCAAATAACAAGTGACCATAACTCGGTCCCAGAGCAGTGATTTTTCAGCTGGTGTACCATGAGAATTAACGATATTTAAAAGTTATTTTCAAAAGAAGTTCAAAGCAGAGTTAAAAAAAATATATATATATACACATACATATATATATTTTTTTTTTTACTCTTTTTTTGGATCAACATAATTTAAGTGTTTTGTGAGACAAAATAAGGTTGGAAAACACTGCCCTGGAGAGAGAACACTGTTCATATTTTAATGCAGCTTAGAAGAAACCATTTTTCTCCCCAAAGAAATTTTCTCTGATCCTTGGAGCAACGCAGACCCACTGCAACTCACGTAGCTGAGGAGTCTGTGCGGTATCATCACCCCTAGGTGTGAGTGCTATTTTGGTGTGTTCTGGAGAGGAGCTTTAGGACAGCTCTAAGTGTATCCCTTGGCCTCTGAGAGGACATGTAGTGAGACAAGGGCAGTCTTTCCAACAAGCAAATTCGCTACTTTCTAGGTGGGGGCATCTGCCCCTTTCTCATTAAAGCTGCCTCATTTCATACATATGCGCATTCTGACGCTTTTACCTCAAATTTTAGGAGATGTTCACAACTGCACACAGTTAAGCGTGATTCAGCATAACCCCTCCTGTCAGGAGACTTTGAAATTTCAGTCCAAGTGCCCCTCTGAACATCAATCCAGCCCAACCCACATGTTTTGTGTCCTTGGCAGAGGAGGACAGTCCTGGCTGTCATCTTTGGAAGGCATCAGGAGGGCTACCTGCGTTCAGGGCTGCATATGCTGTCTGCCACTGTTGGTCATTTACCGTGTTGGGACTGTGATCTCCTCCTCCGCGTCACCAGCGGCCACGCTGAGGGACTGCCCAAATAGTCAGGTACACTTGCTCGCTCTGAGGCAGCAAGGAAGAGGGAGTGGGTGGTGCCCTTCTCCTGGAGCACACCTGCCTTTAAAGGGGGTCCATTGGAAAGGTTTTCCACAGAAACGAGTGCTGGGGAGTGCTAGGTGGCAGCGGGATAGACCGCCCGACAGGCAGGGTCAGGGCTGCTCTTCTGAGCCCCAGGAGCTCACAACATTGTAGTCTGTGGGTCCTGGGGGGCCTTTCTCTTCCCAGCACCCCGAGATGAAAAGGAACACACACCATGCTCCTTGCCTTTCGCCCTCCCTTATGTTCCTTCGTGAACACTTTTCTTGGTCTGGTGGCAGACTTCAGACGTAGCGATGGGTCTTTAATTTAAGAGCCAATAAATAAAATGGCATTGTTCCCCCCCCCCCACCTTTCTTTTCTTCTATGTGGAATGGCTGATTAGAGGTTGCTCTTTACCTTTTTTAAAATAAGTTTTGAGATGTAAGTCATGGACTGTAGATTTACCCCTTTACAGTGTACAACTCAATAGTTTTCAGTATATTCACAAAGTTGTGCAACCATATGCACATCCCAAAAGGAAACCCCACTCCCAGCAGCAGTCGCACCCTGCCCTTCCTCCTCACAGACCCTGGCAGCCACTTGGTTTCTATGCTCCTTTCCCTTTCAGTTGGCCCTGTCACATGTCATGGTGCAGGGAACCAGAACCCATGCCCTTCTCACAGGCTCATGGTATACGTGGATTCCTGTCAGAAGGTGGCCAGAGGGCACTTAGAGTCCCAAGGCCTCTGTTTTACTATAAAACACAGGTGTTTCCTTGGAAAAGGCAGACAATGGTTTCTTAGTCATGACACCTAAAGCACAGCCAAAGAAAAAAATAAAGCCTCTTCAAAATTAAAAGCTATGTGCTTTAAGGAACACCAGCAAGAAAGTGAAAAGATAGCTCACAAAATCAAAGAAAATATTTACAAGTCATATGTCTGACCTGGTAAGGTTCTCATACCCTGAATAGCAATAAAAAGTAACCCTTGGCCAGGCATGTGGACAATACAGTAAGACTTCATTTCTACAAAAATTTAAAAATTAGCCAGGTGCAGTGTTGTGTCTATAATCACAGCTACTCAGGAGGCTGAGGAAGGAGGACTGCTTGAGCCCAGGAGTTGAAGGCTGCAATGAGCTTTGATTGTGCCACAGCACTCTAGCCTGGGCAACATAGTACAACCCTGTCTGTACAAAGAGAAAAACTAGCCAGGCACGCTGGAACACACCTATAGTCCTAGCCACTTGGGAAGCAGAGGCAAGGGCATTGCTTGAGCCCAGGTGTTTGAAATAACAGTGAGCTATGATGGCTCCTTTGAATACCAGCCAGGGTGACAGAGGCACCCTGTCTCAAACAAACAAACAAAAAACAATAAAAAATTGGCAGAGGAGAACAAGATCAACAGAATTTCTCCAAAGAAGATAGACAAATGGCCAAGCACATGACAATATGCTCAATATCATCAACTATCAGGAAAATCCAAGTCACATCACAATGAGATATATCTTCACATCTATAATAAAAAGAATGGACAGTTACGAGTATTAGCGAGAATATGTAGAAATGGGAACACTCATACACTTCTGGGAGAACGTAGAATGGCGCAGCCACTGGGGAAACAGTATGGAAGTTCCTCAAAAGGGGAAGAGTACTCTATCACCCAGCAATTCAAAGGTATGTCCACACAAAAACATCTACACACACATTTATGGTAGCATTATTCTTCCTGGCCAAAAAGAAGCAACAACCCAAATGTCCATCACTGATGAATGGATTAAATGAAATATGGCTCACCCACACAATAAAACTATACTCAGCAATCTAATGGAATAAAGTACTGATAAACACTGCAGGTGAATAAACCTTGAAAACAGTACTAAGGAAGAAAGAAAAAGGTCATATATTACATGATTCTATTTACGTGAAAAATCCAGCATAGGGAGACCTATAGAAATAGAAAGTTAGTGCTTGCCAAGGGCTGGGAGGAGGGGCAAAGAAGTGACTGTTAGTGGCTACAGAGTTTCCTTATGGGTGATAAAAACATTCTGAAACTGAACAGTTGTGATAGTTGTACAAATCTGAACATTGTCAAATCACTGAATTGTATACTTATAAGGGTCAGTTTTATAGATTATATCTCAAATTTTAAAAAGTCAATATGATAAAAAAGAGGCCTGCGGGTGGCGTTCATAAAGTAATACATAAATATAGGGTTTGTCATTATTCCAGTGCAATACTCACGAAGGGGTTCCTAGTGCCAAACTTGCAGGATACTCTCTCTACCGCTCACACCATTGCAGAAGCTCCATGTTGCCTTCCTCCTTCCTTCCACCTGCACCCTGAGCCTCCTACGGGAGCACAGGCTCAGCCCCAGCAGTGGCCCCAGATCTGAAGCTTGCTAACCTTTGCTGTAAAGGAAGGGAAGCAATTTCTCCCTGTTGGCTCTGAGCTGGAGCTGAGACACAAAATGAAGACAGAGGAAAATCCAGTCTATCCCTAACTTGCCTGGACATCACCAAGCAGCTTGTGATTGATCCAGTGGCCAATATGTGCCTTCCAGGGTAATGGTTTTAAGGCAGGATTTGAGTTTAAGTCACCTGGGTAAACCTTGCCAGAACACAGATGTTCAGGGCTCTGTCTCAGTGCTGACTTAATAGGTGGGGCCTTGAGACTACTGTACAAGTCCTCACAACCAAGATGTGCTGCTCTGTGTGAGAGCCACCCAGCAAGACTCCAGTCCAAAGAAATGAGGCCAGATCTCCTGCAAAAGAGCTAGAACCAAAGGCTTTAAGATCCCACGATAAAGAATCGTATCACCCCAAAATAAGTGCTGTATTATTCTTTCCCTGTGGGAAAGCAAGCAAAGTCACTATGTGTGTTTTGGGTTCAATAGCGATTAAATAGGTGGGTGAAGCAGGCACTCTCTAAGTTCCATCATTCTTCAATCTTATGCTTTTTATTCCACATAGGGTTGGGGGGATAGAAGTAGTAGTGGGAATCTTTCCAGAAAGCACCAGCCTTTTAATGAAGCATAGGTGAGGTGGTGTAAAGGTGAACTGAATTGCAGAGTTGTTTGTGCAAACACTGCATATTTGAGTGGTTCCCCCGACCTTTTTTGGTGAAGCAGCATTTGCTTCACAATTCCCCTAGGACTCAAAACTCCTTTGAACTCTCAGAGAGGGAGACGGATGACTGCACAGGCACAAGACCCAGGAACCCGTGGACGAGCTTCTCTTCCCAGACAGCACATTTATCACAGTGCTTTATGCACATTACAATAAGCATATTTCTCAGCCGCTGCACAGCATTTCAAATTGAATGACACATTTGTATTTTTAATCAGCCTCACAGACAGCCATATTCTTGAGGATAAAAATGCAGACCCCAAAGCCTGAGGGCAGGGCAGGGAGCGTCATATCACAGGTGGCCTGCAATTCTGCATCCCTCCTCTGGACTTTGGTGGCACTGGGCATGCAGTGACTTTGCAAGAGATAGGAGTTCTCCTTCAGGGCCTCAGTAGGCCAGATGCAGAAAGTCTGCCTGAAAACCCTCTGCTTGGGCTCTTAGGATCTGCCCTGGACTATCTCTGGCTGGGCTCTGTGATCCTGGAATACGCATTCTCTTTCCCTCTGGCCACTGATACATGAGAAATGTAGAAAGGTGGCATAAATTGGAAACAGCTGAGCAAGGTTGCGCAGTTACTTGACAAGCCAATACAAGAGGAACTGCTACTGTGTTGTTTTCAGCAGCCAAAAAAGTGAATTTTTGTGGTCCCCTAATCTTCCCAGGTCCCACTGGTCCCATGAAGGTCTCCCAAAGTTAGGTCAATAATTGCTCATTCAACTCTACGCTCGGAGGCTAGTGCACGTTATACTTGTGCTAACACTTTCAATAGCTAGTACTTTCCTGGGAACGTAGCCCATAAAACCTCACTTGTGTTGTCTCCAGATATAGCACACACACCAATCCCCAGGATTAAGCAGTTAGGTAGAATTCTTATTTTAATCAGTGAGGTCACTCCCAAAGAGTCCGTGGTTGGCAGGTACAGGAGATGGAGCAATTGGGTTGGGTCAGAAGATGACCAGTGTGGTGGCTTCATCCTACAGCCCTGCCCCCTCACCGTTCATCCTCCAAATAAACGCCACTCAAGGTGCTGGGGCTTGGTGGGGGTGAGAGGATGTCAAGGGGGTGGAATCTCTGTGAAACAGTCCAGATGATGCAACTTTATCCCAATATAGCACTCACAAAAGTGCCACAAAACTGCAGCATCTCTTTCCAAAAGTTAATGCTCCACCAAATGGCAGTTTGGAGAGGAGAATCCTCTTTCTAACCTGTCAATGAAATCTGCTAAGGCAGGAAACACAGGAGGACATGAAGGCAGAGTTCTGGATCTAAACCACATGTGTAAATCGCTGCATTAGGAAATACCACTTGTGATTCCAGAAATACCGTCTTCCCTCTCCTCCCCACACTTCCACAATGCCTATAATTACAAATACAAAAGGTCAACATGCACTTGTAACTATCTGCTTGGAAGAAGTCTGACTCAATTAGGATGGCAGGGAAAGACATCAGCCATTCCACGAGAGGCCAGGGAGCTCTGGGCATCTCAACTCTGCCGGCAGCTCTAAATTACAACCAGGTGGAATGAACAGTAGGAGAATCGCTTTCCATATGGGTCTAAAGACTTGGAGGGAATGCACTCTCTCAGCTGCCAAAACAGAGGTTGCCCAGCTGAGGCAAAAAGCGTGACTGGTCTCCCAGCATGCTACAAGTGGGCACCTGCTGGAGAAGCCCTCTCTAGCTTCATCACGTGGCCCCTTGCTGGCAGTGCCCTGCCGCAGCCTCCCCACCAACCTAATCCTTCCTCACCCTTCAAGGCCCAGCTCAAGTGTCACCTCTCTAAAGCCCCAGTTCCATCCACACTGACACTACAAGGGAGCCTCTGGTCTTATGAGGTCCCATTTCAAGCTAGTCAAAATGGGACTTTTGAGCTCCTGCTGGGCAGGGGCCTTGATTTCCATCTTTACCTTCTAGCAACCAGCACAGGTTGGATGCCTGATGCAAGATGACAGGACTCCCAGGAGAGGAGGACCCATGAAGGCAGGAAACTGTACTCACTGGAAAAGCAGATCATCTTGTACAGCAAGGCCAGCAGGAATGGAGGCAGCACCCACTGCCACCCTGACTTCACAGTTAGGCTGTGAGCAAGCTTGGCCAGTGAATCAGGTAACAGACCTCCCTCCGCCTAAGTGTGGTCCACAGTTAACCACATCAGACCCAGGGACTTCTAGCCTTTCCTTGACGTCTTCCAAGGAGACATCATTGAAGTGACAACCTTATGCCAGTAACTTGTGCTACTATGAAACAATTCATTCTATTAGAAAGTTATTGGTGAAGTAGGTGGCTCCTTACATACTGATGTGGGCCCCCAAGGTTCTACCTCCCTCAGCATACCTCACAGTCACCTGCTTCCCTGTTTCTTCTCCCCTGGCTTGATGTGGTCCCGATGTTCATGCCTCGCCCTTGATGAGCCCTGTCAGCACCAGTTGTATGTTATGGACGAGGATGAACTCCTGGGTCTCCCTGCTCACCTCCAGGTCTCTGCACTGCACAGTACAGGTAGGACCTGCCATCCCTATGTTCTTGCACTGAGATCCTAGCAGTTTAACATGGGACATTTAGGCTCTAGTTCTGATAGATTTATTTACATAACTTTTAAACTGAACTTTTCAATTGCCTGGAGGGTTCTGGGAAATTCAGACCCATGCATGGTGACCATGCATGTTGGGATTTCGCAAAAACAAAACTAGAAATTTAGAGTATAGAAACTTGGGGTATAGCTTCCCCCATGGGGGCAGCTTCTTGCTCTTATTTGGATGAGTAATAAATATTTTATTAAAGGTTGAAGTGCCCAGCACTGTGTTGAGGACTTTAGACATATCACCTCATTCCTCACAACCAGTAGTGAGTATGAGATCAGGAAACCCAGGCTCACAGATTACTTGCTTAAAGTCACCCAACAAAGAAGTATGGGACCCAACACCTAAATACAGGCCTAACTGCAAAGCCCAAGGATTTAACCACCCAGATCTTTTGGTGAGGGGGGCTGAGGGGGGCCGGGGGGAGAGGGAGGGAATCTCAGGTCTAGTCCAGCCTCCCCTCCCATAAACCTTCATCAGATAAGCCTCCTCTGATAAATTTTGCAGTGGTAACAGGACAAGGACAAGAACAAGAACAGGAGAATGCCTGGTGACACCACCAGGGCAGAGGAGGAAGGGTGGGTCTAGGTCTGACTTGAGCACTCATCAGCTGGGGGCCTTGAGCTGGTCCCTCCTATGTTCTTGGGAAAGTATATTTTACTTCCTGACTTGCCACCATTCCCTGTAGATAGCCCTGAAATCTGGTCATGCCATCATGTCCTTTCTCCTACAAATTACCCCTTTTCTATTTTCTACCCAAAGTTATTTTATTAAAACATCAGTATTTTGGTCACGACCCACTGAACTGGTTTCCTGACCCACTAAAGGGCTGCAGTACAGAGTTGTGAGAAACTTGTTTTTGGTAGGTGAGCCCTCTCCTGGGAGCCCAGCAGATACAAGAGCCAGGAACAGGAGTGGAGCTGGCTGTCCATGGGAGACAATTTGAAAACAAGTAGCTCCGGGGGTCCTTAAAGTCCTTTTCTAGTTCTTAACAGAGGGAAGATTTGTCTGATCTGAAGTCTAGGCTTGTGGCTGGTGCTGAAAAACAGTGAGACACCTGTGATTTGAACTGAGAACTGAAAACTGAACTACTGTGCCTGTGGCCTGAGCCTGATTCCCTCAGTTAGAAGTGCTGTGCCAGATACTGCAGGGCAGCCTGGGAAGAGGATGCCAGAGCCTTCAGCCAAGGACAGCTTAGTCCACCTCATTAATAGGAAGTTGTTATAGGTATCTACATAAGGGGGGCCCCAGGATACTCTCTGTCCTTTTAACTAAGCAGGGAGAGATATGGTTCAAAGGAAATGATTAACAGCCTTCAACTTGGCTAACACAATTGTCCTGAGCAATGCTGGAACCTGCTGGGTTTTGAAAAGCTGCCTGATTGTTGCAGTTTACTGACAGTTCTTGAACTTTCTAGGTCAAATGCACATTCCTAATTCCATCAGCAACTTCCTTCCCAGGCCTAACATTTGGGAATTGGTTATGGTTAAGTTGTTTGTGGGTAATTAACCACCATATATGAAATGGTTTCTTCCCTGCAGTATGAAAGTGCCAGATGGAAAGAAGACATATACCACTGTGCCTCATCCCCACTTCTGGCTCCTGCCACCTCTTGACATGCAAGGGACTTCTGAGGACGGAAGGTCCTTGTGGATTACACCACAGGCTCTCGGCTGCTACACTGAAGCTCAACTCCAATTAATGGCAGAAGATGCTTAGCCTCTGTGACACTAGTATTCAGTGTGATTTCACGAGAGTTAGGGGTTGTCACCCACACTCTACCCCTATTTCAAACAAGTGTCCAGAGGGCACCCACAGCCTTGGCATGGTTTCAGCAAACTCTGGAGTGCCTTCGTGGCTATCTGCAAATCACAGCACAATAGTTTTTAAATGCAAAGAGAATAGATTTTCCATGGTAGATTCAATTCTGTATTCAAAGTTAATGGGGTCTATGGTTAACAAATAAATGGACAAGCCAAATGCGATACATACAATGGAGGACTAACCCAGCCTTAACAAGGACTGCCGTCCTGACACCTGCTGCGACCTGGAGACACCCTGAGGATATAGCTGAAATAAGCCAGTCACAAAAGGACAAATACTGTATGGTTCCTTACACAAGTCCCTGGAGTCCACACCCATGCCAACATCTGTAGTTTTAGAATTTTGTTATATGACCAACTCTTAGTGGAGTTAGATGGGATCTCAAACTGGTTTTGACTTGTAGTTCTCTGACAATTAAAGATAATGAGCACTTTTTTCATGTGTCGTAGGCCATTTGCCTGTCTTCACAATTATAGCCCAGGATGAAGGGGTGGGGGGAGGCCGGGTGGAAGGAGGGTAATCAGCAGGAACTCACCTATGGTACGTATTGTATTGCAAGGGTACATGTCAACTCTATTAAGAGTATAAGTGTCTTAACACAATAATTAAGTAGAGGTGAAGGCTATGTTAACCAGTTTGATGTAAGCATTCCAAATTGTATATAAAATCAGCACATTGTACCCCACAAATGTACCCCATAATGGACATAATTATGATTTAATAAAAAAATTAAGAGAAAAAAAAAAAGACCAAGTCCCTGGAGTCCTCATATTCATGGAGAAACTAGAACGGTGACTGCCAGGGGCTGAGGAAGGAGGAGTGGGGAGTTAGTGTCAACTGGGACATTGTTTTGCCCAGTGAGGAGAGATCTGGGGATGGATGGTGGCGATGGCTGCAAAAAAATGCAAATGTACTTAACCCCTAAAATGTACTCGTGAAAATGGTTAAGATGGTATCATGTGTATGTTGTCACAATACAAAATGGGGAGGTAAGGGGAAAAAGGTGGTTACTATTGATTCTGTATGTTTTAGGCAAAGTAAAATTCTTATTTCCATCCACATCCTGCCTGGGGCCTTGGTGGTGGGGAACTTCTCTGGAGGACCTGTCACGGCTAACAGCACCCAAGAGGGCTCCCTGGGGAGTCGTGCTCTGGCGGCTCTTCCTGGGACAGCGTGGCAGTGGGCACCTTACCTGGACGGGTAGCCAGCTGCGCTGATGCGAATCGTCTCCAGCACCCCGCAGGCTCTAAGCTGCTGCACCGCTCTCTTTGGGTCAAAGCTGCCAAACAATAAGACAAGTGATGAGTGGCTGTGGCTGCAACACAGAACCCAACAGGAGGGAAACGAGCCCTGGCCCCGCAGCACCTGAAGCTTCTGTACTCTCGGGCTCAACGTCAGGGGTAAAAGACAGGGTAAAAGGGTAAAAGACAGGGTAAAAGACACTGGCGGGTGGGCCCGAGCCATCTCAGCGTCTGTAGTCCTTCGCACATTCTCATCTTCACCCGGGATATGGTTCCCTGCTTACGTGAATCCCTCTCACCTTCCTTCCTCAGGCCAGAGCCTACCCTCATTTACACCCTGATGGGCATGTGTCTTAACTCAATGTCCAATGTATATGCACTTGGCATTATTATTTGAATCAGGCATTAAAGTGGTGAGTTTCAGGCCAGGAAGACTTCGGTTTGAATCATGACATGGCTGCTTACCAGCTACGTAATTTAGAGCAAGTCTCAATCTTCTTGGGCCTCAGTATAAATAGGAGTAACAGTAGGTCGTATTTTACACGGTTAGCATGAAGCTTAAACGTTAACAGCACATGAAAGCACCAAGAACAGCAGTGGTGCAACAGAAGGCTCACGTGCTGTTAGCTACGGTCAGGACAGCCGCTCAGCTAGGATCACACAGAACCTTATCTTCCTGTCTCTACAGACATGTGCACTGTTTTTACCCACTCACTCCCTACAACACTAAGCCCAGTACTGAAAACCCGATATTTATTCAAACGTGTATGTTGAGCCTGACACTGAAGGAAAGGACATTATGGGAGCTTTGAGTATTCCCTCTGAGGCTCAGGAGGGGAGCGAGGGTACAGAAGTACAACGCCAGGCAGCGTGTAATAAATCTGGGGTACACTGGACGAAAGCAGAGGGCAAGACATCGGAGCCAGCTGGGCTGAACCAGGAGTCTTCCTGGAGAAAGAACTAGGCGACCTGGAATGAACCACCATTTGCCATTTGATGACCTCCCTGCTCCATGGACAGGCCTGAGGAACAAGTGCTCCCTTTCCTTCCAACCATACTGCAGCTCAACCACAGCCAAGGGCAAGACTTCTTTTGCTCCCTGAGTGCCTGGTGCTGTGCTGAGGACTTTAGATACATTATCCCATTCCTTGTAACCACCTGTGACGTGGAGGACAGGAGCAAGGACCCTCCAGGCTCACAGCCATGGACCTGGGAGACTGCAGTGGCTTCAGTGCAAACTTGAGCCAGGCAGTTGGGCAGCTTGTCTGTCCTGCAGGGTAAAGGTAGATGTAGGCTTCATCAGCTCCAGGACCTGCGACAGCCTAAAAGGCAATCTCTCACCAAGCTATCTGACACTCCCCTGTCAATCACCCTTGTCCCAGTAGCTGGGAGCCCACCAGGTATAAGAGCCCACCTAGGATCCTGCATTTCTTTTTTTTTTTGTGGTTTTTGGCTAAGGCTGGGTTTGAACCCACCACCTCCAGCATATGGGACTGGCACCCTATCCCTTTGAGCCATAGGCGCTGCTGGATCCTGCATTTCTTCAGAAAGGTCTCGAGAATGGAAGAAAAAGTACCCAATATACTCACCCCTACTATGAAACTAATTTAGGGCCTTCACATGAAAGCTATAACCCAGTTACAATCTAAGAATAGGGGGAAGGGGGAAAGAGTGGGGGGGGGGGAAGGGGGAAAGGGTTGGGAGGGAAGGGAGAAGTGGGTAGAGGGAGGGGAATTGAAAGGATCACACCTGCGGTGCATCTTACAAGGGTATATGTGAGGCTTGGTAAATGCAGAATGTAAATGTCTTAGCAAAGTAACTAAGAAAATGCCAGGAGGGCTATGTCAACATGTGATGAAAATGTGTCAAATGGTCTATGAACCAAGTGTATGGTGCCCCATGATCATATTGAGGTACACAGCTATGATTTAATAAAAAAAAAAGAAAGATCAGGTCTGTGGTCTGCTGCCCTCAGAGTCACCTCTCTCTGTTCAAGACTCCCAGTGTGTCCTCCCATCTCTCTGAATGACCTGTGTGACCCCTACCCCACACACTCTCATGCCGAGTGCTGCCTGGGCTAAAGACCCAGAAGTACAAACACATAGTACTTAGCAAATGGCACGCCAGGCATGCCCAGGCTTAGCAGGCACCTAGCACAGGGAAGCAGGGGCACCTTTCAAATGACCGATGACTAGGAGCTGCCACTTCACCCCGGGGCACATACTGCGCCACTCGTCAGCCCTGGGCCTCAGGGTCCCAGAGAAGCTCCTCTAGGCCTGTATTCACTACTACTTCCTCTCCCCACCTCCCACCCAAGCCCTTCCTGATCCAGACACCCAGCTCCTCCCAAGTCTTCCCAACTACTCCAGACCCAAGGACATGGCCTCAGGCTGCCCTGGCACTGACACGGGAGGCACAGCAAAACACTGAATTTTACACAGTCTTGAACCAAAGGGCTACTTTAGGAATTTCATTACATCTTTTTAACTACAAAGATCCTTAGTGTAAGCGTCTCATAGGACAGGATGACACATATGTCCCTGGTGGCTCAATGGCTGCTGCCCCCTCACTACACTACCCCTAAGTCTTTCATAGGAAGCAGCAGTCCAGACTCAGAGGAAGGCCTTCAACACATGTGGCAGTGACCACTCTCATAAGGAGCTCCTCAGACATCAAGACTGCTTGTGGTCACACATAATCAGAGGCTGCCTTGGGGATCTAGTCTCCACTGTCCACAGGATCTGTCCCCTCTCGCCTCTGAGGTCAGTGGTCCCTGAGTCAGGAAGTGTATGCATGTATGCATGCCAAGTGTATGCACCTGAACAGGGGTGCTGGGGGCTGTAGGCCTCCTGCCGAGGGCTCTCCAGGCTTCGTCCCTCTGCCCAGCACAACCATGGGACCGAGTTTAAACCGCTGTGCACAGTGGTGCTGGCAGAGTACTTGGGAACACCTGTGACTACAGGTCCAGCTGAGGTCTCTTCTTCCTCTAGGACCTCCCACTGCTCCCTCACGGAAAGGTGAGAAGCTCCCTGAGCTTAAAAAGACTGTTACTCTTCCCCAGCCACTCCCCACGCCCCACTCTAGTACCCCAAGCTTTGTGACCACTGGGCATCCGAGTACTGGTGTAAGGGCTGGGCAGTGGCTTCCCCAGTGCAAGTGCCCTGAGTATGGGGCTGGGACACAGTCTTCTCTCGGGGACTCCACACACACCACACCTAGAAGCTGGTCTCCCGGAAGGAATCTGGCAAATAATTTCTGAGCTCAGCCTTAATATTCTCCCACGCTTCATGATGAGCTCGGCAAATCCTCATACTCGCTCTGTCCTCCTGAGATGGCAACACTTTCCCCCTGGGTCTGGGACAAAGAGCAAGGCTGGAGGAGAGAGAACAGGGTCTAGTCTCGGCTCTGCCACTAACAGCTCATGTCATTCCAGGCAAGACAATCTCTCTGCCCCTCATTTCCTCAATGTGAGCTGAGTACATTCACCCAACCATGTATAAATCACCGGTTTGTTATAATGAACAAGTGATGTAAAAAAGAAATGCTTTCAGAAAAAGGACACCATATAAAGAAGACAGTGCCATCATCTTTCCCCATTTACATACCCTAAGGGGATGTGTGAAGCCAGCTGGCCTTCATGTATTTCAATCTTATCTTCCAAATATTAAAGAAAAATCACCATCAAATGGATCTCCTGATCTGTCTGCCTCCCTGCTCTCACTGTAAGGTGATTAGGAATGGAAAATCGGCCTTCTGCTGTTAGATCTTGAAGGATAATTAACACAAGTCTGGACTAAAAAATCACCAACGATACAGAGGGACAAAGTGCTGACACCCGGGTGTGTACTCTCCCCTCCTGGCAGTGTGCAGGGGCCACAGAGCCTGCAGCTTGCTGGATGCAGTGTGAGAATTCCATGCTGTCAGAACTGTGCGCCACCTTCACAATCACATGCCATTTAAGCCATTTCTCTACAGGCTGTAAAGCTTCCTTTCCTTTTCCTGAGGCTCAAGCAGTATCCTGTAGTCACATCTCATGACCCTGAGTCCAGTGGGCTGGTCTTTGGGGAACCTTGCCAGGCCCGGGCCACCACCTCTCTGGATACTTCCTTGCCCCCTCACCTCTCTACCCCTGTGGCACTTTCCCAGAGCCACTGACAGTCCCTTCTGTGGCACTGCCAGTTATTTGAGAGACAGCTCCTTAAGTGTGGAAGACTGTCCTGTTGTCATTCCACCTGTCTTAGCCCAGTGCCTCATGAGAGGTATGATAGATACTCCTTGAAAAAAGGAGGCAGAGGAAAAAGATTTATGTAAGAGATGGTAACAAGGCGTTTAGCTCAAGACAGTGGTTCTTAACTGGAGGTAACTGTTTCCTATATCTGGTGGCATCTAAAACATTTTCAGTTGTCACAGTGGTGGGAATGCTACAGGACAGCCCCCATAACAAAAAATTATCTGACCCAAAATGTCAACAGGTCTAAGGTTGAGAAACTCCGACTGTAGGAAATAGGAAGGATATAGTGATTTCCTTCTCAAATAATGTCAATAATAATTTTAATCATATAAATGTTTGTACTTCTCATAAATAATTCCCATTATCTCCTTGGATTCTATCATCAGGATATTTTCTTTTTTTTTTTTGGCTGGGGCTGGGTTTGAACCCACCACCTCCAGCATATGGGGCCAGCGCCCTACCCCATTGAGCCACAGGTGCTGCCCAATCAGGATATTTTCTAATCACAATGAACAGATGAGGAAATGAGACAGAGGAGAAGACTGGCTGTGGTTAGCCAACTGGCACAACAGAATGAACCTTGAAAACATCATGACGAGTGAAGGAAGCCAGACACAAAAGACCACAGAGTGTGTGATCCTGTCTATGTGAAATGTCCAGGGAAGAGCAAGTGGTCTAGTGGTTGCCAGGGGCCGGGGGCATGAAGAGGGGAATGACCAACACCACAAACAGGCACAGAGGCTGATGCCCAGCAGGCACTTACTGGAAGGGGAGCTTCTCATCATTGGGCTTAATGCAGCGGACGTAGTGTGGTGTCGTGGCATTCAGGGTCTCCATTAGCAGATGCAGGGAGGTGCGGAACTGGGAGGCAAAAGCCAATGCTTGGTTAGTTATTTTTAACATTTTGTGGATGTATAATAAACAAAAACTCACATACTGATGGTGGTAGTAGTTATTACTATTACTGTTGTTATCCCTGTTGACCCAGAAGGACAGGGGAAAGAGCTTTGGGGTAGGATTCCAGCTCTGACATGCCCAACCTTGCTGTAATCAAAAATCAAGTCCTTCCCAGATTGGGACTCTTCATACTATATGGAGAGAGACTGTCCCCTAACATGCCCAACTCCAACCATTGTGGATCAACTGAGATGACAGATGGGCAAACATTGTGTGCGATTTCCTCTCTGCACACTGGAGGTCTGTTACCCTTGACCAGAGGTCCTGAAGCCTTGACATACGAGGCCTGGGCATCCTGGAAGTGATTGTGATTATATAAGCTGATCAGAATGAGCAAATCCACATAAAAATAGGTGGCATTTGCCATGGGCTTGGCAGCCACTCTCTTCACAGACACATGGACATAACACCCAGAGAGACCCTACAGGCGTCCTTAGTCTCCTGATCCCCAGGTTTATGAAGCCTCCTCTCCTGCCTGCAGACTCCAGGCCTCTGGCCTCCCTCACAGGTCTCTGTACCCCTGAGTGGGCCCCCCCCAGGGATTACAGTATTGACTGGGGCCACTGCCATGGCTTCTTTTCTTTCCTCTTTTGGTTCCCTATAGGGAAGGTTTGGGAGTTTCCTTCTTCAAAAGACACAGAGATTGAGTTGGGTGGCTGGGGCTGCTAATGCTGGGGCCATAGTAGCCTTCCTCTGACCTGTGGCCATCCTTCACCTATACAAAGCTTCCATCACAGCTTTTGGCCCAGGGCTGACCTGGTGGCCCACAGTTTTCTTGTGCTCCTTGTTAGAAACTTTCATGGGGGTTCTGGCAGAGCGAATGTTAATCTTTGAAGAGGATCCCTTCCCGGGTGTGGCGGTGGCAGCAGGAACGGCATCCTTATCATCACGAAACAAGTCAGCCACTAGTGGGAACTAGAAACAACCAAAGGGAGAGTAATGAAACATCTTGCACCTTATCTTTCAAAACATCACAAGATACACCCAAGAGAAATGAAAACATGTCCAAACAAGAATATGGACACCGGTATTCACAGCAGTTTTACTATGAGCTAGACGTCTGTTACTAATGAAAAGATACGGGATCTACCCATACAACAGAATACCCTTCAGTGACAGAAGAAAAGTCTGATCCTTGCCACAACAGGAAGAACCTTGAAAACATCATGCTGAGTGAAAGAAGCCAGACACAAAAGACCACAAAGCGTGTGATCCCGTCCATGTGAAATGCCCAGGGAAGAGAAAGTGGCCAGTGGTTGCCAGGGGCTGAGGGTGTGAAGAGGGGAATGACCAATACCACATACAGGCACAGGGCTTGTTTGGGGGGAATAAAATATTATCAAATTTAAAGTGGTAATGGTTATACATCTGGGTGAATACACTTAAAATCCACCAAAATGTATGCTTCCAAAGGGTGAATTCTACAGTATGTGAATGATATTTCAATTTAAAAAATGGTAGGAAAGACAACATTCCATGCAGTCCGTTAGGCCAAAACAAAACACTGATTAAACGATTCTAATCCATATACTTTCTGAAATGGATTTTTGAGATGTTTGGGGTATAGGGGGAAGTTACCAATTTGCATAATTACATTATTTGGGGATCTAATTTACATAATTAATAGATTTACTATGAAAAATCTCAACTCTAAGGAACACATACAGGTTGGGTATTGTTTACTTGAAATACTTAGAACCAGAAGTGTTTTGGATTTCAGCTTTTTTTTGGAAATTTGAAATATTTGTATCATACTTATTGCTTGAGAATTCCTAATCCAAAAGTCTAAAGTCTGAAATCTGAAACATTCCAGTCATGGAGCATTTTGGATTTTGGACCATACTGGATTTCTGATTTGGCATGCTTGACCTGTATCGAAACCACACTATAAACTTTGAAGTCGGACTCGCCAACTTGAGGATTTTAAATATTCAGCCCCTTTCTGTTACTTTGGAGAAGCTAGCTATGTTTTCTATTTATTTTAAACATTAAACAAGGGAGTCATAAAGAAAGTGAAACTATCCAAGCCAGAGTTTACCCTAAGCTGGCACTGTGTTATAATTTGGGTACAAACATGGCCAAGGTTTTGTTTAGGAAAGTTGCAATTCAATAACTGTGTTTGACTTCAAGGTTCCATTATTGAGACTGCATTTAGAAGTTGGTAGAATCTCTGGGATTCAGAGGAAAATGAAATATTAATCTCGGGAAGGGGTGTAGGCTTAATATTCAGATTTGTTTAAAAATTCAGTCAACACAGATCTATTTTGACAGCAGGACTGAAAGACTGAGGCAACAGGTTCAATCTGAGCTGTAGACAAGAGTGAAAGACATAGGCAAGAGAGAGGGGTTACTGTCCCCACCTGCCTAGAGGGCTGGACGGGAGGGGGACAGCCTCCCCAAGGGGTGTCCTAACCATAAACAGAGTCACAAGGAAAAGTAGTTACCAAGATCGTCCTTGACAAAGGGTTCATGCAAAAGAACACATTTCTAAGGGAGAGGGAGAAAATTGTTTTTCCTTTAATTGACCAACTCCAATTATGCTTTTAGCACTATTAAGAAGTATGTTTATACACTGGTCAAGTAATGAGCTACTATAACACAGGTTAGGACAGCCCTAGGAGATGGCTTCTGCCTCAGCTTTTCTAAAAACTACTCTTCCAACTTGAAAACACATGAGGTAACACCTCCAGACAAAATGATCACTTCTCTAATTCTGTTTTTCCCTTATTTAAAACACGCCCATGGGTACTGGCTTTTGTATTCTCTGCTATTCAAGTCTATAAAGACTGAAACAAATCAAAAAGGGATTAAGAGAAGTATGAAAACACACTTAAATTTGACAGTTTAAGAAAAAAAGGTAATTACAGTTGTGTATGCACTTACTTGTGTTTAAAAGAACATAAGAAATCTTTCCTTTAAAATGAACATGGGAAACTGTAATAAGACATAGTATAAGAACAGTTTGAGATCTCTCGCCTAGGATCTTATCTTTAAAATCCATGGCTATAAACACAAAAAACTACATTTCTTTTCAATCAATTCTTTTTACATGGTTGATGGTACCCTTTGGGGGAAAAATCTCCAACTTTAGGTCAAAAATATTTTGCTTAAAATTCAAAATAACTAGTTATTTTCTTAAAGATAAATGCTTGAGGTGATGAATACCCCAAGTCAGGAGATGAATTACCCTGACTTGATCATTGCACATAGTATACCCATATCAAAACATCACATGTACCCCATAAATACCTGCAACGATTATGTACCCATAAAAATGAAAAAATTTAAGAAAAGGTTTTAAATGGACTTCAGAAGACAAAAGTCACAGTACTTCATATTTTGGAAGATAACAAACATGGACTTTCCCATCTTGGAAAAAGGATAACAACAACATTGTCTTATCAACTAACAAGTGATCTCTTACACAGGGATCTGTTTACCCTAAACATTAGCAGAAGCCCTTCAACACCAGCACATCTTAAACAGGAAGAACTCTGGTATGTTTAAGATAGGTGTTTTGTAGTTAAGTTGATTACCTCAATAAAGCTCCTATGTAAAAAATTAAAAATATACACAAATAAAGTTTTAACAAAAGCAAACCATTTGCTCAGAATGGGATGTATGTGTGACCTTTAAGGAACATTATTAGTGCAGGAAGGTAACGAACACATGCCCTTGTCATTCCTTTATAAGCTGAAGTCTTAAGCAGAAAGAGGGGTAGAGAGAGCAGTTAGGTCTTGTCCCAGCTGCCCTACTGCAAATTCTGACCAGGGATTTGGGCCAGGATGGTCGCTGGACTCACAATGGTCTCGTGATCCCTTGGCTGGGATGCATTGGAGAGATGATGTCAGGACGGCCAGGACCACTGCCCAGAACGTCCTTGCTGTCCAGCACACCCTTGCTGCCCGGGCAGGGGCTATGTTTTTGTCACACCCTGGCATAGCCACATGATCCACTGTGTGTCCCTCTGACCTATACTCAATGGCCTGGAATAAAATCTTCAGAGGAAAAAATATTTAAAGGTTTTTTTCTCTTAGTTGATAAAATATTCTTTTTTATAATAAAGAAAAACTGGGAGGTAAAAACCTCCATCCTTTAGTATTTAAAGCAGTGAGTCTGTTCATAACTTGAAGTCATGGTTCAAAGAGCTATTTCCTTACTTAAGTCTCTATTCATAGCTCCCTGATAGCCGAGAAAGCAATTAGCTACACTACACCCTCGTAGGCAGCGTAACTGGCTTTACTAATTACGTTCTCATTAACGGGGTATTATTTCACTGCTCTTGCTGGGAGTATTTAAAACATCCCTTTGGCTGGTAGGCTACATGGGAGTGTTCTATCCCATACTGTTTAATTACTCATGACAACTTGTTAATTTGTTACCAAGGATGCTACACAAAGGAAAAACAAAACAATCATCTCTCATAAAATAAAATTAAGTAAAACTATGAATTCATACACAGGATTGGAGATTTAGCTATGCTAAGTGAGATGAAAACCAACAAATTAAGCATTAAAATTTTAATGTAATGACACAGACCCTGTCGGACCATTGTAGGTCTTTACTTCTTAATCTTTAATTAGGGCTACTGTGAAAGCTAAAAATTTTAAAGAAAATAGAGGTTCAGTAAACAAGTTTTAAAAATACTAAATGACAGATGCTGCCAGACACGCCCATCTGCCCAGATGATTTAGAGCACACTTAGAATCGCCCATCTGCAGCCACAGTCCGTGTCTAGCCTGTCTGCAGGCTTACAGGAACCTAGTGGATCTTTGCTTTCTGTCTTCTGGGACAGCTGGAATGGGCTGGAAGGAGTTCAGGATGGAACACTCCCAGTGCTCTTCCAGCTGGGGCCTGCCATCCCAGAAGCCCTCCGTGGTTGACCTGAGTGCTGCTGGCCACCATCACAGCATCTCGGGGGTGGCAATAAGGTCACTGTTTCTCTAGAAATGTTAGTTGGTGAGGTGAAAGCTAGAATTGTGGTGGATAGGTAGGGAAGGGGAGGAAGAAGTTGGTTACATTTCAAGAGTAGATCACAGACCTATATAGTCCTGCAATGTAGCAACATGTATAAACTTCTGATGTGCATACTCTTTGCGTTATCAATTCCACTTCTACAAATGCACCCAGACATAACTGTACAAGTATACAAAGATATAAAGAGCATTCACTGCCATATTACTTGAAATAGCAAATTTCTAGCAGTTGTTTTTAAAAAAGAAAAGTAGACTCACATGGATAGTCAAGATAAAATGGTAAGTGAAAAACCAGAGAGGACTATCTATACACAAAATAGTTATTTCAATCTTAAAACAATAGACTTACATGCTTAAACATGAATAAGAATTCATCAAAAGATGGGTCAGGGAGTGGGAAAGAGAACTTATGTATTTCTACATAATTTTAATTTCTTATGAAGTTATATTTAACTTCTAATAAAACCCCAGAACCCCTAATGTAAAACGATAACCCTTGTATAGAAAAGAAGTAACATGGCCTGCTTCCAAAGTCGACTGCTAGCTGGTGTCTGGGAACTTAGATTTCAGGAGAGTTCTCACTGTTCCCCACTAAGAATAATTCATTGTGTCTAGATTGTTCATATAAACAGTGTGGCTTCTGCTGGATACCTGCTTTCCTTCTGGGAGTCTGGAATTCTGGTTTGTGCTCAGCAAAAGGTGCCTACACAACTTAGCCCATATAAAGACCCTGGCCTCCAAGGCTCAGGTGACGTTCCTGGCCGGCATTTCACAAGTACTGTCACAACTCACTTTGGAGGCCTTATGTGCATCTCCAGAGACTCCACTGGGAGAAGGTGCTCAGAAGCTTGTGTTGGGTTCCCCGGGACTTCACTCCATGCACCTTCTCCTTTCCTGATTTTATTCTGGATCCTTTTACTATAATAAAGCACAGCCACCTTTTGCTGAGTTCAAGTCTTTCTAGCAAATGACTGAATCTGGGCGTGGTCTTAGGGGCTCTAACGTTTCCCTACCACTGCTTCCCACAGCACTTTCTTCTCCATCTTAACATTACCACACTTTGTAATGAAACTATCTTTTTCATTAAGTTCTATGAAGCTAGCTATATGTGTTGGTTACCACTGTATACTACACAAATAATCCATGTATTAAATAAAGGACAAAAGTTCAGCTACTAAAACATGACAATCTGGAGAGAGTGGGTAGGGATGTTTTATTGGCAATGATCCTTTTTAGATTCTGAAATCCTACAGTCACACAAATTAAGACACTAAACAGTCAATGATGGCAGAACCAAACTCTCTATTTCATGAAAATTACCTAGAGCTCCCTTTACCTCACCCCTCATTTGAGCTCCTACCTGAAAAGAGAAACTCTAACCAGGACAGAGTTTCCCAAATCTTTGGGCCACTGTCAGACTCATGGTTCATTCTCAGAGGCCATGAGGAGAAAGGAACTCCCAATGTGCTATCCTCTTCCTTCTACTCTCATTCCTTATGCCTGTGGTTCTTCTATCCCTCAACCCTTGCGAAAAATGGAAAAAGTTATATTAACAACTGTGGACTGGAGCTCTGCTACCTGGGGAGCTGAGACATCAACCTTGAGTTGAACTCTAACAATATTCACATTTACCCAAAGCCAATTTATCTCAGTGACGACTCATTCCCTGATGGTCCAGATATCTGGAAATGACAATGGGCCGAGGGGTCTGCCCTAGGTAGTCTTCATGCTGCTATTGACTAAAATCCTCCCTGGACTCCCCCCTACCACCCATCCTTGGGGGCTATGTGATATAAGGGATTACTTGGCTTGCAGTCCTTGGGTCTATTTTGCTGGGTATATTTTTTCCATTCTATCATCTCACCCTATTGTGCTAATCTAAAGCTTATCCCAAAGATAAATTAATCTGCCATTTCTACAGTGTTATCAGGCCCCTGCAGTGAGCTCAGTATCAGGTGGTCTGGGAGAAAGCCTCCTAAATCCTAGAAAGTCTTTTTTCTGGGGGTTCCTATGAAGAGCTAAAGCCAGCAGCAGCCTCTGCTCAATGCCGGTCTTTCAGAACGCCAGCACAATGCTCCCTGCCAGCTGCCCGACCCTCCCTCCCAGCATCTTCCTCTCTTCTCCGTTACCTGTGTGTGTCTTCATCTGCCCACTCGCAGCCCATTAGAGTTAAGCAACTAAGGGGAAGAGTCTGTCTTGTGTGTACGGCAGTGCCTCACAAGGCAAGGGCTTAATAAATATGCTTCAATAAATTGGTGCCTTCTTTCTTTTACTTGCAGAACGGACACGATATTTGCTAACTTTTTGCAATGCTCGTGGAAAGGAAATAAGTAAAATTCTGGACATTATACCATGTGATAAAGTCCGAAGTAGCAGATTTAAGTGTCCCTTAAATCCTACCTCCCATTCTATTAAGTTCTCATTTGTAGAGAGGTTCTATAGACTGGTAAACAGAAATTAAATGCACAGATCCTGAGATATGAAGGGATTTAAGTAACTTTACGTCCACAGGTAGTTGGTAGAGAGGCGACTTAATGGATAACAGCTGTGTTTTCATCATGGCTCACCACTGTCTCTCCTGTCCCCTGTCACATACCTCTCCTGTCTCTCTCCCAGCCCTTCTTCCTGCTTTCTTCCCTCCATCAGGCCATGCTCAAAGGTTTTCAGATGAAAATAACCAAAAAGCCCTTGCTCTCCCCTCTCTTCTGGAGGGGGCCAACACCTACCTCCCCCAAACCAGCTCTGCTGTGACAGTCCCGCTCTCTGCCTCATTTGGTGCTCTTTACCTTGCTGGCCTTCAGGATGTTGATCTGTTCTTCATACACTGTGTCCCTGTTTTTCTCCAAAAAACCGTCTGAAAGGTACTCCACCTGGGGCCGCAGCAACAGGACAGAGAAACAGCAGTTAGTGCCTCAGCCTGACATGGTTCCTTCAGCAGGTTGAGTACTTGAATGTTTCCATCTCAACCACATAGGGTTTCCCTGAAAGGCATTGCAAGTAGATAGCAAACTCACAGATGTTCTCATTTAAAATGCAAACCCAATAAATGTTCAGGATTTACAAAGAGAGAACTGAGTATTCATTCTGTGGAAGAAAATATTGCCTTAAAAGGGAGTTCCCATGACAGAAGGTTTCTTTAGGACTGTATAAATTCATCTTCTCAGCCATATCCCAGACCCACTGAATCAGAATTTGAATTTTAAAAAAGCCCTTGGTGATTTATACACAAACTAAAATTTGAAAAACACAGGGCTGGCGTATATGGAACAAACCATTTAGAAAAATTATATATACACACCAGTCACTGGGAAAGGAGCAGCCTGAAGGAGAGTGACACCCGTCCCAGGTAAGAAGGCAGACCGACCGTTCAGGACCCCTTTTCTACTCCTCCCCGCTTTTCTCTCTCAAGCTCCAACAGGGCAGACTCATAACTGCCTTAGTGCTGCTGAGTTCCCCCAAAAGTGACCCTCAAATCAATATTTAAGCATATGATTGGGCAATGCCAACTCCCTGGCATGTAGTAGCAATTTGGCACCCCCCAGAAATGAAGTAGGTAAGAAAGGATGGACGCTTTGGGCCCCTTGAATTCAAAAGAGACAGCTCCTTCTTGGCCTAGAAATTTGAATCTACCTAAAGTGGGGCTACAGGAATGCCCACCTTATCTGCGAAGTGCACAACAATAAAGGCTGTGTTGGACATGCGGGGCTTCTGGAAGTGCTGGCTGCTGGAGTGCCGGTCATAGAGCTTCTGGGCCCAGTTCTGGTCAGTTCCTTTGGGGACCTGCAGAACCATAAACACAGCAGAGTGCTTTGTGAAAAGGAAAGAGCTACCACAGAGAAATGGAATCTGTCAGCTCCCCCTCTCAAACCAGGACCATTAGTAGGACTGTGGAAAGAATGATTCGCATAAGCCCAAGAGTTAGAGGTTGCTGTGAGCCGTGTGATGCCACGGCACTCTACCCGAGGGCGGTACAGTGAGACTCTGTCTCTACAAAAAAAAAAAAAAAAAAAGAATGATTCAACTGTGGGTGTTCAGGATCCCGTCACAGTGTGCCCTCGATGTGCCACATGTGGGCTGGTTCTCATGGGAATATGCTGAGCCTCAAAGAGCCTGATGGTCAGCAGATGATGGAAGTGCCAGAAAGGATGAGGGTGGGAGCCAAAGTCACACCTCGTGGACCAATCTGCAGATGCATCTTCCCTGCAGTTGGGCCCGTGACATCAGCAACATGAACATGTCACATCCAGCTCCAGCTCACCAAACTCCTGCTCACTCAGGTGAGCTCCTGCTGCTGGAAATGCCACCCTTTCTAAGCTCATCTAAAAGCCCCATGTCCTGGCTCAGGTCAAGTTCACCCTTTTCCTGACCATTCTTTACCTCACTTCTCTCTTCCTTGGAATTCCTCACAGTTAAGCTGATAGCACATTGCCCACCAGTGGTTATTAGGCATGTCTTATCACCTCAGACTACAAGTTTATTAGATTCAAGGACCAACTATCCTGTCCCTCAAGGAACTTAGATTGGGTTCTAAGTAGCATATACTGGGTTCTAAGTACTAGTGATTGATCTACATGGTACTAATCTCCTCCTGCCCAAAATTTAAGTTCACATTTAAAGGTTTCACTGCATGGAAAATTCTGAAGGGCAGCTACCTTTCAATACCTTTATGGATGGCTTCAAAAGCAAAAAAGCATCTTCCTTCATTGGAAAGATAAGAGTTAGTATAACCACCATTAGAATCATCCAGGATGACACAACTCTTCTGATGGGAAGGTATTCCCTCTTCTGTCATCCCTGACTACTACTCACACACCTACTGAGCAGAATCGGTGCAGTCTGCAGTTACAGGTCACTAATGACTTATCCTTCTTTGGTTCAGATTGTACATTTAGATCAGGCAGGGCTGCAGATGACCCTTGACTAGCCATGTACAAAGGGCTTTGTATGGTAAATTAATAAAACCTGTGCCATGAAGAAAATGCTTACCTGCTTAGGAAGAAATTTCTAAAATCCTTTGTAAGCAAACTAATTTTTCTCAAGCTTCAATTTGGTGTAACTAATATTAAATACCCAGTGCTAAGTGCCAAAGGAAATTCAAGAAAAAAAAGCCCTTTCTTGAAGGAAGCTATTAATTGTGTGGGGCAGACAATAAGATATATTTAATTCAGCACTTTCTATATATACGGTTTTATATTTGTCTCCAAGCATCCTGTGTTTAGAACCACCAGGTGTGAAGGAGGGAGATGTCAGCCTGGCAGGGCTGTCAGGACCAGGCAGGACAGGAACCTCAGGGGACTGGAGCAGACAGACCACGGTGAGAAGGCCACCTGGGCAAGTGGCCACCTCTCAGATCTGCTAGGAACAAAATCAGCTTGTCTTGAAAATAAAATTGGCCTGTGGGATGATTCCATAACCTTGCACATTCACTAACTCAGATTGGCATGAATTAATAAGCAGAGGAGACTGACAATCAAGGTCATATGTATGCATACTTCCTGACAAGGACCAGTCTCTCCTTTCACTGCCCATTTTGCTTCTAAGGAAGAATAAGGGCCGGCAAGAATTCACAACAATTAAGATTCTCAGATAATACTAATGGCTGATGCCCACAGCACTTAATTGCTCTATATTTTCGACATATCAACTCATTTCAGCCTCATCTGATACCGTAAGCTAGACACAATGTTTGCACATATTTTAGGGACAAGGAAATTGAGACAGCAAGGTTAAGGAACTTGCTAAAGGTCACACAAGTGGGAAGGAGAGCTGGGGTTGCAACCAGGACAGGCTGGCTCTGGGGCACAGGTTCTTGGCTATTTTGCTTTCTTGCCTAAAAACAGTTTTAAAGGCAGCTGCAAAGGTAGGGTCAGGTAGAAGGTGCTTCTCTTCAAACACATTTCCATAAAAGTAGATTTTGACTTCATGTTTTTGTTTGTTTAGCAGGTCCAGGCCTGTTTTGAACCCACCACGCCCAGTGCAGGGGGCTGGCACTCTTAGCCACTGAGCTACAGGAGCCCAGCTCATAAAAGGAGATTTTAAAGAGTCAGAGGAGGAAGAAACAAAACTTTGTGTTGTGGTAACAACTGGATCATGGCTATCAGTAGCTTTGGAATATGCAGCCGAATCAATTGCTTTAAAAGGGAATCCACAGGCAGCTTCACATGAGCTTTTTCATATTCCTCTCAGAGTAGTACAGAGCAAGCACTAGGCCAGGCAGCCAGACTCCAACTCCGGCCTCATCTAGGCTAGTTCTGTCCCTCTGAGGCCTAATCTATGTGGCCAGCATCACAGGTCACATCAAAAAGTGAAGGTCCCATCTGCATGAAATGCACGAAATAGGCAAATCTATAGACACAGAAAGATTCTTGGTTGCCTAGGGTGAGGTGGGGGGCAGTGCTGCAAATAGTTTTCTATGTGGGACAAGGACAATGTTCCAAAACTGATATGCTAAAGCCTGCACAATTCTGTAAACGCACTAAACACTGGTTGGTACTTGTACACTCTAAGTGGGTGAATTGTACAATATGTGAATCGTATCTCATTAAAGCTGCTAAGACATTAAACTGGATTTTCTTCTTTGTTATTAAAATAGTTATAGAAGGTGGTGATGAGGGGGTGGGCAGTGGAAGTCCTTGGGCTTCCTAAGCCCCTTTTCCACCAACAGCCTGGGGTGTACATCCTGGGGCCTGGGACTTTTCACCAGTGTTCTCTCTGGAACCATGAGCAGAAACTGTGCTCTTTACCATGCATCGCAGATGCCACCGTCACTGGGACATCATAGGGAGCCAAAGCCCCCAGTGAAACAGCCAACAGGAGATGGCTGTGATGGACCCTGTCTTCCTGGGTCACTGACACCAGGGACTGTCCCCCGTCGCTATTTCCTTCCTTCCCATATGTGTGTGGGCTCCCCATGCTGCCCACCTCTGCTGAGTCTCAAATCATCACTGCCCCATAACTCCCTCTGGTCCCTCAGCCTAAGGAACACGCTCTGCTCTCCCACCACGTGAGTGCAGCTGGGGCCCCCAGGACCCTGCTGTCTTAAACCACCCTCCAGAGTGGAGATGGCTCCTTCTCACCCACCTGCCACCCCCAATGCCACTTCCAGGCCTTTACTTTTCCACCTTTACAAAAACATCAATTCTAGACAGAGCCAACTACTCACCCTCTTTTCCCCCCTACCTGAGGTGGCTGGATAAAATCATACGTTAACTCATCTTAACTAAGCCCTGCTGACACAGTTTGGTGTAGTATAGTATTGCTGCCAAAAAATTAAATCAAATTTCACTGAGAATTACTTTTACAAATTAAAACACTATTCCTAGGTCTAAGCTGGAGTCTGACCTCAGAATGTCTATTTATGGTCTTGACCTCAGCAAACAAATCCATACCTTCATTCCTCTTTCCTGGTTAGATGGCAGGATTCCCTCCTTCCTCCCTTCTCTTCAAGCTTATGACTCTGCCAACCTCTCAGCAGGTGCTTCATTTCCTTCTTCGCAGGAAAATAGAAGTTGTCAAGAAGGAAATCTCCAATTCCTCCTCTAACATCCAGAAAGCTCACCTGCATCCAGCCATCCAGCCCTGCTCTTCCCACCCGCCCCTGCCTCCTGGGGGCCATGACCCACCCATGCCTTCTTCCAGCTGCCTCCTTTCACAGTCAGGGCTCCAGAAGGGCACTGGGGTTACCATCTCCACCGTCTCACCACCAGCTGCTCCTACATTACTGTAGTTAGGGTTCTGCCCTGAACTCCCTTAGAACTGCTCTACCCAGCAGGCTGGCTGAGGCCCTCCCCCTGCTTAGATCCCAGAAGCTCAGTCCTCTCCTGCCTGGACCGCCCCAGCATCACTCCTCGCTGTACCCCACCCCAGGCTCTCTAACTGAGCTTGCACTGAGTCTGAGATACCGGATGCCCTCTCCCCTGCTTCTCCCTAGGGAGGACACAGCTGCTCATTCTCTGATGTTCCCTACCTTCCAACCTTACCTGCCCCCACCCAGGCGTTCCAGGCAAATTAGACCACTTGAAGGTTTTCAGGCACAGCATTCCCTTGGCCCAGCACAGTCCTCTTGGAGACTCCTTCTCCAGGACACACATCCTTCTCAGGCATCTCCTCCCCACTGTTTCCAGTCCCTTTTCACCAGGCTGGATTTCATTGCTCATCCGGCCCCTCAAAGCAGAAGGGCCAGGGGGGTCACTGTGCTTTCCTGGGTGAATGAGTGAATGAACGCGGGTAGGCACCTTGCTTCCCTCCACCTCAGGATCCAAACCTGTACATAAACTCTGGATAAGGAGATCCCAGTAGCCCTTCTTAAGAAACCACGACCCCATGATCTGGAGTAAACTGTCATGACGGCAGGTGGGGCCCAGTCAGGACACAGAAGGCCACTGGCCTCACACACTTCCTTCAGCCTGGCGTCAATCTCAGCCGCAGCACCAACACATTAATAGGAAGGTCTGTCCTAGTCAGCTCTCCATGCTGGGATCTGTGGAATTACCAAACCTTGACACAGGGCAGAGCCTGCTTCCCCATTCAGGCCTCTCCACCTGGGATAACGTCTGGATTTTTTCTCATTGGAGTTGCTTCTAAGGGTCAAGGTATCGCTTTCCAGAAAAGCCCTGCTAAAATGCAAACATGTCACCTTTGAGGGCATATGCTCTGACCTCCTATTTCCTGCCAGCCCAGACTAGCCTTTTCCTCCAAGAGGGAGGGAACTGACGAGTGGGCACAGGGACAGCCAGAAATTCCCAGTCCATAAGGGACAGGTGCTGGCCTGCTGCTCCCTATCCCTCACCCCTACCCCTGAGCCTCAGAAAGCATTTACAGCTTTCTTAAGAGAAACCTGGAAATCAGCATTTCCAACAAACGCCTTCTCTCGGCCCCCCTTGGATAATAGTGGACAGCTGCCAGCTGCCATGCAGGGCTCAGGCAGGCTCTGACTGTAGCTGGAGCCCTAGCTGGAGCCCGCAGTTAAGACTTGTCCACCTTGGCAGTTTAACGCCCTGTGCTATCTGTGTGCCTCTGTTGTGGTGGGACTCCTGGGCTCTGGGGCTCCCTGCATGCAGCCCCTTTAAGCCCACTGCCACCCCATCTCCATATTTGTAATTAAACCCCAGATTTCTGCCCTGCCTGACACTGCACATCTTCTCCAGGAAAAGTGATTTTCCCCCTGGCTGCTTTTACATCACAAGTCCAACCCATCTGACATTGTGTTCTGTCACATGGGGAGGGGAGTAGTGTCACAGAACCTAATTCTTGACAGCACAAGCTCATTCTCCTCTGCTGTGGAGTATGAGAGAGATGGCAAGGACAGGAATGTGTCTGCAGTGGCCCCATGGTCCACTGGCATCAGTCCCGAGGGGCACCAAGCTGCAGAGCTGTGAGAAACCCCACAGGGAGTCCTTGACGTGTGTGGGCTCAGAGCCTCTGGGTGCTTCTGGAGGGGCCCAGTAGGCTTCCCTATTTTTAAAGTCAGATTTATTGCAGAATAATTTCCATAGAGCAAGATGCATCCTTGTAAGTGTACAGGTCAATGAGTTCTGATGAATAGTATCACCCGCTGGCTTAAAATTCCCCTGCTAACTAGATGCCACATCAGGTTACACTCAATCCCTCTGAATTCCCAGAGCAATCAAATCTGGTATAAAGAGCCTTGGCACTGTGAGCTTTTGTCTTATTCCTTAATTTAGTATTTGTCTTGTCTCCTCTGACACACCTATGACCTCAGCTGCTGGTGAGTCCAGACACTGTCACATCTACAGCACTGCCCAGTGTCTCAACACTACCAGCCGGAAACCCAGGCTTCTCTGCAAACCTTCCCATCTAAAAAGCCTGGGGAAGTGAAGCAAGGAGACCTCAGTAGAACGCAAAGGCCGGGTGGGGCTCGGCGGTACCCCCAAGTTGGCACCCTCTGCTCTTAACACTGTTCAGCTGCTACCCTGAGGCCAATGCTCCTCCAGCCTCTAAACATGGCCAGCCCAGGGCCTCTGCCTGCTGACCTCCCCAGCCTGAGGTCTCTATTCCTCTGACTCTGCCACTGTGCAATGGGACCACCATCTCTCTGCTCTGGTTTGACATGCCTGGGAGACAATCCCTTGGTGCAGCACCTCTCACATACTCAGACCACAAGCCAAAACATTCACAAGTGGCCCTAGTTTGCCTGCAAAAGGAAATCATGGAACACCAAGTAGGCAGCAGCTAAATTCATAGAATCAATCATCTGAGAGCATTTAGACATTTTTGTGAGAGGCTGTGTGTAAACAGGAAAGGCAAGACCAAGACCTTTCACCCCTGGGGAGGAGAGTGAAGGAAGAGCTGGAATCCTAACTTCTGCAAGGGCCTGGGGGCCACACCTGCTTAGCATCCCAGGGGCCTGGGTTGGATATAGGATAGGGTGCTGCCTTTGGGCTGGGGAGTGTAGAGCTAGAGGGACAGTTACTGGTAAATCTCAGAAGAGATGGGAGGAGGAGAAGGGTCCTGGCTGAGCTTGGGAAGGGAGCTATTGGCGGCAGATGGCAAACCACATGGACGCGCATACAGAAGGGCAGGAGGAGAGCCTGCAGGGCCTGGACTGTGACTCTGGTCACTGGGCTATCACCGCTGAGTCCAGGGACACCTGTTTTACCTTTACTGCAGCCTCTCTGGTGGACTAAGCCTAGACAACACCTGTCACACTGAGAAGTTATTCCTGCTTGGATGCTGACTATGAAGATGAAGCCCACATGAAAATGTGCCAGCTGTCGTGTTCAGTATATTTTCTATGTCCTCTATTGTTTTATTGTTTCCTTTTCATTTTCAAGGGCAATGAACTAGAAGAGCTCTTCTGGAAGAGAAACGCTGCCTCCTACCAAATCTCCAAGCTACATTCAACCCTTTAGAGTCAAAGTGTGGGAGTCTAAAAAGCAAAAGCAACTGGGTTCTTCCCTTTTTATCCCAAGAACCATATGGCTTTTACAATTTTCAACTGGAATTTCCATCAGTGGAGGAACTAGTATGTGTTTACCCCCTTAGCAACCACTCACCACACTGGGAAAGACTTCAGATATCACTAGATCTAATCCCCATAACTCAGAGAGCAGGAAACCAGAGGCCAAAGAAGTTAGGTGACTGATAAAACCTAGGATCCCAGGGCTACCAGGCACTCTCCCTGTCGCACCAGGTAGAGTCCACAAAAAGCCAGAAGGGGAAACCTATGGATCTCACCTGCCATCAGTCCACACAGCTCTATCACACTCATAAGCCATCTGCCATGGCGAAGATGGTTATGGGCTGTTGAGTCCTCACTCTCTGGAATACCTGTCTAGATGTTGGGGACCTTCTCTTTATACCTTGGATATCTGGGGCACCAAGTCCGTGCCATCCAGTCTCTGCTGAAAGAGGTGCACGTTTACCAATACAGCAATACCTGCCAGTCACAGGTGCTGTGCTCCCTTCTAGAACTCAGGATGGATCCCAACACTTCTTCCCACAAACTGAAGTCCAGCTAATCTCAGCCGCAATTTCAGCTGTGACATCTTACATGCTCCCTTGCACTGCACAGCTGCCTTCGGCCCTACATCCAAGCCCAGAACTGAACGACTTCGAAGACAGCATCATCAATTTTACCTTACATTCTTCATCCAAAAGGTCCAGGATCCCCAGCTTAGCTTCTATGAGGTCGATGCAAGGCTGGTTATCATGAAAATCAATCAAGGTCCAAGGGATCTGCTCCTTCATGTATTCTTCTTGCTCTAGTTTGAACACATGCTAAGGCAAGAGGTGAAAAGGTCATGGTGAGTGAATGGAAGTGCTCAGTGAGTTCTGGGTCCTGGAGGACACCAGCTAACTGCTAGGAAAGGTTTGGGGGCTTTTCAGTCACCACTGCACAAAAGAAAAGGGCAGTAGGTGATTTCTCATTCCTATGTGAACCCTTCCCTAGGACATTTTAACAAATCAACTGTGTTGTTTTACCCCAAACACAAGAAGCCCCACATCTGTCTTGCAGATGCTTAAATACCCAAGAAACTCAGGCTCAAAGGACTGAGAGTCAAGGCCACAGGGAGGAGCATTTATCCTTGGCAGCACAGCACAGCTCCCACTCAGACCTCCTCCTGACAGTGGGAGCACCTTTCTAAAGCTCAGGGCACCACCAGGAAACCAAGGGAAGGTGATGGCAGAGCTGGAACCCACTGGCCATGAATGGAAGAACCATAACCCTGGTAGCACTCCCAGGGAGAGAGAGGGCTGCCAGGCCCAGCACCAGAAGCCCAGCCTACCCAGTTGAACTGCTGCTGGAGCTTTTCATTTGCGTAGTTGATGCAAAACTGCTCAAAGCTGTTTACTTCAAATGTCTCAAACCTGCAGAACAGAAAGAGAAGACAAAGGTAAGAGGTACCTCCTTTCAAGACTGTCCTCAGCCTGTCCTCCCTGCCAGCTCTTCCCCAAGGCCACCACAGAATCCTCAGTTTCTGCTCGTGTTCAAAGAGGCCACTGTTGCAGATGTCAGCACACAGAGAGCCTCATTAGGAAAGAATGCATATATATTTTTATAACTAGAAAAAATACTGACAGCAGGAAAATTTAGAAAAAGCAGACATAAAAAAAGAGAAAGTCATCAATGATTCTGTCATTCATATCAAATGCCAGCTATATTTTACTAGATTTCCTTTTAAGGATCTTACACTTTTTTTTCCCAAAAATGCAAAGTTCTACCTCCTATTTTTATCATTTACCATTTTATCACAAACACTTCCTCACATCAGTGTCCTGAAACCATCAACTTTAATATCTGCCTCAGTGACCACTGTATGGATCAGGGCTGTGGTCTAGACCTGGGAATGGTGAAGGGCCAGGAGATGAAATTCAGGCAGCCCCCTCTCACCCTGGGGAGGGGGAGCTCCATCCTGAGGGGACAACATCCTTTCTCAATTTGCACAAAGGTGCTCCATGAACTGGCTGGGGCTCCCACACTCCCAGTGAAGGGCATTTTATTTCCTTCTCCAGCTGCTATCAATGTTGTGACAAATTCTTTGACTTCATGATTCTTTCCTAAAGATGCTAGCCTAGAATTACCAAAGAGTATTGGATCTTAAAAGGTAGAAGCAAATTAACTCCTAGCAAGGTGGAACTAATCTATATTATCTTACCCCCACCTCCCAATATAGGAAATTGGCTTGTTCTCCTAATAGTGGTCAATAATCTTATTTTAATCATTTTTATGGAATTCGAGTTTACACATAATGCATAAAATTTAAGGGTATATTTTGAAGCATTTTTGAAAAACGTCACTGAGTATGTAACTATCGCCACAGCCCAGACAAAACAGTTTTACTCCGTGAGAAATTCCCTTTGTGCTCCATTCAGGTTAGTCTCCCCCACAGCTGGCCCGTCCCTCACCATGGGGAGTACTTGTGTACCACAGCTCCCTAGCCAACAGTGTACATTAACTTTTAAAGATCTTTTGTTACTGAGAATAGAATGTATTTTAATTTCTTTGATTAATAGACTTTAACGTTTTCTAATTGCACTTCATGAATTGTCTGTGATCCTTGGTAAATTTTGTTGGGTTTTAACTTAAGAAATAGATTTATTATTTAAAAAAAAAAAAAAGAAATAGATTTATTAGAGTTCTTCATCCTATAGAATAGCAGTTCTCAACATGTGGGTCACGACCCACAGGAACTGTATTAAAGGGCTGCGGCATTAGGAAGGTTGAGAATCGTTGCTCTAGAATATCAACCCCCATCATGCACTGCACAATGTAGATGTCTGCAGTACGGTCTGGTGGCCCTGCAGGGGACGTCAAGCTAGGACGTAATGCAGCAGGAGGCTGCAGTGGTGGCATCCTTCTCACAGGTCTTAGGAGCTACACTAAAGTTTGGATCTCACCAAATTCTCTTTGGGGCAATGGGGAGATTCTGAAGGATTTCAAATTAAATGACAATCAGAATTGGGTAAGAGAGAAACTTATTTGGGGGAAAGTACATGAGACTGGAGGCAGGAAGTCGAGTGAGGTCATTATCACTGGAGCAGGAAGCCAGGCAAGATCCAGTCAGAGCCTGACTTAAGCTGGTGGTGGCCAAGTAATGGGAAGGTTCTCATGTCATCAAAGAGCACAGGGATGAAAGGACTACAAATGGCTGACAGGCTGTGCAGATAAGGGCTCGTAACTGGATGCATGTGTTGTCTCTGGTTGTGCTGGCTAGGTGACAAGCACCAGCACCTTGAGCTACAAGGAGTGGGGCCCTGAACAACAGCATTGGGCCAAGGGGGTGGAAATCCATGAGGAAGAGGAGGAAGAGCTGCCTTTTCATTCACACAATAGGCCAATGGCTGGCAGAGGCCCTGCCAATGACAACCTGCAGAGTAAAAGACCCAGGTGCTTCATGGTTCCCAACCGATGACAGCTCACAGCAAGCAAGAGTTAGGTTCTATCCTTAATCCATCCTACAGCTGAAGAAACTGAGGTGTGGAGAGATGAGGTACCTGCCCAAGCACAGAGAGTCAGTAGGCAGAAGGGCCAATATTCAAACCCAGACAGTCTTATTACTGAGAGCATAGTCTTAATTCAGAAAGAAGGAAGTTTCATAAAAAAGGAAGAAGAGATGACTGAGAAGGACTATCGACATGAAGGACAACTTCCCAGAAGGGGTGGTACTTGAACACGTGCTGAGGGGCAGAGAGGGCCAGTACTAACTGGGGCCAGGGGCATAAGCTTTATTCAGCCTCCTCCAAAATCTTTATTTCTCCCTCCTCTTATTCTTTAGTTCAGAAAACTGCATTTCCTCAATCTCATATAAAGAGCCATGCAAGCCCTTCCAGTAAATCCTACTCCCTAAGAACCACCCGAAACAGCAATGCTACAGCTTCCTCAAGCTGGGCATCAGATACCCCACAAGCTGGGTTGGTGCCCAGACGCAACAGACTTCTCCTCTCTGACACCTACCACCTTCCCTCCAAGATACAAGAAGCAGGGAAGTGGGAAATTTTGAGATCAAAGGAGTCAACTGCTTGGAGACAACCACATTAAAGTGTAGCCTTTGGCCATGCCCCGTGGGAGAAAAATTCTAGGTTAATAAAACAAGATCAAAGAAGCAAAGTCCATGCTGGGACAAAGGAGATCAGCCCTGGGCACTCTAGACCAGCAGAAGAGGGGTCCTGTGTCTGCCAGTCACTGCCTTGGCTTGGGGCCCTCCCAGGCCAGGTGAGGGTCCTGAAGACCTAATTAACATCTCCTAGAACCTCCTTCCCTCCCCCAGCCTCCCACCTCAAGAGAGGTTGCTGACAACAGCCAAGCCCTGGAAGAAATTTAATTAATAAACCCCAGAAGGAAGATAAAAGAGCCACCCCAGCAACTGGCCAGATAATGGCAACTGGGAGTGTTGGCAGAGCTTGTACTGAGCTCCACAGAGAGAGGATTTAAATATCTCCCACTTGTCATTTTCTAAAGGTTTACACTGGTAGCGCTCCACAAAGAACATTCTCATTAATTTGAAATGGCCTGAAATTAGCTCATAATTTTCCTATTTCTAAGACATTATCTGGTAACAATTCCTCTGCCATCTAATGTAATTACTGTAACGCCAGAGGCCCAGAGACGAATGAGGGGCTTGAGTAGCTTGGGAAACGTCTAAGACCACGAACCTCAGAAAGCCACAGTCTGGAAGGTAGGGCAACTTCTCCTTTACAATGGAATTATATTTGTAGTAATTTTCTCCCATCAACAGAGATGTCTTTTTAAAATAAACACAATGAATCAATTCATAGTCTACAATATTAAAACATCATAAAGAAATTTATATACCAGAGGGAATTGAATTCCTCTTGTAAAATCAATGCTGAGACTATTTAGACCCGAACCCTTGGGTGGGAGGAAGGTCAAAACATAGACTAAAGCTTGACACTGAGACATGGCATCTGGACTCCTGGTGGCACAATGATCACCTCTGCTTCAATTTCCTTCTATCTTCAGAATGTTGTTGAAAAGTATACAATTTCCTTCTCATTCTACCTCAATTTTAGAGAGTAATAAGGGTTACAAATATCTCTAAAAATAAGGCAGGATTTGTTGGAAAGTGAAGCTGCAATAAAAAGTCAACTAGTCACTCCAAGATAATGATTAACCTCCAGGAACCTCTCCACAAACCCTGACCGGAGAGAGAGCAAAGAGGCAAGACTCCCTGCATAGCGCAGGTCAGAGGAACTGGAATCTGTTAGCTTAGGCTTGTCCTCCTTGTTTGCAGAGATCACTCACTATCATTTTATCTGTCAGGATGAAAAGATATAGGAGGGTATCTAGAGAATGATTATTAAAAATCTTACAGAAAAAAATGATGTGGGAAAATACTCTCTAGAGAAAGCTTTAAAAATGGGACCATGGTTCATTAAGGTCAGAGAAGTGATCTAAACATCCTTGGGCAAGGTCCCTTTCCAACCTGAAGCCTCTGAAATCTCCCAACAGCGCCTTGGGGTCTACTGAGAGGCTAACCTCTCGATCTCTTTACTAAACAACATCAGGGTGCTGGTGCACTGCAGAACGGCAGGACTGGAATTCTGCTCACGGGCCACTCTGTGCTTAGATGCCGCTATACGGTACACAGGCCCAGGCGCGGCTCACACTCCAAAGCCAAGAGCTGTTATTCTTTCCAAGACCTAAATTCATTCAGTTTGCCACATGCTCCAATTTCAGGGTCCTTTTCACACCAGGCTGCCCATGTGGGATAGGAAAATGCCCACTATGTGGTGACCCTCTGCCCATCAACCAACTGTCCCAAGAACTAAGGGCTGCAGGGAAGAGGAAGTCACAATCTGTGCCCAAAAGAGCTGCTCAAAATATGACAGAAAACTGATGTATGAGAACCCCCCACTCCCCAAGGGGTAATTTCAGATGCTATAGGCTTTGAGAGCACAGTGAGGCCACGGACAAGGGGGCAGAGGGCAGTGCTGGTATGGACAGAGAGAAAAATGGGACCTTATCTGAGTCTCAGAAGCACACAGGAGGGCCTGGCTCCAGGCACACTCCAAAGGGCTGTCTCAGAGCAATTCTGGAGGTAGAGCCTCACTTTAGAGCTCTCTGAGATTTAAGGGTCTCCTGAGAGGCTGAAAGATTCCAGGGTATGCCAATAGTGTCTGGTGCGCTGTTGGGTCTGGAATAGTGGAGTAAGCCAGGCATTTTCTCTCTGAAGGTGGCATGTCCAGGGGTTTTCTTGGCTGTCCAGGCCGGGGCCACTGTCATCAGCTAGAGAGCAAGTGTAGTCATTGACTTCTCCCCCTCCATTTTCAGAGAAACCTTTTCATACTGGTGACAAAGGAGGTGGGTAGGTGCCTCTGAATAGCTGTATTGCAGTTGGAAGGTTGTAAGTTTGTTTTGGAGAGACCAAGAAAACAAAAGAAAAATTTTTTTTTCATCAAAGTGAAGGCAAACAATTAATTTAAGTTTACTTAAATTGTATTATTAAAGTCAACCCACAGGATGGGAGACAATATTTGCAAACCCTATTTCTAATAAAAGGTTATAATATGTAGAAAACTAAGTAAAACTCAACAAAACCTCCAAATAACCTGATTTTAAAAGGGGCAAAAGACTTGAATAGGTATTTCTCCAAAAAAGATATACAAATAGTCAAGAGGCACATGAAATGATGATGACCATCACTAACTGGAGGAATGACAGCTAGAACCACACTGGGACAGGATGGCCACACCCAACAGGACTGTCAGACCAGAAAGTCACAAGTACTGTTGAGGATGGGGCGCGGGAGCCCTTGCACACAGCTGGTAGGACACAAAATGGTAGAGCTGTTACGGAAAACATGAAAGTTCCTGAAAAAATTAAAAACAGAATTACCATAGTATCCAGCAATCCTACTTCCAGGTATATATACATCCATGAAAACTGAAAACAGGACCTGGGAGAGTCGTACTTTCATCGCAGCAGTACTCAGAATATCCGGAAGGTGAGAACTCAAATGCCCACCAGCGGATGGCTGGACACACACAACGCGGTGCATACATTCAACCGAATATCACTCAGCCTCAAAAAAGGAGGAAACCCTGCTACTTGCTACAAAACGGATGAACCTGGAGGACAGGATACTAAATGAAATAAGCCAGTCCCAAAAAGGAGCACTGTGATTCCACGTCCATGAGACATCTAACGTAGGCAAATTCTGACAAACAAAGTGGACGGGTGGTTGCCAGGGAGAGGGAAGTGGAAAAGTTGTTTAATGGGTGTGGGGTTTCAGTTTTGGAAGATGAAAAAGTTCTGGAGAAATTTCACAACAATGAGAATATATGCAACAGTGCTGAATTATACACTTAGCTGTAAGTTTATTTTTACAGTTAAAAATTTACAAAGTATCTTAAAAAATACATCATTAGAGAGCACTGAGTTGGACATTTAGTGTTAGGAAATATCATAAGAAAGCAATAGAGGACTGAGAAGGATGTGTTCCTAAATCCTAGCGTTTCTCATCGCCTGCTTCCTGGGGCCAAAACTTCAACCATTCTCAGCACAATGCACACACCCTCTCTACCACATCTCGCTCCTAGGCAAACTGTCCCCAGCAAGAATGTGCTGGCCACAGTCAGAGCCCCCTACCATCCAGACTGAAGTTAGAGGCCAATAAAGGATGTATTTTCCCAAACCAAAGCCATATATATTTGCCATTTATTTCTTGTTGCCTCAAGGAGGAGAGAGGAATAAAAATGGCAATTAATCAGGTTTTCAGAGGCAAATGCTGGTTAATAAAACAAGAAAAGGAGAGATGAGGTAGTACACAGGTTAGCAGGTGACATTAGGAAGAGGAGACTGGGTTCGCCAAGGCCGCCAACTCCATTCACCAAAAACTGTTCCTTTCAAACCTCAAACAAGCCTTCCCACAGTTTACTTCTCCTCTCTGGGCAGTGACTGGGCCTTACAGAAAACAAACACAAGGATTAAATGGCAAGGATAAAGCTTGCACAAGCCCAGGTGACACCTATGGACTCCGCAAAGCAGGAGCCCAGCTCAGTCAGGCTCCCCAGCAATGGACCCAGGCTTCTCTGCAGATGTCTGGGAAGGGAGGAACAAGTCTATTTCAATTCTGGACGTGCGGCCTTCAGACATATGAAAAAATGCTCATCATCTTTAATCATCAGAGAAATGCAAATCAAAACTACTTTGAGATATCATCTAACTCCAGTGAGACTAGCCTACATCAAAAAATCCCAAGACCAGAGATGTTGGTGTGGATGTGGAGAAAAGGGAACACTTTTGCACTGCTGGTGGGGATGCAAATTAATACATTCCTTTTGGAAAGAGATATGGAGAACACTTAGAGATCTAAATATAGATCTGCCATTCAATCCTGTAATCCCTCTACTGGGCATATACCCAGAAGACCAAAAATCATATCATAACAAAGATATTTGTACCAGAATGTTTATTGCAGCCCAATTCATAATTGCTAAGTCATGGAAGAAGCCCAAGTGCCCATCGATCCACGAATGGATTAATAAATTGTGGTATATGCACACCATGGAATATTATGCAGCCTTAAAGAAAGATGGAGACTTTACCTCTTTCATGTTTACATGGATGGAGCTGGAACATATTCTTCTTAGTAAAGTATCTCAAGAATGGAAGAAAAAGTACCCAATGTATTCAGCCCTACTATGAAACTAATTTAGGGTTTTCACATGAAAGCTATAACCCAGTTACAACCTAAAAATAGGGGGATGGGGAAAGGGAGGGGAGGGAGGGGGGAGGTGGGTAGAGGGAAGGGGATTGGTGGGATTACACCAGCGGTGCATCTTACAAAGGTATATGTGAAACTTGGTAAACGGTCTGTGAAGCTAGTGAATGATGCCCCATGAATATATCAATGTACACAGCTACGATTTAATAAAAATAAATAAATAAATAAATAAAAAACACACAAACGCAATAGGACTGTGGCAGGGTTATTTTTCATAGCAGCAGTATTGTGATCATAATATTTTTACATGCTATTAAATAATGAATGTGCATATTAATCTTCCAGAACCAAAAACTTGGTAAAATTAAGTTCTTGTACAGGTGGATGAAGGGAATTGGGTCAGATGCTGCAGCCTGCGTTTTTCTAGGTCTTATTTCAGAAGGCAATACTGAAGCTCAGTATTTTGGGAAATCCAATTACCTGGAAATACTTGAGGTAGAGAGAACACCACCACAGAATTAATTACTGATGATGAGACAGAAAGCTTTCAGAGAGCACGGACTATTCTATCCTCTCCCAAGAACAATCGGAAGGGCACTTGGCTGATGAGAAGGGGCCTGTGGGGCTCACTCAGCTGCAACCCTGCGAAGGATGCCTCCTCCTGCCTCCCTCTCCACATGACTCTCCCCTGTGCACTCCCGGGATGAGGTTTCCTGTCACACTTTGCTTTTTCCTCCCACCTTTGGCTCCCTTTCCTAAAGGTGCTTCCCAGAGCTCCCATATTCTATGCCCATTAAATGACCCAGTTCAAATCTCGCCTCCCACAGAAAACCTCCCGACCATGCAAACAAGGATGCCCTCGCCAGTCCTGAAACCGGCACAGCACCAAGTGCCCAAAGACAGACCCTTCTACAATTTTTTTCCGATGCCTCTTGCACTACTTAACTTGTGCATGTGACTTAACTGTTTAGCATGTTCCTAAGGCATTAGTGACACCAGAAATCGAGTTCCATTCTTCTTTCTCCATAGCATGCAATATAGTGAGATTTGAAACCAATCAATGAGCAACTGCATCACAGATATAATTAGGAGAGCCCATCTTTGGCACAGGAAGTGGCTGTTTCTAGAGGAGATTCTGCTTTACTCCAACTACATCCTAAAGTGAGGCCAGTTGAATTCAGGCCCAGTAAGCAGTTGTTCTCACTGGAGTATCACTGCTCTTACAACTCTGTACTTTTAAGGTCTGAATTTCTATTTTAAGGCAGAAACCAGGACTTTTATAGTTTAAAGATCCAAGAAGACATAATCTATTATTAGCCTAAAGAGGGCAGGATTGGTCTGAAAAGCAAGGCAGGTTGCAGTCCAGTTCCTACAAGGATCTGGAAAGAGCCTCATGGAGACTGTGGCTTAAAACTTCATTTAAAGCTATAGAAGGAAAGATGGGAGACTCATCCAGCTCACTGGTGAGAGCACTGGCTTCTGCGTGGCCAGCTAGGTTCACTTCCACCATGCCATGCTGCCTCTCCCTGCCAAAAACATGCCACCAGAAATGACAATCCTTCAATCAGGTCAGAATTCTGAAAGAAGAAAAATCTCAAGAATGACCACACACCACACACCACACACCAGCACTGGGCAAAATTATGGCATTAAAATAATTACCTTGACCATGATAAAAATCAATGAGGTCAATTTAATGTCTCAGTTAAAACATAACTGAAATACAAAATCTGAATCTAAGTTCTATTTCTCAAAATAACTTCCAGAATGATGCTGGGCAAGACATTTCCCTCAGTAGACATCAGTTTCCCAGCTGTAAAAATGGAAAGAAAGCCCCAGGGTTTTTTAGTGGGAGAACTCCTGATGTTTTGACAGGTCGATTCTTCCTTGGAATAGTCCTCTATGTTACAGGACACTTAGACTCTCTGGCTTCAGGCCAGCAGTGACCCCTAGCCATTTTGACAACCCCAAACACCCCCACACATCTTAAACTCCCTCACTGAGAACCACCAGGAGGATCTCCAAGGCCCTTGTTGGCTCTAAGATGCCAGCAGGAAAACACTTCCATGAGCAGGTGGAGTGGAGGGCTGGGAGGACATGTGGCTGGCCTACCCGTAGATGTCTAGGACCCCAATGAAGGAGTGCTGCTTGAGGGAAGTGTGCAGGGCCTTGTTGATGTGCTCTACAATCCAGCCGAACAGCTGGGCGTAGATGTGCTTGGCCAGAGCATTGCGTGCGTTGACCACCTGCTGCAGGGACATGGTCTTGACGTAGGTCTCTGAGGTGGTGACCAGCTTGCGATGGCACAGCCAGTGCTCCATCTGACTGTGCTCCACTCCTAGCAGTCGGCAGAAGTTCTTTAGGTGTTCATCCTGGGGCTGGGGTGGGGGAGTGGGACACAGTTTCAGAAGGTACATGGAAGACAACCCCTCTCACCTGCCCCCCTCCATGCCCCTGTGCAGAGGGAAAACAAGCAAAACCCAAGGCCTCCCCAGCACTCCAGAACCCACCCTGCCCCCAGCCACTGGCCTGCAGGTCTCTCTCATACACTGCTAGCTGGACTTTTATAAAGATCCAAGAAGACATAATCTATTATTAGCCTAAAGAGGTGCCCATACTACAGTGCTGCTCACACTGATGATTACACCTGCGATCAGGGCCTTACTAAACAAAAGGCTTTCGCTCCACTCTTCCTGTTCCCTCCCCCTCGGTGCCAGGCTGCTGCCAAGTGACTGGTAGAAGGCAAGTCCTGGAGTGAAAGGGAGCATAATGAGAAGTGACAGCTTAGGACAGGACAATCCTTTCAGTACAACAAGCAGATTCACAGGATGTGCAGGCTTCTCATGCAGTGCTCACCCTCAGCCCAGGAGCAGTTCTCTTCCTCCTCCTTACATACTTCCTTAAAGTACGTAAGAAGTTTTCACTTACATACTTTACCTATGACCAGCTCCCAGCTTAACCAGCTGTGTGCTTGAAAATGAACTCAGGGATCCAAAGGCTGGAGAAGCCACACCCTCCCTTAGAGTCAGTTCCCCCTCTGGGAAAGAAACTCAGGTGGGCCAGATCAGTAATTTCCTTATAGGTGAGTGCTGGGATACTCAAAAATCACTTGGAGGAGAGTTTTTCAAATTGCATGCAACGCACGTGGGTGTGTTCAGATGTGCTGGGAGACTGAAATGCAACAGACATGTTCCTCCCACCCTGACACTGCACCCCCGTGCTCCCGAGCAAGCTCTTTCATCCGAGCCTCAGTGACACTAAGTCACACAGAACTAAACTTTAACCTTCTGAAAGCACTCACTGGCTGGAGAAAAAAGTTAATCAATGTGGAAAGCTGGAACATATGGCAAAAACATGGAACGAATTTTGACCTGAGAAGATGATTTAGAACAGTTTCACTGGTAACATCAGACATGTGTAAAGCTGGGAAGAAACTTAGAATTCCTGTTTAAACTTCTTTTTCATGCAGAAAGAGGTTGAGCCCCAGAGAGATGCAATAACTTATCCAGGTCCCTCAGGCTCTGGGATCCAGCCTACCTAGCTGCCTCTCATGGCCACCTCTGAGCCTAGACCCTCTTTACCCTAAACATCAATCTTAGTGCCTGGGTTTGGAGCCACTGGGTAGCCAAATTTCCCTCAGTGTCTTGCCTGTGTAAATCTCTTGGATAATACTTGTTGTCCACAGAAGACCTGCTCACCCTTGGAGGTTCCTCTCACCTGTTATATATTCTGTCATCCAAAGCCTCCTAGGAAAGCCAATAGCCAGCCAAGTCTGCTGGAGAGCCTATGAATTCAGAGGCTGAAAGAGGCTCCCGCAAGACATAATGTACCACCTGCTAATGGCCCTAAATTGCTGTGGGACTCATTTCCTGATGAGCCTGTCTTAGAGGATTTAAATGAAGGCTTCTTGGATGAAAATTAACACAGATAACCATATCAGTTTCCTCTTAACACCATACCCCCAGGCCTTTTTATTCCTTCTACAGATATTTAAAATCCATCTCCTGAAAATGGTTCTAATAGAATGCCAAGAGTAGGAAAGAACCCTTCAAAATTACTAAAGTCCAGTGTTTTTCCAAAGTACAGTTCGTGGAAGAAGAGTTGCAAAGAACCTGACCTGGCCTTACTTAACCCAAGCGACAAGACATCCATTCAGAGGATGGTACCTGAGCAACACTGAACAGCTGAACTGGTTTGTTAATGCACACTGCTGGCCCCAAGAGATTAAGGGGCATTTCCTGAACCTACCTAACCAAAGACCCTCTACTTCCTAAGAAACTGCCGGGGGTTAAGGTTCTCAGGAAAACATCTTTGGAGCTACCCTTCTGATCTATCTACCTTTCCTATTCAGAGGAAGACAGGGTAAAGAAGGCCCCCTGCCTTGTGGCCCAGAGCGCCAAACCCAGTCTAGCAGGAGAGGAGGCTCGTTAGGGCTGTGTGAGCAGGAGGGGCTCCTGTCCTCAACTCCATGGCAATTTTTCCTGGTCACCTGCCTTTTTCTCCACAGCCACCCCCATTTTACCTCCCCGCCCCCAAATATAAGGCCATATGTAGGAGAGTTAAGTGCCTGGGAACTGCTTGGCAGGCAACAAGTTCAGAGGTGGCAAGCGTCCAATTTGTTCATCTGACCTATTTCCAAGAAATTCTTAATTGCTAGGCACAGCACAGCAGATGGATTCCCTGACATTTAAATGGCCTGCCAGCAGCTAGTATGACTGCTCAAGACCTGCCCACAGGTCCCCCCCACCCCTCCCATGCTCACACTGTGGAATTCAGTGGAAAAAGGAGCTCAAGTTAGGGACTCGTCTGATAAGCTCCCCCCCTGCAGATTTCTACCCACAGTAGGGAAGAGTGGCTTCTGACCCCTCCCACCATTGATCAAGGGTGGTACTGAAACTGATTTCAGATAGTGCAACTACATTTAGAAATAATTAAATTACTCTAAAGCCATTACAAATAGCCCTCATCAAGCAGATTAGTTTTATGGGCCCTGTATTGCCAAACTTGAGAAACAAATTGCCTCTGGTGTCCAAGTAATTGGAAGCTGTTGCATCTCCAAGGTAACTCTGGCAATCATGGAGAACATTCTTATGCTTTAATTAAAAGCGAAAACAATTGAGCAGAAGGCACACTGCTTGTGGCAGCAATGTGGCAGCATTTCCAATAGGAGGCCCACCCTGTGTACTGGAGGAATAAACCAAAAGTATTAATAGTTTGATAGAAGGGCGTTCAGTAGCAAACACTTAAGGATGTGTGTGCTCTGTGCTGAGTGCCGACAGTCCCCCCAGTGGTGGACAGCCCTTGCTGAGGCTCTGCAATCCAGCTGAGGGAGCCAGGTTGGGGGCAGCATGGGGGAATGAACACAGCTGTTCTGCCTTTGCCATCACCTGTCACTCTGACCTCAGAGAAAGGTTCCTATCTCCAGGCCTTGATTTTTCCTATCCTGTACAAAGAGAGAGATGCTCTTAAGGTCCACTCTGGCACTAAAAAGGCTGGTAACAGTCAGGAACTGAATCCCTGCAAGCTCTGTGCTAAGGTCTCACCTTTTCACGTAGGGCTTCAGTGAACCCTCACCTCCACACCTACAGAGGAGGAAACAGGTTAGGTAATTGACCCTAACTCTCACATCCAGTGGCAGAACCAGGATCTGAACCCAGCAGTCTTTTTCTTTTTGAGACAGCACCTCAAGCTGTCGCCCTGGGTAGAGTGCCGTAGCATCACAGCTCACAGCAACCTCCAGTTCCTGGGCTGAGGCAATTCTCCTGCTTCCGCCTCCCAAGTAGCTGGGACTACAGGCATTTGCCACGGCGCCCAGCTAATTTTTGGTTGTAGCCATCATTATTGTTTGGTGGGCCCAGGCTGGATTTGAACCCGCCAGCTCAGGTGTATGTGGCTGGCCCCTTAGCTGCTTGAGCCACAGAAGCCGAGCCAACCCAACAGTCTTGACACTGACTCCCCATTTGCCCACTAGTTGTCTATACTGATCTAAAGTCTAGCCCAGACTGTGCACCTGCACTCAAAAGCCTTCTGGACTCCCTGCTGTCAGAGAAAGAGCTGCTGCCCTGGTGGGATCTAAACTGCAACCTCTCAGGCCTCTTCCTGCCCTCCATCCACTCGCCCTGGTGGACCCACCTCTATACAGTGTCCATGTGAACACATAGGGGGCATGAGGGGTTAGAAGCACAACAGATACAGTCCTGGAGCTTATGGGAAAACAAGCACAGATCAAATCACTTATACATACTTCCCTTCTCACCTAAAGAGCCCGCAGAGGCCCAGGGTGGGGGACCAGCCACAGGATGGAGATAGGAAGAGACAGGCACGTCACTCACAGGATCAAGGCTCAGCTTTCCAAAGGGGGCCCAGCCCAGCTCAACAGCAGGTGTCCAAGGTCCCTCGCCTTGGTTCTCATGTCCCACTGCCACCATTTTCAGGTGTGTCGCGTCTGGCCCCTAACAAGCCTCAGCCAGTCACCCACCCCTCTACTTCTTGGGTGCCCACTGAGTGCCTGAGACTGTGCTAGATATTGGTGATATAGTAATGATCAAAAACAGTCCCTGCCTTTGCAGACTTTGGACTCTCACAAAGGGGAGAGGGAAAAGTACACAGCGAATGCAAAATAACTATACTACACACCACGGAGGACAGGTATACAGTGCTGTAAGAACTCATGACAGGGGATGTCGCCCTGAGAAAGGTGGTAGGTTGGGGGCCATAGGATGTTGTATGGGCTGGAGGCCCAGGGACTGTTTGCCATCTTTCCTGCATCTTACTAGCCTAAGCCAGGAGTTGGTCAATGCAGACATTCCTAACCTTGCCTGTCCGTCACACAGGCACAGTATGGCTGCCCTACAGAACTGGGGGATATTTACCGGGCTGTGAGCTGAAGGAGGCACATATGCTTTATGCCTTTCTCTTAAGGGGAAGATGTCAGGGGCAACATCTCACTGGCCCTGATGACTCAAATTAGGGCAGGGTTTGTCCTGCACTGGAGGATCATTCCCCACCTTCCAGACCACAGGTCCTCGTCATCTCAGTCCCCTTCATGGCATCACCACTGCCAGCCCCACCTCACTGCACCCTCTACCCCTAAACATCAGGTGTCAGAAACTGCCCCTGTGGCACCTAACACTGCAGGCTCCAACATTCCCACTCCTTTCCACCAGGGCCCAGGTGGGTGAACTTCAAGGCTTTCATGAGGCTACAGAGTCCAAGCCAAGGATGGCAGCAGGCCTGACAGACCCAGAGGCCCTCTCAGACTCAAGTCATTTGTCATTTGGGGAGAATGCGCTGATTTGAGGACATGACAAGCTCTGCCACATCCCATCCAAAGTTCAGGTCTCCCTCTCCCCTAAAGGCAGGGTCAATTTGAAATTCTCATAACCCCAGCTCGAGATAAACCATAGAAAGTAAATAAATGTCTACTCAACTGAGAAAGTATCAGTTGTGGGCAGCACGGACACATGCCCCCAGCCGCATCCTGCCGTGTGTAGTGCTGCCTTTTGTATTATATTTTCCCAGCATCTGGCTATTTAAATTCCAAGTCCTTGGAAGAATCACACTTTGTACTTCCCTAAGACCTGGACATAAATGGGCCCAAAAGGGCTATATGGTCAACAGTTGCTGATTCACCTATTCCTGATAAGAATACCAGTTTTAGCCCAGCCCAACACCATTAAGTTCCAAGAGGACATGGCAACTGCTTTCAGATCAGATCTTCGATTATCTACAAAGTGTGAGCTACTACACTGGGCACCAGGAAAATAACCGTCCTAGTGAGCGTTCATGGAGCAGTATTCTTTTTTTTTTTTTAATTATTGTTAAATCATAGCTGTGTACATTAGTGCAATCCAGGGGTACAATGTGCTGGTTTCATATACAATCTGGAATATTCTCATCAAACTGTTCAACGTAGCCTTCATGGCATTTTCTTAGTTATTGTATGTAGACATTTGTATTCTGCCTTTAGTAAGTTTCCCCTGTACCCATCCTAAGATGCACCATAGATGTGGCCCCACACATTACACTCCCTCCACCCTAACCTCCCCCTTCCCTTCCCCTTCCTTGGCCCTTTCCTCATAGTCTTGTGCTATAGTTGGGTTATAGCCTTCATGTGAAAGCTATAATTTAGCTTCATAGTAGGGCTGAGTACATGGGGTACTTTTTCTTCCATTCCTGACATACTTTGCTAAGATGATGTTCCAGCTCCATCCATGTAAACATGAAAGAGGTAAAGTCTCCATCTTTCTTTAAGGCTGTATAATATTCCATGGTATACACGTACCACAATTTCCTAGTCAACTTGCTTTTTTTTGGCCGGGGCTAGGTTTGAACCTGCCACCTCCAGCATATGGGACCAGCGCCCTACTCCTTGAGCCACAGGCGCCGCCCTACAATTTGCCAGTCCATTCGTGGCTCGATGGGCACTTGGGCTTCTTCCATGACTTAGCAATTATGAATTGGGCTGCAATAAACATTCTGGTACACATGTCTTTGTTCTATTGTGATTTTTGGTCTTCTGGGTATAAACCTAGTAAAGGAATTATAGGATCAAATGGCAGATCTATTTTTAGGTCTCTATTCTCCAAACATCCTTTTAGAAGGAACGTATTAGTGTGCATTCCCACCAGCAGTGTAGAAGTGTGCCCTTTTCTCCACATCCACGCCAACATCTCTGGTTTTGGGATTTTTGTTTTGTGGGCTAGTCTTACTGGGGTTAGGTGATATCTCAAAGTAGTTTTGATTTGCATTTCTCTGATGATTAAGGATGATGAGCTTTTTTTCATGTGTTTGTAGATCGTGCATCTGTCTTCTTTAGAGAAGTTTCTCTTCAAGTCCCTTGCCCACCCTGAGATGGGATCACGTGTTCTTCTCTTGTTAATACGTTTGAGTTCTCTGTGGATTCTGGTTATTAGACCTTTATCGGAGGTATAACCTGCAAATATTTTCTCCCATTCTGAGGGATGTCTGCTTGCTTTCCTTACTATGTTCTTCGCTGTGCAGAAGCTTTTTAGTTTGATCAGGTCCCAGTAGTGTATTTTTGACACTGCTTCGATTGCCTGGGGAGTCCTCCTCATAAACTATTCACCCAGGCCGATTCCTTCAAGAGTTTTCCCTGCACTTTCTTCAAGTACTTTTATAGTTTCATGTCTTAAGTTTAAATCTTTTATCCAGTGAGAGTCTACCTTAATTAATGGTGAAAGGTGTGGGTCCAGTTTCAATCTTCTATAGGTTGCCAGCCAGTTCACCCAGCACCATTTGTTAAATAGGGAATCTTTCCCCACTCAATGTTTCTTTTTCTTTATTGTTGGGGATTCATTGAGGGTACAATAAGCCAGGTTACACTGATTGCAATTGTTAGGTAAAGTCCCTCTTGCAATCATGTCTTGCCCCCATAAAGTGTGACACACACCAAGGCCCCACCCACCTCCCTCCTTCCCTCTTTCTGTTCCCCCCCCATAACCATAATTGTCATTGATTGTCCTCATATCAAAATTGAGTACATAGGATTCATGCTTCTCCATTCTTGTGATGCTTTACTAAGAATAATGTCTTCCACGTCCATCCAGGTTAATACGAAGGATGTAAAGTCTCCATTTTTTTTAATGGCTGAATAGTATTCCATGGTATACATATACCACAGCTTGTTAATCCATTCCTGGGTTGGTGGGCATTTAGGCTGTTTCCACATTTTGGCGATTGTAAATTGAGCTGCAATAAACAGTCTAGTACAAGTGTCCTTATGATAAAAGGATTTCTTTCCTTCTGGGTAGATGCCCAGTAATGGGATTGCAGGATCAAATGGGAGGTCTAGCTTGAGTGCTTTGAGGTTTCTCCATACTTCCTTCCAGAAAGGTTGTACTAGTGTGCAGTCCCACCAGCAGTGTAAAAATGTTCCCTTCTCTCCACATCCACGCCAGCATCTGCAGTTTTGAGATTTTGTGATGTGGGCCATTCTCACTGGGGTTAGATGATATCTCAGGGTTGTTCTGATTTGCATTTCTCTAATATATAGAGATGATGAACATTTTTTCATGTGTTTGTTAGCCATTCGTCTGTCGTCTTTAGAGAAAGTTCTATTCATGTCTCTTGCCCATTGATATATGGGATTGTTGGCTTTTTTCATGTGGATTAATTTGAGTTCTCTATAGATCCTAGTTATCAAGCTTTTGTCTGATTGAAAATATGCAAATATCCTTTCCCATTGTGTAGGTTGTCTCTTTGCTTTGGTTATTGTCTCCTTAGCTGTACAGAAGCTTTTCAGTTTAATGAAGTCCCATTTGTTTATTTTTGTTGTTGTTGCAATTGCCATGCCAATCTTCTTCATGAAGTCTTTCCCCAGGCCAATATCTTCCAGTATTTTTCCTATGCTTTCTTGGAGGATTTTAATTGTTTCATGCCTTAAATTTAAGTCCTTTATCCATCTTGAATCAATTTTTGTGAGTGGGGAAAGGTGTGGGTCCAGTTTCAGTCTTTTACATGTAGACATCCAGTTCTCCCAACACCATTTATTGAATAGGAATGCTTTCCCCCAAGGTATGTTCTTGTTTGGTTTATCAAAGATTAGGTGGTTGTAAAATGTTAGTTTCATTTCTTGGTTTTCAATTCGATTCCAAGTGTCCATGTCTCTGTTTTTGTGCCAGTACCATGCTGTCTTGAGCACTATGGCTTTGTAGTACAGACTAAAATCTGGTATGCTGATGCCCCCAGCTTTATTTTTGTTACAGAGAACTGCCTTAGCTATACGGGGTTTTTTCCGGTTCCATACAAAATGCAGAATCATTTTTTCCAAATCTTGAAAGTACGATGTTGGTATTTTGATAGGAATGGCATTGAATAGGTAGACTGCTTTGGGAAGTATAGACATTTTAACAATGTTGATTCTTCCCATCCATGACCATGGTATGTTCTTCCATTTGTTAATATCCTCTGCTATTTCCTTTCTGAGGAGTTCATAGTTTTCTTTATAGAGGCCCTTCACCTCCTTCGTTAGGTATACTCCTAGGTATTTCATTTTCTTTGAAACTATGGTGAAGGGAGTTGTGTACTTAATTAGCTTCTCATCTTGACTGTTATTGGTGTACACAAAGGCTACTGACTGGTGGACATTGATTTTATATCCTGAAACATTACTGTATTTTTTGATGACTTCTAGGAGTCTTGTGGTTGAGTCTTTGGGGTTCTCTAAGTATAAGATCATGTCGTCACCAAAGAGGGAGAGTTTGACCTCCTCTGCTCCCATTTGGATTCCCTTTATTTCCTTGTCTTGCCTAATTGTATTGGCTAGAACTTCCAGCACTACGTTGAATAGTAAAGGTGACAGAGGACAACCTTGTCTGGTTCCAGTTCTAAGAGGAAAAGCTTTCAGTTTTACTCCATTCAGTAAAATATTGGCTGTGGGTTTGTCATAGATAGCTTCAATCAGTTTTAGAAATGTGCCACCTATGCCTATACTCTTCAGTGTTCTAATTAGAAAAGGATGCTGGATTTTATCAAATGCTTTTTCTGCATCTATTGAGAGGATCATGTGATCTTTATTTTTGCCTCTGTTAACATGGTGGATAACGTTTATGGACTTGCGTATGTTAAACCAGCCTTGCATCCCTGGGATGAAACCTACTTGATCATGATGAATGACTTTTTTGATGATAAGCTGTAATCTATTGGCTAGGATTTTGTTGAGATTTTTTGTGTCTATATTCATGAGTGAGATTGGTCTGAAATTCTCCTTTTTGTTTGGGTCTTTTCCTGGTTTTGATATCAGGGTGATGTTTGCTTCATAGAATGTGTTGGGGAAGATTCCTTCTTCCTCAATTTTTTGGAATAATTTCTGCAGTACAGGAATAAGCTCTTCCTTGAAGGTTTGATAGAATTCTGGAGTGAAGCCATCTGGACCAGGGCATTTTTTGGTTGGAAGCTTTTTTATTGTTTCTTTGATCTCAGTGCTTGAAATTGGTCTGTTCAGGAGCTCTATTTCTTCCTGGCTGAGTCTAAGGAGAGGGTGTGATTCCAAATATCGATCCATTTCTTTCACATTGTCAAATTTCTGGGCATACGGTTTCTGGTAGTATTCAGAGATGATCTCTTGTATCTCTGTGGGATCAGTTGTTATTTCCCCTTTATCATTTCTGATTGAGGTTACTAGAGATTTTACTTTTCTATTCCTCGTTAGTCTGGCCAATGGTTTATCTATTTTATTTATTTTTTCAAAAAACCAACTCCTTGTTTCATTAATTTTCTGAATGATTCTTTTGTTTTCAATTTCATTGGTCTCTGATTTGATTTTGGATATTTCTTTTCTTCTACTGAGTTTAGGCTTAGATTGTTCTTCTTTTTCCAATTCCATAAGATCTCTTGTGAGATTGTTGATGTGCTCTCTTTCTGTTTTTCAAATGTAGGCATCTAAAGCGATGAATTTTCCTCTCAAAACTGCTTTTGCAGTATCCCACAGGTTTTGTAGCTTGTGTCTTCATTGTTGTTATGCTCAAGGAAGTTAATGATTTCCTGTTTTATTTCTTCCTTTGCCCATCTGTTATTCAACAGAAGATTGTTTATTTTCCTTGCCTTTGGGTGGGGTCGAGCATTTTTGTTAGAGTTGAGTTCCACCTTTAGTGCCTTATGGTCTGAGAAGATACAAGGTAAAATTTCAATTCTTTTGATTCTGTTGATATTTGTTTTGTGTCCCAGGATATGATCAATTTTGGAGAATGTTCCATGGGGTGATGAGAAGAATGTATATTCTTTATCTTTGGGATGGAGTGTTCTATATGCGTCTATCAAGGACAGTTGTTCTAGGGTCTCATTTAAGTCTCTTATATCCTTGTTTAATTTCTGTTTAGAGGATCTGTCCAGCTCTGTAAGAGGAGTGTTAAGGTCCCCTGTTATTATGGTATTATCAGATATTATATTGCTCAGACTGAGTAAGGTCTGTTTCAAGAATCTGGGAGCCTTTAAATTGGGTGCATAGATATTTAGAATTGAAATGTCTTCTTGTTGTATTTTTCCCTTGACCAATATAAAGTGACCATCTTTGTCTTTTTTGACTTTAGTTGCTTTAAATCCACATGTATCTGAAAATAAGATTGCAACTCCTCTTTTCTTCTGGATTCCATTTGCCTGAAAAATTGTCTTCGAACCCTTGACTCGGAGCTTTAATTTGTCTTTTGAAGCCAGGTGTGTTTCTTGCAGACAGCAAATGGATGGCTTGTGTTTTTTAATCCAGTCAACCAATCTATGTCTCTTCAGTGGGGAATTCAAGCCATTAACATTTATTGAGATAATTGATAAGTGTGGTAGTATTTTATTCGTCTTATTTTGTGAGAGTCCATTGCTTAGTTTTATCTTTTGCATCAGTGTGGAGGTTAGGTTCTGTCCTTTAATTTCTGAGATCTTACTTTGCTGCTGATCCATTGTGGTGGTCAGTGTGCAGAACAGGTTGAAGTATTTCCTGTAGAGCTGGTCTTGTTGTGGCGAAATTCCTCAATGTTTGTATATCCGTAAATGATTTGATTTCTCCGTCAATTTTGAAGCTTAGCTTAGCAGGGTACAGAATTCTGGGCTGGAAATTGTTCTGTTTAAGTAGATTAAAGGTAGATGACCATCGTCTTCTTGCTTGGAAAGTTTCATCAGAGAAGTCTGCAGTCACTCTGATGGATTTGCCCCTGTAGGTCAACTGGCGCTTACTCCTGGCAGCTTGAAGAATCTTTTCTTTTGTCTTGACTTTGGACAGGTTCATCACAATGTGTCTTGGAGAAGCTCGGTTAGAGTTGAGGCGACCTGGGGTCCGATAGCCCTCTGAAAGCAGTGTGTCAGAATCTTTGGTGATATTTGGGAATTTTTCTTTTATAATACTGTCTAGTATGGCTTCCATTCCTCTGGGGCATTCTTCTTCCCCTTCTGGAATTCCTATAACTTGTATGTTGGAACGGTTCATAAAGTCCCATAATTCTGACAGTGAACGTTCTGCTTTCTCTCTCTTCTTTTCTGCCTCTTTTACTATCTGAGTTATCTCAAAAACTTTGTCTTCTACCTGTGAAATTCTTTCTTCTCCATGGTCTAACCTGTTGCTGATAGTTTCCATTGCATCTTTAAGTTCCCTGATTGACTGTTTCATTTCCTTCAGCTCTGCTATATCCTTTTTATATTCTTCATATCGTTCATCTCTTGTTTGATTCTGTTTTTGAATTTCCTTTTGGTTATTTTCCACTTTATTAGCAATTTCCTTCATTGTTTCCATCATTTCTTTCATTGTTTTCAACATGTGTATTCTAAATTCCCTTTCTGTCATTCCTTACCTGTCTGTATAGGTGGAATCCTCTGCAGTAGCTACCTCATGGTCCCTTGGCGGGGTTGTTCTGGACTGGTTCTTCACGTTGCCTGGAGTTTTCTGCTGATTCTTACTCATGAGTGATTTCTTTTATCTGTTTCCTTGCCCTAATTTTCCTTTCACTTCCTCTTGCTCTTTAAGTTCTCGTGCCTGTGGAAGTTGCGGGTGGGTTTAGACGGATTGAACACACGCAACCACTTGCCGGTTTTCCACTGTTTTAGTCCTCCTCTTGGGGTCCAGAAGTCTCTCGCTGACTCCCTATATCCTCTCAGGGGTGATGATAGGCAGATCCCACCAGCCAGAGATGCCTGGAGTCCTATCTCCCCAGACTCACAGTGCCCACTCTATGTTTTTAATTGGCTTGTCAAAGATTAAATAAAGGTAAGTAGCTGGATTCATCTCTTGGTTCTCTATTCTGTTGTAGACATCTACTTCTCTGTTTTTATGCCAATACCATGCTGTTTTGATCACAATTGATTTATAGTACAGTCTCAGGTCATATATTGCTTTGGGTAGTATAGACATTTTAACAATGTTGATTCTTCCCAGCCATGAGCATGGTATGTTTTTCCATTTGTTAATATCTTCAGCTATTTATTTTCTTTAAGTTTCATAGTTCTCTTTGTAGAGATCTTTCACGTCCTTTGTTAGGTATACTCCCAAATATTTCATCTTCTTTGGCACTACTATGAAAGGAATAGAGTCCTTGACTGTTTGTTCGGCTTGCTTATTGCTGGTATATATAAAGGCTACAGATTTATGGGTGTTGATTTTGTAGCCTGAGACATTGCTGTATTCCTTGATCACTTCTAAAAGTTTTGTAGTAGAATCCCTAGTGTTTTCCAGATATACGATCATATCATCTACGAAGAGTGGAAGTTTGATCTCTTCTGACCCTACGTGGATACCCTTGATCGCTTTTTCTTCCCTAATTGCAATGGCTAGAACTTCCATTACAACGTTAAAGAGCAATGGAGACAATGGGCAACCTTGCCTGGTTCCTCATTTAAGTGGAAATGATTTCAATTTAACTCCATTCAATACTATATTGGCTGTGGGTTTGCTGTAGATGGCCTCTATTAGTTTAAGAAATGTCCCTTCTATAGCAATTTTCTTAAGTGTTCTGATCATGAAGGGGTGCTGGATATTATCAAAAGCTTTTTCTGCATCAATTGAAAGAATCATATGGTCTTTATTTTTTAGTTTGTTTATGTGCTGAATTACATTTATAGATTTACGTATATTGAAGCAGCCTTGAGACCCTGGGGTAAATCCCACTTGGTCGTGGTGTATAATTTTTTTGATGTGTTGTTGGATTCTTTTTGTTAGGATCTTACTGATTATTTTAGCATCAATATTCATAAGTGATATTGGTCTATAATTTTCTTTTCTTGTTGGGTCTTTCCCAGGTTTGGGGATCAAGGTGATATTTGCTTCGTAGAGATCTGCAGTTATTCTAATATTCTTGCCCTTGTAGGTGATGGTTTTCTTTCATCTGGCTGCTTTCAGAATTTTCTCCTTCATATTAACTTTGGTAAAATTGATTATGATGTGTCTGGGGGATGTGTTATTCAGGTTGAGTTGTGCTGGAGTTCTGAAACTGTCTTCTGTCTGAATTTCAGAATCTCTCGGCATGTCTGGAAAGTTCTCCTTCATAATCTCATGGAGAAGAGACTCTGTGCCTTGTGAAGCCACTTTATTGCTTTTGGGGGATCCCTATAAGACGAATATTGGTTTTCTTCGAATTATCCCAGAGCTCTCAGAGAGTGATCTGTTTTTGCCCTCCATTTCCCTTTTTTGAGATTTTCGGAGCATTCGAAAGCTTTGTCTTCGATGTCAGAAATCCTTTCTTCTGCTTGCTCCGTTCTGTTACTGAGGGATTCTACTGTGTTTCTCAGATCTTTGAGGGCCGCAACTACTTGTCTCAATGTATAAAAATCTCTGGTTATTTGCTCTTTGAATTCGTTGAATTCTTGAGATATTTTTTGCGTTACTGCTTGGAATTCTAATTCAATTTTATTTGCTATCCAGATTCTGAATTCCATTTCTGACATCTCAGCTATTTGTTTGTGCATGGGATCTTGTGCTGTGTCTGCCCCATTGATCCTTGGGGGAGTTGATCTACTTTGATTAATCATATTGCCAGAGTTTTTCTATTGATTTCGCCTCATGATTGTTTTTTACCATTGCCTCTGGCCGTCCTCAGAATTGGGGAGGTGTGTCTCCAAGATTATACCCCAGCGGGATCACTCTATTGTTGCTTGATCTTTGTACGGAGTGACCCTGTGTAGTTCCTCTGGGGCAGCCCCAGCCAGGGAGTTCTGGTTGTGGAAGCAGCTCCAGAGTGTGACACACCCGGATCCAGCAACAGGGCGGAAGGTGGTGCACACGGTTCTGGGAGTGCCTGGCACCCAGTGACTTTGGCATAGAGAGCCCAAGGCTCCAGCAGTCTCTGGCCAGGAGAAGGGCTCTGCACAGAGGCAGGGAGGGCTCCAGAGGGCACGCGGCTACCAGAGTACCTGGCCCGGCAAGCCGGCCGGTGTGGAGGCAGGGAGGGCACAGGAAGGAGGATGCAGGGTTGCACGGCTCTCACAGTTCCTGGTCAGGGCATGTGGGGGCCCGGCGGGCATAGGTCGCAGGTTTGGGATCGCGGCGCAGCTCTTTTGGAGGTCCAGGTGGCACCAAGCCCAGTAGTTTGAGGTTGCTATGAGTTGTGATGCCACAGCAATCTACCCAGGGCAACAGCCCGAGGCTCTAGTGTGCCAAAACCATCTCACTCTGCCCCTGAGGGTTAAGGCTGTAAGGCAGCTCAGTCCCCGACTTTAGGCTGCTCACTCACTAGGTTACTAGCTCCTGCCCGATCATTGCTCTGCGACCCTGATGGCAGAGCTTGCCGGGGCAGTTCTCTCACAATGGCTCCCTGTGACCCACAGCAAACACTATTAGCTCCGTCTGGCTCAGCGGCTCAGTCTGGGGCCCTAGACAATGCCCAAAGTTCTCCGCACTCCTGCTCAAGCTCTCCCCAAAGGCAGTTCAACTGAGTGCCAAGTCTAAAAACACCAAACATTTCACAGGTAAGGCCTTTCCAGTTTGTAGTCCTACTGCTGCTTGTACTTGCCAGCGGGATTAGGTCGATAGGACACACACAACCACTCGCCAGTTTTCTACTGTTTTTGTTTTCCTCTTGGGGTCCAGAAGTCCCTTGCTGACTTCCTATATCCTCAAAGGGATGATTATAGGCAGATCCCACCAGCCAGAGATGCCTGGAGTCTTATCTCCCCAGACTCACAGTGCCCTGCTTCAGTGAGGCTGTTACTTGGCCGCCATCTTGGATTATCCTCCTCCATGGAGCAGTATTCTCACACAGACGTCCGCATGTACCTTGTGCTGCCAGAATCTTGGCAGTATTGCCACCCGCCTGCCCACCCCAGACTGCAAGCTCCCTTGAGGCAGTCACCAAGTTCGGGGTCCAATGCCCTTTCCTCTCCTTGCAACAGGGACCTCCATCTGCACTCGATGAACTGATAATGTTGTAGAATTCCATGCATCTCAGGGAACTTGGAAAAATGAACCCATCAAAAAGAATTTATTAAATAGCCACTAAATTCCCTGCTCTCAGCGATAAAAATTTGATGGCAGCTGATTTTAAAATAATTGGCTCTTTTAAAAAATTATCAGTGAGTGAACAGAAACCATTACTGTTCAGAATAAATAACCTACAGGTGTCCTCTAAGCAGAGACACATTTCTGTTGTATCAAACGCCAAGAAAAGAGTAAATCGTGCACATTTCTCCCAAGTGCTGGTGTGCAACTTACTGATATGCTGCAGGAGTCCCCATCGCGCTCAGACTGCATCTCCACACTTCCAAGGTGCAGGATAGAAGCAATTATCTTAAAAATGCTTATCTGATGGGATTCTCTCACTCCTAAGGGAGAAAAAGAATGAATGAATGACACTCAATATCCACGGTAGGATGGAAGAGATGTTTTACTTTTTTAAAAGGACTTAAAAAATAGTTTGATTTTTCTTTCTGACCCAATGACTCCTAAAATCATCCAGGCTCCTCACCAAGTAATTGCCACTGACAGTAACAGCTCAGAGGGCAAAGGGGCTCCCTGGACCTTATGTCACTGAGACTGTCCTGATCAAACCAGAGGGTCAAGCTACCACTTTAACTCTGCAAAGGGCAAAGGAGAGGCAATGATCCCACAAACTCATTGGGACTTCATTTCAGCCTGACACTTTATGGATGTTTTTATGAGTTTAACAAGAACGGTCATTTATCAGCAATCATTTTTTTTCCTCAACATAATATCCTACAAACATCTGTGACATAGTCACAGCACCAGGAAGGGAAACTTTTTTGTTTTTTTTTTGGTGTAATGGTTTCTCCATTCCAGGTTTTTCATTTAGATTCATATTTTGATAACTGGATTCCAACACCAGGTATTTTTTCAGGAAATACTTACAGGTGCAACAGTCCCAGCATAATTTTCCTATTTGTGAATGACTATTGCCTTTAGACTTGAATGACAGTTTGGCTGAGGGAAAACATGTCCGGTCCTTCTCTCTCAGAACTCTGTGGACAACAATTACTACTTTTTGCTAAATGGAATCATATAGTGCGCACTCATGGTTCACTTCTTTCTCTTAGCATAAGGCTGCTTTTGAGATTCATGCATATTTTTGTATGTGTTTTGTTTCTTTTTATTATGAAACGAAATTACATGAGAATTCTACATTTTCCAGTTGATGGACATTTCAACTCTTTTTGTGTTTGAGCCACTTATGAACAAACCTGCTATGAACCTTCACCTATAAGTAGGAGTGGACAAATATTTTTCTCTTGGGTAAATAAGGATGAGAAACTTTTATAGGGATTTGTGTTTCAGGGACTGTCTCATGGCCATTGCCAGATAGGTACTGCTATCAGCCACACTAACCCCCCCCCTTCACTGTCCTAGACACACCAACCTATTGTCCATTTGTTACTTATTATGAATTATTAAAGGTATAGATAATACCTTATAATTTATATTTAGCTTGAAGTCAATTAGCATTTCTATTTATTGATTGAGACAGACTCTCCCTCTGGTGCCCTGAGTAGAGTGCTGTGGTATCATAGCTCACAGCAACCTCAAGCTCCTGGGGCCAGGAAATCCTCTTATTTCAGTTTTTCTATTTTTAGTAGAGACGAGTCTTGCTCTTGCTCAGGCTGGTCTTGAACTTCTGAGCTCAAGCAATCCACCTGTCTGGGCCCCCCAGAGTACTAGGATTCCAGGAGTGAGCCACCATACCTGGTCTAGCATTTGTTTTTAAGTTACAAAATACTTCAAACTTACTTAAGATTACAGAATAACATAAGCCCCAGTAAACCTCACTTGGTTTAAGAAATCCAGTGATCCTCCATTCATCCCAGATATAGTTTGTTTTTAAGGCAATACTTTACTCAGGCTTAAAACAAAAAGGAGTCAATATCACCTATATAAACTAGAGGCACAGATGTGTCATGCTAGTATTAAAAAAAATTTTCCCCAGATAATCCACAAAGTGGACAACACAAGCTTAACGCTAGGCTTTATGTGTAGATGACCACTACCATGAAACCTTCATAGGGACAGGGATTTACGTTCACTTTCCCTTTTTTTTTTTTTTGCAGTTTTTTGCCAGGGCTTGGTTTGAATCCACCACCTCCGGCATATGGGGCCAGTGCCCTACTCCGTTGAGCCACAGGTGGCCGCCTACATTGACATTTTTATCATGTAAAATTTCAAAACATACAAAGTCAACAGTAATATAATGAATCCCTGTTCTTGCTTCATCATTACATCCTCAGTGCCTCAATACTGCCTGGCACACAGTAGGTGCTCAGAAACATGAATCACGGGATGACCAAACTGACAACTGTTGACACAGACTGTAGGTACTTATAGATATCTACAGAAACACGTGTATGTGCATTATTCAAATCCGTGGTTTTATTTAGACTAATAATAGAAAAAAAAAAACAGCCAGAAGCCAAAAAAATTTAGGCATCCATCCTGGTTCAGTATAACTGAACATAACTGGTTAAAGCCAGACACTGGTATCCAAAGCAAGACAGGAAGCTAGATGCTTACGTATGCTTGTGAGGGGCAAAGCACTGGGCTTTCCATCTGGGCTTAGGGCATCTTACTCGGGGGTAAGTCTCATGAGAAGTACTAGTCAGAAGGTGGGTGCTGGAACCGTCACAGGGTATCCTGGTAGGCAGCAGTTTCTCTCTCTCTTTCTCTTATTTTTGGACATTAGTGCTCTGTCAATTTCCTTAACGACCTATCCACCCTGTCGCAGTAGGAATTTAAGAGGCATACAGAGAATGAATATTGAATCCCAGTGATCATTCGGATCTTAGACTACACTGATGAGAAAATCCTCCTCAGTATGGGATTCTCTGAATAAGCAGTACCTCACCATGGGCAGCAAAATCAAAACAAAAGTCAAACAATAGGAGTTGGCATCCTGGGGCTTACAGCCAATAGCCTGTTAACAGCCTGTTTTCATACATGATGTCCACTTATTCACGTTATCTATTCTGACCTTCACAGAACAACAGTGTAGTTCAGCAGAACCTAAAACATTTACTATCTTGTCCCTTAACTTTGCCAACTTCTCAGAGTTTTAATAAGAAGGATATGTTTAAAGAACAGGGAAGAAGGGCCAGGGGCAGTTGTTCACACCTATAATCCTAGCACTCTGAGAGGCCCAGACAGGAGATTGCTTGAGCTCGGGAGTTCATGACCAGCCTGAGCAAGAGTGAGACCCTGTCTCTACTAAAAATAGAAAAATTAGCTGGGCATTGTGGAAGGCGCCTGTAGTCCCAGCTACTTGGGAGGCTGAGGCAAGAGGATCACTTAAGCCCAAGAGTTTGAGGTTGCTGTGAGCTGTGATGTCATAGCACTCTACCCAGGATGACAGAGTGAGACTGTTTAAAAAAAATAAGAATAGGGAAGAAAGTCTAACGAAAATGATTTTACATAAAGAACCTGCTTTGAGAATTAAAGTATCCAGTCAATCTTTAGAGCCTTGCGGGGGAGGGAACAACCCTCTCCTTCTATCAACTCATGCCCACTGCTCACACTAGCCACTAAAACAATGGCCACCAGAGGCCTTCTTTTTCTGACAAACTGGTCAGAACGTATCCTGTTTCATGTCAAGTCTTTTCTGAACCTTCCCCCAACTCTGGAGAATAAGACAGGCATGTGATGCGGGGGAAGTCAGGGGTGCCAGTTATCAATTTATTTCTCCACTTCAATCCTCCCCCGGTCTGGCCTGCTTTGTGGTACCGGAGCTGGCCCCTGTAAACCTTTCTCCTTTGTCTTCTGGTAGAATGTCAAGCTTGCTCAGTAGAGGGCAATAGTGGTCTGCAAGGCAACAGCCAACAGAAGACTGAAAGTTTCCCCTCCTGGTTCTAGCCCTCTACAGTTTTTCCTGCGGAAGCCCAGTGACCTCCCTGATGAGCCTGTCTCCCCAGCAGCAGTGGCTGCTGAGCCTTTCTGTTGCCCCGACATCTTGGGGCAACTGCAGCCTGCTCACACAGACCTAGGTTGGCGCCAACCCCTGGCAAGTGTCTTCACCACCTCCTCTTGGAAGTGAACTACATCTCAGCCAGGCTGGGGCTCTCCCACCCAGCAGCTTCTCTGGTGGCTGCTCTTCTCACCCTGGAGAGATAGCAGCTCTTCTTTTGTGCCTGCTACTTCTGGATCCCTTAAAGTCCACTTTTATCCCCTTTAAAGCTCATCACCTACTACTGCTCTAGTTAACAGTTGTTCATATTAATTTTTCCCTGCTGGAATAGCAGAGTAGCTCCTGTCTCCTGACATTTCATAGCTACAAAAGACAAACCCTATCTATCAGCACCAGCTACCAGAGAACTAACCAGCGCTGGGATCTTGCACATAAGGGCCTGGTTTCCTCCCCATTCAGAGATTAGGGCGTGTCTTTTATTTGGAGAATGTATAGACCTTCCCTGACCCCCACAAAGAATCTGACATATGCTGCTCAGCGTTAGTCACATGGCTCAGAAGCTGAATCTTCACTCTCTGTCTGGGAAGGGGTTCAGGAAGACAAAAGGGCCACCCTGAGCCACTTCTAGAGATTCAGACTAAATTCCTGAGCTTTCCTTTTTCTGGCTGCAGGTCCCAGGAATTTAACACTTCATCTTCCCAATTAAGGAAGGGCTATCCCTCCACCTTGCCACTTGGGGGCTCTTCTTCCCTGAAACTGGCAGAGGAATGTGACAATTTTCTTCAGCTCTTCTATTGCCTCTCGGCCCTAAAGGGCAGAGAGAAGTTCTTGTTTTAAGGGTTCCAGTGCCATGCTCTAAGTGGAAACAGCCAAGAGAATCAACACCGTGTGTGCTACAAAGCTACCAGACTGTTACAGTCGGCTTCCAAGTCTGACCCCATGATTGTGGCCCCTGGTGGTTTGATCCCAATGGAGCATCCTTTCTACTAAAGCACGTTGCCTGTGCACCCAGACCACTGCAAAAGAAACTTTGCCACACTTGCTTTTCCCATGGCCTGAGCAGGTAAGAAAGGAACCTTTACCACTGCCTGGGAGAAGGGCTATCAAAACAATATTTTAAAGAAAGGGCAGCAAAGCTCCCAACTTTATGCTTGGGAGCCTGAGGGTCGGGATGGACAAGAGAGTAAGACAACATTCACCAAGGGCAGGAGGGTGTCCCTTATTAGCCTGTGCAGGTGGCAAGAAAAGGGGCCATCACCTTGCTTTCTACCTCCAGGACCATCAGCCCTTAGGGTCTGCTTCTCCCACTTAGAGGCATCTTACCAAGGAGTGCAAAGGCTTGCCGTGTCTTTTCAAAGTCCTCAGCATCATCCACAGCCTCGATGGACGTGTTTCCCCCCTGTGACGTATAGAAAAAGTCCTCCGCGCTTGCTGTGGAAGGCAAGGAAGTAGGGCGTGAGCCAGTGGAGAGCGTGTGTCCTCTCGCCTCCCCATGAGGGTCTGTACCCCCTTAGCATGCTACTCCTGGCAAAGTTAGTCCCAGCTGGGTGGGAAATCCTTTAAAAACAGTCTTTAGCCACAAGGGCAAATGGCAGAGAAAATTGAATAGAAGAATTCCACTGACAGAATATGCTACTGCATTATGTAGAACTGGCATGAGAAAACATGTGAACACAAAAGGTAAGTCACGGATAGCTCAAGTCAGGAAGAGTCACCACAGCTCTTTTTGAAGGATCTGACACACACACTGTGCACTCAGCCTGGAACCAGACTTCCGCGACCTCAGATAGTCTAATATTTGACAAACGAAGGTCAGTGATGTGCCCAAGGTGAGGTACTTAATTGTTGTACAGAGCTGGGGCACACTCGAATAACTTAGGCACATGAGCTGAAACCCTCACGTGTTTGCTCTCTTCCCCAGCTGAATTCCTCTTTAGTCAGGCCTCTGGCAAAAGCCATGGGCACAGCTGGCAAGGAGGGGCCCAGGTTTTGTCTTAGAATTCAGAGCCAACCTCTGCAGAGGGCAAAAATGCAATGAGCCCTGGGAGTATCCACTCAAGGTAGGATGTAGAATCAACTCTGGTGAGCGGGCTGGGCTCAGAGGTCAGCGGTTAGGGCAAGAATTGCACATAATCAAAATTGCCTTTAGAAGTCACTTAAACCTTCTGTAAGATATGGTACCTGGTGCAGTACAACCTTGCCTGGCACTCGCTGTTGAGTATATAATGTTTGTTTTGACAGAATGCCCAAACCAGACACTGGCTGGTTTCCTTCTGAAAACAAGTTCTTTCCCCTTGACCTGAGCATGTCTGGCTGAATGCACATCAGTCAAACCCCCTTAGATGCAGCTTCACTGCGACTCCCAGTCCTCCTTCATCACCCTGTCCTTCCGATCCCATTCCCTGAGAATTTCTGGAGTCCCTTTTCTCCATCTCAGCTGCCACTGCCCTGGGTCTGTCCTTCAGCATCTGTAGCATCTGCTGTCTGTGGACCATCATGCTACACAGTTCTCCCTGCTTCTCTGCCTGGTCCTTCAAATCCACCTCCAAAGTCTGGCAGCTCTGATCACCCCATTCCCCTGCACAGAGCCTTTTCAGAGATTCCACTGTCCTCAAGGCAAAGGTCAAGACCCCAGATCAGTGGCATCATCTAACCCTCCAGACTTATGCCTTACTCCTCCCTCCCCATTCTCTAAGTTCCAGATATACCAGTTTCTGTCCAGTCACACACCAGCTCTGCCCTCCATCGTGTCTTCAGTTGCCCTGCCTACAGTTTCCTTCCTTGCCTCTGTTCATCTCCCATCTTGAATAACTTAGGCACATGAACTAAGACCCTCACGTGTTTGCTCTCTTTCCCAGCTGAATTCCTCTTTAGTCAGGCCTCTGGCAAAAGCCGTGGGCACAGCTGGCAAGGAAGAGAATGTGCCCCAAGCCATGAAGAGCTGTGCCCGTTCCTTTAGCCCGGTAAGCACCCATTGCCAGGCCCAGCTGGGCAGTGAAAAAGCTTAGGCCTAAACCCCAGTCTGATTACATAATCTGTGCTGTAACCATCAGGTACCACTGCCCACAGGCATGACTCAAACTATCAGCTGTGCCCTGAGAGGGGGCTTCCTGGAGGAGCAGTAAATACATTCAGGACCAGCAGACGAGGCACTACTGCCTCACGGCCTCTGCAAAAGCGAGTTTTGATGAGGAAAATTGCATGAGATCTTGGGAGACAGCACATTTGCCTCTTTCATATCTAAGCACTCCGCAAGCCTGGGCACACAGCAATACAACAGTTTGAAGGACTTAGTGAAAGCACCAATTCTTTTTCCTCTTTACACTCACCTCTCAAAGTATCTCGTTCAGTGAGTTTTACAGTGCCCATGTGAGGTTATTTACTCCCATTTTGTAGACAAGCAAACTAAGAAACATAGGGCTTTCAGGGGTGCTCAGGCTCACTCAGGGTTTGGTCAACTCATTCCTTGATTCTTCCATTGTAGAGATATTAATTTATGGCATCCCATGATTTGCCATAAACAGACCCTAATTCATTATCAAATGTCAGCTGAACACATCAGAGTCACCAGAGACCTCAAAGACAGGACATCAGACTTCCACATTAGAGGGAAGGCATTTTCAGCAGTCAGGGCCCTCCTGCTTGATGTTCTGAGTCTGACAGACCACCCCACCTTCCCTAGTCCCAGTTCCAGACCTCAGGACCAGCTGAGTAACTTTCCAGGCCAAGGCTTATCACTGCAGGGGCCACCTGGCCCAACTACAGCACTCTCTACTGAATGACCTGAATCCAATCAAAATGATCATCTTTCCATCTGCTATAAGGTCTCAGGACCCTCTTAACAAGACACATCTGAACAGGACTCAGTCTGCCCTCTCTGCCTGTTTGGCCTGCCTGGATCTTAACTTTTCTTTCAGGCCTATGAAGCCAGCACTGACCATCCCATCCCCAAAGCAAGTTTCTCTCATCTCCTAGTTTGGATCTCTCTTTACTGAGAACTCCCCCCACCCCCAAGAAATATAACACAAGTCTCTTATTAACTGGCTCACCACAAAGCCAACAGATCAGACAGTGAACAGACCACCAAGGGGACAGGAACCCAATTAAAGCACTGGACCACGGGCCTGTATCTCACTGAGGGAGGCTATGCTGATCTGTGCGAGGTTAGAGAGGCTTTTTATAAAACTGTAACAAAATGTCCATAGAAGTGAAAAGGGGAAAATGGGCTCTTTACACCTGCATGGTTTTTACTGTTATTTATTTACATTCCAAAAAAATTTCTCACTGGACTTTAAAAAAATCTCCTCCTGAGGTCATTTAATTTTTTTTTTGTACTTTTTTTCTGAGGTCATTTTAAATGTAACACACCAACAATGATGGGGCAGAGGAAGAGTGTGGGTGACCAGAAAAACTCCGACCAGGCTGAGTTGTCTCGCAGAGACTTCTGTGCGTTTGCATAGCATGTTTTAGGGGAAAAAGAGGGAGAAGAACACCAGGCAGATCTAAATATTCACTTAGCGCCTCTCGCTAGTCCTTCCCTTATTTGATGCTTCCAGCTTCTCAGCTGGGTTATCAGTGGCACTAAATGTCAAGCTTCAGCCCTCACAAACTGCCTACAAGATAGCAGACAGCCTCACCCCAGAGCACAGGGCTCAAAGACTCTTGCTTTACCCTAGGTTCTCAGAGGACACACACAGGTGGAAGAGTGCAAGAAATATTCATGATCTATGTACACATGACTTAATAAAAAAATAAGTAAGATAAGGAAGCCTTCATTAAAAAAGAAAGAAATTGATCAAACTGGGTCATTCTCAAGTGCTGCAGCCATGGCCCCAAGGAGTCTGCACCTTGCAGAGACTCTGATTTAGGAAAGGTCATTTTTTAAACCTCAATATAGTTCATGCAAATGGAAACAATTTTAGGATGTCTTCCTTAAAAGTTGCAATTGGAGCTGGAATTCTTCCTTTCTTTGGAAAGCCACCCATTCTCTCTATCCTTTTCTTTCACCCCACATCTTCTCTTCTCTCACTCCCTGCCTTCTGCTCCCTTCTCTTTCTCATCTCTTCCCATCCACTAATACAAAATAAACTCACATGTTTATATTCTTAAAAAAAAAAAAAAGCTGCCATTGGGTCACAGTGATCCAAATCCAGCCAGATGGATCTTGCCAATACCTGTTTGATTTCTACACAACTGACCTGAGGGAAAAAAATTTCATCTCCCACGATTTGTTCCTGAACAGCCCTGCTGAGCCCATAGCTCAGCGGTTCTCAACCTGTGGGCTGCGACCCCTTTGTAACAATGAAAATACACCGCGGCATAAGGAAGGTTGAGAACCACTGTCATAGTTGGTATGGAGGCTGCCTGCCCTGGGCACTTGGGCTAACAGCCAACTCCAGAGCCATACGGCGCCAGCTCAGGGTGGGGCACAAACCAGCAGAGCTCAGCATCTGCTCTGCCTAGCAGGTGACACGCATTCCCCGTTCTCGGAGAATCAGACAGGCAAGCACTGAACAATGGGAGAATAGGACAAAATCAGCACGGTGGATGTCAGTCAGAGCTTCCTTCTCTGGGTCCTCGTTTGAATATTTTTTCCCAGAGGAACCTCCTGGCCTCCTCAGTCAAGCTTCCGTTCATTACAACCCTTATCACTCTGTAATCATGACCAGCAGGCTAAGCGGGGCCAGGACACACACTGCTTTGTTCAGTGCTGCATCCCTGATGCCTAACATAGCCTTTTTAGCATTTGAAGGACGAATGCTGAGCTGCATGGTGCGGGCATTGATGCTATACAGACTCGTAAGCAAGCAGAGTTAAGAGGGCAGACCTATGTCAGAACCATGCTGTGGATTTTAGCTACTGGGAGCACAGGTGTGTCTGATGCTAGGCCTTGAGGCTGGCCAAGACTCGGAGCAGGGACAAGCCTCTTCTGCTTCTTACACACCTACCCAGAGATCTGCCAACCTATTAGGTACCCAGCTCTTCACACCACTGCTAGTACTGAACCTCCCCACATGGCCCCAAAACACGGGCACAGCAGTCTGGGGACAGGACGCCTGGCAGACACAAGGACATTGCTAGGCCCTAGGCTGGTCTTCCTCACAACCCCCAAGGCCGAGGAATCAGTACTGCACCATGAAGCCACACCCAGGCTCCAGGCCCAGGGAGAGAAGACAGTGTGGATACCAGAACTCAAGCCCGCTGACTCCTTTGCTGGCTTCACACTCACAGCCTCAAAGAACATGAAACTCTTTATCTGCCCTCAGCAAGCGGCAGTAGTGGGAACAAAGGCTAGGGCCCACTCTTCTGATGAGAACAGCAAGATGACTCCTCCCTCTGGCTCCCTTGGGGTTGCTCCAGTGCAGGTGTGCTGCAGGCCTCCGTGCCTGTCTGGGAGAGATCAGGCATCTCAGCAGTCCTGACCCTCATGGGACTAACCCTTGCATCCTCCCAGGCTTCACGGACATGGGTTCTGGCACCATTCTAACTTTACCCTGCTCTGACCTCACCCCTTCTGTCTCACAGTCCTTAAATATGACTTAAAATGTGCTGGCTGCAATTAAGTGATGTGTATTACCTAAATCTCTAGATCCTTACAGCTGCGATACATTTCTTATGGTACCTAACATGGAAACATACCTTTCAATATAATGTATGCACAGGCTTTCATGCTATGCAAGACACTTCTACCCCTGCCTCTCATTCTCTCACATGCTTTCTGTGGTAGAAGGTCTGGATACAATAAACTCGACGTTCAGGGAGGCCTAACAGACATGGCCACAGTAGAGGTGGAGCTAAGACAAGAACCCACAGTGAAGGGCCTGGGGAAGAGCCCCCCGTTGGACACTCCTGTAGCAGGAGCCTGCCCCAGAGGAGAGGCCTGCACCTGCTGACTTACTCAGAGCGAGCTCTTTAAACTCCGGAAGACTGGCAGCGGCACAGAGCTGGTAAAAGATGTGGTAGTTCCTCTCATCCTCCGCCTGGAGGAGGGAAAGTGCAGCAGCGTCAGGACAGTGACTTCCCAGATTGTACCCTCAGCCCCTGTAACTTGAGTGCTCTGGGCAGTGGGGGCCTAGCCCATCACTTTTTCTAATGTTTTCCTTGATACCTCTGCTACCTTCAATTCCCACCTCTCGATTTTCCATTCGCTAGTCTGGGGCCTTCTTCCAACCTGAGTATTTTTACCTTGACTTAGACAAAAGCATGTGTTTTCTTTTTCCTTCTACATAGAACATCATTGCTCTTCCACAAATGGGTCAGTTAAATACTTATTCAGACTGCTGCACCACCTGGTTGATATTCTGTAGTCTGCCAGCTCTCCCCTGGGAGGTGCCAGAGCTTAGTGAAAAAGCTGCACTTGCCCATAGCATCAGACTGGGCAGTGAGGAAAGGACCATGAGAGCAGTCCATATGGTGCACACGTGCAGCTGAACTGGCCTTCTGCTGGCTGAGTGGGGTTAGGGTCGGTATTCAGGGGGCCTGCGCAAAGAGCAAGGAAGCCCCAAAGTGTCCAGGAAGAGTCATGAGAGCACACATGACCCATACCCAACACAGCAGGCTGTTTGTTCCCTTGCTACAGCGGAATGAAAGATGGTGTCTTCAACCAATCTATAAGGTACAGAGAAAATCTGGGCAAAAAGGGGTAGGGAAAGCTGATTTTAAAAATTCATTAGATGTTTGCCAAGCATCAGCATGGAGATAGCACTAAGAAACCAACAGCTGAGGCAATTGTGAGGTCTTCTCCCAAGGCAGCTGAAATCCGAGGACCAGGGAAGCCATAAAGTGCTACAGATTCACACCGGGACATGCACCACCACCTCAGTGCAGCGAGGGGAGGGCAAGGGAGCTGGAGGAGACCACTGTCAGGGCTGGGGGCTGTGCTGACCCCCACCAAAGGCAGAGCAGAGGAGGAAAAGGGTCACAAGGATAGTTGGGCAAGAGGAAATGAAAGGTAAGCAAAGAATAATGAAGAAATGAGTCAGGTGAGCACTTATTTGAAAACGAAGCTAATTAGGTAGCCAAGTATATATTTTAACCTACCAAATGAGGTTTTGATTGCTTCTTGGTCTTTTGGCTAAGATCAAGTACAAATAAGGAGGCTCCAAAGAGAGCTGAAACCCAAAGACTCTCTACACCTATGACATTCCCATGATCGTAAGACTTTAAAATCCACAAGGAAAAGGACTTTCTTGTCCTTCACTGCATCTCACATGTCTAGCATAGGGTTGGCACATAATGGGCACTCAATAGATGTTTGTCTGTTGATGGAATCTGAAAACAATATTGTACAAAAGGTTTTTGAGGCCTAATGTCTCACAATGAATATAATGAGTACTTACTGATGAGAGAAGAGAGAACCGAGAGAACCAAAAGAACAAGCACATCCACTTCCAGGGTCCAAAGATAAGATGCTCTTTGGGCACAGTGATGGGGGACAACAGGGAGCAGCAAGTGAGGGTGTCACCACAACAGAGACACAAAGGCCCGATGAGACCTTGTGCTCACCTGAAAGACCACTCGGGACTTCTCCAACAGGTAGGTCCGCATGTTGGCCCCAATGATGTGATACCGTTTGTCAAAGCCGATCTGAATGTACTTTCCAAAACGGCTACTGTTGTCATTGCGAGTGGTTTTAGCATTTCCGATGGCCTGTATGGATCAAAAAAAGAAAAGGTGTGCAAAAACTGAGGGCTTTCTTAATTTCAGGATTGTATGTTTGTGTGGCAGCACCTGCCTCCCTTCTCTCTCTTCCTTACTTACAGGATGGACAGTAGGCTGAGCTAAAAAAAATAGATATAACAAAACCCCTTCATTTTCCAGCCTCCTTTTGTCCTAAGGATGGTCAGAGAGAGCAATGAGTTCATTGTTGGTTTCTTCATAGGGGACTCATCAGCTGGAGGGTGCACACCATTACCCCCTCTCCCTTCTTTCTGCCTGGATGCATGAGTGATGGCTAGGTTATAAGCAATCATCTTGGGATCACAAGGGAAAGACCTAAAGAATCACAGAGACCTCAGCTCCAGCATCTTTGAGCCACTAAACCAATGCCAGTGCCCATTAGCTCAAGATGTTTTGTTGGGGGGCGGGGGGGAAGTCTCCCTGTTCTTAAGTACTTTGATCTGATCTCAACTACTAGGCAGTCAAATATCACTCCCAACCCACAAATGGTATTTCTTAGGAACAGACCACAATTTGCTGTTCCCCACACCTCAGTACTAGGAAGACTTGGGAAGCCTTCATCCCCTTTGGCATCATTCCTACATAGTCACATAAGCAGAGTTTAAAACACTAGATAATTTTAAAGATTGACTGCATGAATATTCACTGTTTATAAAACATCACATTGCTAATGCATTGGTAATGAATATAAATTTTAATCCTTTTCATATGTTTAAACTTTTAGGTAGTTACAACACTTGAAAAATACCCTCGAAGCAAAAAAGTTGAAAGAAATGCCAAAATCCCAACCTTCCTCTTGTGCTCAGCCCAATCCAAGCAAGAAAACCAGGAGCATCTCCCGATATCCCCAAAGCACACAGTACCCAGCTGCCATCTGTTATCAACAAGGGTGGCAGAATAGTTAAAAGCAAATCACTACTGCTTAGAAAGACAAAGAGTTGACCTAGAAGTAATACTCATGGAAATGTCTCTAAGTTTTGATAAAGAAAAATATTGCCAAAAGCCAAGGGTTGGCCTTTGTCAGTAGGCTGCTTTGCAAAGTGAAAGTGTGGATCTATAAGCACTGAAAAAAATCATTCTGAATTTAAAAAAATCAAGCATATCTAGTAAAATTAAACATGCATGCAACAATTCAGCAATTAAGATACTACTTAGATATTAATTACAGAAATTCTCACCTAAGTGTACAATGGGGCATATAAGATCTGTTAAATATAGACTACATTTAACAGTGAAAAACAAATTCAACCTAAGTGTTCACCAGTTGGGGAAGAAAACAAAGTGTGGAATAGTCCTACCATGGAAAACTATAAACAAACTAAAGCATAGCTGAAAAAAGGTGTTGAGTGAAAATTTGCAAAATGGTTGATAGGATACCATGTATATAAGGCATAACAGTCTGCTGTTTATGCATACAGAGACAGTAAAAAAAGGGAGTAATATAATTTCAATATAATTGGTTTGTACAATTAAGAGTTACGTATATCAAGTAGTATGAAAACACAGGAAAGAGGCAGGCAGCCATGCCCAGAAGACTGGGAAAGGCTAACTGAAGTGGATCGTAAAGTTCATTGAATTTTACCAGTGGGGAAAAGGGATTCCTTCCTCAGACATGACACGATGACAGCTCAAGGGACAGTCCCTACGATGGCAGTTTGCATAAGGCAGAAAATTAATGTTTTGAGCCCAAACTACAGCAGCCTTAATCTATATGATCACAGATAAGGCTGGTTACTGCATGCAGTCCTCCTTCAGACTTTAGAAACTGAAGCACATCTTGTACTTCTGGGTGTCACGTTGTCCTTACATCTCTCCATGCCAAAGCACTCAGCTTCCCTGCGGCCCACATGGGCCATGATGGATATTACAGTCTCCAGGTAACTCTGGACCACTGCATAATTTAAATGGCATTCCCAAAGCGGGGACTCAAATAGGTACTTGCAGATCCATGTTCACAACATCATCCCCACACCCGGGGAGGTGGAGGAGTGGATAAACAAAATGTGGTATAACCATGCAAAGAAATACTGCCCCGCTGGGAAAAGGAAGAAAGCATGTATATGCTAAAACATGGGTGAACCTTGAAACTATGCTAAATGAAAGAAACTAACACCGAAGGACAACTATCATATAGATTCCACTTTTATAAGTAAAACAGACAAATCTACAGAAAGTGGGAGAGTTTGCCAATGGCTAGTGGGAAGGAGAATGGAAAGTTACTATTTAAAGGGTATAGAATTTCAGGGATGATGACAAAGTTCTGGAAATGGATAGTGGTAATGGCTGTACAAAGGTAGTGAACATGTTTGACGCTGCTGAATTGTACACTGGCACCCTGAAAGTGGTTAAAATGGCAGGTTTTATGTTACATATATTTTAATGCAATAAAAAAATTTAAAAAACATTTCCCCCATGTCTCATTATACATTTTGTAATGTGGTGATCTGCCGTCACTCAATTCCCAACATAACTAACAATTATCAATACTTTGTTCAGCCTCCAAAGAGGTTTCTTCTGTTTTGCCTACAATAACCACTCTTTTTTCTTTTCTTTTTTTTTTTTTTTTTAGAAGCAGTAGCATCTCGTCTTTGAAATCTTACTGACTAAAAGACAAACTGAATTTTTGAAAGCCAGGGACACAGGAGGGCCTGGTTTCGTTCCCATTTGATTTAAAACACGATGCTAACTGTAAAGTGCTGTCTTAGCTGCTTCAATATGGGCAGCTACATGGTCTATGGGAGGCCAGGCCATGGTCCACACATGCCTTCTGAATTGGGGCAGACCCATGGCCCAAGGCTTAGGGCTTAGAATGCTGCTGTGAATAATCAAGCTACCAACAAAACGTCAGACAATAGGAAGTTAAATTAAGAAAAAGCCATTTGGTAATGTATTTGCAGTCAATAAGACCCGTTCATAAGAAGTTTGATGCTACAGGGACAAAGCTTATGCTGTAATATTCAGTGAAAAAGCTGGAAGGATGACTCAACCAAAATGCTGAATGATTATCAACAGGCTATAGTATTATGGGGATACTTCCTTTCATTCTTGCCTATTTTCCTATGAGCCATTCATATCTTTTTAACAGATCAGTGGTCCTCCCTACCCCCACGTGTGGCAGCCAGACCAGAAACAGCACCTGGGAACTGGGAGAAAAGCAAATGACTGGACCCCATCTCAAACCCTCTGAATCAGAAACTTGGGGTGAGGTACAGCAACCTGTGCTCTAACAAGCTTCACGGGCAACTCTTATGTACCCTCAGGTTTGAGAAACAGTGTAATAGATTAAGTGTTTTTCTTTTTGTTTTTACCTGTTTGGTTAAAAATGCCATCAGCTTTATGGACCATTTCCCAATTCATATAAGAATACTGAAACTTGCTTTTATTGAATTCTTCTAAAAGTTCTCCAGAAAAATGCAACTCTGAAGACAGGAGATTTTGCCTGGATAATCAACAAACTCTTATGAACAGAGACTCAATTTACTCCTGTACTTAATAAAGGAAGAGGGAAAGAGAGTGAACTGGGCAAGGTCCAGGCAGGTTCCTGGTTCCCCAGCTTCAAAATCATCTGAAAGACCAACCATGGTGACTGTGTCCACCTGACAGGCCTCAGGCTCTGCGGGGAAACCTGACGCCATCTTGGCAGCTCACTGCCTCCACTAAATTCCTTCTCAGTAAAGCAAAAGGGTGCCCTGAGCTGGCAGGAGGGCCTGCTCCCACCACACTGGAACCCCGACAATAATGAAGACCCTGGTTCCCGAGAGATCAAAGCAGGGACAGGAAGGCTATTTGGTTCTCCTCTATTAGAATTAAATCTTTACAGGGGAATGAGAAAAAGAAATGGCATTCTGATCACAAAACATGATTAGTCATAGCAAGATCTAATTTTTAGGGACTCTCTAGCCTGACATTTGTTTTCTGGGTTTTTTTTTTATTAAATCATAGCTGTGTACATTGATATGATCATGGGGCATCATTCACTAGCTTTACAGACCGTTTACCAAGTTTCACATATACCCTTGTAAGATGCACCGCTGGTGTAATCCCACCAATCCCCTTCCCTCTACCCACCTCCCCCCTCCCTCCCCTCCCTTTCCCCCTTCCCCCTATTCTTAGGTTGTAACTGGGTTATAGCTTTCATGTGCAAACCCTAAATTAGTTTCATAGTAGGGCTGAGTACACTGGGTACTTTTTCTTCCATTCTTGAGATACTTTACTAAGAAGAATATGTTCCAGCTCCATCCATGTAAACATGAAAGAGGTAAAGTCTCCATCTTTCCTGACATTTGTATTAACTGCTCTGAGCCTACTGAGGCCCTAGCCTAGGGGTGATGATACAGATAGGACCCAGGCCAACAATTTCCTGCCATCACAGAGAACTGTTTTCTGAGAAGCTTCATGTCATCACGTATAGTTTGGCTGTACTTTCTTCCTAAAAAGGTAAAATGTCCAAATTTTGGAGAAGAATATTCTACCCAGCTTCCTCAGTACCCAGAAAATTGGCCTCTGGATTCAGCAGGCCCTTCAAAGCACATAATGGTCTGGGGGGACACTGATCTTCCAATGTCAACAAGGAAGGGGATACAGTAGAGGCAGGGAGGGGAAAGACTGTCACAGCATTTGGCAACTTCAAGGGCTACGTGACTGTGAGGATATTCTACCCAATACCTGGGACCAAAAGGACATAGCCAGGTCAAGATCTATGGTTTTAGAGGCACCTTGGCAATTCGTTTGCTCCACAGTGGACATCAGGCTCTCAGGGAGAGGCGTGACACTGTCCACATGAGCTGCTTCCAAGGATCAGTCATGCCAGGCTTACCACCCAGCACACTTGTTGCCAGTGGAAGGAATTCCAGCCAGGAAGGCCAGAGCATCTGGAAGGCTTTACCTCCATGATGGGACTGGATGCCAGGACCTTCTCTTCGATGTTGGTTTCACTGGCTGAGCCACCAACAGTGGCAAAATAACGCATGGCATACTTGGCTGACACCGTCTTCCCGGCTCCAGACTCCCCACTGACTATGATGGACTGGTTCTTTTCATCTCTGGAAGGGAAAATACTCTAGTCAGTCATTGGCCATGGGAAGCCACTGCTGCCATCCAGGGACTCTGTTTGACAAGGGCCTGAGCCCTGCCTCACACACTGGCATAAGATCTGAGAGCAGGGAAGAAGAAAGCAGCTCTAAGAAGAACTTACAAAACAGCCATACCCCTGTGTAATGGCCCAGAGAGATGCAGCCACCTGGTCACTCTCCAGAGTTCTCTCTGGGTGCACTGGCCCTGGTCTACTCCCTCACACACCTTCTAAGAATCACCACACATGAACTTTCAGTTGTGATTCCAATCTCTATTTCTCAAGCATGCCCACCCATCTTGTGCCACTTTATATATTCTTTATTCAAGAACAAGATTTTCTCCTCTTACATTTGAACCTAGCCTAGCTTGTCAACAGATACGGTTTTGAATATTTTTCATAAGATATATCACAAAAGGAATGCTGTTCACCACAGCAGGCTGACCTTGTCTCAAATTTCTTAGAAAATGGATAAAACAGCTATGACTCTCAATAAGAGGTATCTGAATCAGATTGAATGGAAGGCAGAAAGAAGATACTCTGTATCAGTTAAAAACCACATCTATGTTCATCCCTTTAAAACAGATAGTAGAAGACAGACAAGTAATGGAAGGAGAAGCTCATTTAGGTCTCCAAGGGAGATGGAGTTTCAAAGTAAGGAGTGAGGATAAGTGTTTGGGCGATAGCTATGCTCAACCAGTTCACAGACTTACTGCCAAGAGGGCAGGTACTCAATTTTTAATCCTCAATGCCTGTAACAGTACCTGGCACAAAGTATAGACTCAACACAAGGTCTAAATTAAATTGTGAACTTGCCACTGTGCACTTACATTGGCAGCACTGTACAAACAAGTTGGTAAGGTTTCATAACCTTGGTGTACCAGTGTCTCATGGTTGTGTTCATGTTGATGTGGCAGTGTCTTGCTGAGTGGCATTCATTATCGTTGTTGCCTATGTCTGTGTTCTGTCATGAGAATGTCAAAGCTTGAATCAGAGCAACCAATAAACATTTGTAAGTTTCTTGTTAAACTTTGGCAAGAGTGGAAGTGAAATCAGGGACATGTTAGTCTAAGTTTATGAGGATAGCACCATGAAGAAAACAGCAGTGTACAAATAGATTAAATGTTTTCCTGAGGAGGGAGAAAGCATCACTGATGAAGAGAGGTCAGGGTGGCCAGTAGCTTGCAGAACTGATGAAGACATAGCAAAAATTCGACTTGTGGGACAAAGTCATTGGCTTACTTTGAGAAGCACAGCAGACCAAGTAAACATTAATAGAAAAAGAGTTAGGAAAATCTTGGCCAACAACTCATGGCTCTTGCATCATGACAATGCACCAGCTCACACAGCACTGTCTATTAGGGAGTTTTTAGCCAGTAAACCAATTGTACTGGAATACCCTCCCTACTCATCTGATCTGGCTCCTAGTGACTTTTTTCTTTATCCAAAGATAAAGGAAATATTGAAAGAAAAACATTTTGATGACATTTAGGATGTCAAGGGTAATATGACAACCAATTTGATGACCATTCCAGAAAAAGAGTTCCAAAACAGGCACAAGCACTGGTGCATAGCTTCCCAACTGGAGTACTTCAAAGATGACTGTAGTGATATTCAGCAATGAGGTAAGTAGCACTTTTCTTAGGGTGAGTTCATGAACTTAATTGCCATATCTGTTATATATTGTTGGGACACCAGTAACTTAGGGCTCAACTATTCTAACCCCCTTCTTTTCCAAATGAAGGCAGTCTTATAACTGCCAAGGCAGTCTCAGCCCCAGTGGCTTCCTAGACAGAGTGGGGTGGAGAACAGAGGAGCTACCATGGACAGCCCACCCACCTTCCTGATTATCAACACAGGTAGGCTGTAGCCCATCAGCATGGGTGAATGAATGACAGACTCTCTTCTGGGCTGGGCCTACAGCCAAGAATCTGGAAAAGTGGTGTGATAGAAGGAATCTCTCCCATTAGAGGTACACCAAGAGAGAAAAGAACCAGGCTGGAGTTGGGTGGGAGGACTGGGGAGAGAGTTGTGTGGTAGCTGGGATGAAGAAAGCTTCACCACCAGCTGTTCCTCAAGGTCAGCAAGGAGCTATGTGACCTTAGCTTTAGTCAGCTATGGGGAGGACACTGAGCGGACAGAGGTGGCTAGTAGACACTGTTAAGATGAAGCTGAAAGAACATCTCTTTTAAATAAGCAATACAATGAATTACTTCAAGATTTATATAGCATCCTACCTAGAATTGGGGATGGAATTACAGAGGCTTTCTGAGAGCCCTCACAGTTCTAGGATATTACTGTTGTCAGAGCACCTGTTTCTTCTCTCCTGGCTCCTCTGAAATCTCTGCATTGAAAGGCGGCCTCTGCGGAAGACCGTGGGTGCTTATGTTTCCAATTCTCATTTATCTTTTATTTAATGTTATACTATATCTATTGGACCTACAGGATAATGGGTTCCACCTCTACTTTCAAAGTCTTAATTTTCAAGTCCTTAGAGAACTGCTCCAAAGCACAGTCACCAGGCACATATGAGCACAAAAAGCTGGGGGCGGGGGGAGCACTGCCAGGCTCCCGTGGCAACACAGCACACACAGGGAACTGCCCTGAGGGCCCACCTGGCAAGACAAGGCACAAACCAGCAACACTTGTCACTTTCCACTCATATAGTCAAGACACAATCACCCTGCACATTGTTGGGAAATGACTCATACAACAGGTAGAAAATTCTGAGGAACAAGCAGAAGGGGAAGGGATCACACATCAAGAAGAGGAGCTAGGTTATGTGACAAATGTCCAGAATTCAAAAGGAGAAACAAACACCCAGAGGGACATGAAGGTGAATTTGGGGGTTCAAATAAAAATGTACATATGTGGCCAAGAAGTTACCAGGGATCATAAATAACCCCAAGTTTTACAAAGCTGGTCTTTACATTTGAGGTTCCTTGAAGGAACAAGAAATGATCATTAGCACTAACTGCCTAATTTGGACATTAGATCCGATGCTGACATGTACACTAACGTCAGACTGAGTCTCCTATTAGACCAGCAAGTACCTTTAACAACTCCCCTAATTTAGACTGATGTGAAATATTTGGAAAAACTGACAAATTTTACTTAGCTCCACTGGACTTCTCACCTGGTCCTGCCCACGTCCCTCCCTCCCCAGCCTGCGCCGGGCCACGAGTACACTGGGTCTGGGCACCCTGTTCTCTAGCAGCAGTAAGGGGCAACACCACTCTCACCTTCTTCTGCATGTGCAGGCTGTCCTCCCAGCTCAGTAGAGAACTGGAGTCCAGAATAAGGACTGTGAAGACTCACATGTGAACCTCACTTGCACCACTGATCAGCCAAGGGACTTCTGACATGTAGTTCCCTCATTTGACCCCTCAGATTAATCTCAGGTCAGCCTCCTCTTAGGACTTTGATCCCCAAAGCCCAAGCTCTTCTAAGTGGTCACCTTGATTTAGGTACCTCAGTCTCTAATTCATTCTAACACTCCTGACAGGTTTTTGTTTTGTTTTTGGAGACAGAGTCTCAGTCTGTCGCCCTGGATAGAGTGCCATGGTGCTATAGCTCACAGGAATCTCAAACTCCTGGCCTCAAATGATCCTCCTGCCTCAGCTTTCTGAATAGCTTGTACTAAAGGCTCCTACCACAGTGCCTGCTTAGTTTTTTATTTTTAGCTGACATGGGGTCTTAGTTGACAGGCTGGTCTTGAACTCATGAGCTCAAGCAATCCATTCACCACAGCCTCCCAGACTACTAGGCTTACAGGCATAAGCCACAGCGCCCAGCCTGCCAGGTTAAGTTTTTAAAGCACATCTCTAATCATGTTTTTCCCACTCAAAAAAGTTAAATAGCTGCTCATCACTTATCAAGTCAAACTCCTTAGTTGAGCATGTGAGGCGCTCTACAATTCATACCCCTACCAGGAAAACCCTTCAACAAGCACAGGGCCAACTATGGTTATATGAAAAGGACACTGAGTTTTCAGTCTCAGGACCTGCCCCAAGTCCTGGTTTTGCATCAACAGATTCTTGTAAGCCACTTACCCACACTGCAGAGGACACCCCCTAACTCACATACTTGCTGCAAGGTTACATGAGACAATCTCCACACTTCTTCTAAGATGATGGTATTTTGATTTAGCCAAACAGGACTGCTTAGCAGTCTTTGAAGACAATTTCTCATATCCCCTTTATATAAAGTCACCTTCAATATATACCTTTCTACTGAAGTCCTGCCCTTGTCCATACCAGGACAGTCCCGACTCCGTGCCTAGGCATCCCAGAAGGATTATTTCTCCATCCAAGTGTTATATTACTTACTTTGTACCAGTTTTAAGACATTATTACATTTCATCTTATATCAAGGTACCAGGCATTAAGAGCTAAGTGATCTAAGGGGATTATCAACTGAGCTAGAGCTAGGCCACTGCAAAGCAGGAGAGAATAAAGAAAGAGGCTTGAACATTGTCAACAAGGAGAAGAGAGCCATGCATGAAGCAGGAGCCAGGTGCTCGGCCCCCAGGGCTTCAACAGTGGAGCAAGTTCAACAGGTGCCTCTTCTCTCAGGCCATCTACCTTTGTAGCTCTAAAGTAAAGTGCTATGTCTTGGGCTTTCCAAGTAATCTTGTTTGTCTCTGACACTTGATTCCCTGACAAAAATTCTAACAGGAAGCATAGTTGGGGAAAGATTTATTTTCAATTTTCAAAATTTGGGTATTTAGGAGAACTAATTGTGGAAGAAGCATTTATAAGCAAAGAATTCTACTTGATGTCCTTCAAAAATATAACCTATGTGTGGCTCCATCCACTCAGCCCAGTCCCTTTGCTGGCAACTTTAAAAAAATTTTTTTCTTGAGTTTCTTTTTTTTATTATTTGAGATTCTGGAATTAGGTTATATGGATTGCATTTGTTAGATAAATTCCCTCTTATAGTTGTGTCCTGCCCCGAGACATTTAATTTTCCTTTTTCCACTATAAACTTCATTTTTATTTTTTATGATTGTTACAAGTTAATCTGAGGGTACAAAGAATTAGGTTAAATGTTTGCATTTGTTAGGTAAAGTCTCTCTTATAATTGTGCACCACTCCCAAGAAGTGTGCCACACACCCTAACATTGTGCCCATTAGGTGGGAACACACCCATCTCCCTCCCTCCTCTTCTTTCTCCACCTCCTTATTCCCCCCACCCACCCATTCCCCCTTGAATTGAGTTCTTCTCTTATGTGGGTGTGTATTAGATCACCTACTGCCTTCGTATTAGTATTGAGTACATTGGATTCCTGCTTCTCCATTCTTACGATACTTTACTAAGAAGAATATGTTTCTACTCCACCCAGTGTAAATATAAAACATGTACAGTCTCCATCTTTTTAGTGGATGAATGGTATTCCATGGTATACATATATCACAGCTTGTTAATAATACATTCCTGGGTTGATGGGCATTTAGGTTGTTTCCATACCTTGGTGATTGCAAATTGAGCTGCAATAAACAGTCTAGTGCAAATGTCTTTATGATAAAGTGTTGTTTTTTTTTTCTTCTGGGTAGATGCCTAGTAATGGGATTGCAGGATCAAATGGGAGGTCTAAGTTGAGGATTCTCCACACTTCCTTCCAGGAAGTCTGTATTAGTTTGCAGTCCCACCAGCATGTGAAAGTGTTCCCTTCTCTCCGCATCCATGCCAGCAACTGCAGCTTTGGGACTTTGTGATGTGGGCTATTCTCATTGGGGTTAGGTGATATCTCAGGGTGGTTATGATTTGCATTTCTCTGATTAATCTGCTTTTCAATAAATCTTTCTCTCCTGAGACCAGTGAAATTCCCCTTAGAGAAAGTAAACCATAGCCCAAACATTTAGTATTCAGCCAAGATTCAGGTCCAGGCTGTGTCTTTAGAAGTCACACACTACAAACAGGAAAAGGTCCTCAAGGGCCTCAGACAAGAGTACAGGATCCTGCCATGAAGAATTCAGTCACTCTGCAGCTTCCAGGCCTAACACCTGACAACTGACACACCTCTGACCATCCAGACCCCTTTCTATGACACCTCAGAGGATACTGCTGCCAAATCACCCAACTTATACAAGTTCCAACAAATCACTGCAGGGCTTTAAGCCCATGAGCAAGATCCATCTCTCTGCTTCCCACTTTTGGGTGGTGCCACCTGATAAAGTAGTGATGCAGGTGGCTGTCTAGAGCCCTGAGGTCATTCCATGCTAGGAGAGCCCTGCTGATCAGCCAAAAGAGACATCTGCTCCAGAGAGCTTTGAGAAATCTGTCCAAGTATTGCCTTGTTTGGGCTTCGATGGAGAGTAACTTGTCACCTGAGGTCTCCCACTCAGCAATATGTATAAGAAGCCACAGGGAGACACTGCACAGATAACTTCAGACCCAAGAAAGGAGGCTCCTTAAAGCCCTCGGTGTTTCACACCCACATCAGCAGCTCAGCTGTGGCCAGTGAGGCTGGAGGGTCCAACCACAGACTCCTGCAACCCTGTGGGTCCTTCTACCCTCATATACTGTTATAACAGACACAGGCCATTCACACACTATTCGCTAAGCTGAGCTCAATGAGGGCAGGCATCTGCTTTAACCTTGACACCCCAGGGCCCCTGGCACACAGGCCTATCCCTCCTCCCCACCTCCAGTGCCTCCTCAACAAAAGTTGTACCAGCCTCCACCTAGAAACCACTGTGGGTTCCCCCATCTCCTTCAAGCCTTGCATCAGCATGTTCTATGGACTGGACCGCCTAGAAGCCACTGTTGGTCTCCCCTCTCCCTTTCTCAAGCCCCACTTCAGCACGTCCCAGGGACCAGACCTCCTAGAAGCCACTGTGTGTTCCCTCCTCTTCCCTCAAGCCCCATTTCAGCACGTTCTGTGGACTGGACCTCCTAGAAGCCACTGTGGGTTTCCCCTCTCCCTCAGCCCCACATCAGCATGTTCTATGGACTGGACCTCCTAGAAGCCACTGTGGGTTCCCCCTCTCCCTCAGCCCCACATCAGCATGTTCTATGGACTGGACTTCCTAGAAGCCACTGTGGGTTCCCCCTCTCCCTCAGCCCCACTCCAGCACATCCTGGACCTCCAGGATGTAGTCTGCTGCCTTCTTAGGCCATTATGTCCAAGACTTCATCAAGGCTGACACGCATCACAGCAGCTTTCTAACCTGTCCTTTCTTGCTTTAATACATCTTCACGCGACTTGCTGAAAATGAACGCCGGCCCTTACCTCTCCACTCACTGTGATCGAGGCCCTGGGGGCTGAGCACCTGCCTCCATCTTTATGACTACATTCAAACTTCTTCATTTTCTGCTTTGCAGTGGCCTGAGCAACTCCAGTCAAAGTGACACTCTCCTTTCTTTGCTCTCACAGCTCTTAATGTGTGGTACTCAATCATAATTCTGCCTTATGGCAGTTCATGTATAACTGCTTTTTAACGTAATTAACCACCTGTTTACATCATGCTCAAATGGTGTGTAAAACTCTCAGCCATGTAATCCCTTAATTAGGATTCGGAAGATCACTGGGGCCCATATTCCCATTAGAGGAGAGAACACTGAAGTTTGGAAAGGCCCAGTGAGAGGCCAAGTGATGGGCCCAGAATACCCCAGCCAGTGAGAAACCAAGCCCAAACTTGGCCACAGGATCCAAGTCGTTGCATGATTTTCTAGCAGGTTATGTGGCAAATTTTGTATTATCACCATACTCTTCCTTATAATAAGGCAGTCATAAATGAATTCCCTGTAACAATTCTACCCTCAAGGAAATATGTGATATGAATTAGGGATTCTCAGCACTGGGTGGCTTAACATCACCCCCTTAGCACAAACACTACTCCTTCAGAAGCCCTTCCCTGGCCATCACAGCACTCATGATACAATTTACTAGTATTTCACTCATCTACTTAGCATTCCTCTGACTTTGTTCTTCCTACTGGAACCTAAGTCCCATGATGGCAAACCTTAGAGGCCAAGGTTTGGACATACTCTGAGGAGAGCCCTCAGTAAAGGCCGTCACCTGCAGTGGTACACACTGAGCCCAGTGTCTGGGATCCCTAGAGTTGTGCAACCTAGTACCCGCAAAACCAAACTCAGTGGTCGCTGTCCTGCTCACCTATTGGTGGGGGTGAGGGGGGAGGCTGAGACTCAGATAGATACAACTCTACTTCCCTGAACTGGAAACTCCCTGAGACAGGATGAAGAGGTGGGGAGGGGGAGCCTGGCTTGTCAAGGCACAGTGGGAAGATGTTCTATCTTTGGTCATCATAAAGGCTCTCTACCATTTCCTCCTGTAGTGACAAATCTGAAAATTTGAGTGTATCAGCAGAACATATTCTGTTCACTAATGGGATAATCAATCTACTGTTTCTTGCCTGTCTATGTCTACCTACAGTCTAATGATATTGTCAGCACCCCTGAAACACAAATTGTCTACCATTAAACAAAAAAAAGGACTATCCTAGAGAATGGAATACAAAGAATTTTAATTAAGAATTCCTGTTCAACAAAGGTATTTGCATCAATACTGTGACCAATATTGATACTTAGGAGATAGGCTAGGAAAATACAGCAACAGTGAAATCATGGAAACAATGCTGACAGAAAAATGATAATACTATGCATGGTATGATACTATTTTTATAAGTTCAAACACAAATACAAAACTGTATAAATGCAAAATGACATAGAAACCTCTTACAGTAAGGGGAGCTGGACTGTTAGGTGAGGTCAGGTGGAGAGAAGAATCAAATTAAGGGAAATGAAATAAGGCTCCATGGGAGAGAAGCAAGCATGGGGTGAGGGGTGGGTTAGGTTGAAAGGAAAAGTCCACCAAGAGGGGATACAGAAGATTACAGTGACACAGATTTGGGCTTGAAACAGAACTGCACAAAAGGGCTTCCTCCCAAGGTTGGAAGCACCATAAAGTATTTCTGCTGTGAAACGGGCCTGAAAGCTCCAAGTAGTAGCTTCTCTGAATCCTTCCTATAAACAGCCAGGCCCTAAAGCAGAAACGAGTTGGGTCCTGTGTGAGGGGCCCTCCAGGTCCAAGGGCTAAGCCAGCCCTGGGTTCCAGGTGTAAGGCTGGCAGACAGGCCTCCCTAAGCACCTCTGCCGCCAGGCACTGACCTCCTCCACTGCCACGTCCTCCCCGCCTGGGCAGGGCTATGTTCAGACACAGCCCAGAACTCAAGCTATTCAGGAAGGCCCTCATAAATATTCACTGGAAACTGCTTAATTGATGTTTAGCAGGCAGAGTCCAAGATGAAACGGAACCTTCTGATAGTGTAACAGGTAAGTACTTAATGCATTTAGTACCCTAATACCGTTTTCCCACTTCAGTTTCACAGTGGCCCTTAGAACGCTAAGTTCTATCTATAAACCCCCTAGGTATAATGTGATGTAGGTAATAGCAAAATTAACCTGTGCCCTCCCACTTACTTGTTGTTCCCAAGAGGGGCTGTCTCCATCTCAGATGAGAAAGCTTCACAGAAAGAACTCAGGGAGCACCACCCAGCTCACACTTCATTGGCAGATAAGCCTGGGGCAGAGTGAGACCAAGTCCTGGCTAGGGAGCTCTTCAGTGTGAGTGGAAACACGCCAGTTTCCCTGCTCTTAAAATAAGGGGCTGGAAGATGATCCCTAAGTTCCCCTACTGCTGCTATACTCTGTACCTCAGGCCCAGTGGAGTTGTGTGATACGTTCCACATCATCTGCAGTTATTTACTAATGTCCAAATACACCCTGGGACTCAAACTTGTGGGTTCAGGTCAGAGTGAGGAGATACAAATGCTTGACAGACTTGTTCTAATGTTGTCACTGGCCGGGGTGAACTATAACATACACATACAAAACATATAGCCTGTCAAGCCAAATGATCACTTTTCAAACTTACTATCCCATTTGCTCCTGGGAGCTCTTGTGCAGTGAAGGAATGCATTTGAGTACATTCCTGTAAGGTGACCTTCCCTGGGCCAGGAGTCTGGCTAGTCTTTGAAGCCAGGAGCATCTGAGTAACTCAGTCTAAGACCTGTCCTATTTATACCGAACTGTCTCTTGGCATGCTGCAAGGAAGATACAAAGTCTTTTATTATTTTTTTATAGATACTGCTTCATTCATCTTTTTAAATTTAGAGCAGTATTTGCAACCTTTTTTTATCTCATGGCACACTTGAACCTATAATTAAACTTCTGTGGCACTTAAACTACATTGATTAAAAAAAGAGTGAAAAGTATATATTATTGTGCTTTAAACTTATTTTAATTAAAATATTAATCTTCAAAAATTTTTCATGGTACACCTAAGAATTTCTATGTGACACATCAGGTGAAAATCACTTACTTAGAGCATCCTCTAAGGTCAATTTCAGCATCCATCTCACGTTTCCAGGCTGACTCTAGGGAGATTCATCTTTACCATGATTATAACCACCACCCATAAGTTGTCCACACTTACTTATCTCCCCAACCCAGGGCCTCCCCCTAAGAGCCAAGCACACATGCCTGACTGCCCACTGGACAACTATACGTGGAGGTCACACCCCAAACCCCTATGTCTGTAACAGAGTCCAGCTCCCCCCCCCCCATCTGCTCCTCCTGCAGCCTCCCCAAGAGATGGCTCAGTGACTTCACAGCAATGATGGGGGAACGTGGGAACTGCTCTTGACTCCTTTCTGACTCCACTAGGCCAAGCAAACTGTTCTCCTTTGATGTTCTCCTTTGGCTCCTTCTGAGCCCAACCACAGAACTGGTTTTCCTTTGCCAATCTTATCCCCTGCTTAATCTGCCCCCACTCACTGCACTGGAAAGGTAATGGTAAACACTTATCTGAGTATGCCCAGGCCCTGCTCATCACCCTTGCAGGAGACCCTGTGGCCTGAAGGATATAGTCAACCTCTCTAGCAGTCCAGGTCCTTCATGAGCTATCCCCAGAGACCGTGCCGGGCAGAGGTGCCAGACTGTGCAAAGGGTGGGACAGCACAAGGAATGTTCCCAAAGAGCGCAAAGTTTAGGGCACTCAGCAGGCAAGTCATGGTCTCTGAAAACACAACTGCAAGAACCACCATCTGCTCACCAGAGTGGTCTTGACCCTGGTCACACCAGTAGAGTTTATGAAACTACTCCTGCTAGATCCCACACAAGACAACTGGATCACAATCTCTGGGGGTGGAGCCCAGGTGTTTGTTGCCATTCCAATGTGCTAGAACATAAATTTTGCCAGGGGTAAGATCCACTGCTGGAGACTCAACAGCTTTACCAAATGGGTGACTACACTTGTGTGTTCAGGTACTTGGCAGTTAGAATACCTTGTCACTCGTTTGTGGTCAACATTAGCAGAACACAATATAACACTGAACTTAAAGATTAGACTTAAGTATCTTTAATTTGTAAACACATTAACTGTTCTTCCTGGCTGCAGACAACAGGAGCTTTTAGATGTAATTCTAAGCTCCAGCTAACAGTTTATGATAAATTACCTAGAAATCAAAGCAGAGTTTCCCTATTAACTGGATTTCTGTTATTAACACACACAGTTGAAATAACAGTATAGACTGGCCAGCATTGGATGTTAGAGACACACAGATGCACATGCAAATCTCATCTATGCCCTGGCCCAATTTGAGGGTCATCTTGGGAACCCCCCAGATGGCCACTGCCCAGCATCTGGATGCCTCTCTGGTGGTTGCTACTTCCTCCCCTGGAGATCACTGGGTGCAAAGCTAAACGATGTGTCAAAAGCCATGCTGCAAGAGCCCCAACTGAGTAACAAAGCCCAGCATTCTTTCTTCCTTCCACACGAGAGCCCTTCAAACACATCATGCAGCTGACCACAGGAAATGGTGCTTTCTGAAACTATCTGCTTCAGACAGTAGGTGTTCAAGCAAAGACATAATCGACCCCATGGCTTGGCAGATAATTCATGTAACTGTAGAAGTCACAGCAAGCACACAGCGACTGTCAGCTGTATTTATCAAAGTGCTATTTTAGATCATGAGTCTCTTTAGCACTATGTCCCCAGGTCTGTGGATCCTGGGCTACAAATGAATTATATGAGGAAGGTCTCAAAACACATCTGAGTCCTCAAAGAAAAGACTCGCTTTAATGGGCTGGAAAGGACCTGGTAATGGAAAGCAAATCATTCATTAGGCTGGCAGGAAAACTTGCCGACCTCAGAAACATCTCTAACAACACTAAAATTGAAAAATATTCTCTCTCCTCTCACAGCTTCTGAGACAATCTTGTATTGACAATATCTGGGAAAATCTGCCCTGCAGTTCTAAATGCACGACCTCCAGTCCTCACTACCTCAGGCCTCTGAGGGATCCCTCACACCTGCTCCCCGGCCCTAAGATTTTAAGATGACAAATGCAACCATTTGGAGGGTGAGAAACTATGTTCATGTCAAGTACCAAATGTCTACAACAGCAGCTCAGGCCAAAAAATAGCCTGCTTTAGAATCACAGATCCTTCCATCACCCAGGCAGAGAGAGAACTACTGAGAGTTTGGTCCTGATAGGCAGTTCTTCCTGGCTGCTCACCTTCCTGCCTTGTTATATAACAGGTATAAGGGGCCAAGAGTTAGCATGAAAGGGACATAGGTAACACAGATGACCCAAACTCACAAGCATGGGCATCAACTCCACCTTACTGCATTCCCACATGTGACAGCCCCACTTCCCTGGTGCTCACAACATGAGGCTCATCAGGTAACAGTCTATCTCGTACACTATAGGGACAATAACCCTGATGATGCAGCATCTTCCCTTGAGAGGGCTTTGAGGGGGCATTTCTACCTTGGGCAAGTTATTCACTTGTCTACTCAGTGCCCTGATTTGCAAAAGAAACCATCAGTCATCTCCCAACCTTCTCCTTGTGGTCCTGGCATTAGGGTGCCTGCAATTTGCTGATATTCATCTAGTGTAAAGTAGCACCCACCCATTACTTGCAGTGGAGAAAGTCCAGCCTGTCCTTAAAGGTCACCAGAGCTTTCTCTCAGCAAAGCCAGAGGTCTAACTCCCCCCTCATAAAACACAGCCTGTGCCAGCCAATATCCCACAGTGACCTGCCTGCTAGGGCCTTCCAGACTTTCCCAGTCCACAGGGTGTGTGCCACTGCCCCACGGAAGAACAACATCCACCATTCTCACTTCATCCTGGACACAGGTTTTGGTACTTCTCTCCATCTCATCTCTAAACATGAGAGGACATGTTTAGTGGAGGACATCAAGGAATTCAGTAGGGATCTGAGGTGACGTGACAGGAGGGGGCTACATCCCTGCTCTACTATTCTGGTGGGATGGGGAGCCCTGAAGGACCCCATGCTATATTACATGGAGAAATTTCTATCCTTATAAAATCAAAAGTCCATTTGTCCTACTTGAGTGCCTACAAACTCTCAGCACCAAAGGTGGCCAGGAGGCTAAGCTGCTTCGCCCATTAGGAAATTTTTTTCTGTTTTTTTTTTTTTTTTTTTTTTTTTTTCCGGAATATTAGCAGGTACACATTTTGTTTGCAAACTATGTTTTCGTACAGACTAAGCCAAAGTTATAAGCGTATCCTTCACCCAGATAGTGTACACTATATTCAATAGGTATGAATTTATCCCCTGTCTTCCACCCCCTCGTTTGATTTCCATTGAGATTACTTCTATATGCTTACTATAGTGTTGATCAATTAGTTCCAATTTGGCATTGAGTTCATGTGTCTATCTCTCCATTTTTGTGATGTTTCACTTAAAAGAATGGTTTCCAGGTCCATCCAGGTTGCCATAAAAGATACTAGCTCACCATTTCTTTATGGCTGAGTAGTATACCATAGTATGCATATACCACATTTTATTAATCCATTCCTGTATTGGTGGGTGCTTGGACTGCTTCCACATCTTTGTGATTATGAATTGTGCTGCTATAAACATTCAAGTGCAGGTGTCCTTTTTATAAAATGACTTTTTCCTTTAGGTATACACCTAGCAGTGGGAATGCTGGATCAAACTGTAGGTCAACTTGAAGTTCTATGAAGTAACTCCGTACAATTTTCCACTGAGGTCACACGAGTTTACAGTCCCACCAATTGTCCAGTCTACAAGACTTCCATTCTTTCCGCACCCACGCCAGCACATGATGTTTTGGGACTTTTTATTTTTGTTTTTTATCATAACTGTGTACATTACTGCATTTATGGGGTACAATGTGGTTTTATATACAATTTGGATTGTTTACATCAAACTGGTTAACATAGCCTTCATCTCACTTACTTGTGCTTAGACATTTATACTCTACTATATTTATACTCTGACATGTATATATATATATACATATATATGTGTATATATGACTTGCAATATATACATTAGGTGAGGTCCCACCAATTACCCTCCCTCTACCCATCTACCCCCTCCCCTCTCCTCACCCTCCTCTCCTTTCTGGGCTATAAGTGTGTTATATCTTTCATATGAAAATGTGGGTGATTATGATAGTATTGAGTACATTGGGTATTTTTTTTTCCATTCTTGAGATACTTTAATAAGAAGAATATGATCCAGCTCCATCCATGTAAATGTAAAAGAGGTAAAGTCTCCATCTTTTTTATGGCTACATAATATTCCATGGTATACATATACTAAGACAAGCTCATTCTCACTGGAGTTGATAGCTCACTGTGGTTTTGATTTGTATTTCCCTGATTAGAGATGCTGAGCATTTTTTAATGAGTTTGCTGAGTATATCTTCATTTGAAAAGTTTTTATGTCTTTTGTCCACTTTTCAATGGTGTTTATTGTTTTTTTTTTTTTTTTGTAGATTTGCTTGAGTTCTCTGTAGATCCTAGTTATGAGTCTTTTATCACATGTACAGCATGAGAAGATTTTCTCCCCTGTTTGGATTGTGTTCTTGCCTGTTCAGATGCTTTTTAATTTGATCAGGTCCCATTTATTTGCTTGTATCGTTGCTGTGCTTACTTTGGGGGTCTTCTTCATGAATTATTTTGCCTAGGTTGATTATCTATAAGAGTTTTTTTCAACTTTTATCTTATAGGATTCTTATAGATAAAAGACTTAAACCTAAGGCAGGAAACTATCATGAGTTAATTATTATGAGTAGTAAGAAGGGTAGATGCTGTTTCAGTCTTTTACTGTATGTTTATCTAGTTTTCCCAGCACCATTTATTGAATACGGTTTCTTCTCCCCATTGTATATTTTTAATCCGTTTTGTCAAAAATCAGATGTGAATATGAGGATGATTTCATCTCTGGGTTCTCTGTTCTGATCCACATGTCTATGTCTTTTTTGTGTGCTAGTACCATGCTGTTTTGGTTACTATAGCCTTGTGGTATAGCTTAAAGTCTAGTAAAGTGATGCCCCAAATTGGTTCTTACTACAATGAGATTGCCTTGGCCATTCCGGGTCTTTTCTAGCTCCATATGAACCATTGGGCAATTCTTTACTGTATGCTTACCCTGGGTAGCCTTTCATGCTTTGTGACGATGTATAAGAAAACTGTTCTCTTGAGAAACTGACATTCAAGAAGGGACCCAAGCCTAGCACACCTATGACAAAGAGTAGCATCTGTGTTAAAATGCAGAGACCATCAACACAGGGACACGGAGAAAGTCCACAGAAGGAGACATCTAGGGAAAAGCCCTCTATAACTAGGGGTCTTATCAGATCTCAAAATGTTGACAGTCCTAACGTTCATCTTGACCAAGAGAAGGTTGCACAGACAGAAGGAAAGTTCAAAGATAGGTACTGTGTAGTGGGTTCACGGAACTAGAGAGCTGAACCTAAGACTTAGGAAAGTGTTGCCTTTTGTCCTTGGGAGAACAGCTTGGAGGTACAAACATAGGTACTCAATTACCTTGTGCTCTGGGGAGAAAATGAACTCTTCCAAAATAGTAAACTTCTTTTGTCAAAAATGAGGGCGGTGCCTGTGGCTCAAGGAGTAGGGCGCTGGCCCCATATACTGGAGGTGGCAGGTTCAGACCCGGCCCCAGCCAAAAAAAAAAAAAAACTGAAAAAGCACTCTCTTTGGGTGGTGTCTGTGGCTCAAGGAGTAAGGCACCAGCCCCATATGCCAGAGGTGGCGGGTTCAAACCCAGCCCTGACCAAAAAAGAAAAAAAAAAAAAGAAACAATGACTCACCATGAATAGAGTGACTATTTTAAAAGCAAGTAACTGACTACTCTTTGGAAAGGAAATTCAGAGTACTGAAGATTCACATGCCTTTGTTTTACATTTCCCAGGCTTATCTTCAAATATTTCCAGAACTAGAAGTAGTTTGTTTTGCTTTAAAAAAAAAAAAAAATTCTGGTTTATTAACTCCCTTAAATTATTCTGAATGCTGAAATCTGGCTATTTTCAGTAATAGTTATAGAAAAGTTGCTCATTATTCATAAAATCCCAAATGATGAAGTGGTTTTTTTAGTGTTCTTTAGTGTTATTTTTAGTGTTATTTATCAAAGTCTACAGGCTTTTTAAGTTTTTAGAAATATCCTGTTGGAGCAGCAGGTATGCCTAGGGCAACCAGCTTCCTGGTAGTTGCCAGTCATCTTTGGGAACGCCCTGGGCCACATCATGTTATCCTGAGACAGCTCACAAGGCCCCCTCCCTCTCTGTGCCACAGAGATGAGCAGGCATCTCCTTAGGTGCTCCATCAGTATCACCTGCTGAACAAACTGCCCGGGCCGTAAGTAATGCATTTCTGCTTTCTAAGAGCTCTCTGGGATAAGCACCATGATTGTGGTCCATCTGATATCCACCAAGTGCTGATATGGAACACATTAAGATTCTTGCTGATACCAGGGTCACTAGCAGTCCTGGTCATGTGGAAGCGCCACAGGCTCCAAGACCAGGCTGGGAAGCCTACCTTGTCAATCTGCTCAGCAACCACGATGTAGCGGTACCCTTTGCTGGGCCCATCTCCAACCGGCAGAGAAGAGACACAGGGAAAGGGCCAAAGACAGCAGGTATCAGGCACTGGGCAAGTCCTTCAGATCCCAGGAAAGCAGCATCAGAGTGCTGCTTAACCCTGAACTTGAGAGACTCGGCCACCTAGTAATTCAAATGTTTCTGCTTTCATTTGCCTTGTGGCACCTGACCCTCAATTCCAACAGGATGTATATTAATCCACGATGTAATCCCACGTGAACTAAACTCCTAACGCATTTCTTTTTAAATTCACATTTAATAAAGCTTAGATTTAAAATGCTGGCATCTAATCTGGCAAAAGCCCCTTTAAAATAATGTAGATGTATTTGCATACTGGTTAGCATGAGTAGTAAAGTGAATTCTTCAAGGTGGTGTGTTATCTATTAAAACAAAAAAAATCTCGGACAACATACTTTATAAGGTAATTCTACTCATACCTGCTTCTGCCCTCATCCCGCCATGTCCCAACCTCACTTTATCTAGCCTAGGCTCAAGTAATAACATCTAAAAGACATTTTTCCTGTCTACCTTCTCTAAAATACCTTCCCCCTCCAGATCACTGTCTTATTTATAAGTGGAAAAAAAAAAAAAACTTTGAGAGACAATTCACATGCCATACAATTCATCCATTTAAGCTATACAATTCAAAAGTTTTTCAGAGTTATATACAATCAAATTTTAGAACACTTACTCACTCCCCCCAAGAAACCCCATATCCACTATCGGTTGCTTCCCACTGCCACCAACCCCTATACCCAACTCTAACTTACCCCTACCTCCTCGCCCTACTTTCTGTATCTACACTTTCCCATTCTGGATATCTCAGGTAAACGAAATAGAAGATGTGGTCTTTGTGACTAGTTTATTTCCCTTACCATAATCAGGTGTCCAATGTGCACAGGTCGCATGCTGATTTTGTGAGGACTTTTTTTGCTTATCTGTGCTGTTGGATATCATGAAAAGGAAGTGCAGAATTTTGGCTAATCTGCTTTTGTTAGTGTTTGTATATTTAGTGTGTCACCCAAGATAAATCTTACTCTTCCAACGTGCAGCAGAGAAAAGGCTGGACACCCCTATGCAAGGTTCATCAAATTGTAAGATGTGTCAGGACTTTATGTATTTTTTATAGCCAAACAGTATTCTACTGTATGGACAGAGCACATTTTGTTTATTTTTTAGCTGAAAGACATTTGGGTTGTTTCCACTTTGGGGCCATTATAAATAACGCTATGAATATATTCATGGACTGGGTTTCATGTGGACATGCATTTTCATTTTTCTGGGGTTAAGTATTTTATAGGTACAATAGTAGCTGTGTTAATTTTCTTGAAGGATAGACACTGAAACTTTCAGCTCAAACCTAACAAATCAGAAGATGAGACAGCATACTGTTCAGAAATAATTCCAATCACTTATTCTCTAAATAAGTTACATTTGATTATTTTTTTAAGCAGCCACGAAGGTACAGAAATCCCATCTGAGGTGTTTCATCTAAGAAATGGAACAGCAGTCCTTTTATGTCAAAAATTCATAGAATAAAACACTTAAAAAGTGATGGTGACTTTTGTCACTAGATAACATTCCTCATTTCCAGAAGTGCCAGTTAACACCAAATTTTAATTAATTACCTGTAAAAAATTTTCAAATACTCAAGTATCCTTTAACGCAGTAAACTGATTTAAAGATTTCAATATAATATTGCCAACTAGGTGACTTGAACATGACTCAAATACAAATTAAAATGGGTCTAAAGAGTGTCTTCTTTCACTCATATGCCCTTTAAAAAGTTTATGTACATATATTTATTTTTAGACCTGGGGTCTTGCTCTCTTTCCCAGGCTGGAGTGCAATGGTGTGATCATAGCTCACTGAGCCTCAAACTCCTGGGCTCAAGTTATCCTCCTGCCTCAGCCTCCTGGGTAGCTGGGACTATAGGCACATGCCATTGGGTCTGGCTAATCACTGATATCCTTTTGCTTGATAGGACACCCTTCACAGTCTACCTTCCATACATTATAAACAGCTTTGCATTTGCATGTATATTTTCTACATATTCTCTGCCTCTTTTAAAAGATACTGAGAAAGATCTTAACTTTTTAAATTATGTCCCTGTATATTATAGATCTAAAGTAATCTTTGAAATCTTTAAAATGTTAACAAGAAAACATTTTAAGTAGACTAACATGGCAGTCTAGGAACGCTTTACGAAAGTAACTAATTCTCACGAAGTACCTGTGGCAGGCATTTTCTATGTGTCAATAGATCCTTGTAACAATCCTAAGAATAAAATCCTATGATCTTCATTCTACAGATGAGGAAACAGAGCTAATATGACTGGCCTGAGAGCACACAGGCAAGTGGCCAGGGTGGCCAGGCTCTAAGCCACCATGCCATGCCTCTCCTCACGGTGCAGGGGGCGGCTGTGCTAACATCACATCGTAACATGGGATTTTTAGTGACCAACCATTTTAATCCATTTCAAGCTAATAAGGGGTGCATTTAACAGGTCTTTCAGAGAATCACAAGGGAAGAAAACAAGTAGGAAAGTAGGCAGAGATAGATATCCCAACTCAAGAGGTAACACTTTTCTCTGAGGAGTCTGAAGATCCCTACCCCAGTCTGTGATATCACCCACTTATGCTACCATATCTGAAGGAAGAATAACGTAAAACCAAGTGACGCCCCAGTCTCCACTTAGCCAGTCTCTACTTGGGAGACAAGACAGCAGATCAAGCAGTCACACAGACCACAAGATAAAACCTGATTTGCATTTCACAAAGGATAAGTCCATAAACATGCTTAAAAAACAATCATCACGTGAATGACTCTGATTATACACATTCAACATGGACTTGCAGTAGTCCCAGTTCTTAGTATTTTCCTTGTAGCTGTTCATGGGCTAAAGGTGGTGACCAAGCTACAAAAAGAGGGCATGACCTGCTCAGTGGGCAAGTCAGCCTTCAGGCTCTGTCCACTGTTCTTCTGAACTGCTACAGAATCCAGCCACATCTGCCCCTTCGTGCTGGTTGCTCTGAGGTGCTACACAATCCTCTGTTTGAATCTATCTTGCTGTGAAAACTCACTAGTTTCATGGTCTTTTATACCCAGTGTTCAGCTAGCTTTTTCTTTAAAAAATGGTCTCACAAACTTATTTGCCATAATGTCTTGATCTAACATTTATTCTGGCCAAAACTCAACGAGGTTTGGGCACAAGGTCTTCCTCAGTTCATGCCAGGACTAAACAGCACGGAGAACTGGGCTGGGGGTTCTTGCTTTTTTTAACTGGTAGAAGGAACACTGGACTGGGGTCTCTACACAAAGCTAGTGCAAGGCCTAGCAAGTCCCCTCTCCTCCCTAGTACTCAATTTCAACTGCTTTCAAGTGAGTTACACAAAAAAACATCTAAGGATCTTCCCATCTGTCAAAGCCTCTGACTCTACCCCTCTTTCTTTTGCACAGTCTCTCTATGCAACTCATGACAAGTACAAGGTAACCTGGGTGAGAGAGTCTGTGGTCTGAGACTAGGGCAGGGGTGACCAGTCCACAAGGATCACATATCAACAACTGTCTTCAACACCACCCTTCAGCTCACCAGGTTCAAGCTGCTTAGAGAAAAGCTGCAGCCTCACCGCCCAGCCCTCTGTCGGTGAGACAGTCACTTGCTCCAGCCACCTGCCCATCTCTGCTTCGGCTGTGCATCAGCTCCAGCACACACTGCAGCTTCAGGTTCAGACTTCCTTCTCCCTGTGACTTATTCCTATCCTGTGCAGGGACTTCTTGCGGACACCAATGTTAGGAGAGATTCTAAAATCCAGGCATCCAGCATTTCAGTAGCTGCCACCTGCTGAGATTACAGGAAAAGGCATGGAACCCTCTCTCGACTTCCTGCCACCACGTGGGACAGTACTCTTGCAGCAGTGCCTGGCTCTTCTTCCCCTCCCGCACAAGGGAAGAACACTGCCATCTCATGAAGGGAAAGTCATCATCTGGGCCTCATCTCTCTAGGCGTGTCAGGGCTCCACTAGACCAGCGATCCCCTTTGCCTCCACGTTCCCCAGCTTCAACCTCTCCCCTCTCACCTGGTTCCCCTTGAGCATTGTCAGAAACTTGAATCATCTACCTTAAAACAAACTACCACCCACAGCAGAGGGAAGGATGGATACACAGGACAGGTTAGGTTCATGCGAAGCAGTGACCGGGGCGGGGGGCTACATGCACTCACCAGGAGTAGAAATTGGAGGTAACAGACTCAAGTTACATTTGAGAGTGTCGCAAAGATGACATTTTCTCTTTCAGATAATATTTTTTAGTGTTTTCTGACCCAGAGTTGAGAGGAAAGGCAACACTTTAAACAAAGTGACAGGCCAGGGAGATGGCTATTTTTTAGGTAGGTGAATCTGTGGACGGTCATCTAGTATTGTCTGGTACTTGTCTACTTGGAGAACTTTAAGGGATGTTCCGTCTCCAGGGCAGAAACTGATACCCAGAGTGTTCTTATACCTCAAATCTTAAGCCCATCCAGCAGCTGCCCACATGGGGCACATGGAGTATGCTGAGGAATGATAAGAATATGCCACCGCAAACCTGTCTGAGAGCTGTGGCTGGCTCTGCACTCCCAGCACCCAGGCACATGCACGCACATGAATAGTCACCTGTACTGTGACCATCCTCAGAAGTGGTCAAACATGTCAGCTCCTGTAGGGCCTCCCAGGAGATACTGCCATGCCCAGCTGTGAAGACTTCCCACTAGATGGAGCACATTAACGCGAGGCTGGCAACCTTTTGGGAGAACAGCCAGAACCCCAAGTTCTCAGGATTACAGCCATGGAGAGACATGGAAACATCGGGGAAGAATAGAACAGGAAGAACGCTGGGGCCGGAAGTAGGAGAACTGGGTTCCAGCACCAGTGACGCTGGCTACCTCTCAGGGCCTCAGCTCTCAAGTGGGGATATGAGAAAGGCTGCCCTTCCACACTCCTGGAGTTACGGAGAGAAGCATAAGGGAGGTAAAAGAGACGTCAGAAAGCTGAAGGGCAGCACAATGGGAGCTACAAAGAGTACTGAAGAGCATTTCCAGTGCCATGCTCTGCCTGATAGGAGGCGATCCTCAAGGGCTCCGGACCGGTCCTCAGGCCGCAGGCTGCTGTGCACCTCCAGCTGATGCCTGGTCAATGCAGCATTCCACCCCCCCACCCCCACTGTGTCAGACAGAAGTCTTACGTGCACTTAGGATTGCCCCTAACTCAGAGGCATCACCCCTGGCTGAGAGCCACTCAGTAGCCCAGATTTCGTACTTATAGGTTCTTTCTTTTCTGCCAGATCGTCAAACGTTAACGTTTCTCAGGGCTAGATCTAGTAACTTACCCTCTCCCCAACAATCCCTTCTCGACTGACTGCCACGACATACTTCCAAGGTTTTGAGTAACATCTGCAAGCCAAAATCTGCTTCAGTTGTGTTGTATATTCAGCTATTATACAGCTCTGCCTGGATGTCAGGAAGATGGTAAAGGATCCTTGGATGTAACAGGTCTCAAATCAACTCTATTTTGTACCCACTAGAAGCGTCTCCTCCTCCCTCCCTGTTATCTTCCTGGTCTCAGCAAATACAGTTTATACCTACCCAACTTCCCAAACCAGAAACCCAAGAGTTAGTGGTCAATAGCACAGGGTTTAGAGTTAGGGTAACCAGCTTCATATCATCCCCACAAACTGTGCCTTAGGCAAGATATGTAACTAACTAGTCTGTGGTTCCATTGCCCAGCCTATAAAATTGAGACAGTGTTGCAACTGCAGTTAAATAATGCTTCCATATTTCCCAGGGTACTGGGGAACATTCCTTCCTATTATGCATATCAACAAAGCAACGAAGTATTTTGAAATATTAACACTTTTCCATATTCCTTTTACAGGGTATTCTCCTTCCTCAAAATGTTAATTTGTCTCAAAAAGGTAGGATCATAATAGGAAGGCAAAGATGGAGAACTTCCACAGAGTTCAGCTTTTCACTATCAAAACATGGTCATTTTGGCTCCTAGCATGACAACCATCTTGAAATCCTGCCTGCTGCTGTGGAGAAAGGAATATTTAAAAGTTTAAGTTCCCAGAGATCAAGAGTCAGACCTAAGGAATATGCACTTTGGTTTCACTCTACACCACAGTCGGAGAAAATTCAGGATGTACAGTGCCAGCAGTATCGCCTACCAAGGGCAGCCAGGAGCTGCAGCCTGGGGGAAGGAACGTGAAAGAACTGGGTGAGCCCAAGTGCTGCCACCTCCCAGCTGTAGCACAGGCTCAGGGAATCCCCTGGACAAGGACAAAGGAAGCAGACAAGGTTCCTCAAGGAAGGCCAAGTTCAGCTTTGGCACACTATAGTTTAAGACTGACAGCAGACTACAGCTGCTCGGGAGGCAACCCGCAAACCCCCAGGACGAGGGTGGGACAGGTACAATTTGTTATTTCATTGTCAAGAGTATAAGGTAAGAATGTCAAAAATGTCAAAAAAGTCATTCTGATGTCAGAAATATCAAAAAAAGTCATTCTGGTGATTTGCTACCATGACACTGAAGACATTGTTTATGAGTCCTCAGACACTGAATCATCAGCCCAATTCAAAGGAAAGAGCTCTGGAAAACAGGGACACCAGGAGTCTAAAACGGACACCGTCACTTGTCCTATGTGGTCTAGACAAGGCCTATAACTACAGTGGGCTCACCACACCCCTCTCAATGGTGCTATATCAAACCAGTGTGTGGTCAGGTGAGAAGCACTGGAGTATTTTGGTTGATGTGTTATTAACTGTCACAGCAAGAAACATTATCTATGAATATAGTTCCAAACTATCTAGATACCAAGAAAATGAAAGAGGGCCACAATCCTCTTTCTCTGGTCACTAGAGTTAGAATCCTAGCTCCATTAATGTATGGTACATTTTATGTGCAATTTAGGGAAAAGCAAAATAAATTCTGAGAAAGTTCCCTGAACAGTGTATACTGGTAGCTACTCCAGAAAAGAAGCAGGCCTGGAGTGGGTGGTGGAGTAGGTGACAGGGACACATATCTGGTCACCTTGAAGAGCTTTACAAGTGGAATGGCTGCTTCCTGAAGGAACTAGACATTTCTAGCCTAGACTGGGTACCACACATAGAAAATGTTGAGAAAGAACCCTGTCCTAGATGGTTTAACCAAAAGAGTCTTCCAAATTTAAGAAAAAAAAAAAAAGTCAGCTATTCTATGCATTACATCAACCTATGCTCTGAAACATAAGAGGGGCTCTAAACATGAAGTAAAATGAACAAAATTGGAGAATGACAACCCCACAAAAGCACGAAGAATCATCTCTGCTTTGGATTGCTGAGCTGGAGTAAGGTAATCATGATGGATCAATATGTGCTATGAAAACGGAATAAAACTCTAGGAGCCCAATGACCCAGTAGGGCAGCAGAACAAACCAGAGTGAGCAAATATTGATCCCCAATATTCTAACTGAAGATTTATGCCACACATTAAACTCAAATGTGGCTAGACAGACTCCAGCCACCTATGCTGACACACCCTCAATCTCTTAGGAACCCAGGGTTGGGTGCCGCTAGTCTTACCTAGTAGGGGTGGCTAATCAGAAGTCCCTCGGTGCTATGATCTGTACTCCCTTTCCCTCACTGCTACTAGGTACAAGGTCTTTCCTAAAAAGGCACTCCATAATACTAAATCTACTCAGTATTACTATGTCTAAAGAGAGATAATTCCCTTTTGAACCAAAAAGGACTTCTTTTTAAAAGAAATCAATCATGAAGCATTTTATTCTCTAGTTCTGGGAACACAGAAGACCAAATTAATTTCCGTCATCTTTTGGCTGTAGGTATCCGTCCTCTGGCTTCCAAGATCATTGATCTATAATAGGAGCAGGACAGGAGCCAGGGCCAGGCAGGCTCAAAAGGCATTTGTTTTTAAGGCTGTCCACTGTGGTTCTGAAGGACGTAACCATGGGGCCTTCTCCTGGCCTCCCTGGACTGCCTGCACGCCCTTTGTACGTGGGCATGTTTAATATGAAAGTATCAACACTTGAGCCCCAACCGATTCACTATCTGGGAGTGAGGCCTGGGCACAGGTATTGTAAATTCTCCCCAGAGACTCTCAGGTGTCACCTGGATGTGACTGCAGAAGAGCTGAGGCATCTTTTAAAATTGTAGGGTCCTCTACTTTCTAATGGGCTTTCAGATTCTGTAACTTCTTTCCTTAATCAAAACCACTCTCAAATCCTTAATTTATGCTGAGATGTAAAAAGCAATTAAGCAGAGCTTATAAAGACTGATAGTATTAAAACTTATAAAACAGATGCTCTCTCTGAATCCCAGAAGTCATGGATTCTCATTTATTATAAAAGTCTCCCAAACACTGGTCCAAAGACTTGCTTTCCTTTCTGGGTCACCTGGGGAATTTTAAAAAGATACAAAGGATGGGGGTGAGATTAAAGATGGCGGCCGTGTAATAGCTTCCCTGCAACTGGGAACAGCAAGTCTGAGGAGACAAGACTCCAGGCATCTCCGGCCGGTGGGATCTGCCTATTATCATCCCTTTGAGGATACAGGGAGCCAGCAAGGGACTTCTGGACCCCAAGAGGAGGACAAAAACAGTGGAAAACTGGCAAGTGGTTGCGTGTGTTCGATCGACCTAATCACGCCGGCAACCGTAAGTACAAGCAGCACTGAGGCTGCAAACGGGAAAGGCCTTACCTGTGAACTGTTTCGGTGTTCTTGGACCTGGCACTCAGTTGAACTGCCTTGGGGAGAGCTTGAGCAGGAGTGTGGAGAATTTGTGCATTGTCTGGGGCCCCAGACTGAGCCACTGAGCTGGGCGCAGGAAGCCATTGTGAAAGAACTGCCCCGGCAAGCTCCGCCCTCAGGGTCTCAGAGCAAGGATTGGGCGGGTCAAAGTAACCTACTGACTGAGCAGCCTAAAGGCGGGGACTGAGCTGCCTTACAGCCTTAATCCTTAGGGGCAGAGTGAGACAGATTTGGCACACTGGAGCCTTGGACTGTTGCCCTGGGTAGAGTGCCGTGATGTCACAGCTCATAGCAACCTCAAACTCCTGGGCTTGGCGCCGCCCAGACCTCCATAAGAGCTGTTCAGCAACCCCCAACCGGTGACCCGCACCCACTGGGCCTCCACATTCCCTGACCAGGAACTGCAATAGCCACACAACCCTGTATCCTCCTTCCTGTGTCCTCCCAGCTTCCACACTAGCCTGTTCATCTAACAGGGACTCTGGTAGCTGCATGCACTTTGGAGCCCCCCCTGCCTCTGCGCAGAGCTCTTCTCCTGGCCAGAGACTGCTGGAGCCTTGGGCTCTCTGGGCCAAAGTCACTGGGCGCCTGGCACTCCCAGAACTGTGCGCACCACCCCCAGCCCTGTTGCTGGATCTGGGTGTGTCACAAACTGGAGCTGCTTCCACAACCAGAACTCCCTAGTTAGAGCAGCCCCAGAGGAAATACACAGGGTCACTCCCTACAAAGATCCAGCAACAATAGAGTGATCCCACTGGGGTCTAATCTTGGAGAGACACCTCCCCAACTCTGAGGATGGCCAGAGGCAACAGTTAAAAATAATCATGAGGCGAAATCAACAGAAAAACTCTGGCAATATGAATAATCAGAGTAGATCAACTCCCCTAAGGATCAATGGCGCAGAAACAGCACAAGACCCCATGGACAAACAAATAGCTGAGATGTCAGAAATTGAATTCAGGATCTGTATAGCAAATAAGATCCAATTAGAATTCCAAAAGGTATCTCAAGAATTCAACAGATTCAAAGACCAAATGACCAAAGATTTCGACACATTGAGACAAGAAGTTGCATCCCTCAAAGATCTGAGAAACACAGTAGAATCCCTCAGTAACAGAATGGAGGAAGTAGAAGAAAGGATTTCTGACATCGAAGACAAAGCTTTCGAACGCTCCCAAACCCTCAAAGAAGAAGAGAAATGGAGAGCAAAAACAGACCACTCTCTCAGAGAGCTCTCGGATAATTTGAAGAAAACCAATATTCGTCTTATAGGGATCCCTGAAAGTGATGAAGTGGCTTCACAAGGAACAGAGTCTCTTCTCCATGAGATTATGAAGGAGAACTTTCCAGACACACCAAGAGATTCCAAAATTCAGATAGCAGTTTCAGAACTCCAGCACGACTCAACCCAAATAAGACATCCCCCAGACACATCATAATCAATTTCACTAAAGTTAATATGAAGGAGAAAATTCTGAAAGCTGCCAGACAAAAGAAAACCATTACCTACAAGGGGAAGAATATCAGAATAACTGCAGATCTCTCTGCTGAAACCTTTCAAGCTAGAAGAGGATGGTCATCGACTTTTAATCTCCTAAAACAAAATAATTTTCAACCCAGGATCCTGTACCCAGCTAAACTGAGCTTCATTTATGACAGAGAAATTAAATACTTCAATGACATTCACATGTTGAAGAAATTTGCAATAACTAAACCAGCTCTCCAGGATATTCTCAGACCTATCCTCCATAAAGACCAGTGTAATCCTCCACCACAAAAGTAAACTCACCCAGAAAATTTTGATCAAATTCCAACTTCCACAGTTGCAAAAGGATTAAAAATGTCCACTGGAAACTCCAAAGGCTTATCAATACTCTCAATGTGAATGGTTTAAACTGTCCTCTAAAGAGGCACAGATTGGCTGACTGAATACAAAAACCCAAGCCAGATATCTACTGCCTACAAGAATTGCATCTTACATTTGAAGACAAATATAGACTTAAGGTGAAGGGATGGTCATCTATATTCCAGGCAAATAGAAAGCAGAAAAAAGGCGTTGCAATCCTGTTCGCAGACGCAATAGGCTTTAAACCAATCAAAATAATTAAGGATAAAGATGGACACTTCATATTTGCTAAAGGTAATACTCAATATGATGAGATCTCTATTATTAATATTTATGCACCCAACCACAACGCACCTCAATTTATAAGAGAAACTCTAACAGACATGAGCAACTCAAATTCCTCCACTTCCACAGTAGTTGGAGATTTTAACACCCCTTTAGCAGTGCTGGATAGATCCTCCCAAAAGAAGCTCAGCAAAGAAATTTTAGATTTAAACTCAACCATTCAACATCTGGACTTAACACACATCTACAGAACATTTCATCCCCAAAAAACGGAATACACATTCTTCTCATCAGCACACGGAACATACTCCAAAATCGACCACATCCTAGGCCACAAATCTAACCTCAGCAAATTTTAAAAAATAGAAATTATTCCTTGCATCTTCTCAGACCATCATGGAATAAAAGTGGAACTCAATAACAACAGGAACCTGCATACCCATACAAGAACATGGAAGCTAAACAAACTTATGCTGAAGGATAGATGGGTTATAGACGAGATTAAGAAGGAAATCACCAAATTTTTGGAACAAAACAACAATCAAGACACAAATTACCAGAACCTCTGGGATACTGCAAAGGCAGTCCTAAGAGGGAAATGTATAGCACTGCAAGCCTTCCTCAAAAAAAAAGGAAAGAGAGAAAGTTAATAACTTAATGGGACATCTCAAGCAACTGGAGAAGGAAGAACACTCCAACCCCAAACCCAGCAGAAGAAAAGAAATAACCAAAATCAGAGCAGAGCCTAATGAAATTGAAAACAAAAGAATTATACAACAGATCAATAAATCCAAAAGCTGTTTTTTTGAAAAGATCAATAAAATAGATAAACCTTTGGCCTACCTAACCAGGAAAAAAAGAGTAAAATCTCTAATTTCATCAATCAGAAATGGTAATGATGAAATAACAACAGACCCCTCAGAAATTCAAAAAATCCTTAATGAATACTACAAGAAACTCTACTCTCACAAATATGAAAATCTGAAAGAAATCGACCAATACCTGGAAGCACGCCACCTACCAAGACTTAGCCAGAACGAAGTGGAAATGTTGAACAGGCCTATATCAAGTTCTGAAATAGCATCAACTATACAAAATCTCCCTAAAAAGAAAAGCCCAGACCAGATGGCTTTACATCAGAATTCTACCAAACATTTAAAGAAGAACTATCACCTATGCTACTAAACCTCTTCCAAAATATAGAAAAAGAAGGAATATTACTCAGCACATTCTACGAAACAAACATCACCTTGATCCCCAAACCAGGGAAAGACCCAACAAGGAAAGAAAATTATAGACCAGTATCACTAATGAATATACATGCTAAAATACTCAATAAGATCCTAACAAACAGAATCCAACAACACATCAAAAAAATTATACACCATGACCAAGTCGGATTTATCCCAGGGTCTCAAGGCTGGTTCAATATACGTAAATGTATAAATGTAATTCAACACATAAACAAACTTAAAAATAAAGACCATATGATTCTTTCAATTGATGCAGAAAAAGCTTTTGATAATATCCAGCATCCCTTCATGATCAGAGCACTTAAGGAAATTGGTATAGAAGGGACATTTCTTAAACTAATAGATGCCATCTACAGCAAACCCACAGCCAATATCGTATTGAATGGAGTTAAATTGAAATCATTTCCACTGAGATCAGGAACCAGGCAAGGTTGCCCATTGTCTCCATTGCTCTTTAACATTGTAATGGAAGTTTTAGCCATTGCAATTAGGGAAGAAAAGGCCATCAAGGGTATCCACATAGGGTCAGAAGAGATCAAACTTTCACTCTTCGCAGATGATATGATCGTATATCTGGAAAACACTAGGGATTCTACTACAAAACTTTTAGAAGTGATCAAGGAATATAGCAATGTCTCAGGCTACAAAATCAACACCCATAAATCTGTAGCCTTTATATATACCAACAATAACCAAGCCGAACAAACAGTCAAGGACTCTATTCCTTTCACAGTAGTGCCAAAGAAGATAAAATATTTGGGAGTATACGTAACAAAGGACGTGAAAGATCTCTACAAAGAGAACTATGAAACTCTAAGAAAAGTTAACAGATAGAAAAACATACCATGCTCATGGCTGGGAAGAATTAACATTGTTAAAATGTCCATACTGCCCAAAGCAATATATAATTTTAATTCAATTCCTATTAAAGCTCTACTGTCATACTTTAAAGATCTTGAAAAAATAATACTTCGTTTTATATGGAATCAGAAAAAACCTCGAATAGCCAAAACATTACTGAGCAATATAAACGAAGCAGGAGGAATCACGCTACCAGACCTGAGACTGTACTATAAATCCATAGTGATCAAAACAGCATGGTACTGGCACAAAAGCAGAGAAGTAGATGTCTGGAACAGAATAGAGAACCAAGAGATGAATCCAGCTACTTACCACTATTTGATCTTTGACAAGCCAATTAAACATTCAGTGGGGAAAAGATTCCTTATTTAACAAATGGTGCTGGGTAAACTGGCTGGCAACCTGTAGAAGATTGAAACTGGATCCACACCTTTCACCATTAACTAAGATAGACTCTCACTGGATAAAAGATTTAAACTTAAGACATGAAACTATAAAAATACTTGAAGAAAGTGCAGGGAAAACTCTTGAAGGAATCGGCCTGGGTGAATATTTTATGAGGAGGACTCCCCAGGCAATTGAAGCAGTATCAAAAATACACTACTGGGACCTGATCAAACTAAAAAGCTTCTGCACAGCCAAGAACATAGTAAAGCAAGCAGACAGCCCTCAGAATGGGAGAAAATATTTGCAGGTTATACCTCCGATAAAGGTCTAATAACCAGAATCCACAGAGAACTCAAATGTATTAGCAAGAAAAGAACACGTGACCCCATCTCAGGGTGGGCAAGGGACTTGAAGAGAAACTTCTCTAAAGAAGACGGACGCAAGATCTAGAAACACATGGAAAAAAGCTCATCATCCTTAATCATCAGAGAAATGCAAATCAAAACTACTCTGAGATATCACCTAACCCCAGTAAGAGTAGCCCACATAACAAAATCCCAAAACCAGAAATGTTGGCATGGATGTGGAGGAAAGGGCACACTTCTACACTGCTGGTGGGAATGCACACTAATACGTTCCTTCTGGAAGGACGTTTGGAGAACACTTAGAGACCTAAAAATAGACCTGCCATTCGATCCTATAATTCCTTTTATTAGGTTTATACCCAGAAGACCAAAATTCACAATATAACAAAGACATCTGTACCAGAATGTTTATTGCAGCCCAATTCATAATTGCTAAGTCATGGAAGAAGCCCAAGTGCCCATCAACCCACAAATGGACTAGCAAATTGTGGTACATGTATACCATGGAATATTATGCAGCCTTAAAGAAAGATGGAGACTTTACCTCTTTCATGTGTACATGGATGGAGCTGGAACATACTCTTCTTAGCAAAGTATCTCAGGAATGGAATAAAAAGTATCCAATGTACTCAGCCCTACTATGAAGCTAAATTATAGCTTTCACATGAAGACTATAACCCAACTATAGCACAAGACTATGGGGAAAGGGCCAAGGAAGGGGAAGGGAGGGAGGAGGTTAGGGTGGAGAGAAGCTAATGGGAGGGACCACACCTACAGTGCATCTTGGAATGGGTACAGGCGATTGCACTAATGTACACAGCTATGATTTAACAATAAAAAAAAAAAAGAAAAAAAAAGATACAAAGGATTTGCTTCCATCCCCTGGGATTCTCATTGAGTAATGGAAGTGGGGACTTCTCAGTGATTGAGGCAGAGCTGTCAGGTACTGGGACTTAGTTCCAACTATCTCCATGATACAGGACCTCCTAAAATTCATTCTTTATTAAAGCCCAAACACTGCCCATTATTGTCTATGTTATGTGCTAAAGCAGTAAGAGAGCTACTAAGAAGAGCAGTGCTTTTCACTACAGCCCAGAAAGATGATGCTAATAGAGACAATGACCACACACTCTTAATGGTATCTCCTAGGATGGGATGGCCTGCACTGAGCCAGCCACCTTCTCTGCATTGATCACCCTAACAAGAATCACAGCAGGTGGCTGAGGGACAGTCTTTCCCATGTGGAACATGAACTGGTCCACAAAGACCATCCCATTTCTGGTGACAGATGGCCCTGCACATGAAACTGATTGTCTTACTTTGGAACATGAACCCCTATCAATAATGAAAACTAAGTATGTTTCCCCCAAAATATGTTATTTTCTGTGCTATGGTACCATATTGTGTATACTACAAAACATACACAAGTAATATTTTAAAGGAATGTGAAAAACTTATTTTAGTATTTTATTCACACACTCTAATGAATCATCTTCCAAAAACTGGCATCCTCTAGCAGTTTGAAGATGGCTGTAAACCAACTGATCCTGTACTGCAGGCATCAGAAGTGACCACCATTTCTGGCCACTTAGGAAACACCACTTTCTGGCCTCCATCACATGCTCAGAGTAAGTGGGATCTGGATGTCTTTTCAAGCAACTGGCTAGAAAATGATCGAATAATGATTTGGTTCCTGCTGTGTAATGTATTATTTTTCTAAGTGCACAGACAATATCACCAGAGGGTGGTGGAGGCAACACTATTCTGGGGGTTGCTCAACCATCAACAGTGCAATTTCCCTCCAACTGCAGCACTGAAAGCTGGTTTTCCATATGTGATAAATATGTTTAACCGTAGTGCAGTCAAGGCTGTATTGAGACCCCCATTCCACTTTTGACTCCTCTGTCCATCATTTCCTTTTTCTGGACACTACGAAATGATGATGCATACTATTAGGTCATCAAATATGAAATGTCTGATTTTAAATCAGAAGTTTAGTTTATTGCATCCCAAAGAAGAAACAATACAGTTAAAGTCTGCGACACAGTTTTGGCATCTTAATGGTAACTTGTGTGTGCCAGCAGTGAAGAAGTCTGGCGAGCGAGTGGTGGGGAAACTGCGACAGGTATTCTCCACAGCTGTTGAGAACTGAATATTTTTCCTTGCAAGAAGTGGTCCAAAGCCTGAAAGAAGTGGCAGTCAGTCGGTGCAAGGTCTGGGTTATATGATGGATGACTGGGGGTTTCCAAGTCCAGCTTGTATAGTTTGAGCAGTGTTGTTTGTGCGACGAGTAGTCAAGCGTTGTCTTGCAAGAGGATTGGCCTGTCTCTATTGACCTGTCCCAGCTGCTTAATCACAAGTATCCCTCATTTCATCCATTTGGTTGCAGTCCACATCCACTGTGGTTGACCGGGTCTCATGAAGCTGCAGTGGATAATACCAGCGCTGGACCACCACATGGGCACAATTAGCTTTCTGTGATGAACATTCAGTTTGGGACTGTGTTTTGGTACTTTGTCTTTGTTCAATCATTGTGCCAAACACTTGAGATTGTTAAAAAGAACACATTTTTCATCACATGTAACATGGTGTAGAAATGGTTTGCTTTTATGTCATGACAGCAAAGGAAAGCAAGCTTCGAGACAATTTCTCTTTTCACACTCATTTAATCCAGGCAGAACCCATCCATCCAGCTTTTTTACCTTGCCAATTTGTTTCCGATGGTCCAATGTTCTTGGAATAGTACGTGTAACCTCAGGTCTTGCTAATTCACACATAGGTTGAGGTGAATTTGCTTCTACTACAGCAGTGGTTCTCAACCTTCCTAATACCACGGCCCTTTAATACAGTTCCAATGGGTCGCAACCCACAGGTTGAGAACTGCTGCACCACAGCCTTCAGCTCATCATTATCCATTTTGGTCTCAGGTTGCCCACATGGCTCATTTCCAAGATTACAGTCATCAGAATAGAACTTCTCAAATCATCTACATCCTACTGTGCATTCATTAGCCACATCCTTACCAAACTCTGCATTGATATTTTGAACTGTCTGCACTGCACTGCAGCCAAATTTTAAAACACCACTAATTTTTGTCTTATCTGTGCTTTCATAAAAATTTATCTTTCAAGTTTTTTTGAGAGTATTACAAACCACGTTTTGGAAGGATGAGGATGTACCTTCACAATAAAAAGAAAACAAAAAATGTCAAAGGGAAATGTCAGAGATACCAAGTGTTAAATGTAGCACTTAAGGAAGTCAGACATTTCATGTTTAATAACCAATTTAATCACCAATGTTATTGCTACTACCACCACTGTCTCTGACATTCTAACACTTACTCTGTGCCAGAAGTTAGACTGGCATTTTTCGTTTACCAACTTATTCAATTTAATAATCTTATGAGTTTGACATTAAAGAACTGGCTCAAGGTCACGCAGCTACCATGTTTTGAGAACCCAGAAAGCTCCTCTTCTGTCCCCAGACACTGGTCTCTCAGCCACCTGGCTTCATGGTATCCTCTTTTGCTGCTAGACCCAGGCACATCAGCACACTATCCTGGAGGCTGCTCTGTCTTCTGGGATATAAATGTGAAAACACACTTGGAAAAGAGTGGTTAACATGGCGTGAAAGGCATTACTGTGATGTAAAATCGTGATGCCATTTCATCCTGCTAGGCTTCACATTCTATTAGCTTTTTTCACTGAAAATTATTTCAGACACCTTGAAAAACTGAATCTTACTCACATGTCACTACCGCTATTAATTCCAAAGAAATCCACGTGGGGTGACAAGTTTGACTTTGACATCAGAAAAGCCACCGTATATAATAAGAATGGTGTGCAGTAACCATGAGAGCCCACGTCCATGGGCACTACCAGGTGCGGGACTCTGCTGAGCACACCACACACTTGAACCTGTCCTTGGGGAGCAAAGGCACATGTGCATCCTCCTGTTTCAATAAGGAAATGGGACTCCTTGAGTGAAGGAATTTGTTTGGGGTGATACTGACACACTAATTGGGTCTGTGCTTGCCCACCTCACATGCAACCAAGAACACCATAAGGTGTTAGCTAGACTTACTACATGTACGTACCTGACCAAATGTTTAAATTCAGATTAAAATGACTAGTATCTGGGGGGGGAAACCTCCCTGCACATTATAGGAATCCATCCATATTGCCACTTCTTAATCAATGGATTAAGAACAGATACTATAGACTTCTTAAATGTGCATATGTGGCTAGGTGCCCATAGCTCAATGGTTAGAGTACTGGCCCTGTATACCAGGGGTGATGGGTTTGAACCTGCACAAGATCTGCTAAACAAACAAAAATATATATATATAGGCCAGGCACAGTGGCTCATGCCTGTAATCCTGCCACTCTGGGAGACCAAGGCAGGTGGAGTGCCTTAGCTCATTGGTTCAAGACCAGCCTGAGCAAGAGTGAGACCCCTGTCTCTAAAAAACAGGCTCCTGTATTCCCAGATCAGCCGTTCTCAACCCACAGGAACTGTATTAAAGGGCTGCGGCATTAGGAAGGTTGAGAACCACTGTCCAGATACTTGGGAGGCTGAGGCAAGTCACTTGAGCCCAAGAGTTTGAGGTTGCTATGAGCTATGATGGTACAGCACTCTAACAAGGGCAACAAAGTGAGACTCTGCTTCAAAAAAATAAACGTGCACATGCAGTAAGCTAGGGAGAACTAATTTATCAAATGCAAAGCTGGATTTCAAAAAGATACATTTGCAAAATGATGAAACACAGGTACGAAGGTGAAATATAATAAGGATAACTGCAGAACTTGCTCAGCACATTGAAAAATCAATTGTACAAGTGCAGAATGAGGCCAACATATCTTAAAAGCAGTTTGAATTTATAGTGACAGAAAGATCAGTGGTTACCTGGGGGTGGAGGAGTGACTCCAAAGGAACTCACAGAAACTTTCAGGAGTTAAGGAAATGCTCCCCATCTTGATTGTGGTGATGATTTCATAAGTGTACACCACATAGCCATCAGATTCTACATGCATGTGCAATTTAATATGTGACTATAATATGTGCAATTTACTGCCACTCAATTACATCTCATTTAAACTGTAATAAAAACAGTTCTTGAGGGTATATGTGGCTGGGGCAAGAAAGAGGATGAAAATTTAGCAGCTTACAAACTTGCTAAAAGTCTGTATAAAATGCTTCCCAAAGTAAATGCATTCACAAGTTCCTCTACAAAAAATTCTGTATAAGTGTAACTCTTCACCTTATTCAGCAGATTACATCCAGTGATCCAGACAGAAAGACCAGATGATGGCCAAAGTGACCAGATGGAAGACTGTCAGAAAACCCGTGCTCAGAAGGAGAGACTGTGGAACCAGGGCCTTGCCCCAGTGTGGGGACATACGACAGCATGGCTGCCTTGTGTAAGAAAAGACAGCTGCTCAGAGCTCAGACTCATAGGTGAAGGTAAACGGAGACTGAGCAGGCTGCTTGTGATGGACAAATTCCGGACAGTGGAATCTGTTAAAAAGGCACCTTGGAGTTACTGGGAACAGTTAGGAGGCACCCAAAGGGCCACTTGCCAGGACACGGTACTTGGCATTCTTACAACATGAAACCAGTTTCTGCCAGGTGACTCCAGGCTCTCTCCTTTCTAACATGCTATGATTCCCCAGGTAAAATAGCCAATATGGAAGAACAGAAGTATCTTTTAGTTCTGTGATCCTTGATTTAGGATTTAACCTCACAAATCATGTTGGGAACACTGCAGATATGCAACTGTTAATATTTCTGATTTCTGCAGGGTCACAGAAGTCTGACAAAGGAAATTGCCTAGTCCTATTCATTTCTAAATGCACAATTTTAAAAGGACACAGCAATATACAACCATTTCTTTTAAAATAGGGATGTTATTAGCCACGTTCACTGCATACTTAACTTTCTCCTACTCCCAGAAATTTCAATATAATGAATTTAAATACAATAGGTAGACATATAAACAATATCATCCAGGAAATCAGAAAGGATCAAAACGATGTCATAAAACCTCAGTGCTTCTGCACCCCAAGTGAAGGGAGATAAATGTGCATGGGCACCACTGAGCAGAAGGTCACAGAAAAGGACACGCAGATGAGTGGGGAAAAATAGGACAGGTGAACAGCGCAGAGCATCCCAGGAAGGAATCTGAACAAAGTGGACCACCAAAGGCAAGCTCAAGAAACAAGAGACAATGCCAGAGAGGACCATCCCTGTGTTCAGACACCGTGAGCATCTCCTATACCTCATCTGAACACAACTTAAGACTGGCCCTCACCTGAAACCATAATGAAGGGAAAGAAAATCAAACTTCATCCAAAAATAAGGGCCGACCTAAGTCATGGTTTCAGACCTTACTGTAAAAGTTCAGCTAGCCACTGCTTCCTACATATGCACCTTCCCGGGATTCCATCATTCACTACATTTAACAGTAGCCAATGAATCTGTCTGCTTTGACATATGTACCCCAAAGTCTTACAGCATTCAACAGCTTTCAAAGGTTCCCATGACATGTCACTGGATCCAAGTCCCTCTTGGTGACAAGGGCAATCAACCTTCTCAAACCATGAGGACTCAGAACCACAGAGGCCAGAGAGCTTGCCCACGGACACACAGTAGGTCAGGAGAGAGAAGATTATCCGAGAGAGAGCCCCAGATAATCCTGCACAGCAAATCACCACAAGACAACAAACCCTGGCTCTGTAGTCATCAGGGTGATAATGTTCTCCTGCTGAAAACATGAGGTTCGGTCAGGAAGCACTTCCCATTCCAGACTTTCCAAACTGTACGACAGCCCCAAATAATAAACCACTTCATATCAAAATTTAAGAAACTGACATTACTCTATTTAAAACTTGACCTCAAAGCAAAGTGTGGATTTGTGTCACCCATGTGTAATTCTTTCTTTAAAATCAGCCTCGATAAGATAATGAAAAGTCCTGAGTCCACTCATGAATCCCAGAGTATTCTATCCCAATTACTAGGAAGATAAAGTTGTCAACTCTAGTTCTAATTTTGTTTCTGGTTTCCAAAGATGGAGAACACACAGCTTCCTCTCTCACTTTCTCCCACAACGCATTTCCACAATCAGGAGTGCTACTTTGGGCTGTCACTGGCAACAGAGAACAGCCTCTCACTCCCACTCACGCCATCATTCTTACAACATCTTTTGCTTGTTTACCAAAGGGGGATGCTTTGAGCTTTTTCCCTATAGACATTTATTTCCATACTGCTTCCCTGGAAGGCTTTCAAATTTTCTACATATTCTTCACATTTGTGAGTATTAAAAAAAAAAAAAAAAAAAGTCAAGGAAGATTACCTTCTCCCAAGAGCCCAATCAGGGCTGTTAACTAGAATCCCCACGCCACTGAGCACAGGCTTCACTCTCATGGGCTCCAAACCCCATCTCCAGGAAGGCTCCCACTTGGGCAAGGGTCCATTTCATTTCCTGCCAGGTTCCATGCCACAAATGCGCCTAACCCCACTGCTCCTCCCCGGGATTCCAAGCATCAGCAAGCCCATCTTTCATTATTAGTTACAGCTGGCAACACAGCAGAGCCAGCTGGGAATGTGGGTGCTCAATTACCTTGGCTACCTGAGCAAATAAGCTTGCTTTGCAATATCTCCACTCTTTCAGAAAAACACCACAAATAAAACACAAACAGCTCAAAAAAGGCATCAGACCCAACTAGCCCAATAACATGGCCCACTCCCGCCAACACCTTAGCCCCACGGTGGAATCTTAGATACTTGTGAACCATTAGGGAACAAGATCTATCCTTTTGACCCTCAGTGATGCCCTGGAGACCAGAGTTTGCTCTGTCTGATAAGACTGTCTTGGAGCTAAACACTAGACACAATTTAGGGAGGTAAAAGGGCTTGTCAAGTAACACAGAAGCTTTGCAGCAAACAGGGTGTAAGTTCCACCATCACCATTTAGGGGAGCAATACATGTCTTCTTGGCTAATGCAGGAAGCTCTGGGGAATCAGAGTGGGCCTGGATTCCGTCTCTACCCATCCAGAGAGGGGGTAATACAGGAAGATTACTTCTCAGCTAATACAGGAAGATTTGAGGCAAGTAGATTTGGGTCTGGATTTCATCTCTGCCCATTTACTATCTTCATGACCTCTGTTCAGCATTCTCAAGTCTCTCTCCTCCTCTATATTGTGGGGTAACTAATCCCTTGTGGCAATGGTGACACCTAAATTCATTCACTTGTCACAATTATGTCAATTGTTTCCTGAGCACCAATCATACACTCTGGGGTAAAGCTTGGATACAAACCCAGAAAATAACACTGTACCACATAGTCTCACATTTGGTAATTCTCTGCCTTTCTTTTACTTCATACAGGTCATTTATAACAGACAAGTTATTTTCCCAACAAGCTATGCTTGTCACAAGAAGGTATTCTTATTTTTGGAAACAAGACGACGGAGATGAAAAAGATCATTACGAAATAAGACTCAGTAAAATTTTTCTTTAAACATCTCTTTTATCCTATTATCTCTTTAAGCAGTTCTAACTTTTCCACTGCCCCAGACCAGCACTTCCTAGTGTTGCACAGAACACTTGAAATAATCTTTGAAAATAGTTTTGTGTCTAAATGTGATATGCAAACTCAGCATATTGCATCCATATCTTGGCAATTCAGAATGCATGTCAAAGTCCTGAGAAGCTCTGCCTTAAAGGGAGATGTTTAACGTGGTTAATCTGGAGTCTCCCAAACTCATCTGAGCACTCTTGGACCCACTGTTGATAGAATGCACTTCTTACCCTAAAGCTCACTCCCCTCTGCACAGGCTCCACAATCTAGCTTGATCTCATCTCTGATCACGGCTCACAACTACCCTGCAGGTCCATTCCCCATGGAGGTGAAACTTGCCTACGTACGGTTCCCTGACTGCCTTTTTGTTTATACCAATAGCTTTATGAAGATATGATTCACAGAACACACTGGTCACCCATTTTAAGTATGTGCTTTAATAATTTCTAGCAGTTGTGCATTCACATGTACAACCACCCCCATGTGCGTGCAAAAATCACACTCATCAGAAATCACTCTCCATGTCACCTCAGCCCGCAGCCTGCCCTAGGAAGCCTTTACTCTAATCTCTGTCTCTGTAGGTCTGCCTGTTCTGGACGTTTCATATAAATGGAATCATGCAATACATGGTCTTCTGCATCTGGCTTCTTTGACTTAGCATGTTTTCAAGGCTCAGCAGTGTGGTAGCACGTATCAATTCTTTGTTCCTTTTTCATGGTCAATGATATCCCATGTTTTGCAGTTTGTTAAGTTGCCTTCACCTTTTGGCTACTGTGAATAATGCTACCAGGAACATTCATGTATGTGTTTTTGTGCGATCCTCTTGGGTCTATATCTAAGAGTGAGTCATATGGAAACTATGTTTTGCATTCTCAAGAACTGCCAGATTATACTCCTGGGCCCAGGTGAGTTTCCCATCTCAGCCTCCTGAGTAGCTGGGACTACAGGCATGTGCCACCACACCTGGCTAATTAAAAACAAGACAAGATCTTGCTATGTTGTTCAGGCTGGCCTCAAATGTTATGTTCTTCAAAACATAATGGCTGGTCAGCAAGTATTGTTGAACAAACATATTTTAGTATGCAAAACTGACAGAGAAGGCCCACATTGGAAATCCAGTAACAAACCTTTCCCGCATCTGATCTATGGGCCTCTTCTTTCTCTGCTCAACAGAGATTCTGCTGGGGTTTCTTATGTCCCAGATCAATAACTGAAACCCTGAGCTGCTGACAATAGAACTAATTCAAAAATAGTTCTCTGCTGTGGCCATATGTGCTGGTCTTATACTTCCAATGCACGTGAGTAAAAATTGCACAAGTACTTCAGCAAAATTACTTGGCTGCACCCTGAGACTCAGCAAGCAAAGTATAAACCTTAAAACTTTACAGAAAATCCTTAAGGAAGCAGATCTTGGTCCAGCTTTAACATCCAACCAGCTACTCAAATTCATTACCCAAGGGCACGATAGTATCACCATCACTCCAGACTCCCAGGTATTGTCTTCCCTCCAATGGGTGCAAAGGCCCAAGCAAGTGAAATAACCCAAGGGCAGAAAAGCCATGAATCCAGCTTTAGGCATGGAAGGTGAGAGAAGAACAGAGCATCTAGTCAAGTGTCTCTATAGTGTGGATAAAACTATAACATTTTTAAACCCACAAGCGGTCCTCAAGAAGCTTTTATAAAGTACAGCAACTCAGACACATCTAAATGCTACACCTAAAAGAAGAGGATGGAATGAAAAAACGATCAGTGCTGAAGACACCCACAAGAGGCCAAGGCTTAGAGAGCTGCCAGGACTTTTGGCATGGTAGGAATTATTCAGAACCAAGCCACACCCAACCTTCTGTCTCAGGACCCTAAAGAAACTACCCCCTAGAGGAGGAGGGATTGTCACTGTCCTCACCTGAAGCACACGCAGACTCTGCTGAAGCGATTCTCCCATAGCACAAGCCTGTCCAGTCCCCAGGCCTCCCTCGCCGTGCCACCCCCATGACCTCCAACAGCAGTTCGGGAGCAGGGCTGCCTGCTGAGTGGCACACACGCACTCTCCTCTGCACACAATCTGCCCCTGCCCCATAGTTAAGGAGGGCTCATCAGTGAGGGGCCCAAGCTAAGGGACTCCTGGCCAAGCCCTAATAGCAGATGAATACAGTACGTGGTCTTCCTCACGGTATTACAGAGGTCAAAGGTTGCAATCATTTTAGCTCCACACTCAGGAGAAATAAGTTATAGATCATTCTGTTCATTAGATTTATCAGCTTTCCAATCAGTACCTGTTTTGGATATGGTCACTGTATTTCTATAACGAAGCAGACTTTTTACATACCAATCGATAAAGTCAATAATAAGACACTATATATCAGCAAGGCAGCGTATCTAACAGTCTTCCCTCACGAAAACTACTGAGCTAAAAACTATACCTTGAAATTCACTGAAGCAAAGAGCACCTGAGAAGCGATTCTCCTCCCACAAAAATCACTAACTCCTCTCACTAAATTAGCCTCAACAACTCCCCTCCCACCAAAAAGACTTTACTATACATGTTACTAGCCTGGTAAGATGCTTTTCTGGAGATGAATTTAGCTCAAAGGATCCAGCGTTTTAGTGTTAACTGGGACATGCCTTGCCCTCCAAACACGGATAAAACTCTTTCTCTACTTTATGCCTGAACAGTGATAGCCCATCACCAAGCCCACTTTCTGATGGAGCATACCCACACCTACCTTCCCAAGTTAGAAAATAAATGAGATAATCTACTAAAAATGTCTAAACAGAACCCCATTTCCAGGCTAAAAACCCCAAACTGCTATGCATAGCTGCTAATATGAAACTTCTGTTCTGCCCCCAAATGCCTAGCATCTCAAGAAGGTATCAGAGTCCTGGTTTCTTCAAAAGGAAATCTTCAGTGAGAGTGTCTATAAGATCAAGATGGGATAAATAAATGGAGATGCTCTCAAACGGATTCTATTATACTAGCAAGGGAGGAATGAGGGCCTAAAGGAAGTCAAGGAGAGATGAGATGTAAGGGATTTATCCTGCAGCTCAAAAAATGAACTAAGTCTAAAGAGCCACTGTTCTTCAACTCTAGGTTCAAGGTCACAAGGATAAGATAAAGACATGAGGAAATCAGGTACAAAAAAGAACTTGGGCTGCTTTGTTTCTAAGGTGCCTTTTCAATCCCAGTCTCACCACTCCACCAGGAATGTCAGCCACAAAGGAAGGTGAAAACCCCTTTTCCTGTCCCCTCACCACCCAGAAGAATATCTGGGCCCGGGTCTTTCTCACCTGGCCATCTGCTTGTAAGCTTCTTCTGCCACAGCAAAGATGTGGGGGTCCATGTCGCCCATGTTTTGGCCACTATAGGCATAGATGACATCTTGTCCATATATTGGCAACTGCTCATAAGGATTAATGGCAACAAGCACGATACCTGCAAACAGACAAAGCAGTCAGATTCTGACAGCACAACAGTCGCCGGGCATCAGCTTAAGGTACCTACCTACTGGCACCAAAAGTCAAGACTGAGAAGGTAGTAGAACAAGTCTTCACCAATCACCCAGCTCTATAAAAACATTGGTGTGCCTTTACGCTCATCTCTGGTGATGGAAAGAGGAAGATATAGGCCAGGACTCCAAATGTCCTACAGTCTGAAATAAGCACATCTGTGAACACACAGACTCACAAATGCTCAAATTGAGATAGACATGTGCAAAGCTTTGTCTAGTTCCAGATCAGAGAGGAAAGCATGTTTAACTCAGCCAGAAGATATTAGAGACATAAGAATCTATCTCAGAATTAAAGTCTGTGAAAGATTTTTTCATCTGTACGTGGGTTATCAAATAAAATACAATTTGTGGATAAAGAGTATGGCTTACATATCTCAAGGTCTAATCTTGGCTCAACTGATTACTGTGTGATTCTGGCAATTACTCAACTGCTCACTGCTTAGATTTCCTCAACTATAAAATGGGAATAACAATGCATGTACCTGGGATGTCCTAAGGACAAAATGATTGAAAGAGAGCACACTTAGATTAGTGCTTCGTGTAGTAAGCATTGCGTGTTTCTATTACTTTTGTATCATATCTCACATCTTTTTTCTTACATCTTGTGTCCCCAAAGGGATGCAATGACAGGCTCAAACACAGGTTGATTGAGCAATGAGGAAACCCTATAAGGTTCAGATCATCTTTTATGGATGGGTTGAAAAAGAAAAAATGCAAATGTGAGGAGAGAGAGGGGAGGGGAGGGGGAGTAGGAGTGGGGAGGTGGGAGTAGGGATTATATTTGGGGGACCTCACCTGATGTGCACGATGCAATGGTACATTTCAAAACTATTAAGAAAAGAGTATAATTGTGATGGATGTGTCAATCAGTCCAATGTAAGCATTTCACATTGTGTATCAAATCAGTACACCGAACCCCATAAATCATAACATGTGTACATTGATGCATTTCATAAAAAAAATTAAGAAAAATGCAAATTTAATCTTCAAGACACAATAGAAATATGCCTTATTCTTTCCCATAAGATTGCATTCTGGTTGTGAGAAGACCCACTAAGTTAGGTAGAAAAAACAGAAGCAGATCCAGTCATCTGGGGATGAGGCAGAAAAAATGCAAAGTGCCATTGCTAAGAGGGAGGTCTCCTACATCGTGAGCCCTCTGGTGTTTGAAAAGAAACACAGGGAACCTAAAGTGTAAAAGGTGAGATTATTCCAAGTAAATGGAAAAGGACCAGGGAAAGAGACATCTAAGTCCTCTTTGGATACTGAAAAGATAAGAAACAAGGTCCAGAACCTTGATAAATTCCACTGGTTAGGCTAATCACTTGGAGAATCTTCTTGGAGCAGCCGCACATAAGCTGCTGGTTGAGAGTTCTATAAAACTCTCACTCATGTAGCATTCAACTCAAATTTTAATATTCCCCAACGTCATGTATTTTCCTAAAATATCCTGGCCCCTCCAGAGCCGAAACAAGTACTTCCTTGATGAGCAGGACTTCTGGGCTACAACAATCACTCCGAATAGCCAAAGCCAGAAGGGCTAAGGTGCATTTGAGTAAATGTGTACATATACAAGGCCATCTTAGAGGCCATAGTTGTTTACCCCCTTTTAAAAAGGGAGCTATTTTTTAAGTCTTATTGAATGAGTATCTGTTGGACAAATGTGATAATTGATAATTTCAAATAAAGTTTTCACAAGCAGTTGGGGTGAAGAGCGTTTGGGAATCTCAGCTCTCAAGCATTGAAATCAACATGGTAGTCACAACTCCCCCAAAGCTGGCATAAAAGCTCACCTGAGCTTAAGCGGCTCACCTACCAATTCCAAACCAGAGTGGAACATAAAATGAAATACTCAGGGCACCTGAGGCATCACTTACAACCATGAGCAAGACCAGGCAGGGCTCTGGGCACAACCAGGACAACTCCCACAAACAGACACTCTGGCCTCACTCCAACCAGATCTTGATTTTCCTCTCAAATCACAGTTTATACGGTTCTATTTTTGCCCTACCACTTAGCAATACTCTCAAAAAAGACCAAAATTTGGGATGTGGGAAAAGGAGAAATTTTATGAAAACCAAATATGATAATTTCAGGACTTTTGTCCTGAAATTTTATTATAGATTTTGCTTGACTCAAACACCATGTTGGTTCATAGGATCAGAAATAATGGCAACCCTTTCAAGCAGAAAAACAGAATAGGTCAAAGACATTTTCAGGCACGGGTTGGGTGGTGAGAGCAAGTGCCCGGGGCTGGGCATGGTGCTGTGCCTACTGCTCTCCTACAACCCCCAGGACCTTGTCGTACCATACAGTGTGACCCATTTCTTCCTTGGTTGAGCCATGATTAACACCAATCATCCCATAGAGACTGGGGCAGACAAATTAAACCACATTCAAACTGTGGCTGCAGACAAATTAAACCACATTCAAACTGTGGCTGCAAACATGTCAGGGTCTCAGAGGGGAGGTACTTCTAATAAATGAGTGAGATTACGATTCTTCACCACTGAAGGACAGTTACAATGTAAAGCTGGTAAGCACCTTCAAACACATGCAGCCAGCGACACCTCCCCACTTACCACAGTAAGTGTAGATATGGTTGGACTCCAGAAAACGGACCTTCAGGTTATGCAGGACAGCAGGCTCGTGCAGGTAGCTAAGGGCAGTGAGGTCGTTCTCTCCCACCAAGATGTCTGGGTTTCGTAGGAAGGGCAGCTGGTTACTTTGGACGTCAATGGGGTATTCCCGAACCTGAAGACATGCAAGTGGCAGGCACGAAAAGGCAGAGATTGGACATTTAGCCTGTTCAATGCCCTGTCTTCTTCACTGGCATCACTAACACAATTGGAAGGTATAAAGATAAATGATGTTTTAAAGAAAGGCAAGCTGAAGGACTATCTGTGTTCCCATGAGACCAGCACAGGTGGAAAATTTGCCGATAACATAACCCTAAAATATTAAAATACCATCACAAGACATTCAGGAAGCACAACCAGATTTAAAGAGTGTTCTATTGTTTCTTAGTGAAAAACACAGAGTCCTTACTTCCAGTTGCAGATGATTTGACAAGGACTTTGTCTCACCTAAGACACCTTCCTCGAATGACCCCATTCGTTGCTGGTGCTCTACTCTTTATTTGTATTTGGATTATCTTGCAACTGACAAACTGCCTTCCACAAGAAGCTTCAAATTGTACCACATGTACATGAATTTCTCCACAACCTAACTGAAAGCTCTGCTAAGGTAGTAATTTTGCTTTGATATGAAGTATATTAGGAGCTTGGGATATATGTGTACATGCAAAATTAGGGAGTAGGATCACACATATTAAGGTCAAATCTGAGGACATTTATAACCGACTATACATATGCACACACATAAATGTCTATACATGTAACTTACAAAAAGAGGCAGGATATGTCTTTAAACATTTAAATAAGAGGAACTTGTCTGCTGTTGTAATGTTTTATCTAAGTGTTAAGTTTCTCATGGCATTCTTTTTTTTTTTTTTTTTGGCCGGGGCTGGGTTTGAACCCGCCACCTCCAGCATATGGGACCGGCGCCCTACTCCTTGAGCCACAGGTGCCGCCCTCTCATAGCATTCTTAAAAATCTGCTGGGAAACTTTTAAGAACACTTTCCTCAGCCCAATTTATATCAAGAGCTCTCGGACAGAGCTTAAGGAACCTGAAATTTAAAGGAATTCAGATTCTTTATATTCTTTAAATATTCATTTCTGATACAGGTGGCCTCTAGATCACATTTAAGGAATTACTATTCTATATAAACCTTTGAGAATATAAATATCAATGTTCCTCCTATACCACTTTTAGAGGGACTTATATTATCAAAGCTTAAGGTGTATTATAAATGCAGCAATTAAAGAAGTCTGGTAATGGTGCTAAAATAGGAAGATAAATGAAATGTAATAGATCCAGAAATAAATGCAAATGCAGAGAGAAAATTTGTACATGACATCGTTAAAACTGCAAATAAAAGGTTAAGAGGAATTTTTCAAACAATTTTGGTAGATAAACTAGCCATTTATGGAAAAAAGAGCCAGTATTCCATTCTCACTTCCTCATACCAAAATAAGTTTTAGACAGAAAAAACACAAAGAACTAAAGAAAAAAATTAGCAAATATTTGTACATGTTCTGGAAGAACGAACTTCTGAAGGATGATACAAATGCCAAACCAATACAAATAGGAAAAATAGTTACAAATTTTACTATGATACAAAATTTGAAACCTATCATGAAATACATTGTGCAATTATACATTACATGACAGAATTCATGATCCTAGTAGCCAATTATAAAAAACCCAGCACCTTGAAAGAAAATCGTACCCTGAACACAAATCACAAGAACAAATGGACAATACGAAAAACTGTTCAACTTGATCAGTAACCAAAGAGATGCAAATGAAAGATTACTAGTACGATTATCCACCAAATAAGCAAAGGCATAAAGACTGACAAGACCCTAACTGGGAGAGTGGACAAACAGGCGGGCCACTGTGAGTACAGGCCGCCCAGGCAGGAACTCCCAGAACTTCATTGGTGATAGTTACATGAAATATTACATTTTGTGTTAAAAGGTATTTTACCTATGTACAATATAACCATGATAATAGAGCAACTGACAGCAATACCAAGAAAAAATATTAGAAGGCATATAAACCAATGCTGTAACAAATCAGAACAGAAATAACCAGCTTTAAAAGGAAAAAAAAAAAAAAAAAAAAAATCAACCTCACCTCTAAGAAGCTTTACTGGTACCAGAAGAGTATTTGCAGATACTCTTTGTTCTCTGGGTTTTGTCAAACATGTATACAACTGGCACTTAATCTGCACTGGGTTTACAAGAGCTCCGTTCGCACTGATGTGCAAGGACAGTAGTCCTAGTCCTTTGGTGAGACTACAGCTTCTTGACGGGAAGAAGCATCCTTGATAAGCCCCTTGACATGTTCTTTCAGTACCATCCTTAGACCTGAACATGGAAGAACCCTTTCTGGGGCCCTGAATTTTAGAGGGTTTCAAATATCTAAAGCACAATATATAAATTTATTCATGAAAAACATGGTATCTTTACCATGGCATCAGCATTCATAGCAGACACAGAATGACCGCAACTCTCAACACCACTCTGGTGACTAACGCCTTCAGGCCCCAGAGAAATGCTTCTCCACAATTCCTGTCCCGTGTCCTTGAAATAAGATAATAGTGCCACGCTGCCTTGAAAGTTCGTGGGTTGTAGTGTAGCACTGCCAATGTCACAGACTATACGCTTTGGAGTGTGGGGAGAAATTAGGTGGCAAAGATGCCAAGGTAGGAGATAAATAAACACATCATCCTTCCTGTTAGATGCAGACATGCAAACGATAAGGGGATGTCATTTCCCTGCTGGGCAAGGGTCCAAGACCTTGCTCTCCACACGTTCTAATCACAGTTCCAGAGCTGCTCACTAAATACATCTGCACCACTGAAAGAGGACACTTTCCAATACCGAACACCCCCTATTACTCTTGCAGGGTTTACACACAGGGGCAGGTATAACATGCCTGGAGCAAGACAGTGATTATTCACATTGGCACCTGGATGGAAACTGAATAGTAGAGTTCCAAGTATCTTTATTATTGAATTAAGTGTTTCAAATTTAAAATGTGAGATCTAAATAATTTTGATAATACTTTGTAAATTGATCACCCAGGTGACTATAACAACCTGGTCAACATACAGAGGTGGTCAACATAGGGAACCAGGCCTGTACTGATATGTACATGTGGTGTCTGTCGGTCTATGAAAATTAGGTCAACTCGGACAGTTCCTGTGACTCAGTGAGTAGGGCGCCAGCCCCATACCAAGAGTGGTGGTTCAAACCTGCCCCAGCCAAATTGCAACAAAAAAATAGCAGGGCATTGTGGTGGGTGCCTGTAGTCCCAACTACTTGGGAGGCTGAGGCAAGAGAATCGCCTAAGCCCAAGAGTTGGAGGTTGCTGTGAGCTGTGACACCCCAGCACTCTACTGTGGGTGATAAAGTGAGACTCTGTCTCTTAAAAAAAAAAAAATTAGGTCAACTCAAGGAGTTTGGTCAGTGCAGGGAGGTGGTCACCTGTAGAGGCTCTACTGTATGTGAACAGACCATGGGTCATATTCTCTCATCCAGCCCCACAAATGTCAGGATGGACTTGGCAGTACTGGGATAGGATGGAGCATATTACTCTCCGAAGTCCATGTGCTCTGTCTGCCTCTCACCCAGGAACACTAGGCCAGAGCTGTGCACACAGGGAGTGCCCGCCATCAAGGTGGCTGCTGGACACTGGACACAAACTCACCTGGGAAACAACATACACCAAAAAGCCATGCAAACAGGGAGACTTTTCCCTGCCACTGGAGGGCAGGGGCCGAGCAGTGCATAAGGGGGGTGGGCCAGGAGTGAGAAGGCCTGACTTGCAAGAGCTCTGCTCCGAAGGAAGCAGGAGGAAGCTGTCTATGACCAAGGACCGCATTCCATGAAACACCTGGTCCATTTTAAAAGTGCAGTGCTGGGCGGTGCCTGTGGCTCAAGGAGTAGGGCACCGGTCCCATATGCCAGAGGTGACGGGTTCAAACGCAGCCCCGGCCAAAAATCACACACAAAAAAAAAAGTGCAGTGCTAAGAGTTGGCATGCCTGCATGGTGCCCATCCTGGGTTGGGAGGAAAAGGTAGGAGACCTTGTTTCTGTCCTCCTCACCCCACACTCCCCAGAAGTTTACCACCTTCTCATCAGCTTCAGTATGAAACATTTTACAACATACTTGGTGAAATAAATCAGACATGAAAGGACAAACACCATATGAGGTACCTGGAATGGTCAAATTCAGAGACAAAAATAGAAGAGAGGTTTCTAGGGCTATGCGGGGAGAAGAGATTGGGGAAGCTAGTGCTCACCAAGGACCAAGCTGCAGATTTGCTCAATGAGGAGTTCTGGGGAAGAACAATGGTGATGGCTGCACAATGATGACGCCACTGAGTTGCCAACTGCCACTGAATTGTTAAAAATGGCTGTGACATGTTTTATGTTACATATATTTTGCCACAATAAGAATAAGCAAAAGCAGTGGTGACAAAAAAAAAAAAAAAAAAAAATTCTTAGAGACACAGTGAGAGCAGGACCACCTTAAACACTAGGCCTGGGTTAGTGTATAGGTAGAAAGTCCTGTCCTAAGTCAGAGTCAGGGACATTTTCATCTTTATGGAAGAGAACCTAATTGATTTTAATCCTATGCCACTGCATTGAAACCCACACTACCAGGCTTCAGGAGAAAAGGATGTTGGGGTGGATTCACAAGCCAGGCTAGTATACCAAGCATCAGAAGAGACTTTCTTCAAGTATTCAGAGTGAAGCTGTGTCACAGCTCTGCTGAGCTGCTCACAATGACAGCTCAGAGCCAGCTGTGGACAAGCCACAGCCCATGGGCAACCTGAGCAGGCTCAGGTGTTCAGAGCCCATTATTTCTCGAGAGCTGCTCATCTCCAGTGCCAGGATTCCTTTCCAATTACACACTGATGGCCTTATAGCAGGGGAAGGAGGACACAGGCCTGGGCAGCTGCCAGGATTAGTCATGCAGGGCCAAATTCGATTTCAGCAGCGGAGGCAAGCATCTGCTCTGTTTTAGCAACACGGCAGATCATTCCTCGCTGCCTCCATGCGACTTTTTAAGAACACCCGCCCACTTGAAAAGATCAACTGAAATGAAATCTGCTGGAGTAGAAGATACTCCATCCAAGTACGTGGACTAATTTCATTTTGTTTCGGGTGTGGGGTGGGAAGTTATTCAACATGGTAAACATAATTCCATCTGTTGGGAGTTGTGTTTCTCATCTCAAAACCAAGAGGCGGCTAGCAAAGCCTGCCTGCCAGGAGGGGGAAGGGGAGGTGCACACACCTTGGTGTAGACCATTTTTAACAAACTCACTATTGCAGGTATACCAAATAATACGCCCAAGTTGTCACTGAACATAAGTTAGTGACTCTGTCTGCACCCACAGCCTGAGGCCGCACCACTGTCCTCCTCTCCCATGGCTCCCAGGTGCAGTGGCCTCCTTCCCTAACCTTGAACATGACAAGGCCTCAGGGCTTTGGCACACACAGCTCCTGCCTGAGACACTCCACTCTCAGGCCACTGCACCTTTTGTTTTCTGTCGCTGGCTCCTTTCCATAACTCCCTTCCTCAAGGAGCCTGGCCTTGCCAAATACACCTGCCTCAGAGCGGTGGGCACCTTCGTTCTCCTTCCTGCACCTCATGTCATCCACTTTCTGCCATGCCTACTGCCATTAGTCACAATCCTTTGTTGCACTTTTGTGCTCATGTTCACTGCCACCTCTGGGCCTGAGTCCCCCCAAACATCAGGGCCACAGCTATTCACCCATCTGCCCCCATGACCCAATACAGTACACAGAACATTCAAATTGTTTGTGAAATATACTAATCACAGACAGGTGGTCACAAAGGGCTCAAGACAATGGAAACTGAATCCGACCTCGTCTTGAGAGAGGCCAACTGAAAAGTCAACAAAAAGAAAGCTCATGACAGCAGCCAACACATGAAGAGTGTTTACATGCCAGGCACAAGTCTAAGTACATATTAGCCCATTTTATTCTCAAAATGATACTAGATAAAATATCGCCCCCATTTCATAGATGAAGTAAGAGGCAAAGAAAGCTTGCTACCTCCTGCAAGGTCACCAAGCTAAGAATGGCTGAACCAGGATCCTGATCCAGACAGCCTGGCTGCATGAGCCTTGTTCCCACATGGCTCTGCAGTAGCTACTCTTCCTCACTTCCCACTGATGCCTCAACCCCAGGGAGAGAATCTCCTGTTTTCTTCACTCCACTGAGAAGATTCTGGCCTCAGCCATGAATGATCTCTGATCCCAGTCAGCATTTATTGATGTGACACCCATAAAGAAGCTTCATGGTTTGGCAGTTTCACAATGCATCATTATCAACAACAAAAGAGAATCCGAGGGCTCAGAAACCTCAATACCAAAGAAAAATTCCAGCTCACAATGTACCGTCTAGTCCTGTGGAGCACACCCCCAAGCTCCCCACCCCTCAGGACCAGCACTTACAGTTTCATCTTCCAGTTTGAGCTGGAGGCTCCTGTCTCCCTCTTTGTAGTCCTTGGTTAATTCAGCCGAGCACCATACTTCATCAGGGTCAGGGATCCAGACCCTTGTGCACTGAAAGATTAGAACAAAAGAAACTCAGACACAAAATGAAGCATTCAGGTTTCTAAATATGTGTCATTATCCAGGAAGGACCCATCAGGAAAACTTTTAAAGCCATCTGCACACATCTACCCCACTTCTGATTTCAAGACGAGATAATCTATGAGAACAGATAAAAACTTGCAGGATTGGTAACAAAGGGCACCTTGCAGATCTTCAGACAACATCACAGGTCAATGAAATTAAAATTCCAGAGAGACTGCTGGGCCTGCATTTTGTAGTATCTTTCCAAGTTTTATGCTAGTATCTCAATAGGTGTTACAAATCAGCTATGTCAAAGGAGGTACCTAGCATGCTACAGACAAAACACATGCAACAAAAACCATCAAGACAGTATCGCAGATCTTCAAAGGTCAGAAATGTCTGTGATATCCCGCATTCAAAGAAAAAAATCATTTTCCTGAAGAAGTGAAAGAATGCGATTAGCAAGTGGAGAGTGTATTTAAGTATCCCTAGGATGTCAGACATCTCAGTTTATTTGTCCATTCCTTAAGCCTGAACCATGCCCCAGAATCTCACTCGGCCTCCTCCAGCAGCTCCAATTTGCAGACAGTCATTGAATTGGCCAAGGGTTAGCAGGGAAGAGCACAGCCCTCAGGAAGTAACGATGGCGGAGCAACCTCCAGTGATGGTGCCCAGCATGTTCTCAGTGTAACTTGGGGATTCTCAGCCATGGCCTGTAGATTAGAATTACTGGGAAGCTTTGACAATGCCAATTTTGGGTTCTGCCTCAGACCAATACAGTCAGGATTTGAGGTGACAGAAAAGCTCCCAAGGAGGCTAGTGTGTGTGGCGATGAATAGTAGCATCCGGATCTGCTGGCTGTCACCCCTGCCACCACTGTCTGTACAGCTGTCAGACCAATTCCTAAGTGCTCATCTCACAGGTGATGTCAATAGGTCCTAGTTGCTCCAGAAACCATCAGAAGACATGTGCACATGCATACATGTGGTTTCACAGTCCCCTATATTCTTAGCAAACTCGAAACAAATGGCTCTTTTGACCAGCCAGGATGTGTGCTTGGGTCAGCATAATCCACTCCATTCCTGGAGCAACAGGCACAGGCCCTGTGGCCAGCTACCCACACACAAGCTGCCAGCTGGATTCTGGCTCTGTCTTTAAAAAATTTTTTTTTCCTCCAACTGATTTTAAAGATTCTGATGCCTACTACACCTGTCTCTAATTCCCTATTGAGCAGTGAAAGTCACAAGGTAACAATCAGAACACTGATTAGTACAAAAGCAAACCAAACAACTTGCAGCCTTGACATGCCAACTCAGGGTACAAACCTAAGGCATTTTTTTTTTTTTTGCATCACAAAGAAATAAGTTGACAGAATCTTAACCTCCTGCCTGCCTTACAGTGAGATATTACCGTCTTTATACTAAAAAACTATAGAACTTTATAGAAACAAAGACCTTTACAGTATCTAAGAGCTGCTGAGTACCACAAAAGGTGTTCTGAGGTATCTCCAGAGAAAAAGTTTCTGAGCACTTACTGACCTTAACTGGTAATATCTCTTCTGCTCTCGGGAGTTCTAATCTACCTTCTCCACTGTCACTTAAGCCACCCATCAAGCCAGAATGACCTTTAAGACCCTGTCCCTTCTTCAACTTCACTATGGTTCTCTCTGGTCTCTATTCTGAGTTATAGTCCTGGGACTTCCCCTGGCAATCAGCCCACCCAAGAAATATTACCCAAAGCAAAGTCTCCACTCCATGTAAACCATGTCAGAAATGTTGCAGGATAACAGAATGACTAACAAGAGAAGAACGGGGCAGATCCCAAGAGGAGCTGAGTGAAGACGATGATATGTAGATCCTGGAAGCAAGGAGCTCAGCCCCAGCTCAGCCAGGTCCCCTCTGGCCTTCACCCTGCAGCCCTGTGCCGGTCACTGGGCAGGTAATTATATCCAGCACTGGGGGAATCTCACTGCCCGGTGCTTTCCTTCTTACTCTACGACAGCTCATCTCTCTCTTCTTGGAGCACCCGGGAGGCAGAAAAGGGGCTTCTCAGATTTTTCCCAACCCACACAACCTATTCCAACATCAGAGTCAGAGGGGGACCCTAAGGATACTTTAGCTCTTTGTTCCCTCGAATGAGGCATCACCATCATTCCAGAACATTTCAGAAATACAGAATCTCAGCCTCCACCTAGACCCATTGGATCAGAATCTGTACCTGACTGCTTCCTGTTTTGCTGAGCAACACAATCTCATACTTCCCCACCCTTGTAAAACTGTCAGCAGACTATAGCTGTGGGCCAAATCTGGCACAATGTTGTGGTAGAGGCTCATGAGTTAAGAATGGCTTTTAAACTTTTAAATGTCTAAAAATTAAAAGAATGAGATTCACATAACAAAAAAGATGAAAACCAAATTTTGGTGGCCATTAATAAAGTCATACTCGTTATTTAATAATTCCACACTTCAGTGACAGAGTTCAGTAGTTAAGACAGACACCCTATGGCCCAAAGCCTAAAGTATTTACTATGGGCCCTTTACAGAAAAGTATGCCAACCTCTGCCCTTGTACTTGCTGTTTTCCTCAGCCCAGGGTGCGTTTCCTCACTTGTCCATGAGGGCAGAGTCCAAATTCCAGCCTCATATCCTCACTGAATACTTTCTTCCTTGTCCTCTATGGCATTAGCCGTACCCAACCATGAGTTACCACAATAAATTCTTCCATGGTTACAAAACTAGCAAGAAAGCTAGTCTTTCTTCCATGTTTCATCTCATTACAGCAAGAACTTTCTGATACACTTTTGGGCATCTTTGTACCCCTGGCATCTAGCACACTGCTGGCACATAGCAGACGTTCATTAAATGTTCACTAAATGCAGGAATCATTAAACAGCATTTGCATTTATGGGGCACCTGGTTTATATGTAGAACACATGATAAGCACCATGTAATCCAATACAAACATCAGGATCTGCACCCCGAACTTAAGGTACAGATCATCTAGTTGGGTACATAATTCACACAAAAAATATGCTCTAATGGAATAACATGACCAATTACTAAGGAGAGTAATGGATATTCACTGGGAGAAGGGATAGGGAGAAAAGGGGCAACAAGTTAATGCCAACTTCAAAGGGCAGGGAGTAGACAGCCAAACTTTTAAAAGGATATGGTGTACGCAGATCTAATCTAAGCAAGCTGTAAGACTCAAACCCTGTGGGTACCTGGACACCCAGCATGTCTATACTGCGGAGACTGAGTGAGGACCTTTGGACGAGCACTTAGATTATTACAGCTCCTTGTTAAAGCAGAATGAAGTCAACCCTCTATTCTGCGGGTACAGGACTGCTGACATCTGCAGGCAGCACCCCGTCTGCTACCTGCCTCCTTACTTTTATCCTGCTTCAGATTCTCAGCTTAAAGTGCCTATAAATTACTGAGCAGGGCTGTTCACCCAATGTCACGCACACCACGCATAATGAGCGATTTATAGATCTTCCCAGGGTAATTTTAACCATAATCAAATTTTGCTTTACATGCTAGCTTTGCAAACAACCCCCACCCACCCACAAATCTGTAATATACAAAGCAATATATGATCAGTGGGAAATGAATGGTAAAGAAGGCAGACACACTGAGGAGAGAGATGCAAGCACACAGTAGCAAGCAAAGACTCAAGGAAGATGGATCTGAGCATTACAGGCAGAAAGATTTAGAAGGGAAGGGTCTCTCTTTGGGGTGATAAAAACGTTTTGCATTATCAGAGGTGGTGGGTACTTAACATTGTAAATATACTGAATGCCACTGAGTTGTTTACTTTAGAATATTTTTGTTTGTTGGTTGGTTTAGGATTTTTGGGGGGCGGGGGGAGGGAGTTGTTTTGAGACAGAGTCTCACCCTATTTCCTAGGCTGGAGTGCCATGGCATCAACCTAGCTAACAGCAACCTCAATCTCCTAGGTCCAAGCGATCCTCCTGCCTCAGGGACCCAAGCAGGTGACACTACAGGTGCCTACCACAATGCTCAGCTAATTTTTCTATTTTTAGCAGAGATGGGCTCTCACTTTTGAAGAGGCTGCTCTCCAGCTCCTGAGCTCAAGGGATCAGGAGCCTCCCAGAGTGCTAGAATTACAGGCATGAGCAACCAAGCCCAGCCAAGAATTGTAATTTTATCTCACTTTAAGAGTACACACACTTTTCTGGTTGCAGAGGATGGGAACAGCATCTTGTATACCTTCTCTCTTGCCGTGGGTTCTCGCTTCTAGTCTATGGATAAGCAGTAAGATAAAACATTTTCCTGGGAAGTCAACCTTTTATGAGCCAGACAAACTCTATAGAAATAAGGTTCTGCCTTGGCTTTTAGTTTCTCACCTTTAAGGAATTCCTTCAAATAAGCCTGACCTCTGCTAGATTTACTATAAAACAACAGAATGTGGGAAAGACAAGCCCACTCACATAATAGCAAGCCCATCCTGATTATCAAGGATTATGATTTTAGAAAGCACTTTTGGGAGCCCCACACATTTCCTGGAGAAGGCAGATGCCTATGTCAAATGCAAGTGTGCTAGCACCAACCTACTCAGCAGGTCCTGTGCCCACATTACCAAGAGCCAAGTCAGCAGGACAATCAGAGACAAGCTCTCAGCCTCTGAGTCTAAGTCCTCTAGTATCTACCCTCTCCTAGAGAAATATTGATTTTCCTACAGCAGCCCAGGACCTGCTGAGCATGTGTTTTATACAGGTAAAATGCCTCATAATTACACATGAAAACAAGTACAAATGCCCATTTACAATGACACACCAAGCTAAGCCACCAGGTGATTTCAGCATTCAGCATCAGGCAGACTGAAGTTTCAGTTGCAACAAAGCCTTGACCTGAAGCAAGGCATCCTGAGCAGGGTTCCCAAGGAATGAACAAGAAGGAATGTTCTCCAGCCCAACTCGGTGGCTGCCTATAGATAAATGGCCCTTCCATTCTTCTGTTTAGGATCCAAAGACAAAAACTGATTTCTTCACCACTATAAACCTAGCACTAAAATAAAGTCCATGATTTTTAGTAAGCACTCAAATCTTTGCTCCTAAGTGAAACCAGGGCTCTGGTTGTGGGGAAGGGGCAAAGTCCTTATGATAGAAAATTTAGTCAACAATCTTTTGCTCCAGACATGAGTTTTTGCTAGAACTCACTGGAGAAGTTGCAAGATTTGGGTGATCTGCCTCCATCCTTCGAGAAGCACAGATGCCGACAGACTTCTCCATAGAAGACCTGTCTGAGATCGAGCGTAGACTAGCATCAAACAAAAGTCACCAGCACAGAAATGAATAATTAGGTAGACTGTAGCTTTTAAGCAAAAGTCTAGTTAGAAAAAGGGAGGTAAAACCTAGAACTCAGATGTCACTTGAGCCAGAAGGCATCACACCCAGCAAGAGGATGGCAGGCTTCCCCCTGCCTTGGCTGGAGTCCCAGGAGAGTGTGCTGAGAACTACAGTGCAAAGAGACTAAAACACCCTAGAGCTCAAACGAACTGTCCTCACCTAAAACTCATACCTTCTAAAAGAAGATATTCACAGCTCAGTTCCTTAGCCAGACAAAAACACTTAAATACTCTTAAGAATGCCGCAAATAGTGTCTTCTGCTTTGTGTAAATATGCCCCCTCTGAAACTTCTGCTACTGAAGCAATAATTCTACGGAGGGAAAAAGAAGAAAGAATCAACATTTCAAACTAAGCCAAAACTTTGTCTCAAAAGAAGAAAAAAAGAAAGAAAAAGTCTGAATCTGTTACCCAGGCTAGAGCACCATGGCCTCAGCCTAGCTCACGGCAACCTCAAATTCCTGAGCTTAAGCAATCTTCCTGCCTCAGCCTCCTGAGTAGGTGGGACTACAGAATGCACCACCATGCCCAGCTAATTTTTGTTTTTTGTAGAGACGGGGGTCTCACTTTGCTCAGGCCAGTCTCAAACTCTTGAGCTCAAGGGATCTCTTGCCCCGGCCTCCCAGAGTACTGGGAATACAAGCATGAGCCACTGTACCCAGCCTAAGCCAACAATTCCATTGCAGCACCACCCAAAGAGCAGCCTCCCAAGTGGCTTGGTACCTGGCAGGGTATTGCCAATGCTGGAAGAACTATGAAGACACCTTACCTAATTGTGCTTGTAGAAAGTGAGTCATATTCCATCTTTTTGCGAAGTAAGAATTTGGAAGACAAAGGTTTAGCCTTTTACACGCCATCCAAGCAGAACCTCTCGATCTTTCCTGCATTTTCTGACGTCTGGAGATAGGGTCCACGGATCTAGACTACCTACATCCTAAACTCAGTGGTGATGATTAGTCCCCCAAACTTTGGGGACCAAAGTTAAGAATATCCCCACTGGGGAGTTGCTGGCCATCTTTCCTTCCTATTTACTGGGCTCCCACTAAAAGAGACAGAAGAGCAAGGAGGTTAAGATTAAAATGAAAGAGCTCCCAATTCCCACCATCAGGGTACTGAGGTTCTCCTTCCTCACAAGGTATTTCCTCATCCGGGAGAAGAATCTTCCGGGTTCTTAGGGTTAAATAACATATAAAATATTTAGTATAGTACCTGACACATTGTAAATGCTTAGTAGTTATTACTAAGGCAGGAGCTCAAGGCCCTTGTGATGAATACTACCTGGATGACTCCTTACAAGAAAACAGACACAACCCAATAAATCCCAACAGAATCATATGCATGCAAATCATGGGAACATACAAACTCATCACTTGCAACTCCTGTCAGTAGGAGCAAGCCACGTCTTACTTGCCGTGTTTATTCATTCCCATTAAAGGTTTCCTGGGCCAGTAATAACCTTTTCTTTTCCTTAAATGCTCTTCAATGGGAAGCACCTTGTAATTTAGTCACTTGGGAGACTGCTCTTATGGTGGTGCTGAAATGGAATTACATAGGCAATTTTATAATTGTTTGTATAGATCCAAAGTGACCAAATTCACGTGTGATTTCTAAGACAATCAAGGTGAGTTCCTCAGCCCAACCCAGGCCCCTCCCTATTTTGCTTCCTATTTTTAGTTACATGACAAAGAACCGGGCTAATCTGAAAGGCAGGAGACCAGGATGGTGAAGAGCCACTCCACTAGACTTGGGGAAAAGGAGGACAGAAAAAAAAAAAGAGAAGACAGCTTCATTCTGTAATGTCGTAACTGCAGTTACACAGGAAAATTATAATAAGATCCAATCCTTCCTATATTTAAATGAAACCAGAGTCAATTATTCCAAAAGGCAAATCCATCTGCACATATCTGGAATTGGTCACCAGTCATTTTTTGCTATCCTACCTGCTTAGGTTATCTCATCTCAACTAAGTCTTTCGAGAAAAGAGTCAATTTGTGATACGTGATCATGTCTGTCACAATTAACCCTCAGTCCATATTCTATTTCTGTATTTGGAGCTAGTAAATAATAATCTCCATGTGGCTGCTGAAAGCAAAATTTACCTGTTTACTACTGCAGAGAAATAGTTAACAGTAAGCAGTATGTCCTCAAGGGACAAATTGATAAGCTGGGAAGCGCCTAGTGGAGGGAGAGTGTTAAAAAGCAGTGTAGTTGGTGAGGGGAGCTGCAGTGATACCCGAGGCTTAGAATAGCTGTCAAGCAATGTGCTGATGCTGCAAGTCACTTGGGACGTCCCACCTTCTGTCTGGCCAATGGACCTATCAGTTTAGTACCTTCTGAAGCTGGAATATAAATCTCTGAGTCTGAACCGGGCACAAGGGAAAATCCTCCATACACTACGAATGGTCTATGTCAGGGGGGTACAACCTTTTTTTCTCTGCCACACTTTGGAAGAGTAAGAGTTGTCTTGGGCAACACATTAAATACACAACACACTACTGAAAGCTGATTAGCAAAAAAAAAAAAAAAAAAAAGTCAGGTGGCGCCTGTGGCTCAAAGAGGGGAGAGTGGTGGGTTCAAACCCAGCCCCGGCCAGAAACTGCAAAAACATAAAAGTCCATGCATACTTTGCACGATAGGTGTATCCTACAAAAAAGCCCTCACAAAATCAGCATGCAGCCCACTGGCTACATGTTGGACACCTCTGTGGAAATATCACTAAAATCTCCCATTTAGAAGGAATATGTCCACAGCAAATTAGCTTTGTAAAATGCATGCATTTAACCTTGCTTGCCAATGCTAAATGAATTTAACCTGCTTGACAAAGAAGCTAAAAAAGATTTACTCAAAGCTATCACTATCATGCAGCTATGTGTATGCCTGAATCCAATCAAAAAGCTAAAACTTTTCTGAAATCCTACTTAGAGCAACATGGCAGCAGTTCCTGAACTATACAAATGTTCCCTGTACAGAGCAATTTAGTATGGAATTAAGCAATTCACGATCATATTAAAAATATGTCAGTCTCTTAACACTGTTCCTCAGAGCATACCATCTTCATTTTCAAAGCTCTTTAGACACTCCTGCTTTTTGAATCTGTATATAATGCCATCACTGGATAGTTGATTTCCTCTTTGTCCTGTGGATTTATACTGTACTATCTCTATGGTCAAAGGCTAATACATCACTTTCCCCCAAGGAAACAGTAATAATAATTTATAATTATTGTAACACTTACTGGAAAGCCATAGCCCTAGAAATATTCACCAAGTCCAAGTTTTTTTGCTTCCTTTTTCCTTTTAAAACCTGTTTTATTATTTGACCTCCCTAAGCAACCCAAGCTAGCAGTGATTGAAGTTATTTCAGACTATACTCTCTTCTGCAAACAATACTTCATTGACCAAAATAATTGAAAGAATGCATCAGAGTACCACTATTTTCTGAGAAATAACTGGGAAAACTGAACCTTGCACCTGGATACCTGAGAAGCTAAGTTTGCTCTTGCCTTGTCTTTCAGGGATCACCTGTCTTGGAACTTAGACTCCTCACACGTGGTACTCAAGTCAGCTCTTACTTGTCTTTCCAGAGGAGCAAGTCAGCCTCCCCCATCCCCAGTTGTTCAAATACCTCTTCTAAATACTTCATCTTTGAGGCTGTCCAATACACATTCTTCAACTCCTTGATGTTCCCAGTAAGCAACAAAGGCCTACAAACTGGAATATAGAACTCGTCATGCAGTCCTCACACAGGTACTCCCTGAACACCTATGCATGAGAGGCAGGCACTGTGTGAGGTGTTAGGGCACAGTGAAGACAAGGCATGTCACTGTCTTCAAGGGTCTCAAACCACACCACATAGCTAATCTACTGCAAAGACTGGACAACAGCACTGACATGCTCATCACACACATGTAACAGTGACCTCACCTAGTCTGGGTGAGGCCACACTGAAGGAAGATTCCAGCCAAATCCTAGATGGGTAAGGAAGCTGGCTGGGATGGGGATGGAGGGAGCCTCCCGACTGAGAGGACCTGTGTGACAAGCCCAGAGTAGGCAGGTGAGGATCCCACTGAGGAGCTAAAGTGGGGCCAGTACAGGTGGGACACAGGACAGTGGGGAAAGGGGCCAAAATAACACAGGGGAGAGATGCAGGAGCCAGATCCAGTAGGTTCTTAGGGATTTTATTTCAGATTTTATCAATTAATCTGTGGCCAATGGGTTTTAAATATGGAAAAGGAAATGGTCCAACCTGCATGATTAAAAGATGAGCCCTTATGGAACAACACCCATGGAAAAATACCCTCAGGATGAGGGTGTAGTTCAATTTTCCTATGTGCATGATCCCAATCCATTCCCTCCATCCGTCCCCCCAGGACCACTCACAATGAAAGGGAAATCAAGGACACTTTTATACCACTGCTACCTCCAAATAAACTGTCTCTGAAACTCTTCCCTGAATAATTCCTATTACCTTTGCTACTCCAGACTGCAAAATGCCCATTTCCATCACAATTCTTTAGAGAGACACTTCTACAGCTTTTGAATCTTCTTTATTCATGTATTATTTTATCTCATCCACAAGGTCTATTTTTTTTCCACTGCATTTTGCTATGTGGAGCTTATTCGGAGTTTCATGGAAAAGTTTAATGCTAAGAATGCAGAAGAAATATTCACCTGAGAATATCAGAAAACCGGCACAGTAAGAGCTTCTAAAATGGGCGGCGCCTGTGGCTCAGTTGGTAAGGCGCCGGCCCCATATACCGAGGGTGGCGGGTTCAAACCCGGCCCCGGCTGAACTGCAACCAAAAAATAGCCGGGCGTTGTGACGGGCACCTGTAGTCCCAGCTACTTGGGAGGCTGAGGCAGGAGAATCACTTAAGCCCAGGAGTTGGAGGTTGCTGTGGGCTGTGTGATGCCATGGCACTCTACCAAGGGTCATAAAGTGAAACTCTGTCTCTACAAAAAACAAACAAACAAACAAACAAAAAGAGCTTCTAAAATGTGGAGACCTCAGGGGGAAGGGGAAAAAATGTTCCAGAACCAGCACACACCTTCACTGAGTAGCAGCCATGAAACTGGTTGTGACTTTCAAGCTTTGCTGTCCTTCAGGGTCTGAGTTACCATTGCTACTGCTCTAGTTCAGACGTCTGTCCCCTCCAAATTTCATGTTGAAATCTAAACCCTGATGTTGGAGGTAGTGCATAATAGGAGGTGTCTGGGTCTGGAGGCAGACCCTTCATGAACAGATTAATGCCTGGTGGTGGATGGGGGGCAGGGGAGTAAGCTCTCACTCTTACCTCCCTGTGAGAGTGCCTGGCACCGCCCTCTCTTACCAGGTGATGCTGGCTCCTGCCATGAGCACAAGCACCCTGAGGGCCTCACCAGAAGCAGATGGTGATGCCCTGCCTCTTGTACAGCCTGCAGAAGCATGGGCTTCTTCCCTTTACAAACTACTCAGCCTCATGTATGTCAGAACAAACTACAATAGCTACCATTAAGAAAATAATTACCCATGGAGACAGGTAACAAGAAAGTACTCCAGTCTTATTGGTGCTGTTTTCCAAGTAGACACCATAGGCATGTTATAGAACAGTAATATAGCCAACACTTTTCAATGGCAAATATTTAAATCAAGAAGACCTCAACTCTGAGGATTGTAAGTTTTACCCAAGAAAATTTTTACTTTGATATAGATGCCTTACACACTAGTTACCTAAAATTTACTCTTGCATTTGCCAAAGCTTAACGGTAAGTGTTGAAATAGGTGCACATCTCTATTTTAACAAGTATATATCCAGGGTCTTAAAATAGGTACACATACAAGCTGTTAAATCATCTAGGTCTGGGCACAGTCTGATAAGAGACAGAGAATCACATTGTATTCTTTCAAGCATGTTCAGGTGTTGAACCAGGGATACATCCCAGCTCTACAGCATCATCCTTCCCCAGGGTCCCCTGCCATTGCCTTCCCAGAGTCCCAGCTCTCTACGCATAAGAGCCTGGGAAAGCAACACAGGGCCAACTAAAAAGCATTCACCCTGGTTCTGGACACAGGCTGAGTCACATTTATTCTTCTTTCCAGGATAGCTAAGGACATGGAGGTGAAGTGTCAAGCAAAATCGGCTCTTGGCGTGGAAGCAGTGTGGGTACAGTAGACAAGTTACCACGGCCCACAGATCTCTCTCAGCATCCAAATAGCAGAACTGCCTTGGACAAGTCATTCACATTCTCTGGCCCTGGTTTTCTCAGAAGGTTGAGCTAAAATAACTTCTAAACACTCAATCCATGTTTGTCTTTTAATCACCTTCCTGCTTCCCAGTAAGAGGGTTGTCCACTGCAAAATCTTTTAATGTCTGCCTTCAATATGTCCATTGAAGGGTCAAGGTCTGTGGCTCAACAGAAAGGCCTCTTGGATCACAGAGACCACAGGAGTCCAACAGTTTGGTGCTTTTTTTTTTTTCAGGACTATAAGGGTCTATCGCTATGTTTCTGGGGGGGGGGGCGGGGAACTAGGCCCCAGAAAGTCCGCACCCAGCCCAAGAGCACTCTTCTCTCTAGTGCAGTGATTTTCAACCCGTGTGCCATGAGAGATCTCAGGTGTGCTATGAAAATTTTTAAAGATTATTTTTGAAGGAAGTTCAAAGAATATTTTTCACTCTTTTTTTAATCAACATAATTTAAGTGTGCCGCAGAGTTTAACTATAAGTTTGAGTGTGTTGTGAGATAAAAGGTTGAAAAATACTGCTCTAGAGTCCAAAAGACGCCCTAAGGACCAGTAGGAAATGGGGAAAAAGAAAAGCTCCATGTTAAAAAATAACCAATGGATGTTTAAAATAGACCACTTATTGGCCATCCCCTCTCCCGCTGTATCCACCATCTGCTTGTGTTCGTATTTTGGTTAACGCTGAGCTCTAGAGTCTGTTTTTACTGCTGACATGAGGGTGAAGAACAGCACCATGTTACAAAGAGTCTCCCCACTCACAGCTGAGACATTAAGCATTGAAACAGCAGCAAAGTTTCCCCTTCCCAGTCCTAACATCCTGTCCCCACATTCAGGGACTTGTGAGCTCAACACTGTCCAGCCTCACTGTCCATTAGTCCACATCCAGACAAGGCACACTGCCCAGGATCTGTCTGTAGTATCCCATCCCCACCCCCGTGTCTGCACGAGCCCGTCTCCGCCACCCGTGCTCCTCAGCATGGTACTGCTAGTAGACTTCTGCTCATTTAGAGAGTGACTGCAGCTTTCAAAGGTCCTACGCTAACCCCTAGGTACATTTCACAGATGAAAGACACTGAGACCCAGGGAAGGGATCGGCCAAGCTCAGACTCCTAAAAAAGTATAGACCCTGAAAGCCACCCTGACTCCCCTGCCAGTGCTCTCTGCACCCCTCCAAGCCCAACCCAACATTAAAGTTTAACTGAGGTGTTCCAGCCAGTCACCAAAACCTATTGGTGCATCTCCATTCATTCAGACCCCTGGAATATGCTAGAGATAGTGTTGACATCTCCCTCAAATTCAGCATCTTCTCTGGATTCCTGCTTTGTTGCCTTAACTCAGGATTTCATATCTTACCTGAAATACTGCAACCTATTCTTACTTGGCCTTCCTGCCTCCAATCTGTTCTCACTCCACATGATTTTCTCAGTTGGAGTGGGAACAGATTAGAGGCAGGAAGGCCAATTGGGGTGGGAGGCAAACTGTCCCCGGGGGACAGTCTTAAGACAATTCTGGTTGTCACAGCTCAGGGAGGGGAAGGTGGCATGGCATCTAGTAGGCAGGGCCCGGGGACACTGCTAACCACCCCACAGCGTACAGGGCAACCCTCACAACCAAGAGTCATTCAGCCTCGCGTGTCAGCAGCGCTGAGGCTGAGAAACACAGGAGTTATCTTAAAAACTAAAATCAAAAACACTTAATGCTTCATGATATCATTCCCCTGCTTAAAAATATGTGTCATTAACAGGAAAAGTTCATTTAAGACTGTTCACAGGCTGGCCCAGATGATTTTTCTGGCTTCTTTCCCATCCTGCCCTATTCCCCACCATCCCCACACTCCAGCCACACTAACCTCACCATCCTTGCTGCCCAGGCCTTGCTTGCGCTGGCTCCTCTGCCTCAGTGGTCTTCCTCCCTTCCTCCTTCTTCCCTGCCACTTGTCACCCTTTGAGTCCCACTTAAATGCTACTCCCTTTGCCAGTCTGGTCCATTGCCTGCCTTGGTGGGCCCTCTTCCGTATTTTTACGCTAATGGCCTTGCACTTTACCACACGCACTCATCTAGATGTTTCTCTTTCCTTGAGGGGAGGGATAGAACATTACTTCCCCGATGTCCCTGCATATAGGACAGGGTGTTGGAAGCACTTCAGTCCATGCTGGTTGGGAGGCCACCACCATGCTCACACACCCTTGCACTGTAGATTCTTGCTGCTCATAGCAAAAAGCTCTGGCCTCCCTCCCTCCAGAAATGCTAAATATAGTACTATCTAAATGACCCATCCGCACAGGGCTGTCACCAGCTCGAGAACAGCTGGGCCCGAAGCAGAGTAGCTTGGTCTTCAAGCGGCAGCAGAGTCTGGTATCGCCACTCTTCTCCCTGCAGAGTCAGCACGGTCACAGCGCCTGTAACTTTTAGATCTTACCTGCCCAACTTAGTTCTGTGGGAATCTCTGGGTCCTACAGACTCAGAAAGCTCTGAGGCAATGGGTTCAATGAATGCAGCATTTTGTGTCTAAAATTAAGTAGAAGAACGCTGAGAACAGGATCCTTAGGCACAGGCCCGATATCTATAGGGAAGCATTTAGAAAGACTAAGTCCCAGCCTCTTGCCCTGTGCCGGTCACACAGACAATCCATCTTCTGTCACTGGAGACCAGTAACTCCACAAGGCTCGGGCTAAAGGGAAACAGGAACTGGAAGATGAGGTTTCCTTGGCACCACCAGGCCCTGTTAATTCTGCAAGAACTTGCCAGGGGAGCTCCCCACGGGCTCCAGGAAACACCAATCTCAGCCCCATGGGAATGATATCAGGAGGGAGAGACACTGTGGTTGTCCAGGCAGAGTGCTTAGAATGCATTTGCAACGTACATAACCAGAAACCATGGAGAAAGGAAAATGCAGGCTAAACGGTACTTTACATTTGCCTCTGACCTGTGAGGACAGGAAAGAGGCCACGGTCTGAGGCTCTGACACCTTCGGCTGGTGGGCACAGTACCATTTATGCAGTAGAGCAACAGAGGGAAGAAGGAATGGCTTTGTGTTCAGGGACTGTGCCTGGGGGAACAGTTTGGAATGGGAGTTCGTGGTGTGAACATTGCGCCCAGCCCCACGGCTAACACTCTACGGCCTGAGATAATCTTGCTACCCACTTTTTCCTCAGTTTCCTCACTAGTAAAAGCTGCCTGTCTGACCTCACAAGGGCATCAAAAGAGAGTAATTCCAGTCAGAAGCTGAACACCTCCTACAGGCAGAAGATGGCATTGCTGGGCACCACGGTCCTTTAAGATGTGTTTCTGCCCTCAGGGAGCTAACAGTGAAGTTAAACAGACAAAGCATTAAAATAGGAAATAACTGATTAAGCAGCAGGGTGTACAGTTAACAGGGATTCAGCACAACCTTGTATCTGGTGAGTGGTGCCAGCCTCGACACTGAAGGAGAGCTTCCACTGGCCGGAAGTCCAGGAGGACCTTCTGGAAGGGAACGTGACCTACGTGATCTGCGTGACCAGAAGCAGGAGTGAAGAAGAGCTGAGATTTGAAGGCAGGATGTGCAAGGAGAGCTCCCAACACAAGGCTACAGGCTGGCCTGAAGCCTGGCATTAGTGGAGAGGTGTGTGGGGTCGGGGTAGAAAGTTCCAAAAGGCAGGCTGGAGTCACATCATAGACAAGGGTTTAATCCTGGCTAAGCGACTGCCTCTGAATCCTTCACACGGGAGAAGCCAGAGGAGGTCCGTGAGCAGGCAGGTCATCAGCACAGAAGCCAATCTGACTGCAGTGATGGCGCAGCACACAAACATGAATCTTTACTGCTGTCCTTGGCACCGACTCCCGCAGCTCAGCACCATGTAAAGGGCACCCAGATGGCAGAATAAAGCACTAAAAACCATGATAAGACAGACTGGCAAATAATTTATATCAATCTAATCATTCAACAAAACTCTAACCAGATGGAACTGGCAAGGAAAAAAGCCAAGGAAGCTAAGCACATGAAGTCAAAGCCAAGGGAATTCAGGACTAGTCTTGCTCTACGGGAAAGCACGGTGAGAAGCCAGTCTTCCAACACAACTCGGTTTTCTCAAGCAACTGCTGGTCTTCCCCTTCCCCCTCTGCTTCTACAGAGCCAGTGTCTTGTTAAAAGGGCCCAACAACAGATCATATCACTTCCCTGCTTAACTCACCACATTAAACAAGTTCCTCACTGAGGCTCTCAAATGCTGCACTCCCTCCTGACCCATCTCCTTTCTGTCCATACAGAACCCTGCAATCCAGCTAGAAGGCTCTTTTCTTAGGGCCATTGAGTCTGAAGCCCCCTTCTTCCCATCCTCTACCCAGAGATTCCACATGGTTCCTCCTTGTCCTGTAAATCTCAGCTCAAGTATCACCTTTCTAAAGAGCTTTTCCAGATCAACCTGAAAATGGGCCCTGTTAGACACTTGCCACCAACTAACAATCAGATTTTCTTATTCCCAATGATCAGGCTCACCTCTTATCTGTTCACTCTCTAAAATAAGGTTAGAGACTAATTTTGTTCATTGTTAAATCTCCAGTGCCAAGAACAGTGCCTATGAGGTGCTCAAATATCTCTAGGGAAACCCCATTTAAGCTAGACTAGGCCGTGTATACGGCAGGTGCTTCAGCTCTGGAAGACGTGACAGCATTCCCATTGTTCTTGCCTCCCTGCTGAGGTTCAGAGGGGAGAGAGCACCAGACTCCATAGGTCTGGAAGTCTGAGGAGGCAGGATTGAGAATGAAGACAGATGTCTCAGGTACTTGCCAAGGCACTGAAGAACCCAAATTTTAAATATCTGCTGGATTGTGAAGGAGGTTTACACACAGGAGTATCACTAATTCCACAGTCCAGATCAGTTTCTCACCTCCCCTCTCCACAGCAGGCTATGAAAGGGGCTGACTTTGCTGAGCACCACCATAAGTCAGCCACCATACCAGGTATTTCCTTTTTTATTTTATTTTTTGAGACAGAGTCTCATTATGTCGCCCTCAGTAGAGTGACGTAGCATCACAGCTCATAGCAACCTCAAACTCTTGGGCTGAAGCGATTCTCTTGCCTCAGCCTCCCAAGTAGCTTGTAAGACGTCAGGCACCTGCCACAATGCCCAGCTATTTTCTGTTGCAGTTGTCATTGTTGTTAAGCTGGCCTGGGCCAGGTTCAAACCCGCTACCTTCGGTGTATGTGGCTAGCACCGTAAGCACTGTGCTACAGGCACCAAGCCAAAACCAGGTATTTTCTATCCATTGTCATTCAATCTTTACAGCTCTCCTGGTGAAACATTAATGTCCTCCTTTCTATGAATGGGTGGGCAGGGGCTGCAGCCCAAAGAAAGCCTTTCTCTTGGCACAAGGCCAGTGGCTGAGCAAGCCTGGATCCTGGTGAGGCCTGGACTTTCCACCTGCTGCACTCAGACCAAAGGCTCTCAGCTTTCCAGGTTCAAGGCAGTGAGTGCTGGAAAGGGGAGGGAAGAAAGCAGGACAGGAAGCTCAGGTCCCCTGTAAACAGCTGTGGCACTCAATCCAATCTAGGAGGAACAAGCTCCTCCTGGCAGGAGCATGGAGTCAGCAGCTTGGAGCCAGAACCCTGGGCCAGTGACTTCCAGCTCCTGCCTCTCCTTCCTCCCTCCCCATGTTCAGATAACTATCAGTGACAACGTGCAGCTCTACCAGTGAGTGTATTTAGAGGCCAGGGCCTGCCACATGGCTCAATCAGAACCCAACAGGGCCTCTAGGATAAAACCTGTTACCCCTCCCCTGACGTGTCCCAAAGATCTCATAATTTAAAAAAACAGTCTCAAGTGAAGTTACAACAACCTTGAGGGGAACAAGATAGGGCTGGCAAGATGCTTCCTATTGTTTCCTTTTTAATTGCAAAAGACACACTGAAAAGCCATCATTAGCCAGAGGCAGAGCTCACTCACTGCCAAGAGATAAAATGGCTCAGGAGGCAGTCAAATCTTTACACGTGTGGGCAGCAGCAGTCATGCTATGTTCCTTCCAAACACCTGAAAAATAAGGGGCACCAGGCTTTGCAGAGGTACAGAGTGCCTCAGTGGCACAAAGGTTAAAAACAGGAAAGGGGAAGGCGGGGAAGGAGGACGACACACATCCACCCTCACCACCCAGTTAGTAACACTCCCAAGCTTTTCAGAACTCAGAACTCACCAGGGCACACCAGGCATCCATCTGCCCTTCCTGTCACAACACAGCCACGGACTTGTCACATTCCTAGAAGTGAGCAGGGGGGAATCCAGCAGTTGGCCTAGATAGGACAATTCCAAAAGCTGACCACAGCACCCTGCTCTCGTCAACTTGCCCCAGCAGGTGTGACTCTCTAGCCCTCCCTGAACTGGACAGCAGGCACCTGACCCACTGACCTGCTGCATTCCAGGTAAGCAGAAACTGCTCTTTTGCTTCTCTCTCAATCTTTCTTAATGTTCACAATTGTTGAACAGTAAGCGTCTTAACAATGACTACGATAAAACCAATCAGAACATTTCACACATTGCTCTGTATTACACTGCAAAATAAAGAAGCCCACACTAATAAACTTTATTTAAAAAGATAATACCGGCTCAGTGCCCATAGTACAGTGGTTACGGCGCCAGCCACATACACCGAGGGTGGCGGGTTCGAGCCCAGCCCAGGCCAGCTAAACAACAGCAACAAAAAATAGCTGGGCATTGTGGCGGACGCCTATAGTCCCAGCTACTTGGAAGGCTGAGGCTAAGAGAATCGCTTAAGCCCAAGAGTTGGAGGTTGCTGTGAGCTGTGATGCCATAGCACTCTACCGAGGGCAATAAAATAAGACTGTCTCCAAAAAAAAAAAAAAAAGATAATACCATAAAATGATCGATAATTTTTCATTAGGAATATTTTAAAAATATATTCCCTTTCTAAGTCTCTATCAGTCAACTTTATACGTGAAGGACTACTCTTACGCTGAGATGACATCTTCTAAGAAAAACAATGCAGACAGAACAGCAATTTGGGTTTTTGTTTAGGGTTCGTTTATCCTGGCAAAGTAAAAAAAATAAATAAATAAACCCCTCCCCCGAAGCAAAAGATCCCTGTGGTCAGTTTGTTTTTTTCTAGTTCATGAAATCCAAAGTGAGTCTACATGGTCAGGTTTGTAGAACACACCACAGGTCTGCACACACAGAGCCATAGAAACCAGATTCTTGCTGCTTTGTGGTATGTGTTGCACTCCAAGAAATTCTATTCTAAGAGATAGGAGCCTGTAACCCAGTGATTCTCAACCTTCCTAATGCCGTGACCTTTTAATACAGTTCCTTATATTGTGATAACCCTCAACCATAAAATTATTTTCATTGCTACTTCATAACTGTAATCTTGCTACTGTTATGAATCGTAATGTAAATATCTGATATGCAGGATGTATTTAGGCAACCCCTGTGAAAGGGTCGTTCGATCCCCAAATGGGTCGCGACCCACAGGTTGAGAACAGCTGCTGTAAACTCAACGTAGTCCTGGATCCAGCCACTCACCTCATGCCTACCATGAGGTGCTACCAAGTGATCCAGGCAAAAACATTATGTAAAGAGGTCCAATGATAAGACTCATTTAAAGGGTGTTCCATGACTCAGTCATTGCCTACAGATTAATAATGCCAAACTGCACAGCTCAAAAAACCTATTTAATCAGAATTTCTTCATTACATCTGACTAGAAGGCTTTTTTCTTTTAAACAGTGCAATTTCTAGGGAGACATTTATGCTCGCTAGAGTATAATGGGAAACAAAAGGAAGAGCAGCTGAGTAGCAGTCAGGAGCCCTCTCTGCTTCTCACGCCCGCCTCACCTTCCTAGAGCCTAACGGTGTTTTCGCTTACAGCTACCATGCTGCTCCCTCCATGTCACAATGCCACATCCACTGGCCTCCAGTCAACACATTCCTAGAACCAGAAATCCCCATGAGTGCCACATACCCTGAACTGGAGGAAAGATGTGGTTAGCACACGAGGCATCACCACGTGGACTTAATCTTTCTCTGGAGGTGGAAGTGTCAAGGAATCAAGATTATAATGCAGGACAGTTGGGCCAATAATGGAATTCTAGAAAAAATGGAAATACCTGCTAAGTCAACCCACCTGGATCAAGGTCAAATAAAGCCTATACCAGACTTCCCAAACTCAGTAATCTGGTTTCTGTTAAACTAAATCCTGCCAGAAGAGGTCCTCCAGGTGAGAGGAACTGGTCAGCACTGGGGACCTTCTGGGTCGGACCCCAAGCACCTTGGCAGTAGACATCCTCCTCGGCCCCTTCCCTCCATGGGGGGCTGACATCACATGCCACCGAGTTTCAATATGCAGTAATGACAAAGGCGAAAAAGCATATTTTGGTGGACTGTAAGGCAAACGTTTCTACCCAAGTCCTCTAAAGGCAGGAGAGGATAGATGCATACTGTTCACCCATCGGAATTTGAACTGATAATTCACCTTTAGAGGGAATGTGAATTAAAGTTGAAAGTACTCAACTTTAGTCCTCAGGAAAATGCAAATTATTTTAACAATGAGATACTTTAGTCCTCAGGAAAATGCAAATTATTTTAACAATGAGATACCATTACACACCACAGCTACATACACACCATAATAGCTAAAACAAAAAGGAAAAAAAAATCTATAAATATTGTCAAGATATGGAACAATGTGAATTTTATGAACATATGAAGAGCTAAAAGCATTTTGGAAAACTGTTTTGCAGTATTACCAAAGCTGAGCACGTTATCTCCTGTGGCAAAATTCCACTCCTAGATCTGTACCCAGAAGAGATGTGTATATATGTGTGTGTGTGTGTGTATATATATATGTGTGTATGTTTACCAAAAGACAGGCACAAAACTATTCTCCGCAGTTTTGTGTATAATTGTCAAGAACTAGAAATAACCCAATGCCCATTAACAGCAGAAGGGACAAATAAATCCCAGCATATTCACAATATAGTATACTATACAGCACTGGGAATGCAGAAACTGCCACTACACACAGCCACAAGGATAAATCTCCACTGTAATAGGACATAACATACATTAAATTATTCCACTTGTATAAACTTAAAAGACGGGCAAAGGTAAACAATGGTGTTTAAGTCAGCTCTTAAGGGTTTAGGAACTGCAAAAGTACACAAAAGAAATTCCCAGGATGCTGTTAAGTTCTGACTTGTGAACAGGTGCTGGTTACACGGGTGGCTTGTGACAAATACATCAAGCTGTACACTAATGATTTATGTATTTTTCTGGATATGTGTTTTATGTCAATAAAAAGCTTACCAGAAAGAATTTCACATTCTGCTCTACAATCTCACTCTGTATTATTGCCCCCAAATCTTCTATAAAAGTGCCTTCTCTTCTTCCAGAGAGCACCACGCTAACTTTCCCCCATGAGAAGATGGTATAACTGGTCCAGGGCCCTTGGGCGGATTCCATCACCAACATCCTCCTTCCCTCTACCTCCAACCCCTCAAAAATTGTTTCCCTCACAGCAGAGCCTCCCTCTTGAGCCCTAAGATAGAGAAACCTGCTACAATTTCAGATACATGCTGGTGTCATTGCCACTGGAGACCATGACTGGCTGACACTTCTATACAGACACTTGCCTCCCTCTGGCTCCCTAGAGAAGCCAATTCTCAAGGGAGCTGGCAACAAGAGAAGGCGTGGGATGGACATGAGCCTCCATACGAGTGGAATCAGACTGTCCAAGTTCAGACAAAGCATCTGCTGTTTCACCCCTGGGCAATGGCCCAGCTGGGGAGCCTCCAGTGGAATGCCTGCCCTCCCTTCTGCCAGAGCGAGTCTACCCTAGGGCGAATGGGTCTTGTCACCATAAGAGCACAGTAGTGCAGACACCTCGGCACCTCTGGGATGATGGTGTGGGGAGGAGGCTGCTCCTATTACCAGCACCATTTTCTTAAAATGTTTAGTTATATTATATACATAAAATTTACCATTTTAACAATTCCAAGTGTGCAATTCAGTGACGTTAAGTATATTTACGTTACTGCGTAATCATCACCACCATCCATCTCCAGAATTCACATCATTCCAAATAAACCCTTGGCTCATGAAACAATAAGCTACCAATTAGTAACATTTTTAAAAGGCCCAAGAGAAAAGGAACTGCAGAGTTAAGTATATCTCAGCAAGTTCCTGGAGCAGCCTGGCACTACAGTTGTTTGGTCACACAAGTTGACTACCCATAGTTAACCACCTTTGTTAAAGGCTCTGCATCTGGGCTCCAGGAGGACATCAAGGAAGGGGGTGGAAGGTAACACCCTCACTTTCAGGGCAGCCAATCCAAGCACCTGCCTGCCTTCCTGAGAGTATACTTGCAGGAGGGCCTCTCATGCTATGCCATCCTCTCTCTACCCATTCTTTCAATGCTCCTGACATGTTATTCCAAAAGTAGACATTTTTATTACAGAAAGCAGGCAGGGGAGCCGACAGCTGACCCTAAGGGCCACAGTTTAACAGGAGGCCAGAATATCTTCATGTGACACTTCTAGGCCATCTGCAGTCAACAGACATCTCATCAAGTATTTGTTAGAAATGATAATTGGGGGGTGGCGCCTGTGACTCAAAGGAGTAGGGCACTGGCCCCATATACCGGAGGTGATGGGTTCAAAGCCGGCCTCCGCCAAAACTGCAAAAGAAAGAAAGAAATGACAATTGGGAGAGGGGTAAACTGAGAAGACCACTAAATCAAAGTCCTCAATGGAGTTGTACTAAACAATCAAAACTTACAGAACATTTGATATATACTGTGCAAGACAGCAGGATGAACTAAGTTCTGGCGCTAAGAGAAGCTCAAAATAAGCAAGGGAGAAGGTATGTGAAGTGTCTGGTATCACCTGAGTCACTTCCCTGCCCATTCCACTCTGCCCAGAGGTCCACACTTCATGTGGAGTCTATTCTTTAGAATACCAAATCTGATCATTAAACAAAAAATTGACCAGGAAGCAGAAACTAAGAAAAATATTTTCATGCAACTAGTAGCAAGCTAAACTTGGAAGAAAGTTATGAGTCATCTGAGACTCAACCAGGCTGAGAAAGCATCTGCTCATTTTCTTGGGTGAGTCTACCAGCACTCCCTTCCTCCTCCTCCACATTTCAACGGTTGACAAAACCTGAATTTAGACCAGCCTTTCCAGTAGTTCCCTCTTACTGGGGCCAGCAGTCCTCAGGATGAATTATCTCCTAAAGTCACCAGGGGATTGGCTGACAGAAGATGGCCTATTCCCAGAGCATAAGACACCCTCCAGCCCAGCCCATTCTTCCCAATGGGAGGATCTGCAATCCTTATGAAAACAAAGACCTGCTATTTTTAAATAACCAGCTAACAGCCAACAAAAGCTAACTGATGGCTCAGACTTCCAGCTGATTCACACACTCCACACACAAGAGAGTCATCCACCTGCTACCCTAAAGGTGGTGGGAAAGGGGGAAGTAAACCGTGAGAGAAGAACATCCTCATTGTAACAATGTACAATCCCTGCACTGTAGTCAAACGTAAAACTTTTCTCCCAGGGCGGCGCCTGTGGCTCAGTGAGTAGGGCACCAGCCCCATATGCCGAGGGTGGCGGGTTCAAACCCAGCCCCAGCCAAACTGCAACCAAAAAATAGCCGGGCGTTGTGGCGGGCGCCTATAGTCCCAGCTGCTCGGGAGGCTGAGGCAAGAGAATCGCGTAAGCCCAAGAGTTAAGAGGTTGCTGTGAGCCGTGTGACGCCACAGCACTCTACCCGAGGGCGGTACAGTGAGACTCTGTCTCTACAAAAAAAAAAAAAAAAAAGAAAGAAACAACTTTTCTCCCAAATAGTTACTGTACTTTGGAGCTGATTTAGGGGCTTTGTGTTTGATTTGGTCATGGTAAACCAATCAGGTATCCTAGTATAAAAATGCTTAGATGGGGACAAAATTCTTATTTCTGGGTAAATTTTTTCTTTTTTTTTTTTTTTTGAGACAGAGCTTCACTTGGTCAACCCTCAGTAGAGTGCTATGGCATCACAGCTCACAGCAACATAAAACTCTTGGGCAGAAGTGATTCTTTTGCCTCAGCCTCCCAAGTAGCTGGGACTATCGGCGCCCACCACAACACCTGGCTATTTTTAGAGACGAGGTCTCCCTGTGGCTCAGGCTGGTCTCAAACCTATGAGCTCAGGCAATCTACTCGCCTTGGCTTCCCAAGTGCTGGGATTACAAGCGTGAGGCACCACACCCGGCCTTCTGAGTAAATTTTCTTTTTTTTTTTTTTTTTGCAGTTTTTGGCCAGGGCTGGGTTTGAACCCACCGTCCTCCAGGATATGGGGCTGGCGCCCTACCCCTTTGAGCCACAGGTGCCCCCCCTTAGTAAATTTTCAATGCAAGTAACATTTAACATCTTGACTCACACGTACCTTCTCTATCCTGCTCCCTGTCTTCCGTAAGCTTTGTTAGAAAAAGTCAAGTTCATAATTGTATACAAAGAGGCAAGAGGAGGGTAGACCAGAGGAGGGCTCACGGCCACCCTAGTGGCCCTTCTTACCTCAATTATTTCACATTTCCCAAATCCTTGGTTATAGAACTTGAAGTTTTACCCAAAAGTGATTCATCTGGTTTAATAATATATCTTAAGATGCAAATACTTCTCTAAGGGGAATATGGTATATCAGTGATTGACACCCATCTGACAAGTCAGCTCGGTGGCATTTGCAGGAAAACAGTTTAGATTGGCAGCTCAGAGGAGGCGTCTTTATCACGGGTTAAAGCAACCTCAAATGTGATGTGGCTCAGGACAACACAGGCTGCAGGGGGACTGACAAGAGGGTCTAGTCTAACAGGTGACATCACAGTGACCCAAAACCATGGGCCATACCCTATTTCCTGTGATTAACAGATTCCAGAACTTAGGCCCCAGCTTCACACTGTGACTATCGTAAGCTCAAGTGTGTTATAGAACCAACAGGTAGACCTGGAAACATAGCCACCTGCAAAAAGATTGTTTCTAATAGGAAAATACATCTTAAAACTTCAAAGACATGATCAGAGAAAATTTTATAACACTGTCCATATATTAAGAGCTATTTACATGTAAATTGCATTGTAACTCTAATTCAGATCAAGAGTATTACCATTCCCTCTGCTAAAAGGGCTAACCACGCAGATGGGTAAAATATACCAATATCACACAGAACATACTGTGAATGTTTGACCTGAAAATAACTGTAGTAACAGGACCTAAATTTCAGTCATGGATACCCTTTCCCAGCTTCTATCCTTCCTAAGAACTGAGACCATTATCCACCAAGGCTCATTTTACGTTGGCTAAAAATGCAAAGCTATCACCTCGGTAACAACTGAAAGCCTTTACAAATTTGAGGAAGAAAGAACCCAGGTGAGATAATGAACTGTTTTTCCCTCACACTTCTGACATCAAACGTATGAGGGTTTTTCAAGTCCTACATTTCTGACACTACCTGGCACACACCTCGCACAAGGGCTCAGTTCCCACTTGAGAAGCAAGTTGCAAGTTGCATCTGTACTTCTGACCAACCAGCAAGAAATCAGGGTTCTCACAATCCTTGGGTAAAACTCTTACCTTGCTAATACTACTTCATCAGAAAGGGCCCGTCTCAGAAACAGCCGGATAGAAGCAGTGCACAAGGCGAGGCATGTGGGAGGCACGCAGAGCTGCCAGGCTTCCTCTCGGCACACCACCTTCCCAGCACCTCGGTGTGCTCACCCCAGCAGCTCTTCAAACCCCAGAGTTTAGGGGATTTATGGAAGCTTCATGGCATAGGCATGGCTGATGGAATCAGTGGCTATTGCTGACTGACTCAGTCTCCAGCCCCTCTCTGCTACCCAGAGGTCAAGGGACGGAACTGATAGTTCCAGCCCTCTAGTCACACTGGTCTTCCTGGCAACTATCCCCTGCCTTGAAACTATCTGGGGGTCACCAGCCATCTCAGCAGCATAGAAAAGATACTTATTACTCCAAAGATTCCCAGGGTGTTAGGAGTTGTGTACAGGAACTGGGAACAAAGATTCAAATATACACTTATCCCCATCACGCATGCTACATGTGGGCACCATAGCAGTGGGCACACAAAGACAAGAGAGAATTCAATCTTTGTTCAGGGACAGTTAACTTTAACCCAGAGCCTCAAAAGGTTTCCCTGTACTCTAGTCAACCATTCTGCAAATACACGAGGTCAGTTCTGAGGTTGGTCCCCAGGGCCACACACAGCAGGGGTAGGTACACCACATATGGGATCGTATGAGACCATAGATGAGTGTATGAGAGCGTACGAGATCCTAGGAGAGCATATGAGATCATATGAGACCACACAGGAGCGTGTGTGAGCACATGAGGCCGTGAGAGTGTATGTGATCCTAGGAGAGCATATGAGATCATATGAGACCACACAGGAGCGTGCATGAGCACACGAGGCCGTGAGAGTGTATGAGAGCGTACGAGATCCTAGGAGACCATATGAGATCATATGAGACCACACAGGAGCGTGCGTGAGCACATGAGGCCGTGAGAGTGTATGAGAGCATGTGACAGCACATATCACCACGTATGTGAGCGTCATCAGGGATCCCACGCTCACTTAACCTCAGGCACACCACCAAAGCCCTATTAGATTCACGGTTAAAAGCACATTACAGAATACGACTGTTTACTGCAAGACTTCAGCGGCAGCTGTTCAGGGCAACGCCAGACTCCAGAGCCAGACAGCCTGCCACCGAGCAGCCATGTGATTTGGGCAAGTTACACGGGCTCCCTACGCCTCAGTTTATGCCCGTGTCTCCTCTGAAAGTTAGATGGGAGAATTTCGTGCCATAATATTCTCATTAGGTTAGAATAACACCTAGCAGCTGTTAGCTGACACTTGGTAGCATATGCCATCAATCTGAGGTTCAGTTTTCCAGCTGTACAAATAAGAAAAGAGATCTGTGCTCCTCTCAGCCCTTTATCCAGGAGGAAGCAGGAATCAGTTCTGACAGAGTGCATTTGTCCTCTGTCAGCTTTCTCCTTCCAGGTTATACTATTGGGAGTGTGTGCACACGCGCGTACACGTGTGCTGTATTTTAACACCTGCTTTAACCAGTCATTGCTGTACTTCTTTCTCTCCCAGGCAGTGTATTAACAGGCTATATGCTTTAGGTTCCCCATGAACACATTTCTCTAAGACCGGAAGGGACTTAAGAAGGCACTCCCTGCTCAGTTCTCAAAGCCCTTCTTCTGAATCTCCCACAGGAACACAGTTATCTAGTTTGGGCTTAAATAGCCCCATTGCCAGGGAACTCACCACTCAAATCATGATTATTTCCCTTGCTGGAGGCTTTCAAAGTTCTTTATGTTCTTACTTTCTTGGAACTTTCAGAACAACTCTATAAAGAATCTCCATGCTTGCTCTGATGGCAATAACAATTTGTTTATAGTTTGGAGGACTTTAAAACGTTACCTAAGTTTGAATCTCACAATTCCTGAGAAGTAGGTAGGCGTATTCCATTTCTAGAAAAATAAAGAGTGGGGGAGGAGGCTATGCAAGTTTATGCCTCTGCCCACCTTTCCTTGGAAACTGTAGAATCTGGAAGCCAGGGCTTGCCACCCTAAACCGGGGGTTTCAGTCCATTTCACTTGCTCGCCCATTCAGAACAATGAGATAACCCAAGTCCCCACTCACGTGTAATTATTTGTATCAACAGCTCTCCTGGTCTTTCCTGCTGATTCTGTCTAGATAATCCATCATGAGTTGTCAGAGGTAATTTTTCTAACATACTGAGAGCTTAGAATATTAGTTTAATTGGGAAACCATGGGCATAACTAGAAAAGCATTCACACAGCTTATGCTCCTTATACTCTTTAGAACTTTATGAAAACCAAAATCTGTAACACCTGCAGTAATGAATAGCTCACCACCAGTACTATTCCCCAACCCACTCCGTCCCAGTCCACTCCACCCCACTCCCAGGCTGAACAAGGAATATTCTATGCAGTTACTTTTCCCAAGGATACTAGCCATCCACCTTTTGAGATTGCACATAAAATGAAATCGGGATAATTAAACCAGCTGAAACTAAGTTACATGGTGAAACGGAATATTCTATGCAGTTACTTTTCCCAAGGATACTAGCCATCCACCTTTTGAGATTGCACATAAAATGAAATCGGATAATTAAACCAGCTGAAACTAAGTTACATGGTGAAACAGCCATAAAAGTGTGCAAAGATCATTTAACAAGCAAATGCCGTTTAGGACAGAGCTGCTGTCCACAGGAAGGGGCACCACACACCTTTCACAGCAAGGAGGAAAGTTTGCATTCTACCTGAGAAGCTGGTCTCCTGTTAAAGCAGGTGTCCCCTTTGACCAGTTACACAGTAGACATAGGAGAAGAGGGAGAGAGGACCCCATTGTATCTCACCTATCCACACCCTCCGCCCACAAGCCACATGTCTCCAGGGAACCTTCAGCTGACATTCCGTGGGAATGTGCCCTTTTTGACCAGACAGAAGCCTTTTGGATCCTGTAGCTCTTGGGCTGGAAGCAAAGTACTTACCGTCACACAGTAGGGGTAGGGAAGAGGACAGAGTTCTGTGAGGTGGTGCAAGGAAAAGCCAAGTTACACCTGGCCCTTGGTAAGCTGAGGAAAGCTGCCAGGTGATGCCCACAAGCACAGGGGTTTCAAATCAGAACTTCAGTATCTCCTCTAGAGGAATTGTTTCCACTTCTCCGCAGGCTGAAGGGGCTCTTTCCAGGTTCTTTGCTTTACCTTGTTAAACCTAATACATCGTAGCTTGCTCTGAGCATATAGGGAGAAGGTCTCATTTCCTCCCCAATTAACAATGCCACTTTAATAGATCATTTGTGGATCCATTTAATGTTTAAAACACCAATGTTTAAGACACAGTTCCTGGTCAAGATGACCAATTCTTTCTAAGATTTTCTCCTCACTCCTGCGATCATACATGGCCATATTGTGGATTATCTACTGAACAGCTTTGTGAGAAGCCCAGTGGAGTTACAGGGATGTCAATATAGACTCTTAAGATGTCAAAACACTTGTGTAAAAATCTGGGACTTAAGTAATAGCTAACCATCCTATGCCCAGGATAGGGCTCGACAAACACAACAGACAGTAGACACCAGCATGGCTGGAAAATTATAATTTTACAAAGTGTTCCAGGTCTGAGTACAATGGGATGACATGGGGGACTGGGAAGGTTGGGAGGCTGAATGGTGTGACCCGGGTCCTACTCTGTCACAGAAGCATGACTCTCACCCAGCTCCTATTTAACTTCTCATGAAGCACACTTATTTCTGCTGATCCCTGCCTTTTTTAAAAAAGATTTTAATAAATATTACAGGCTTAAAATGCAAAAGAGAGCAGACATCTATATCCCTAACACCTATTATAATGCACTCGTGACTGACTCCTACTTTAGATTTTTTTTTTTTTTTTTTTGGTAGAGACAGAGTCTCACTTTATGGCCCTCGGTAGAGTGCCGTGGCCTCACACAGCTCACAGCAACCTCCAACTCCTGGGCTTAAGCAACTCTCTTGCCTCAGCCTCCCGAGTAGCTGGAACTACAGGCGCCCGCCACAACGCCCGGCTAACCTACTTTAGATTTTTAAAAATAAAATTACTGATGAGAGTTCCTTCCATTGCCCTCTCTCTACCCCAAAAGACTTCCACGACCTTGACAGTGGAGCAGTTCCCTCACATCCATGTCAGCGTGCCACAACTACGTAAGTATACAACCATACTACGTAAAATTTGGTGGTACACTTTAAATGGTAGCACAGTAGATATTCTATTTTCCCCCCCACTATTATTTTTCCTTGTGGATACGTGTATCTGGTTCACATCTTTCAGTAGTCTACCATATATCAAAATTTATCCCACTGTGGGTGGGTGTTCATTTGAACAAGTGTCTGTTCATTTACTGATCCATCGAATATCACTCAGAATCTACTATGTGTACCACACACTTTACGGACACTAGAGACACAGAAATTATACACTCCTTTCATTCAAGGCCAAAGATAAAGAGTTCCTTTGTGGAAATGCCAAGGCTGAGGAAATCTCACTGGTTATGTCAGCATTTAGTTGAATCTCTACCAATATCCCCAAATCACACTGACCCAAAATAGCCCTCTATAGCAAACAGTGAACAAGACTCAGTAATAGAGTACCTGGAATGTCTAATGAGCCTCCCAGCTGTGAACCACATAACCACCATGCACCAACATCATTCAATGCCATAACATCATGTTGCCATGGCCACATTCTATTTCAGCTTTCTTCCAGCATTCTGCAAAAGCCTCCTTTCGCTAGAGCCAGGCAGGATTTTGATGTTTGCAAAATGTCTTTTAAAGATTTCCTGTTTACTCCCCTACCTGTTCTAGAAACTTCATCCTTGGATAAATCTTGGAGAGTGTTATAAACCTGAATGTTAAAGGAATCATGCTATGCTTACCTGCATGTCTCTCATCTATGCAGACAGCAATGAAAACTTCCAAATGAACATGCAAAAGTAGCAACAAGATGCCCAGGTGTTTACCAAGCAGGGCTGGAAGACCAAGTCATGAAGCCCCAGGTACTTATTGGAGGCTGCCAGTTCTGATGCATGAGGCTGTATGTGAAGTGCAGATGATGCGGATATGGGAAAAGATGAGAAGAGCTGGAGACACTCTTCTCATCACACACGTTGGGGGGAGAAAAACTAGCACAGAAACCAACAATGCAAGGGCCACAAGAACAGTAGGGGCTGAGTGCCACAGAGACTCAAATGGCAGAGATTCTTTCAGCTGGAAGCATGTGACATTTGAGCACTGCTTTGAAGGACATGCAAGATTTGAACATGCAGAAGTGGTAGATGAGGCAGCAGCAGCAGCTGGTGTGAAGGGACCGGATTTAGCTGACCACAGAGGTGGTGTGCAGCAGCAGAACAAAGTCGGGAAGTTGGGATTACAGGCAGACTGTGGAGGATGTCAAAGGCCCTGCTCGGAGAGGGGACATCACTATCAGACTACTGAATGTTGCTGAACCAAAGGTGTGATGGGAACTCAGCCTGTTTCCCTCACACAGCAGATACTTGGGGGAACATCTTCCACACACATCACAAAAATAAGTGACATGTCCCTTTCCCACCATTCCGGATGTAGCTTACATACAGGGAGCAGCACTGGTAAAACCACCGAGGTCAAGGGTTTTTAGGTGACTTTAAAATCTTTACCATGATAATTGTATTCCTCTCTAACTCCAGGTTAGCTCATTAGAAATCAAACTGATAGACCAATGAAATCTTTAAAGAATCTACATGTTGACACGTTCTCTTGCACAACCTCAGTCTCACCCTCCTTCAAAAACCAGCTCAAGCCTGTACTCTCCGAAACTACCGATATTCACTAATTGTCTAGATTATGCACTTGAGCACATTGTCATCTGAATGCATGCATTCCCACATGTACAATTTATGTCCTCCATCTTCCAAGAGTGATTTACAGCACAGCAGTTCATTTCATATTGCCTTTTCCAGTCACTGTTTTATATACCCATCTGCATTATAAACCATTTGAAGAAGGTTTGCCTATTAAATATCTTTGGTTCTTCCAAAATACTTGGCCCAGTAGAAACCACATGCCAGTGCCTGACAGGTCCTTTTAAAATTGATTTTGGGAGTCTGGGGAGATAGGATTCCAGGCATCTCTGGCTGGTGGGAACTGCCTATCATCACTCCTATGAGGATACAGGGAGTCAGCGAGAGACTACTGGACCCCAAGAGGAGGACTAAAACACTGGAAAACCGGCAAGTGGTCGCGTGTGTTTAATCCGTCTAAACCCGCCCACAACTGCACAAGAACTTAAAGAGCAAGAGGAAGTGAAAGGAAAATTAGGGCAAGGAAACAGATAAAAGAAATCACTCATGAGGAAGAATCAGCAGAAAACTCCAGGCAACATGAAGAACCAGTCCAGAACAACCCCGCCAAGGGACCAGGAGGTAGCTACTGCAGAGGATTCCACCTATACAGAAATGTTAGGAATGACAGAAAGGGAATTTAGAATACACATGTTGAAAACAATGAAAGAAATGATGGAAACAATGAAGGAAACTGCTAATAAAGTGGAAAATAACCAAAAGGAAATCCAAAAACAGAATCAAATCAGAGATGAACGATATGAAGAATATAAAAAGGATATAGCAGAGCTGAAGGAAATGAAACAATCAGGGAACTTAAAGATGCAATGGAAAGTATCAGCAACAGGTTAGACCATGCAGAAGAAAGAATTTCAGAGGTAGAAGACAAAGTTTTTGAGATAACTCAGATAGTAAAAGAGGCAGAAAAGAAGAGAGAGAAAGCAGAACGTTCACTGTCAGAATTATGGGACTTTATGAAGCGTTCCAACATACGAGTTATAGGAATTCCAGAAGGGGAAGAAGAATGCCCCAGAGGAATGGAAGCCATACTAGAGAATATTATAAATGAAAATTTCCCAAACATCACCAAAGATTCTGACACACTGCTTTCAGAGGGATATCGGACCCCAGGTCGCCTCAACTCTAACCGAGCTTCTCCAAGACACATTGTGATGAACCTGTCCAAAGTCAAGACAAAAGAAAAGATCCTGCAAGCTGCCAGGAGTAAGCGCCACTTGACCTACAGGGGCAAATCCATCAGAGTGACCGCAGACTTCTCTAATGAAACTTTCCAAGCAAGAAGACAATGGTCATCTACCTTTAATCTACTTAAACAGAACAAATTTCAGCCCAGAATTCTGTACCCTGCTAAGCTAAGCTTCAAAATTGAAGGAGAAATCAAATCATTTACGGATATACAAACATTGAGGAAATTCGCCACAACAAGACCAGCTCTACAGGAAATACTTCAACCTGTTCTGCACACTGATCACCACAATGGATCAGCAGCAAAGTAAGAACTCAGAAATCAAAGGACAGAACCTAACCTCCACACTGATGCAAAAGATAAAACTAAGCAATGGACTCTCACCAAATAAGACGAATAGAATACTACTACACTTATCAATTATCTCCATAAATGTTAATGGCTTGAATTCCCCACTGAAGAGACATAGATTGGCTGACTGGATTAAAAAACACAAGCCATCCATTTTCTGTCTGCAAGAAACACACCTGGCTTCAAAAGACAAATTAAAGCTCCGAGTCAAGGGTTGGAAGACAATTTTTCAGGCAAATGGAATTCAGAAGAAAAGAGGAGTTGCAATCTTATTTTCAGATACATGTGGATTTAAAGCAACTAAAGTCAAAAAAGACAAAGATGGTCACTTTATATTGGTCAAGGGAAAAATACAACAAGAAGACATTTCAATTCTAAATATTCATGCACCCAAATTTAATGCTCCCAGATTCTTGAAGCAGACCTTACTGAGTCTGAGCAATATGATTATCTGATAATACCATCATAACAGGGGACTTTAACACTCCTCTTACAGAGCTGGACAGATCATCTAAACAGAAATTAAACAAAGATATAAGAGATTTAAATGAGACCTTAGAACAACTATGCTTGATAGACGCATATAGAACACTCCACCCCAAAGACAAAGAATATACATTCTTCTCATCACCCCATGGAACATTCTCCAAAATTGATCATATCCTGGGACACAAAACAAATATCAACAGAATCAAAAGAATTGAAATTTTACCTTGTATTTCTCAGACCATAAGGCACTAAAGATGGAACTCAACTCTAACAAAAATGCTCGACCCCACCCAAAGGCATGGAAATTAAACAATCTTCTGTTGAATAACAGATGGGTGCAGGAAGAAATAAAACAGGAAATCATTAACTTCCTTGAGCATAACAACAATGAAGACACAAGCTACCAAAACCTCTGGGATACTGCAAAAGCAGTTTTGAGAGGAAAATTCATCGCTTTAGATGCCTACATTCGAAAAACAGAAAGAGAGCACATCAACAATCTCACAAGAGATCTTATGGAATTGGAAAAAGAAGAACAATCTAAGCCTAAACTCAGTAGAAGAAAAGAAATCTCCAAAATCAAATCAGAGATCAATGAAATTGAAAACAAAAGAATCATTCAGAAAATTAATGAAACAAGGAGTTGGTTTTTTGAAAAAATAAATAAAATAGATAAACCATTGGCCAGACTAACTAGAAATAGAAAAGTAAAATCTCTAGTAACCTCAATCAGAAACGATAAAGGGGAAATAACAACTGATCCCACAGAGATACAAGAGATCATCTCTGAATACTACCAGAATCTCTACGCCCAGAAATTTGACAATGTGAAGGAAATGGATCAATATTTGGAATCACACCCTCTCCCTAGACTTAGCCAGGAAGAAATAGAGCTCCTGAACAGACCAATTTCAAGCACTGAGATCAAAGAAACAATAAAAAAGCTCCCAACTAAAAAATGCCCTGGTCCAGATGGCTTCACTCCAGAATTCTATCAAACCTTCAACGAAGAGCTTATTCCTGTACTGCAGAAATTATTCCAAAAAATTGAGGAAGAAGGAATCTTCCCCAACACATTCTATGAAGCAAACATCACCCTGATACCAAAACCAGGAAAAGACCCAAACAAAAAGGAGAATTTCAGACCAATCGCACTCATGAACATAGACGCAAAAATTCTCAACAAAATCCTAGCCAATAGATTACAGCTTATCATCAAAAAAGTCATTCATCATGATCAAGTAGGCTTCATCCCAGGGATGCAAGGCTGGTTTAACATACGCAAGTCCATAAACGTTATCCACCATATTAACAGAGGCAAAAATAAAGATCACATGATCCTCTCAATAGATGCAGAAAAAGCATTTGATAAAATCCAGCATCCTTTTCTAATTAGAACACTGAAGAGTATAGGCATAGGTGGCACATTTCTAAAACTGATTGAAGCTATCTATGACAAACCCACAGCCAATATTTTACTGAATGGAGTAAAACGGAAAGCTTTTCCTCTTAGAACTGGAACCAGACAAGGTTGTTCTCTGTCACCTTTACTATTCAACATAGTGCTGGAAGTTCTAGCCAATACAATTAGGCAAGACAAGGAAATAAAGGGAATCCAAACGGGAGCAGAGGAGGTCAAACTCTCCCTCTATGCTGACGACATGATCTTATACTTAGAGAACCCCAAAGACTCAACCACAAGACTCCTAGAAGTCATCAAAAAATACAGTAATGTTTCAGGATATAAAATCAATGTCCACAAGTCAGTAGCCTTTGTATACACCAATAACAGTCAAGATGACAAGCTAATTAAGGACACAACTCCCTTCACCATAGTTTCAAAGAAAATGAAATACCTAGGAATATACCTAACGAAGGAGGTGAAGGACCTCTATAAAGAAAACTATGAACTCCTCTGAAAGGAAATAGCAGAGGATATTAACAAATGGAAGAACATACCATGCTCATGGATTGGAAGAATCAACATTGTTAAAATGTCTATACTTCCCAAAGCAATCTACCTATTCAATGCCATTCCTATCAAAGTACCTACATCGTACTTTCAAGATTTGGAAAAAATGATTCTGCGTTTTGTATGGAACCGGAAAAAACCCCGTATAGCTAAGGCAGTTCTCTGTAACAAAAATAAAGCTGGGGGCATCAGCATACCAGATTTTAGTCTGTACTACAAAGCCATAGTGCTCAAGACAGCATGGTACTGGCACAAAAACAGAGACATAGACACTTGGAATTGAATTGAACACCAAGAAATGAAACTAACATCTTACAACCACCTAATCTTCGATAAACCAAACAAGAACTTACCTTGGGGGAAAGACTCCCTATTCAATAAATGGTGTTGGGAGAATTGGATGTCTACATGTAAAAGACTGAAACTGGACCCACACCTTTCCCCACTCACAAAAATTGACTCAAGATGGATAAAGGACTTAAATTTAAGGCATGAAACAATAAAAATCCTCCAAGAAAGCATAGGAAAAACACTGGAAGATATTGGCCTGGGGGAAGACTTCATGAAAAAGACTGCCATGGCAATTGCAACAACAACAAAAGTAAACAAATGGGACTTCATTAAACTGAAAAGCTTCTGTACAGCTAAGGAGACAATAACCAAAGCAAAGAGACAACCCACACAATGGGAAAGGATATTTGCATATTTTCAATCAGACAAAAGCTTGATAACCAGGATCTATAGAGAACTCAAATTAATCCACATGAAAAAAGCCAACAATCCCGTATATCAATGGGCAAGAGACATGAATAGAACTTTCTCTAAAGACGACAGATGAATGGCTAACAAACACATGAAAAAATGTTCATCATCTCTATATATTAGAGAAATGCAAATCAAAACATCCCTGAGATATCATCTAACCCCAGTGAGAATGGCCCACATCACAAAATCTCAAAACTGCAGATGCTGGCATGGATGTGGAGAGAAGGGAACACTTTTACACTGCTGGTGGGACTGCAAACTAGTACAACCTTTCTGGAAGGAAGTATGGAGAAACCTCAAAGCACTCAAGCTTAGACCTCCCATTTGATCCTGCAATCCCATTACTGGGCATCTACCCAGAAGGAAAAAAATCCTTTTATCATAAGGACACTTGTACTAGACTGTTTATTGCAGCTCAATTTACAATCGCCAAAATGTGGAAAGAGCCTAAATGCCCACCAACCCAGGAATGGATTAACAAGCTGTGGTATATGTATACCATGGACTACTATTCAGCCATTAAAAAAATGGAGACTTTACATCCTTCGTATTAACCTGGATGGAAGTGGAAGACATTATTCTTAGTAAAGCATCACAAGAATGGAGAAGCATGAATCCTATCTACTCAATCTTGATATGAGGACAATTAATGACAATTAAGGTTATGGGGGGGGAAGTAGAAAGAGGGATGGAGGGAGCGGGATGGGGCCTTAGTGTGTGTCACACTTTATGGGGGCAAGACATGATTGCAAGAGGGACTTTACCTAACAATTGCAACCAGTGTAACTGGCTTATTGTACCCTCAATGAATCCCCAACAATAAAAAAAAAAGAGGAAAAAAAAAATTGATTTTGATTGTGGGCGGTGCCTGTGGCTCAAAGGAGTAGGGCACTGGCCCCATATACCAGAGGTTCAAACCTGGCTCCGGCCAAAAACTGCAAAAAAAAAAAAAAAAAAAAAAAAAAAGATTTCTATTGCTCCCAGGCTTGGTAATATCACCTGGGGTGAAAAAAATTTCCCTAAAATGCCAATTTTTTCCTGGTCAGTGACCTGGCAAAAGTGACCTTCTGGAAAGCAAGTCAGTTTCCTTTTTAAGTATCATCTTTCAAAAGTTTATCTCAAGCTCAACATATGGTAACCTTTCTTCAAGGGTAAGAGAGATGAAAAGCAAACCAAAGCTCCCCCCTCCGAGGGAAACTAACATCTGAGAATTCCCATGTAGACACACTTTGGGTCTGCCGGTAAGAATGCAACTATTGCTCATCGACAGAGGGCTTGTCCAGCAAATGACAGCTATAGGGTATTTACTGGTGTAGGAATTGTATCCACATCCATCTGGGATTCAACAACATTCACATGTCCTGAAGTCAGCACTGATACTCAACTGGGAAACCAAAGTCAAACCTTGGTGAGTTTTCTGCTTCTATATATATTTTTTTTTTTATTGTTGGGGATTCATTGAGGTTACAATAAGCCAGGTTACACTGATTGCATTTGTTAGGTAAAGTCCCTCTTGCAATCATGTGTTGCCCCCAGAAGGTGTGGCACACACCAAGGCCCCACCCCTCCCGCTCCTTCCCTCTCTCTGCTTTTCCTCCCCCCCATGACCTTAATTGTCATTAATTGTCCTCATATCAAAATTGAGTAGATAGGATTCGTGCTTCTCCATTCTTGTGATGCTTTACTAAGAATAATGTCTTCCACTAACAAGCTGTGGTATATGTTTACCATGGAATACTATTCAGCTATTAAAAAAAAATGGAGACTTTACATCCTTCGTATTAACCTGGATGGAAGTGGAAGACATTATTCTGCTTCTATTTCTAAGCTGATGTCTCTACCCTTGTTAATCTTTTGACTTTTCCTAAACTAAAGTTTTAAAAAACAATTTTGAAAATCAAAGCAGAGCTGCTCCCTAGCATTTTATGTACCAAGCTCTCTCCTACAACTGACCTGCCAGGCGTTACGACACAGCACGGGAGGGCCGCTACCTCTTGGATCCATCCACAAAGAACTTCATTGTATCGCCACTTTCCCTAGTGCAGGACCCCACATCCTTCTGGGGCATTAAGTGACGGCTTCCTTTATCCATACTCAAACAAGCTGTGTTCCAAGTTCTAAGTCTGGAACTCAGAATTCACTTTCTCCATAGAAACAATCCTAGCAGTGCTAGGTTCCGGGGACAGCTGATACAACCTGCATATCTAAACTACGCGAATGGAAGTCACTTCTCAGCAGTGTGTGCCTGGGTATCGATGGGCCACCGGCACAAGGGAATCCTGTCAGTGGAAGTCCCACCTAAGCACAGGGAAGGACAGAAGCCCCACCTGTGCATAAGGATCCCTGACAGCCGCTTGCCACCAGGCGAACGGTAACTGGAACAAAGTCCTCTACGATCGTTCAAATGCACTGAAGTGTTCGAAAGGGAATGTTAACTATCCAGATGCCCATTTCTTAATAGCTCTGATTAATCCCTGAGTATTTACTAATATAAATGACTGTATTCCCTCCATCACCCGTTTTCTCCTCTCAAGTTTCTTCAGCACTTCGTAAATGTCTCAAGAGACTTCTCAGATAAATATTACTCGTATTCAGCTTATTGGCATACCCATCCTTGCACTCCTGGCAATTCAATCACTGTCACTGGTATCAGTGCTACTACCGTTGATAGACGGGACTTCATGGTAGTCACCATACACAAACCTCATCCCTTAGCCCTCTCAGCTATCCATGGGGCAGGCATACTCTCGAGTTAACGGTGTACCTAAAACAAAAGTAACTGGTAACTCCCAGACTTCAGGCAAAATCTGGCAACTACTGTGCTTTCCCTTCACCAGGAAAGCTGGTTCTGCCACCACGCAGGAAGTTCTCAGGACAGACTGGCAGCCATTTATCAACTGAGCTACGTGACCCAGGGCCACGGGACAGCACCACACGCCTCGTTAAATGTGCCCCTCAGCACCTCTGGCTTCTCTTCCATGTCTGCTCACAACAGCTTCTGTGGATTTAAACTATCTGCATACAGGCTTGCACTGAACACTTCCCAAAGCTTTTAATACTAACACACTAAAAGGAAAAAACAAAAGGAAACAGAACTAGAAACGACCAGGGTTTGGCCAACGAGGTGACAATTTAAAGAGAACATCTCTAAACTTCATGAAAAATAGGGACCATATGTGATTACCAAGTCAGGGCAGCCCCATCAAGTGCCACCACTGGAATTATGGCCAGAACCTCTGCCACTAGACTTGGGCTATTTTGGGGCTGTTACTTCATGAGATTCTAGCATCTGTTATGTTCTGAAGAGTTTCTAATTTCAGCTGCAAAGACAGAGTCCAGGAAATGAGGCAGACATATCTAAGGGCCTGAAGAAGCAAAGAAGAATCCAAATGAATAACTGCCTGCCTTGAAGGGATTTCAAATAAGAAGCTCAAAGATGGGAAGAAAAGATTAGAATAGAAAAATGATGAGGGGAAAAGGAAAAAAAAAAAAAAAACCACTACAGAGGCAGACACAGCCCTAAGCTGAAATTCAGAAGAGCAAGAAACAGATGGGAAAGGAATTAAAAGGGATAAGTGGCTCTTGCATTTGAAGAGTGAGCAGAAAAAGGTTAAGGCACAAGCTAAGGTCACAAAGCCTAACAGAGAAGGGAGATTAGAGGTCAGAAATCCTGCTTCTGGGTTCTTCCCACCATATCTCACTAAAGTAGGATGTGTCTGAAGCACCTGACTTTGGTTAAGAATTGGTTTCTAACAAAAGATATCCAGTCTGCTCAAAGAACTATGAAAGGGTTACACAGGTGGCACAGAAACCATGGGGGTTCCAGGAAGAGGCTGATCAGCTGCCTAGCTGGACATAACTTTCAGCCTTTCCAGCACAGGGATATTCAATTTCCTAAAAGGCTGCAATCATGAATGCATGCCAATGACATATTGGAGCTCAGGAAGGAGGAAATGTTACAGTAGTAAGTGGGAACAGAGGACATTAAGTAGACACCCTAATAGTAGCTGACCTACTGAATCATTGAATAACTGTCAAGAGTGTTGGGCTCCAAACAGATTTTCAAGAATCTGAAATCCTACAAAAAATTTAGAATCCATTAAGGAAAAAAGACTGACAGATTTGACAGCATTCATTTCCTTTTAAAAGACTCTACAAAATTTAACAAATGGCAGAAGAGAAGAGACATTCAAACACAGAGAAAGATTTAATATTATGGCCAAAACTACTATAAATCAGCGTGAAAATATGAACAATTCACAAACAGGCAAGTAAAAAATATATAGAGCCAATAAACATAAAAAGATACCCAACCTCACTCATCATTCAAGAAGGGACCATTAAATTTACATACTTTTGTTGTTGAGACAGTCTCACTTTGTCACCCCGGGTAGAGTGTCATGGCATCATAGCTCACAGCAACCCCAAACTCCTGGGCTTGAGCAATCCTCTTGCCTCAGCCTCCCAAGTAGCTGGAACTGCAGGCACTGGCCACTATACCTGGTTAGTTTTGTTTTTATTTTTTTAGTAGACATGGGGTCTCATTCTTGCTCAGGCTGGTCTCCAACTCCTGAGTTCAGGCAATCCGCCTGAGACTCCCAGAGGGCTAGGATTACAGATATTAGCCACCATATGTGGCCAAATGATATACACTATTAATCCATAAGCTTCACACACACACACAGATTACAATACTGAGACATAGGAAATGGGCACCCTCATGCTGTTGACATGCATGAACTGCGAAATGGATAAAACCTGGAGAGCAATGTGATTTCATTTCGCCACGTCTAGGCGTCTCTCCTACAAAAGCACCAGCTTAAGGATGAAGGAATAAATCAGCATGAATCCTAAGTGTAGTGTGGTTTGTAAATCCAAAAATTGAGAACTGGCCTAAAATGTCCATCAACAGTGGGATGGAAAAAAATCATGGCCATCCATAGGAATCTGTGTTACTAAAATATAGTAGAATGGTTATGTATTGATTTGGAAAGATAATCAGGATATATTAACTGAAAGCAAGTTACAAAATGTTTCATATAGCATGATGCTTGTTTAGCTGCATTTTATGGATTGTTTACATAAGTAAAGGACTGAACTAGGAAGGTCCACGCCAAAATTTACCAAAGAACTGCTGAGCAGGTGGGTTTAAAGCAGTGGTTCTCAACCTTCCTAAATGCCACGGCCCTTTAATACAGTTCCTATGGGTCATGACCCACAGGTGGAGAACTGCTGGCTTAGAGGAAGGGAAGAAGAAGTATGTTTAAGAAAAAAATTGGTAAGACTATGAATAATTTGTTGCCTTTTCAGTTTTCTAAAACACTCGTGAGTTCTTTTAAAACTCTGCCTACAAAAACTCAAGCTTTCATAATGAAAGGAAGGAAAAAGCCATCAAAGAGAGACCTGCGGAAGTGATCCTTGTGTTACACTATTATCTCATGAGAACCTTAAGAAAAAGCCTATACGCAGATCAACGTTGCCTTTTATTGAGGACAACAGACCAAGGTAGTCTAATATTCTTAGAGGAGATTGGCCATAAACATCTCCATGTGATCCTAACTCTGTACTATCAGGCCACTAACAACTAAAGCTAGGACCCATCGCCTGTGGACCTGCCCAGCAACAGAAACCTGTACTTTAAAACTTCCCACAGGGGGCCCTCCTTCAGTGCACCCATTTCAAAAAAACATGCTCCCATTAAAATATTTTCTACTGTCATGGTTGGCCTGACAAAGCCACTTATCCTTTCAGAAGGATGCCTTAGCATGGCCAGGAATTATATCCATAAAATAGAAGGGGCAATCATTTCCTGCATTTCTCTCCTCTGCACACCAAAGCCTACAGTTAACTTGCAAAATCAAGGGGCTAAAGGGAAGATCTAAGAACAGCTTTATCACAGTGACATTTCTGCTTTGCCACTAGACACCTGGTATTTGCTTAAATAATGAAATAGTCACGCCTGCCGGGGTCCAAAGCCAAGGTGGCTTTGCCCAACAAGTGGGATGTACTGAGCCAGACACACCCAAGCTGAGCTCCTGTAGTGAGGATAAGCAGGAGAGACTGGCTGGCTTTAGGAAATAGAGTCCATAATCACTAATGGACACAGTAAAGAGAAATGACACCCATGTGCCTTAGGCTGACACCTATTCTAACCACTTGTAGGAAAAGTGTCCACAGTGCAGGAGGCCTTGTGTGTGAGCACACCCCGCCCCGAGTCACTCTGCTGAAAGCCATCTTCTAAGCACTCCCACATGAGCCACCTTCAGAAGTTCCCCATTGTCAAATATCCTCAGAGGTGAAAACGGTCCACCTTTAAAGAGAGAAAGGAATCATTTGAAAGTCAAATGTGAGAGTCAGTCTCTGATTTGTTGAGCATGTAGATCAATATCCTCCACCTCCAACCTTAATTCCCTTCTGGTACCACGGCATTCTCCTAGTCACCAAGCTCAGAACTTTGTTTTTTTTTTTTTTTTTTTTTTTTTTGCCTCAAACTACTTTTTATTTGCAACTACATGATTTCACGCAATTTTTCTAAACGACATAAAATAGATCTCCTTGTATATAAATAATTTACATACACTCCATAAAGTAAATGCTCCATAAAGTAAATGCTCAAAGGTGCTACAACAGATCATCCACTCCTACAGTGTTCTCATATTCAAGAGTTGATGCACAATATATAAATACTCAAGTCCAATAATAAAAACTCAGGCACTTGACTAACTTTAATAAAGTTTCCCAAACTATATCAATATATCTAAAGTGCATATATATTTTTAAGAAAGATTATTCTCAGTAACTTCTATAAAAATAAGTTTGATGGTTTGGTCCATCTAACTTCACTGCCATTAGTATGAACTTTTAACTTTCAATGCGTGGTAAGGTTTATTCTACCTTTCTCTCAACATGGTACCAACAAAATCAAAAGAAGCTAGTGAGGTGCTAACATGTGAGGATTAATCCAGTGATTCCGGTCACAATGCATTCCAGGAGGAGGTACCCATGTGACTGGAATTGGACGGTATGGTTTATTCTTCCTTCCCTGATTTGGATAACCAAATGGAACAGGAGGAGGGTAGTGGTTCTGATGGCCATTCCCTCTGTACATTCCTGGCTTTTTTCTGGGCAACGGATGCCACACTGGAAGAGGTGGGAATATCAGTTCCGAAATCTGGTACACTGGGCTTGGTGTTGCAGTCACCGAATTGGGTTTCACTTCCACTTCCTTACTTGTTTCTTCATCTGAGGAAGAAGATCCTGAATGATAATCAGAGGTAACTTTATCAAGGGCTCTGGTAACTTTCTTGGAGATCTCGTCCTTGTTCTCATCCTCATTTTCAAAGCTGGCAACAATGAATGCATTGTTTTTCTCTCCATACCGACAGCACACCTCACATGGGTCTACCCAGAGAGTAAGCTCCTTTGGCAAGCCCAGGTCACTGTACAAGATGCAGCTGTTCTCACAAGCTTTCAGGACATCAGGATCAACTCTCTGAAACTTATTGACACGAATGCATCTGTAAGCCTGTCCTTTTGATGGTTTTTCTGGATACCAGTGATTTTTATATTTTTCTTGAAGTATTAGAGTCAATTTCTCAGCAAACCTCTCAACGGCCTCTTTTTTCAACTTATCATGTTTTCGAACTAGCCTTGTGAAAAAGAAGACAACAACAGCAATTTCGTTCTTCATGTTTTTCCTCTTCGTCCGGCGCGTGCGGCTCCCGCGTCGTCGGGCGGCCGAGCGCGCGCTGAGAGGACTGGCGGGCAGGCTGGCGGGCGGGCGGAGAGCCCAGAACTTTGAAAAGAACTCTTCTCTACCCCACCTCCCCACGTCTAGCTAGAAGGACCAAATCATTTTCTGTCCAAGCCTGAGACACTTCCCTGAGTGTGAACGGAAGCACTTTTAACCTTAGGTTGAACCACATGAAACCTCCACATTTGACCAACATGTCGTACAGAGGCAGCCCAGCAGATTCACCTATGAGGCAATGACAGGCTTGAGCCAGGCATCCTGGGCCACACGAGGACCTGTGCTCCACGGCATCCACAAATGCACGCTCTTGGAAGCACAGACAACTTGAAGAGAGCAGAGGTCAGGTGAGTGGCTGGGGAAGGAGGCTTCACCAGGGCAGTGCAGTCCAAATGAAGAGCCTCTGATCTGCACAGCCGTTTCTGTGATTCCAGAAGAAAATTGCTAAGGGTGCCAAAGCCCATACACTCCCTAGGCACCTCCCTTAGCACCCAGCCTCACTGTCCAAAGATGCAAACCTTTATACACCCCTGAATGAATTTGAAGAACAGGTAACAGTGGCCTTTATATAAAAGATTCAAGCATGACTACTGGAGTGGAATGATTCTCAGCAACTGCTGTTAAGACTTCAAGCACACATTTCCCATTTTGTTTCCATTTAATCTATAACATCCCCTACCAGCCATGGACTCAACCCACATCCTGAGCGTCTGTTTCTCAATGCAATCTAAAGATGCACATTTCCAACCAAAAACAAAACTGTTTGGTTTGTTTTTTTTTTTACATACTGCTCAGAATTAAGACAGTTGCAAGTTTAAAAACCCACAATATCTAAATCAGAAAATGTGTCAAGGGACAGCGGGGAATGGGTCTGGACAAGTAGAGATCATCAAATCATGGGGCTCTCAGCACAGGTAGCCCTTAGAGGTTCCAGAGCTGGTATGTACGAGAGACGACTGTGCTTCAGCAGTGTGGTTCAACACAGGAGGGCTGAGGGGAACAGGAGGACAGGAGCTTGCTGCCTGTGCTTCCTCCCAGTCCCAAAGGCCTGGCTACCTGCAGAGCCAGCAGTCAGCCCTCCTGGTAAGTAAAATGCAGCTGATTCTTGGGGTTCTCACTAGCAACTGTTCCCCACAGAATGCAAGGACCTTACTCTGAGAAGCTCTCAATTAGAGGCGAGCAATTTTGGCCCCTGGGAAACATTTGGCAAGGCCAAGACATTTTTAGTTGAGGCTTGAGCTGCTTTTAAACGGTGGGCATGGGGCTCCACGTAGTTTCAGCAACTGTCCTTATGTGCACACACAGAATGCTTGGCTGAGAAATACAAGAGATCTTGTAGTTATTTTCCTTCTGCAAAGCCAACTGGTTTCTCTGATGCCAGTAGGCATCTAACATCAGACCCATAAACCTTACCCTCCACTGAAAGGGTTAACTAAATACGGACATTCCATAGGACCCCCATGTGTGTAGTATGGCTTATCGGGCCAGTTGAGGATGCTGGACGTGGACCAAGACTCCACAGTCCACACAGACCCTCAGTTCCCAAAGGCACTTCAGGGATTTGTCTCCCACGACACAGTGGGCACCTTCCGAACTCAGAATATACACAGCCACGGTGTTTTGGCAGCACCCTAGCCAGAAACAGGAAGAATGTCATATGCAGATGTGGTCCGCTGACAGGAGGAGTAGTGTATTCTGTTTTCTACATGAGAGCATCTGTTTGGACGTGACTACAGTAAATTCTTAAGTGACTAGTTCACAGTTTCACTTAGTCACCGTTAAAGCAAAATATTTCATGTGACATCTGTTTCTGCTGAATTGGGATCTTGCTCCCTCCTGAGCTGCTACACCAAAGACAAAGACAACCATGCTGGTTGTGCTACACGGGGGTGGGCCTGCAAGAATGACCTCTGCAGATGCGGGAGTCCCAGCTCCCCCAAGTTACCTACGAAGTACCTGCTGCTGCCAGTCAGCAGGCACCTCGCCTACAAGGCAGCCTCAGCTGACATGAACAGGACCAAACTTAAGTTAGATTCAGGTGGGAAAGGCCCTCCACTTCCTCTGCCCACTTCCCTACACTCCCACAAAGCACATCATGGTCACTGGGGTCCAAAGACCACATCAGTGCTCCTCTCCCTCTTTGCTTTCCCCCTTTCCAGGTCTAGAGGTGAGCAAACTGAATGGGAGCTGAAGGCTTCTAAGGAGGTGGGTCCTTTGTCTGCTGTCTCCTCAGCTCTGCTTTGCAGGGACCAATCAGAGCACAGTAACACCCTTACATGTGGAAGCAGCTCAGGCAGCCCTGGAGCCAGTATCCCCGAAACTGTTGCTCCAGCCCAGAACTTGCACTGGGGGACTCTGGGCTCAGGGCCAATCAAAAGCTCATGGAACTTTATTATTTGGCAACTGTTCCTTAAGAAGGCTTGGGGGGCAGGGTAGGGAGATGTTAGACAAACTTTTTTTTAATTGTTGCGGATTCATTGAGGGTACACAGAAGCAGGTTACATGAATTACTTTTGTTAGATAAGGACCCTCTTATATTTGTGTCCCATACCCAAAAGGTGAACCACATCCCTTAACCCCCACACCCTCCCTCCCTTTCTCAGCTCTCCCCGTCCCCCAGCCCCATTGTACACTAGGACCTTAATTGTCCTCATATTAGAATTGAGTACATAGGATTCATGCTTCTCCATTCTTGTGATGCTTTACTAAGAATAACGTGTTCCACATCCATCCAGGTTAATACAAAGGATGTGAAGTCTCCGTCTTTTTTAGTGGCTGAGTATTCCATGGTATACAAATACCACAGCTTGTTAATCCATTCTTTTTTGTTGTTGTTGTTAAATCATAGCTGTGTACATTAGTGCAATCAAGGGATACAATGTGCTGGTTTCATATACAATCTGAAATATTCTCAAACTGTTCAACGTAGCCTTCATGGCATTTTCTTAGTTATTGTATGTAGACATTTGTATTCTGCATTTAAGTAATTGCTAAGTCATGGAAGAAGCCCAAGTGCCCATCAACCCATGAATGGACTAGCAAACTGTGGCACATGTATACCATGGAATATTATGCAGCCTTAAAGAAAGATGGAGACTTCACCTCTGTCATGTTTACATGGATAGAGCTGGAACATATTCTTCTTAGCAAAGTAGCTCAAGAATGGAAGAAAAAGTGTCCAACGTACTCAGCCCTACTATGACGCTAATTTATAGCTTTCATATGAAGGCTATAACCCAATTAATCCATTCTTGAGTTGGTGGGCATTTAGGCTGTTTCCACATTTTGGCGATTGTACATTGAGCTATAATAAATAGTCTAGTACACGTGTCCTTGTGATAAAAGGATTGTTTTTCCTTCTGGGTAGATGCCCAGCAGTGGGATTGCAGGGTCAAATGGGAGGTCTAGCTTGAGTTCTTTGAGGGTTCTCCACACTGCCTTCCAAAAAGGTTGTATTAGTTTACAGTCCCACCAGCAGTGTAAAAGTGCTCTCTTCTCACCACATCCACGCCAGCATCTGCAGTTTTGTTTTTTTTTTTTTTGTAGAGACAGAGTCTCACTTTATGGCCCTCGGTAGAGTGCCGTGGCCTCACACAGCTCACAGCAACCTCCAACTCCTGGGCTTAAGCGATTCTCTTGCTTCAGCCTCCCTAGTAGCTGGGACTACAGGCGCCCGCCACAATGCCCAGCTATTTTTTGATTGCAGTTTGGCCGGGGCCGGGTTTGAACCCACCACCCTCGGTATATGGGGCCGGCGCCTTACCGACTGAACCACAGGCGCCGCCCAGCATCTGCAGTTTTGAGACTTTGTGATGTGGACCATTCTCACTGGGGTTAGATGGTATATCAGAGTGGTTTTGATTTGTATTCCTCCAATTATTAGGGATAAGCATTTTTTCATATGTTTATAAGCCATTCCTCTGTCTTTAGAGAAGGTTCTATTCATCTCTCTTGCCCAGTGAGCTAAGGGATTGCTGGCTTTTTCCATGTTTATTACTTTGAGTTCTCTGTAGATCCTAGTTACCAAGCTTTTGTCTGATTGAAAATATGCAAATATCCTTTGCCAATGTGTAGGTTGTCTGTTTGCTTTGGTTATAGTCACCTTAGCTGTACAGAAGCTTTGCAGTTTAAGTCTCATTTGTTTATTTTTGTTGTTGCAATTGCCACAGAAGTCTTCCTCATAAAAGTCCTTCCCCAGGCCGAAGGCTTCCAGTGTTTTCCCCATTCTTTGAGCATTTTAATTGTTTCATGTCTTAGATTTAGGTCTTTTATCCATCTTGAATCAATTTTTGTGAGTGGAGAAAGGTGTGGATCCAGTTTCAGTCTTTTACATGTGGATATCCAGTTCTCCCAGCACCATTTATTGAATAGGGTTTCTTTCCCCCCGTGTATGTTCTTGTTTGATTTATCAAAGATTTGGTGGCTGTAAGATGTTTGGTTCATCTCCTGGTTTTCTATTCAGTTCCAAATGTCTAGGTCTCTATTTTTGTGCCAATACCATGCTGTTTTGATCATTATGGCCTTGTAATACAGCCTAAAGCAGTGGTTCTCACGACCCCTTTTTAATGATGAAAATACACTGTGGCATTAGGAAGGTTGAGAACCACTGGCCTAAAGTCTGGTAGGCTGATACGCCCCAGGCTTTGATTTTATTGTTAAGAATTGCCTTGGCTATATGGGGTTATTTTTTGGTTCCATACAAAATGAAGAATTTTTTCCAAGTCTTGAAAGTATGATGTTGGTATTTTAAATAGGGATAGCATTAAATCTGTAGATTGCTTTGGGAAATATAGACATTTTAACAATGTTGATTCTTCCCAGCCATGAGCATGGTATGTTCTTCCATTCGTTAATATCCTCTACTACTTCTTTTCTTAGGGGTTCATAGTTTTCTTTATAAAGGTCCTTCACCTCTTTTGTGAGGTGTATTCCTAGGTATTTCATTTTCTTTGCAGCTACTAAGAAGGGTATTGTGTCCTTGATTTCCTTCTCATCTTGGCTTTTATTGGCATATACAAAGGCTACCGACTTGTGGACATTGATTTTATATCCTGAGACATTACATTTTGATCACTTCTAGGAGCCTTGTGGTTGAGTCTTTGGGGCTCTCTAAGTATAGAATCACATCATCGGCAAAGAGGGACAGTCACTTCCTCTGACCCCATTTGGATGCCTTTAATTTCTTTCTCTTGCCTGATTGTATTGGATAAAACTTCCAGCACTATGTTGAATAGTAGTGGCAATAGAAGACACCCTTGTCTTGTTCGAGTCCTGTGTGGAAAAACTTTCAGTTTCACTCCATTCAGTATATTAGCAGCTGTGGGTTTGTCGTAGATGGCTTCAATTAATTTAAGGAATGTACCACCAATGCCTATACTCTTCAGCATTCTAAGGATGCTGGATTTTATCAAAAGCTTTTTCTGCATCTATTGAGAGGGTCATATGGTCCTTGTTTTTGCTCCTGTTGATATGGTGAATTATGTTTATAGATTTGCATATGTTAAACCAGCCTTGCATCCCTGGGATGAATCCTACTTGATCATGGTATATGACTTTAATGATAAGCTGTAATATATTCACTAGGATCTTATTGAGAATTTTTGCATTTATATTCATTAGAGAAACTGGTCTGTACTCTTTTTTGGTTGGATCTTTTCCTGGTTTTGGTATCAGGGTGATATTTGCTTCATAGAAGGTATTGGGAAAGATTCCTTCCTCCTCAATTTTTTGGAATAGTTTCTGCAGTATGGGTATAAGCTCTTTGAAGATTTGATAGAATTGTGATGCGAAGCCATCAGATGAACTTTGCTATGAGAAAATTTTGTGAATTTAACACGGCATGGTGACTACAGTTAGCGACACTATTGTACACTTGAAGTTTGCTAAGAGTGTAGACCGCACACGTTCTCACCAGAGAGCCTCCCAAAAAAGTAACTATATAAGGTAACGGATGTGTTAGCTTGACTGTGGTGGTCATTTTACAAGGTATATCAAAACATTAAGGTGTACACTTGAAATGCAATTTTTATTTATCAACTTACCCTCAAAATAAAGCTGAGGAAACAGTTAGGCATCCCTGAGTCCTAGACCATAACATCTCTGTACCACATCTTCAAGTCAGAGGCAATCTTCCTTGCCATATATAAAGAACAAAAGTAACTATTTAAAAAAAAACCCTCCATATCTTAGCCCTAGAAAGACAGACCATTGAGTGACCTCACAGCAGGAATACAATCCAGAAGAGGAGAAACCAGTAAGAAGCTTCCGGAACGGCCTGGCCCCTCGCAGGCCCAGGGACAAGACACAAATGTAGGAAAGGGGACAGAACAGGAACTCAAAGGCCAGCTGAAGGGTTTTCCTAATTAGCAAACTGCCCCGAGATGAGGGAGGCTGCTCCATCCCAGTCCTGCCCAGCCCAGAACAATGAGAACCTGGCTATACCATGTACATGTGGGTCCACCGTCTCGGAGTAGCAGAGTCACCCAGGAGCATGTTAGAAATACAGAACCCTCAACCCCAGAACCAATGACTACCTCCAATTAACAATAAAACACCAGGCATTCCGCATGTGCAGAGTTTGAGCTTATCCCCCAGACTCCCAAAGTGAGAGAATTAGAAAATCCCATTCAGCCCAGAGTTTCTCAAATTCCGTTCCTCCTCCCAAGCCTCATCCCACATGTGAGACTTTTCTGCCCTCTCCCAAGAGCAATGAGAGGGAGTCTTTCTTTCTTTCTTTCTTCACTGGCTAATCCAACAGACTGAATATTATCAGCAGGTAGAATTATCATACTCTTGAAATAGGCTCTGCCCTCTCCTTCCTACTTCTCCCCTGATCTCCTTCCTCAACTCTTACTCCACCCATGCTCATGGCTCTGGGCCCTTTCTAGTCAGCAAGCCAGGTGGTCTCCTTTGTGGGCTCATCCAGCTCAGCATTTTGGCAAAGCCATGACCTCAGTTTCCCAAAGGTCCTAAATTTGAGGGTATCTGGGTGCTGCCTAGCCATTTGTTAAGTCACTACCTACCTTAGTCTCCCCATTTATAACCAGTTTTCTTTTTCATGTGGATTCTATCAACCCAAACCATGAAAGCTGGGGAGAGATGGGCAAAAGTTCTTGTCTAAACTCATCACCATCCACCCCCTGAAGTTAGTATCAGTATCTCACAATCTCACAATAGTTAAAAAAATCCATTAGTGTGAGTTAATTAACTCCCCCCCTTTTTTTTTTCTTTACAAAGATTCAGTCCAACACCAAGCAAACTCTAACATTACCTACTGCTCTTTGAAATTTGGTGGACTCTAATTATTTGCCACAAAGCACACAGGGGTTCCAAATGGTGAAAGCAACCATGCAGTTTCATTCTGGAACACAATTTACAAGTTATGCTAAATTTAACCTAGGAATACCATTTTTAGTTAACACAGTACCAGTTGAAAAAAAATACTTTTGATTCAAATATATCTGATCATCTGTTTACAGTCATAAGTTTTTCTTCACTGAATAATTCTAAAAGACTAATTTAGCTCAGAAGACAGACATTTAGCAAAGAGTATATAATTAAATTGCTTATCTTTGTGATGGTTCTTATCTTTTTAATTTGTTTTATTAAATCATAAAGTAGATCATGTATACATTAATGCATTTATTGGGTACAATGTGCTGATTTCATATACAATTTGGAATGCTTACATTGTACTGGTTAATATATCCCTGGCCTCATTTACTTGTTAAGACATTTATACTCTATACTTAATAGATCCGACATGTACCCTTGCAATATGCACCACAGGTGTGATCCCACCATTCACCCTCCCTCCATCTGGTCTCCCCCCTCTCTTCGCCCCTTCATCCTGAGCCATAGTTGAGATCTATTCTTCATAGGAAAGTGTGAGTGACCGTAAGTTGGTTTCATAATAGTACTGAGTACACTGGATACCTTTTAATTTTGTATATTTTTTCCCTTGGTGGGAGGGGAGGGAGCAGGATGAGTCATGATTGGTTCTTATCTTTCTTAAGAATGAAGAGTAATGGTCAAAAGCCCAGGCATCAGGAAAGACATTCTTAGGTTTCTTTCCTTCACCAAGGGAACCAGTTCCTCATTAATGACGAATACCACTCATAGTAATAACACTTCAGACCATGCTCTCTTACACTACAGCTAAATCAATACAAATCTTTCATAGCCTTTTCCCCAAGTTTAAAACTGACAAGAAATTTACACCTTTCGACACTGAGCTTACTACCATAATGCTGTAGTTTTGCCTCTATGGTATTTTTACCTGGCCTCACAGGCACCTGTTCCAGGAATCCTATCAAAAGGGTATGGATCTGTGAGCAGATGCATCCACAGACACCCTTCAATGGATAATCCTCACACCCCATTTGTGTAGAATCATCAAGAGCCCACAAATATGGGGCTTTGGGAAGGTAAAGGAGCGATGGAGAAACGTGTCTTCCCTCTTTCCATCTCTTCAAAGTCTGCTTGATTTGCTTTGGCAAATCAAGCTTTGATTCTGATTTCTGATTTCTGCTTTGATTTCTGATTTCCCCTGGGCCAGCAAAGATTTTAAGGATCCAGAAACAGTTTGAAACTTCTAAACAGAGACTGAATCTCCCTTGTTTCTCAGAGGTGCACACTCGGGCCAACAGGGGCTGAGAGCAGAGATAAACATGCAGAGGCCACCACACTCCAGCAAGCAGACACAATGGGAGGATTCCCAGCACGGCAGGCCTTCCTGGAGCCAGTGCCAAGTGCAAGCAGCAGCACCCAACAGGCTGGAGGGCACGTGTGCTGTGAAGTCTATGCCGAGCTGTCCATGAAAGTAGGGGCACACGCCTTGGAATGTATGATTATAGTAACCAGGCAGGCACCTGAGCACCCACAATGTGCAGAAATAGGAACAGAGAAGGTACCCCACCCTCATTTACTTTGTGACAGAGAAAAGGGAAGAGGGCAACCCAGAAGGCACATGTAGTGTTTACATCCTACCCCAGCATGGAGAAGGAGCTACTGGGTGACAGTGATGGGGTGAAAATTCAAGCCTGTGTGGTGACAGGTTACCATGCTGTCAGCAAACCAGGCTTGTGCAAGGCCCTGGGGGACAGTTCTTTTATCCAGAGAACACACAGATGGGCATTGCACAAGTAGCATCTCCCCTTACTAACCTTCAAATTGAAAGCAGATGTGCAAGAGATCCTGGCCCTGCCAGAGTGCCCAGCAAACCCTGGCAATCACGGAATCATAGAAGGCCAGAGTAGCAACACCTGTGGGCAGACTGGGGCTCAGGTGGAAGAGCTGGGATGGAGCACTCTGGGGGCCACTAGGACGACTCCAGAAGAGGCAGTGCATGGGGACGTCTGGTAGCAGGGGTTTGGGAGAGCTGTTTCCCTACAGACTGAGATACAAAAAGGGGAACCAAGGCAGGAATTCAGACCAGGATGAAGCTGGAAGAAGAAACAAGCCAGTAACTAGCAGGTAGGCACAAGCACGTGGTCCCAGTAGTAAGCAGCCGCCTCTGGTACTGGAGCTGGGTGGGCAGCCAGGATGAAGGGAGCGGGAGGGGCTCTCAGTTACATAGATGAGAAGGCTATATGGCAGCCAGGATGTCATAATCTGGAGTCTTAAACCATTGTTTTTCACCAACCAAAACCACACATCCACGGAGCAATGTCTCTAAACCTGAGAGCCTTGGACCAGCTTCACAGAATCCAAAAAACAGAAAAGATACTCCTGAGATGGTCTCAAAGTTTCATAGTTTGATTCCACTTCTGTGTCATTCTTAGAGGACAAACTACATTTTGGGGCTCACTTATTTCACATTAAGATACACATTCATGGGCGGCACCTGTGGCTCAAAGGAGTAGGGCGCCGGCCCCATATGCCGGAGGTGGCGGGTTCAACCCCAGCCGCAGCCAAAAACTGCAAAACAAAACAAAACAAAAAACACATTCATGTTTCTACGCACTGCCAGCGTTTGTTCTGTACCGCAATGTATTTAAATATTGATGCTTATTTCTCCCATGCTTTTAACATTAATCAATCAACTCCCCATAATTTCAATGATATTTTAGAACCCAAAGCAGAAACATGATAAATTCTCCAGGCAGACTGAACTGGCTGCATGTTTTACAAAAGCCCTGGAATAGGAAGTTATGCCAATGGTCCTCACATAAATAGGAATCCTTGACAATCCAGAGTTTCATGACAAGGTACATAACAGTCATCTCAGGTCCTAAAAGTAAAGTCTTGCCATTTGCTGATACACCTGAAACAGTGACAAAAAAAAAAAAAAAAAAGGCCTGTCTCTACTGCCGAGGATCCGAGGTATGCAGACAAAAGCTCCTCGTCCCCCCAGTCAGCTCTGAATGACTCCAGTCCAGGTGAGGCTGCACCTGCTGCTTCCCCTCTACAGCGGGGCTACCTGGGTGAGGCTGCCCACTCCTTTCCTCACACAATATGGTTCAACCAGTTTTGAATGGCTACAGGTGCTATAACTTTGTCTTCTCTGACTAAGGCTCTGGTGATAATACAGTCACTAGTGTGATGGTTCCAAGATGAGCCACAATATCACTGAGTGATTTAAGGCCCTAGAAACCCTCCCTCTCCTTCCACCACAGGCTCTTTACACATCCCACCAGGCTGGAAAAGCCACAAGTTTGTAACATCAATTTCCTAAGAAAGGGTATGTGACAACCTAGTCCCAGGCAAGACCAGTGTCTAAATGACAGACCACACACCTTTCCATGAAAACAGAATTTGTTATGGGACCAACAAGAAAAACCACAAATGCTAGGCACCCAAGCAGGAAGAGACGCAGCCATACATTGAGAAATCCTCCTGAAAAATTTAAGAGGCCCATAAAACATGCTTTCCAGTCACCCCCAACATCAATGGTCCATTGATGATTTTTTTCCAAAGGTGGCAGTGCTTAAATGCACAAAGCCACCTTCATCCTACCAACAGCACCATCACAGTGAATTACTTAGCTCAGTGCCCACTGCCCTTCATACTCCAGTGTAAGTCCTCAAGACAACACCAAAGCCATGTGAAAACAAAAACGGATCACGTCACTGCCCTGCACAAAATCCCCCACTGCTTCCTCATCTCAGTAGAATACCACTTGCTTGCAAGCAGCCTTGAGGCCCTCCACCCCTCCCTTCACTTGGCTCCAGTCACAAGCTTCCTCACAGTTCCTCAAAACCATAAGTCCCACTGCACCTGAGGCCTGGCACCTGCTGTTCCCCGTCTGGAATGTTCCACTCCCAGTCAACACTGCTTATCCCTCACCTGTGGACGTCTTTGCCAAAAGGGGAACTTCCTGTTGTAGCCATTCCACTACATTCCACCATCACCCACCACCACCCTTTTTCACATCTCCCTTCTCTGCTTCATTTCCTCCTCCTCCTGGCAACAACACTATCTATGCTCTGAACACTTGGTCAATATTTGACTCCCCCACTATGTTATGGCTCCAGGCGATCTAGAGCCCCACCCCCATTTACTCTAGGCATGCGGGGCAGGTGGCAAGCACTTAAGTATTTGTATAAGCATCTTTACTCTCACACAAGAAAGTGGAGCACTTAATTGGCAAAATTATGTACCTTGCCAAGTATACACTACTGAAAAACACCAGATTGACCCTAGATCTATAGGACTCCAAAGCAATGCTCTGAATCCATCCTGCCTCTCTTCTTTAGTCAAATGTGTTCTGTCCTTCCCCCTAAACAAGTATCACTCAAACCAGTCACACTCCATAAACGGAGAACACTCAAGTATGGGGCTCACTCAGGATGAAGTTAGGAAGCCAAATTGAACTTCATTAGTAACCAACTGCCAAAGATGTTTGTGGTATGCGCTGGGGAGCAGGATGAGCTTATTAGGACTGTTCACCACCTGAAAGATCTTGGCAGTGTAGAATATGTGTCTGTTAAAAATGAAAAACAGAATTAAGTTAAAAATAAAGCAGGAAAGCACAAAGCCAAACACCTACACATTTAGATTAGAGAATGTATCATTAAATACAAAAATGCAAGATGATTATCCTGCAATCACAGTGTACCACAAGCTGACAGCAGATGTGAGAGCCACTTTAAAATGGTTATAATGATGAAATTTCTACAACATTGAGATTTGTCCTCAAAATTATGTCACAGAATTTACTGGTAAAGTTCTGTCAAGGTTTTCATTTTTGGTGGCAATCATTAAGTAAGGAAATGGCAAATGAGCAAAAAGAACAAAGGGACAATACTCAGATTAGCTCCAAGATTACTAGAGTGGAAAAGACGTTCTGCCTTCTATTCTCATGTTGATGCCTCAGTTTAACCACCACCAATTGAAAGACAGGCAGTGAGACCTGCACTGGAGGTTAGGCTACCATCATTTCTCATGTGTAGCATTTCTTGCTAGAGAAGTGGAATAAAAAGTTAAACTGTGATTATCTTGCAGAAAAAAATTCTATTCCTAAAGCTACGAAGTCTCTACTCTGCAAAGAGCTCTAAGCAATAAATTATCTTGTTAGTCATAGCTCGAAAAATATATGTACCTAACTCCAAGATGATACAAATTAGTAGGCAGAAAAACAGACCCTTCTGGGTTGTGTCCTCTTTCTAAGCTCTGGAGTAATTCTCCAGACTGCACCTCTCACTCCCATGCATGTTCTCTGGGTTAATTTAGTTAAGACAGAACTTGAAAGGATCAGGCACCTGCTACAAACTCTACCTTCCTTAAGGGGTCAGTCATAACTAAGATCTATAACAGCCATTATTGTTAACTTTTATTGCTGAATGTTTGCAGAACGTTTTACAGTTATCACCAGTAGTTATTAAGGCCCTTAAATTCTCTGCAGTTTATGCTGGTAAAGAAATCTCATTAAGGTTAAGTTTATTAACTGAACATAAGGACTGGAATTTCTAAGTCTGGGCTTTTCCCCGTTATTTCTTTAATCGACTGCAGGAACCTGTCTCTTACTAACTCATCCACTCCTTCCAATAAGGCATCTGAGTGCATAAGAGTCACCTGGAGACCTTTATGTGGTACACCTATGGCACATCTACTGTGTGCCAGGTAGGCTCTAGGCCAGAGTTTTTCAGCCCTTTTTATCTCACGGAGCACTTGAACCGATAGTTAAACTTCCACGGCACACTTCAATCATGTTGATCAAAAAGAATTAAAAAATTAAACTTACTGTGCTTTAGAACTTTTGAAAATAATTAATGATCTTTAATATTTTTTGCAGCACACTTAAAATGCTCTCATGGTATACCAGTATGCCACGGAACACCAGTTGAAAATCACTGCTCTAAGCACTGGGACAGACAGAAGGAAAAAACAAGTTCACGGCACTTGTGGAGGTACATTCTGGTGGGGAAGGCAAAGTCAGATGCAAAGACACCTGCTATGAAGGAAAGTAGAGCATGTTAAGGGGGCTTGGAAACATACTAAGTGAGAAAAGGAAGAGTGCTATTATAGAGAGCCATCAGTGGTGACCTCTAAGGAAGTGACAACACAGAGGCAGAAGGATGGAAATGATGAAGCAAGGGCAGTGTGAAAGGAATGAAAGTCCCCCCACACACAAAGGGCTGGGACATGTCTAGGAATCCAGAATCATAACAATTAAAGCAATTGCATCACAGGCTCCAACAGCCGCATCCTGAGAAACACTGTCATAAGAATAAACACGGAGTCCTCTGTACCCAACAATGACAATACAGAACCATCCACAGTACAGAATTGACACTGAGATGTCCCCATCAAGAGGGAAAGGTAAGGCTCCTGCCCGGCCACCCCTCCCCACACACACACCTCCCCACCAAACTGGGCTCCACTGGCAGACACATGGACATGGTCCCTGTGCTCTCAGGCTCAGAGACTCTGACCCCTTGGCTAGCTGAGCACCACCATCAGCGTCCACCTTGAGCATTGTGTACAACGTCTGACACTAGTTAACCATCCTGTGGCATAACTTCCTGGCCACTCCAAGCCAGCTCAGGCTCTTCTAGCACCAGTGGCCTCATGGACATACCTCCCAACCACCGCGGTGAACTCTCTACAAACTAACTGAAGGACCCTAAACTAGCACACAGCTCAATAACTGGTCAGTTACGACAATGACGGCTGAATCCCTATTGTCAAGATGCTATGAACCAATTTCCAGCAGCCTAACACCTGTTATCACTGCTTTCTACTTTCACTACAACAATGTTGTATTAAAACTAACCGGGTCATTTATTTCAATAAGGTATTAACACAAGTCACAAATACCCTGCTTATCACCCATATTAAACTTTAAAATCATTCCATCTAACAAGGTTACATGGACAAATAATGCATAATCAGAACATTTTCTCTTCATGGGAAATTAATAGCTATTTCCCAAGACTTGTTTCCTCACATCACCTGCCCCTGTCCCACCACCACTTTGCCAAATGTAAATAGGAGGCATTTTCTGTAGCTTCCCATCCACTCTCTCAAGAATTATTTGCTCAGCACCTCTGTGCTCAGCATCGGTCTAAGTGCTGGGCACAGTGAACAAATGGACAAAAATCCCTGCCCTCAGGAAACTTGTCATCCTAAAGCAATCTCAAAGGGTGCTATGACATAAAATCCAAAGCCTCATCTTCCAAGAGTCACTGATGCCTCCCTGTGATGCTGCAGCGGTAGTGTTTGCCAATTTTACTGCAGGGCCCACTGATTTGGAGGCAAATGACTACATTTTATGTTGTGTTAAAGATGAGGGACAACTGAAGAGAGGGAAAAATCTCATCACCAGGTTATGGAATGCTGCTCTGATATGGTTTAATTATTCAAGTCAGAGATCTGCTATCTCCCTTTCTGTAGGTCTGAACATCAAGGTGGCCTTGTATTAATAACTACCAGGCTCAGATAAGGAATTGCAGTTCATTTCTATACTTTAAAGAATGTCCCCAAAGCATCAACTGCCCAAAGATAGGTACTCCAGGGCCCTTCAAGGCTGAAGTTAGTGCAGGGGTCTTTCTCACAGCAGATTCCACCAGGGAGAGCCCCTAAAAGGTCTTCTCTCACCCATGGCCCTTTCTGGCTTTGTTACCCTCACTGGAGCAAATCAGGCTTTGGTTGTTATCATCTCTGGAAGGGACTCAGGCTGCTGTCCTTATCACCCAGGCATCTCGAATGCTATTTTAGCTTAAAGTGCATGGAAGTTTAGTTTTTGTCCAAAGCCTAAAGAGCTGCCACACCAATTGGAAAAAAGAACACGCAATTAACTCATTTTATCGATTTCCCAAGTCCAGTCCTTAGACTGAACAAATGGGATCAGATTTCAAAAGATTAAACTTCCATCTCACAGCCCCAGTTATAGCATTAAAATAATCTGCCACCTGAGCTTGGTTTTGTGGTCCTTTGCCTCTTCTCTTTAAAGCACACAGAGCATCAGGTTATTATTTCATTCAGCTTGGTGTCAGCACTGTGAATATGAAGTGGCAATGGCTGTTGGTATTGTTTTACAGGTAAGTTGAGGCACAGGCCAGCAAAAGTTAAATTCAAAGAGTTAATAGAATTTAGTTGGTCAAAATGTCATGTTGTTGGTCTAATACTGAACGTATGCTATTTAAATTGTCAAGAATGCAGACAAAGCCAAATCACAGATGCCCAAAGAAAAAAAGCAAGCCCAGGTCTCACCCACGCCCCAAGGCTTCAGCTAATGGACCCCTAGTAGGCATTCTGCCCACTCCCCAATTATTCCTCGCCAGGCCAGGCCTGCTGCCCCACACACTGACAGAGGGATAGGGAAAAGTGTGCCAACTGGTCTTTCATAAGCAGGCACTAGACACCAGAGTCCATTTCCATGAGGAACTATTTTCCCCCAAACCTCAGGGCTTGGCTAAAAGCATTTCATCATAAACGGAAAAAAATTTCATTCAAGAAGAATGAGTGGCAATTGCTGATATTTTGTCTTCTGACTGCAGCGTAATATACCATAAGCACAAACTAGGAAGGCAGGGGGAAGAGGAGTAAAAATCCATGAAGGCCAGCACAGCACAGGGCCACTCAGCTTTGGGGTTGAACCTGCTGACCCCAGGCTGCTCCTCCCCTCCCAGAGCCAGATGGGCTCCAGACACTGAGCCACACAGGGTCCCATGCAGACCAGGCTCTCGAGGCAGCAGACCTGATGTCCAGCCCCTGGTTGCTGCTCCCTAGCTATTTGTCTCTTGGGGAGTTTTGGACCCTGAGGACCCAGATTCCCCATTTGTAAAGCAGGGATCCTGCAGTATCCCTCTCCTAGGGCCACCATGAGGATAAAGCAGTACGTTTAAAGCATAAAGCCTAACCAAGCCTGTGCTTCACACATGGGGATGACTATTACCAAATACAGAGCAGAGCTTTGGACGACAGGCCTTTTGAACTCTATGGTGTGAAGACTATTAAATTTCCAATCTATCGCAGCCTGGTGTTCTATGAAATACAATAAAAATGAATCACTGGAAAAATCATGTGCTGGAACACCAGACAACATCCAATCTCAGGCACAGCTCTCAGACCCTTTCAAAGCTTCAGGTTGCTCAGTCTCACTGAGGAAGGCTCATCGTGGGAAAGAGTACTCAAGCTGTCCTCCAAGTGCCCAGAGGGGCAGCCAGCTTCCCAGGGCAGCTGGCTCCCAATTAAGGAATAATGTAAGCCTCGGTGAGAATCGAGTTTATATAATAAAGTTATATAAACCATACCCAAGTCAGACATGTGAGCAGGGCAAGCATGTTCAAAGTGTCAAGTAGCTCTCTACGAAGCCTCACACTGCCCTGGAGGGAACTTGGCAAAGAGCTGCAGGACCACAGCAGACACAGGAGCACATCCTTCTGCCTGGGGAGCAGAGCAACAAGGGGGATGGGAGGCCGAGAGGTGTGGGGGAGACAAATGATGCCAATGCAGCTGGGCTTGGCTCTGCAAGGAAGCCTAAGATGGGGATCAGTGCTGGCCAAGGTCTTGATTATTCCTAGAATCTTCCTGCAGACCAAAGCCGAGGGAGATGGCATATACAGCATTCAGCATGCTTCTGGCTGCTCCAGAGAGCATCTGGAAACCACGGATGTTAGCAGAAAAAACTGAAAAGCCAGAATACCTGAGTTCTAGTCTGGAATCTCCCACTAGCAGAATCCAGATCTTGGACAAGTCTATTTCCACTATGAGGCTCAGCTTCTTTATCTCCAGAAAGGGAACAAAGCTGCAGTTGCTGTCAGGATCCTTTCTCATCCCAGGATTTGCCAGCCGCTCAGTGACTGCAGCTCAATCTCCACTTGCCCATCATTTACACCAATGCCTGTTCCAGCAGTGCCAACATTTGGACACTGTGCCCTGTGGGCACATTCCAGCTTCTCAAATGCACTGTGAGGGCCCCTCCACCACTCCTCACAACACTCAGGAGCAGCCCTGTAGCTCATCTGCAAAGTGTGTCTGTGGAATCGAGTCAAGGATAGACCCAGCTAGTGTTATGTGGCAGAGGTCAGCAGTTTCAAGACCCCTTCCCTGCTCATTTGTTACACATGTACTGAAGCCCCCACCATCATCAGACACAGTGCCAGCTCCTAGAAAGGCAAATTAAATCACTGTCCCTGTCCTCACAGAGCTGACAGTTTACCACTGAAGCCTGTTTAACCCCTTTAGGGTCATTGGCAGGATCTTACTGAATATTCTACAGCCAGCTAGCCTATACCACCATCCCCATTACCAGACATCTGGCCATAATCCACAACAGGGGGAGGGAGGGTGTTTAAGACACAGCAAAGAGTTTCTCCACTGAGGATTTTGGGGGTGAAGGATGTTACTCTGTGAAGTTTGGGGGGCTTTCTTCTAACAGCAGCTTCTCTCCTACTTTTGAACAAGCAGGTTCTGACTATTTCTAGCAGCCACTAGTCACAGATGCAAAGGGCAAGAATTTATTACTGATGGTCCTTCACTCCCCACCTGTGTTCCCTTCCATCTCCCCATCTCTACAGGACCTTAAGACACTTAAAAAAAACTGTGTTGGTTTCCCAATAAGTTGGGCTAATGTTTTCCTGGAGGAAGGTTCAAAACAGCTCATCAATAAAACAGAAACTGAAAATCTTAGACAGAAACTTGGTTATGCCATATGTGGCTGTGATCCTAAAAGATCAAAGTTCATGGCTATGGGACACCAAGCAGTTGATGTCACTCCATAAAAGACACGGCTACTTTACTCTGCCAGGCTCCCCACCATGTGCCATGTGGGGAGGTCTGAATCCACAACAGCCTTCCCTCTGCTGTACAGAGGAGGTAGCTTGGGGGGCAGAGTAGCCTTCACCACATTTTCTAGCCAGCGGCCTAGTGCTCTATAATCAGTACTTAGAAAAACTTCACTGTCATCACATGACCATCTGGGGAGGATGCTTGTCTCCCACATGCCAAAATAGGAAATCTCAGGCATGAGCTGAGCAGCAGTTTTGCCAGGACACTGGTATGATTTCATTGACCCAAGCTGCAATTACTCACTTCTATAGTAAGATACAGCTTCAAACTTAAGTCCAAACAATGACCTGCTGCATTTGAGTTCTCTATAGTATCAGATGCTCTATTAACACAGTGGGAGGAGGAGGATGAACAAGACAGACCAGGCCTTCAGGAGGCTCAACTCTCACTCCAATTCCAATAGGGGTTCTCAGCTGCGTCAGCTTCACTTGGGAGCTGGTTAGACAGACACACTCTCGGGCCCCTCCCCAGACCAACTGAATCAGATGTCTTGGAGGTAGGACTTGAGAGTCTGTTTAACAAGCCCTCTGGGCAAATTCTGATACACCCTCAAGTCTCAGAACCACAGAGGTACAAAAAAAGGGACAAAGTCAACAACAGAGTGTGAATGTATGCGATATCCATTAGCTCTGAAGGTATTTCACACACAAGCCCCATGCACCTAGCTTGGACAATAAATAACACACTGTCACAGCATTTGGTAAGTGCCATTAAGCAGTACTTGGCATTTTGTTAAGAGATGAACATTAGTCTTACTTTCTTTGATAGTAAGTCATCTCTGAGCACTCATCTGTGTATTTGGCCTCTCATTTCAAAAATACCCTAGATGATACATGATTTATTCTTTGGCTCCCATTTGGGGGATTTAAAAAAGAAACTTGAGTATGATTGTGACCAAGGTCTTATAAAGAGCAAGGGACAGCAGTACACATCTATGAATATGTCTGTCGAAGAAACAAATTCCCATGAAGAACAGCATGCCTGGGAATCCTAAACTCTCTGGGCTTATTTCTACAAAGCCTTTCCAGGAAAGCCTAACACTCCACACCTTTGTGAGCCAGGTACCTGAGACCCAGGGAAGCACTGCCAGCCTTTTAATGCACAGGGAACAGGCCTGTGATCTCTCAGCACAGCACAACACAAGAATCAGCTCCATTAGACACCAATAACAAAATTTTTTAATTTTGAATTATATAATTTGATGCACCATCCAGAGGTCCTCAAACTTTTTTTTTTTTTTTTTTTTTTTTGGCTGGGGCTGGGTTTGAACCCGCCACCTCCGGCATATGGGACCGGCGCCCTACTCCTTGAGCCACAGGCGCCACCCCCAGGTCCTCAAACTTTTTAAACCGGGGGCCAGTTCACTGTCCCTCAGACCGCTGGAGGGCTGGACTATAGTTTAAAAAAAAAAAAACAAACTATGAACAAATTCCTATGCAAACTGCACATATCTTATTTTGAAATAAAAAAACAAAATGGGAACAAATACAATCACACCGCCTCATGTGGCCTGTGGGCCGTAGTTTGAGGACCCCTGCACCATACCATCACTCCCTTTCTCCCCCAGGAGTCTGGTTTTCTTCCTCTGTAGAGGCAAAACTTATAACTTATAAGATAGAATAAATTAGAAATACCTACATGTTCCTTAAATGTTCTGAAAAGCCCAGGGAAAAAAAGTGACTGCATGAATAAAACAGGGCCATTATTCTCTGTCCATGGGCACCAGCACACCCAGCAGAGCATGAGAAAGAAAAGCTACACTCAGCAAAGGCCCAAACAGCTTCCCAGCTTCAGCTCACAAACGGGAATGATTTTGTTACTAAAAACATCCCTTCCTCTTTCGGACTCCTCCTGCCTCAGGCTGGAGCCCACAGAACTGGTCTCTCTGGCTTATATAATATCACCACCACGTGGGCCTTCATCCTCACACCCAAGGGGCTTACAACCTGTATTGTACAGTAAGCACTTACTGTACAAAAGGAGCCGAGATTAACACTGGGCTGCCCATCTCCTCCCCACACCAGGTTTCCTATGGAAGTAAAAGGAACGATACTGGATTCAAGGGGATGACGGCCACATTACCACTGCAGGCCTAATGAAAATGGCCTTTTTTATTAGCGCCTCAGCCGCCTCTACCCAATGCAATCAAGAAAATGCCTGTCAAATGATTGCAACTCAGTAGGATACTATTTTTATTTTTTTTAAACCCTGAGACCTAGCCAGCACAACCAACTGTCCCAGTTTGACCAGAACTTCCCTGGTTCGGCTGTGAAAGGCTGGCAAACCGGGGCAGCCGGTCATCACAGGACCAGCTGATCATGTGGCTGCTGCTAGCTAGGAAAGCAAGTCTGTAGATGAGATTTACAGGGAAAGCACGCCATCCTAATGGCTTCAGAAAGAGGTGGTCACAGCCTTCAGTAACTTCAAATGAGTGTCTTTCCGAAGAGCTGGGAGCCGAGGTGAGCAGGTCACACATGAGCCCAAGTTTTAGACTCTCCAGGGCAGTATGCTGTATCAGAGTGCCGGGCCACACTCCCAGAAATCCTCACAGATCTGAGGTGAGACCTACAATTCTAATGAGCTCTCAGGTGCCAGTGTGTGTTGCCAGTCATGGACCACACTAGGAACAGCACGAGCCGAGGCTACAGCTCAGATATTAACCCACCAAGAAAGCCTGAGTGAACCGTCCACCTTCCTACAAAATGAAATGATCCCCAAGACCTCAAATTCTAGGCTTTTAGAATACAGCTTCTTCCATTTTCATATGTGGAAGAATCACATGAAGGGCTTATGAAAAGAGATTCCTAGGTTAGTCCCCACCTCCTCCAGTTCTGCAGGTACGAGGCAGGGCCCAGGAATCTGGGTTTTTAACCAGCTCCTGGGTGATGCTGACCCTGCCATGGAGCACCCTCTGTGAGTAGGACCCCACCCTACTACAGAGCAGAGGGGACCCCAGGGCTGCATTTGTACTGATTTCAAACATAACTCTGAGCAGCAGAGTTATCCAATAGGCTTCACATCTTTCAGCTTAATATTTTTAATCCTGGACAAATTCTATTTTCTCTCCTCACACACTTCACCAGCAGCTGCATTCCACCTCTCTCAATGTTTTGTCTGTGGATTCAGAGATTACTGTTGCTGCAGACAGTAATCTTGTGGGCTGTACAAATTTTATGTTCAATGGTCCATCCAGTTCGCATGACAGGGTCATTGAGAGACTCAGTGGGGAAGGACAATCTTTTCACTCTGAAGGTGAGAAAGAATCAGATTCAGGAGCTTGTTCAAAGTCCTAGAGTCTAAGCAGCAAGAACTTGTTAGCTTCATCTCCAGCTGGAGAATTTGCGCATCACCTTTTCTCCTATAAGGGAGAAATGTACTGAAGGGAAAAAAACAAATCAACCTGAGTTGTTCACCAGGCACCCCATCACTGAACTGCACTTCTGTTCTTTTTCAAGAATTTTTCCAAGGCTTCACAGAAAATTTTATTTATTTTGGAGATAGTCTCATTCTGTCACAATTGGCTAGAATGCCATGGTATCAGCCTAGCTCACAGCAACCTTAAACTCCGGGGCTTAGGTCATCCTCTTGCCTCAGCCTCCCTAGTAGCTGAGACTACAGGCATGTGCCACCACACCTGGCTGATTTTTCTTTCTTTTTTTTTTTTTAGTAGAGACAGGGTCTCACTCTTGCTCAGGCTTATCTTGATCTCTTGAAAGCTCACGCAATCCACCCACCTCGGCCTCCCAGAGTGCTAGGATTATAAGTGTGAGCCCGCCACAAAAAGTTTTAAAAGAAAATAAGATTAGCTAAAGGGAATCTTGCCAATAAAGGAAAAAATTTTAGCTGGTTTTGAATACTTTCTAATAAGTATGAATATTTTATAAGTGAGCTAGCTAGACCCACCCCCACGGTGGCCTAGAACCAAGGGAGGGGCAAAAGGGCAGCCTCCTCATAGCCCCAAAGTGGAAAGCTGGGTTTGCCTTTCAAAGTCATTCTTTTAAGAAATCTAGCTTCCAGCATGGGGACAGCTAAAAAAGGTAGGAAACAGAAGCAACACCATATGCTGCACAAAAAACACGTGTGCACTTGCAAACTTAAGTATTTAAGCAACCCGCTTCAACATTTATGATCTAGGGAGAAGGAACAAAAACTTATTGAGCAGTGGTTTTATTTTCATTCCTTTTTGGAGCCAGAGCAGAACATCTGAACTGGTTTTCATGACCTTCACCATCAGCATTCTTCCCCCAAATGAGCATCCTGAGTCTACACGTGGGAGACTTGAGTGAGGTTTGAAGGCAAAGGCCACTTGCCACTCAGAGTCACAGGTTTCTAGCACCTACATGTATATTCTGAACCCCTTTGGCTGCCTCACTGGAGGTGAGATATGGAAGGAAGTGGGGTAGTAAAAGGCTGTCAAAGCTATCCGGAGCAATATTCTACCATCCCTCACCACTCTCCACCTAGGGAAGAGTGGCACAGTGACCCTGCTTGGTCCAGCCTGACCCTCTAAGTAAGCTGCCTGACCTTAAGCAGGTCACATAGTAGCTCACCCTCAGGTTTCCTCCGTAAAAAGGAAATGATAATCCCTGCTTGGCTTGGGGGTGAAGGATGCTTTGCGCCAGGGTAAGGGGCTGCTGCTCTGCTTTTTAGGGGAGTCTCCCCTACTACTTTATCCCCACCTCCCAGGTCAGGCTACCTTCACAAGAGTAGTGATGGACACTGCTACTCCTCCTGGTCAGCTGACAGATGGTAAAAACTGACCCATTCACTGCTTTAAAAGGCCTCAAATGTTCTAGGAGCTTCTAGGTTGGACTCTCAAGCTAGTGAACTGAAGATCTCTTCTGTCCCCCTGTACCCTGCCCTCCAGCCCAAAAGTCATCAAGTCCAGCAACTCACCGCCAGTTTAGTTGCACCTTCTCCCTGCTGGGTCTTTTACAAACACCACTTCCCCATACCTGAAAGGCTTCCCCACATCCCCCGTTTCTCAAGTTCCCCTGGGTCCGGTCTGGGCCCCTCCTCTGTGAAACCATTCTGTCCTGAGAGTTCCCTTTCCTTTCTTCCACGAACCTTCACAAAGCCTTCTGAGCCCCCACGGTGGCACCGTCAGCCCGACTGTGCACCCCTGCTGTACCTACTTGGCCTTTATTCTACATCCTGCACAGCTGTCCCTTCCAGATCTTAAGTTCAGATAATGTAACCTCAAGCACACAATCTAATCTCTAGGTCTGTTTCCTCACGTAAAGAGCAGGCTGGCATGAGAAGTAAACATGAGGTGCAGAAAGCACCAGAATACTGGACAGAAGTGAAAATCATTAAGTGTATGCCTCATCAGCAAACCACATCTTCTCCCAATTGCACAAACTTCACCTTAAAAGCCACTCTGTCTAGTACAGAAGAGAAATGCCCTAGGAGGAAAAATGTGGTTCTTCCCTGGTGTTGCTGAATTTGAAAACAGAACCCTGAAATACAAACCAAAACCACAGTGATACATCATGTGATACCCACCAGGATGGCCAGAGGGGGTAAAATATCAGAAAATAACAAGCATGAGCAAAAGTGTGGAGAAACTGGAATCCCTAGACACTGCTGATACAAATGTCAAAGGGTGTGGCTGCTGTGGCAAACTTGTGCCACCTCAAAAAAGGTGAACATAGAATTATCATACATCTAGCAATTCTACTGCTAGGTATATACCCAGAAGAATACTTTTCCACAAACATTCTTCACAGCACTCTTCACTGTTGATGAAAGTTGGAAACAACCCAAATACTTATCAGCTAAGGAATGGATAAATAAAATGTGGCATACTCATGCAACTGAGTATAATCCATAAAAAAGAAAAAGTTCTCATACATCCTACAGTGTGGGTGAGTCTCAAAAATATGGTCAGTTAGAAGCTACACACAAAGGGTCACATATGAGATGGTTCTATTTATATGAAATATTCAGAACAGATAGAATAGTCACTGCCCAGTGCCAACAGGAGGGAGAAATGGGTACAGGTCTCCTTTGTGAATAATGAAAATGTTTGGGAATTAGACAGAGGTAGTGGTTATGCAACACTCAATGTACTGAATTCCACCGAGTTATAACACTGTAAAATGGGCAATTCTGTATTATATTATGGGAGTATCACCTCAATTTTAAGAGATTTTAAAGTCCCTACAAGAAAATATTTTTCAATTTAAAAAAAAAACATAATGTTTCACTATGCGGTCATTGTTCAGAGACCTACTGGAAGCCTGCTATGCCTCAGGCACCAGACTCGATTCTGGTTCCCTGTCCTCATACATCTTATAGCCCTAGTGGATTATTCACATCAACCACAGTCTGTGTATATACAATTCCAAGACACTTGCCATCCACGGAATGTTTTTCTCCCATTCAAAGCTTAGTCATCTGAGTGACTGCTATTAGGCCCATAACTGTGTACTTATAAATAAAACCATTTCCACCATAATGCACTATTTGTGCTTTTGCTCCAGTTAGTAAATCTGATTGAATTCCCTGTTAAGTGACACTATATTCTATGATTAGCACAAAATGTCCTTGAATCCTGTGTGTAAATACCAGACCTATCTATGACAAACTGCCTCACTGGGTTTTGATCGTGTGGAGAGGTTCTGGCAACTGAACATTTTATTCTCAAAGCTTTATAGACTTCATGGTAAAGCCATGAGTTAAGAGTTTTACAAAACACAGTGCTAAAACATCATCATAATGTGATTTCTTTAGTTGAACAGACACGCATTCCCAAAGGGGAGGCTGGAGCACCTTTTCCCAGACTCAAGATGTTACATTCTTCATCAAGTCACAGAGTGGTGGCATTTCCATTACAGGAGCCATCGGCATGGGAAAGTGTGATTGTCTTTCTACCTCAACTCTATTCAAGTAGATGTTAGAGAGTGAAAAAAAAATTCTATCAAAAAATAGGATGGTAACCAGAAAATGCTTTGAAACCTAAAGGAAAGACATGTGTGAACTGCAGAGAATCCCTGTGCAAATCCCCAACCTAGAATATGCATAAAGCTATGAGCAGAGTGTCAAATCTTCACCAGAGCGTCCTTCCCATCATTAGCACGTCACTGTTTGCATTTGGCATCTCTCCTGCCTCTTGATTGTTTTGAATGGTTATGCTATTTCTCAGGATAAACTTTAATTAAAAAGATTTCAGGAATGTTACACTGCCCTTATTAAATTGCAGACATCCACACAAGTATTAGGAGGCCCCACTTCAATTTTCCCAGCCTGGGAGAGGACAGAGCAAGGTTACAGAGCTCCATAAAGGGACTGCAGTCTGGAAACCAGATGCGAGCAGCTGGAGTAGGGGCCTTCAGAAACCAAGCCCTCCTCAACTCCCACCCCCAGCCTGGGTGCTCCTAGTCCCATGATCTGAGGTTGGAGGGGGCTGCCCGAGGGAGCTGCCACAGGTGGCCCCCATGTGGAACCCATCCCTGTAGCAGTGCAGGCCTGGCATGGGCACCCCAGGCACTTGGGTGAGGTCAGAGGGAACACAAAGTCACTTTCACAGCTTCTCCTTCTCAGAGGGCACTACTACTATACCATCCATCTTTCTATATTACACTGACAAAGACATTAAGTTTTAAGGAATGCATCAGATGCTAAAAGTTTTATTTTTAACAAATACTCAGAGCGCTTGCTATGTGTCATTATTGTGGGAAAAGCTTTTCAAATATTAGGTTAATCTTCAAAATAACCCTATGATTCAGCAACTCCACTTATTAGTACATCCCTGAAAGAATCGGGAGCAGGGATACAACAGACACTTGTACACCAACATTCACGGCAAGGTTATTCACAACAGCCAAAAAGTAGAAACAACCCAAACGCCCACTAACAGATGAGCAAATGGTATATCCATATAATGAAATATTATTCAGCCTGAAAAAGCCACATGCTACCCACACGTGAACCTGGAGGACATTACGCTAGTCTCTGTTTATATTGAGACCTAGAAGAGGAAATCCCTTGAGACAGAAGTGGAATAGCGGTTGCCCAGCAGCCAAGAGAAAGAGAAATAGGAAGTTCATGTTTAATGGGGACAGAGCTTCCATTTGGGATGAAAAAGCTCCGGAGACGGGTGGCAGTGATGGTTGCCCAACAATATGAAAATGACGAAAGTACGGTTAAGATGCTAAACTTTGTCACATATATCTTAACCACAATTAAATTCTTGAAAGGTCAACATGGTAAATTTTATGTGTCGTTCACCCCATTGAAAACAGAACAGCCCTCGGAGGCAGGTCCTTTAACTAGGATGCTCAGGCTCGGATGTGGCTCCTGAACAGAGCAGACACCACACCAAGTGCTAGACATGCAGCAAACCAAGCAGCCTCCCACCCATCCCAACAGCGCCCGCACCTCACTAGGAGACAGACATCAGCCATCGTTTAATTACAATCAAAGCAGATCCACAAGATGAAGAACAGAGAGCTAAGAGGGCAAATCCCAGGGAACCCTCAGGGGGTCAGAGCAAAGTCACCAGGAAGCTGCAGAATCCTGAGCTGCCTGAAATGTCTATAGCAAATCCAACATGTCACTCTGGTGAGCAAAGGCCTTGACAAGTCAGGAGCTTGCACACATTCCTGCTCTCAATTCACATGCAGTCCAGGCTCTGGCAAAGTCCCCAGTGGACAGCACTCATGCATGAATCATGTCCAGGACCTGCTCAGCACCCTTGATCTCCTGGGAGAGAACAGAGCAAGCTGAGTCTCCACTGCACTGTCACCATCTTACAGCACACACAGTGGTTAAGAGCATGCACCGTGCAACCAGACTACCTGGGTTTGAGTCCCAGCCCCACTATCTGACTTTGGAACCTCAAGCAAGTTAATAAATCCCTATGGATGTCAGTCCCCCACTTTGCAAAGTGGAAAAAAATACAACATAGGGTTATGAAATTGAGTGGACATATAGAAAGCACTTTTAGAACAATCCTTGCTATATGTAATAAAGCATTATCATTATCATTACCTTACTTCATCCTCATTAGGCCCAAGAGTCAGGCAGAGCAGGCCAACCATCCCCATCTAACAATGGAAACTGAAGCAGGAAGAGGAACAAGATGCTTGTGGTTATGTGGCTACTTGGAGTCCACTGCTCTCCTTACCACATTGTGGGACTTAATTCAAAAGCATTTGATGAATATCAAGGATATTTGAGTACCTACTACATACCAGATATTGGTTACCATTTGTTCTGATGCCTGAAGGAAGCAAGACCCCATGTTCCCATAGCCATCACCTTGATCTTGAACAGCAGCCAAATACAATACCCTTCACTTCAACAGGAAGTTGAGTTAAAAGAACAGGCTTTTATTGAGCACCCACTGGGGACTCAGCACAATATGCCACAAAAGACAGGAGTGGCCAAACTTGTGGTTCTGTCCTGCACACCTGCCAGAGGCACTCAGCAGAAGTAATTAGGGAACGAGGGAGGGGCAGGTACCATTAACTGCTGAGCACTGGTGCAGCCAACAAGTAGTAGAGGAATCTGCCACGCCAGTCAGTGAGGTAATCAGGGAACTTCATGGAGCAGGTGGGAGTTCAGAGGAGCTTTAAAGATTATTTCCTAGGACAATCAATTTTATATATCAACTTCATCGGGCCATAGGGTGCCCAGACATTTGGCCAAGTATAATTCTGGGTTTGTCCATGGAGGTGTTTCTGGATGCAATAAACATCTGAAATGGTGGACTGCATCAAATAGATCACCCTGCCCACTTGGGTGAGCCTCATCCAATCAGTTGAAGTACTAACAGAACATAAGGGCTGGGTAAGAGGGAACTCTGCCTGGCTGAGCTGGGACATGGGCTTTCTTTTTCTTCCTTCTGCCTTCAAACTCAAACTGAAACATTCGCTCTTTCTGGGGCTCAAGCCTGCTGACTTTTGGAACTTACCCTGCTGGCTCTTAGGTCTCTGGACTCAGACTAGAACTGCACCATCAGCGATCCTGGGTCTCCAGCTTGCCAACCCATCCTGCAGATCTTGGACTTGTCTCCATAATCATGTGAGCCAATCCCATAATAGACAGGAAATATGTATATACTCATTTTTTATTAGTTCTTTCTCTAGAGAACCCTTACTAATAGGGTTAATGAGAAAAGGAGGGGAAAGACTCCAGAAGTCAAAGAAACTAAAAGATAAGGTATGAGGACATAAGGGAAGAGGAAGGCCATGAGAAGAGGTCTTAGAGGGGAAGAGGGGCAAACAGATGAGCACTGTGAGACAGAATGGGTTCATGAGGACAGCTGATTGGATCCTGAATGTGACCCCCACACACAGGCAGATGGGATGCCTGTGGTTTTGTGAACCACACAGAAGCAGAGTTTTAGGGAAAGTGATCCCATACAGATGGCGTGGAAAAGGCCAGAGCCCGGGAAGCCAGCGGGGTGGTGCTGCACCTGTCCAGGAGATGTGAGATGGCAGTGTAGGGGCTCAGTGAGCCTTTGGGAACTGAAGACTCCCATCCCTTCGATTTCATCAACAGCTCAGAGAGCAGGTCCACACCCTGCCCAGGTACAAAGGCCGAAAGGCTCACAGTGGGAGATGGGGGTAGGCCACCTGCCAGTGCCCAAGAATCTGAGATCTTCCGTTTCCACAGCTGTTACTCAACTCCTCTAGGCCTCAGGTCCCCTCTCTGTAAGATGAGCACCAGAAGAACTATGAGGATAAAATGTGAAAGAACACTAAAGGAAAGTGGCCGAGGGGAGAGAAACTGCCTTGGTGTGAAGCTTCTAAGTACCCAATCAGCCACAGGCCTCTGGAAAAGCAGGCTTTTTATTGACAACACCTACAGAGGATCACCTCCATAAAACACACCCAGGGCCTAATTAAAGCCCCAGATAAACAGCTTACTAAATCTCAGCGATGAATCACTACTGAACACCATGGCTGTCACAGCTCGCTCAGGTACAATAGGGTGGCAGGGAACACTGAGTGACATGAGGGGACACACCCACGCCTGGGCCCACAGTAGAGGAGTTAGGGGCTGACAATAGTTAGATGGATGGATGAGAGGCTGGGCCTGACCAGGATTCTGGGGAGGGGAAGTACCTCCCAGTAGGGCAATTCCTGGAGCCAGAGCTCAAAGTCCCAGTTACAATCCATACATGCCAGCAAACACTGCCCCAAACAGCACACATACTACAAAACTCAGGGCATCCCTGTCTCAAGGGAGCTCTAATGGACAAGATATGTTAATTACGTCATGCACAGCAATGTAGCTAAGACACCATATATGCGCCAAGAAAGGAAACAGGAAGTCAACTTCGGTTAGCAGAGCTCTCCTCCTTTATTCTGCATTAGGGCACACGGACACATGATCCACTAGCAGGCTAACATCAGAGATCTGGTACCAACCTCATTCAGACCTCACCATTGCCAGCTCATTTCCTAGTGCCTTTTATATAGAAACACCTGTCCTTCCCTCCGCTCTCTAAGACGCCATCTCGGTTTTGCAGAGGAGGAAGCTGGAGCATGAAGAGGTGCAGTTACTTGCCCGAAAGATGAGTAGCAGGACTGAACTCTGAGCACAGGCAGGAATCTGGCTCCCAAACCCATTCCCTTTAAAGAGTACCAAATCCAAATACTCTCTACCTTCCATCTCTAAAGCAAATAATGAGGAAAACTGTACAGGAGCTTCTGCCAGTAGGAAAAGTTAGAAAGGCTTTGTCATTCTGGGAGCCTGAGGTGGGTGGACTGCTCGAGCTCAGGCGTTCGAGACCAGCCTGAGCAAGAGTAAGACCCCATCTCTACTAAAAATAGAAAAACTAGACAAGCATGGTGGCTGGTGCCTGTAGTCCCAGACAATTGGGAGGCTGAGGCAAGAGGATTGCTTGAGCCCAAGAGTTTGAGGTTGCTATAAGCTGTAATGCCACAGCACTCTACCCAGGGTGACAGTTTAAAAAAAAAAAAAAAAAAAAAAGCTTTTGAGTTTTCTATTATGAACATGAAATGAAGCAGAAAAACAAAAACCAAGCTGATTTATTTTTTTCCAATGACCCTCTCCCCGCCCCCATCTTCCTTTAAATCCCTCCCAGGAGGGTACAGGAGAGGTGCAGTCCAGAGCTCTCTAGCTCCCACATCTGACTACTCAGCACATTCAGTATAGCCTGCACTGAATTAGCTCCTCAGAAACACCAATGCAACCACAGCAAGGTTGAGGGCCAGGCAGGCCGCCAGGAAGCTGGGTAGAATCAGCTGTCAGCTACCTAGTGATCCAATTAAGAAACATCAGTTAATACTGGGAGTAAAGTTAAAATACATCAACATTTTTTTTAAAGAGCCTCCTGTGACTTTTTCAAGAACTTACTCAAAGCAGAACTCTCTGTAGTTAACTATTAGCTAGCAGAAGGCACTAGGACTAAGTTTTCTTCGATGAGGGGAAAACGCTCCTGCTGCCCTACAGAATCAGGCGGATGGCAGTCCATGGAGAAGACTTATACCAGGACACTTCCTCAGGGGCTTCCAGAGGGAAATCTGGACAATATGTGTAGCTTCTGGAAGTTACCTGAGACTACACAAACAGCTCTCCTTTGTGGCTCTAGAGGCCTTTCCAGACATCAGCAAAGCCTCCTTTCAGAAAGAGCCACGGAGGATGAGAACCAGCAGTGTCCACACTACCTAAACTGGTGGCGGCGATGGCAGAAATCAGGAATTAGAAGCACCCTCAGCAGGTACATTGTTTAAGCATGAACACCAGGCCTGAATTATAACACCCGTGAAAAATACTCTGCGAGCCAGTTATAGTGCAGATATACCAACAAAACTGTCTACATAGGATGCCACCAACTCTTCCCTAGCTGTTGCTTATCTGCTCAAGTTTGCAGAAGACATTTTACAAAGTGATGATGTGCACTGCCAGTAGAAAATGTCTGAGGTCTCCTGAAGTCATCTCTGTCAGGGCTGAATACAGTTTCCCTTTTGACTTTTGCACCCTAACTGAGCTCCTCTGTTCAAGTCCATCTGCTTCTGGCAGACCCTCCCTCTCTGCCATCTGGGAACTCCAGGAGTCATTTAGCCCAAGCCGAGCAGTTCAGTGGCAGGAAAAGCTCTGGCCCACACCTACCTTGCTCCAGCTGTGGAATGTGGGGTAAGCTTCTTCCAACCTTCAATTCTCACAACTAGTGGACATGAACCATGTTCTGCTTTAGGGGGCTTGTGGTAAACATCGAATGAGATGGCACATGGTCATGGCACTTTACAAAAGCAAAGCCCCACATTAATTACCATTAGTCACTAATTGCATGGAATTACAGACTGCAATGCATAGGAACTCAGGCCTGAAGAGGAGTCTTAATCCTAAAACCATCTAATAAAACTCGGGCTGCAGGCTCCAATCCTCCAAAGTTCTTTGCCTTTCATTCCCAGGCTTTAGCTACTAAGAGGAGATATTCTACTCCGTTCAAGTGTGATTTATACAAGCAGTTCTTGGGCATACCAGTAGGACTATATGATAGGCAGCCAAATTCTTGTCAGAAATGGCCCCAAACACATCCAAAATTAGAGATCTATAATTAGGTACTAAGTCCCCTTTATCTTCTAGAAACACCCACCAAACAACCCTCCTTTCTGACACAGGCCCCAAGTATTTAAATCTTGGTATGGCACTTGGCATAGTGCTTTGCACTTCCTGGAGTGAAGTCATCATCATAAGTATTATTATTCTTTGATAGCAAGGTAGGCTGAATGGTGCCTTAAAAGCATTCGTAGCTCAAAAACCTATGGGGTAACAGGCACTTTGAAAGCATTTAGCTGGCTACAGTACTGAGATCAGTGCAAAAGCTTATTTGTCACCATGACAGGAGGTGATAATGTGACATTTCACAAGTTTCAAAACAGCAGGGGAAAACCACCTCTCCTCTATTAATTGTAGCAATACTGGACTTCCAAACACACTCTCTGCGTGAATTATGAATCACTGTAATTATTCAGCAAGCCGAACACCACACCAACCACCGTCTACAATCAGATCTGTGCCTCAATTTTTTATGAAGAGAACGTTTCTAGTTTCATACCTGCAGTTTCCCCTACAAGTGCTATTTTTTCCCAAATGATAGTTTGCAGGATTCTTTATTGAAAGGGGCTCCTGCTTCCACCGTGGGCACTGGAAAAACATACCCCATTTCCTGTTCTCTTCCTCCTTCCCAAGTATGCCAATACCTCCTCTCTCTACTTCAAGAGCAAAACCAAGGACAGAATGCAAGCTTTACCTCCGAACATAACCTGTTCTCTGCTTTGAAACAGTGGCCACTATGATCCTTCATAGATCCTCTATAAATTTAAGAACAGAGAACATCAAAACATGCTTGGAGGAGCAGAGTGTGAGGTTACATGTCAGCGATCCAAATTCTAGTTCAGCTGCTTCCTAGCTGTGTGACCTTATCCTCTGGGTTCCAGTTCTCAATTATGTAAAGCAGAGGCAACAGAACTTCCATCCTTTCATAGTTGCAAAAATTGGATATGAGATTTATATATATACACCAAGTACTGTAATACAACTCACATCACAATGGGTCAATGTCAATTCATAATGCTAAAGCTACGACACTCACCCTTTCCAGGCCTGACAAGTCTGTCCAACAACCGTCTGCCATAGGCTGGGGAAGAAAACAAATCTTCAGGCTTATTTCACTGTGCAGTAAGACACTTCTGCCATGCTCCCTTCTTCTGCAGCATGTCTCTTTTTAGGATTAGGGCTGCCAGCTCAGAGTTTGTCCACAAAAAGATTACAGGGGTTGCCACTGAGCAAATGGCAAGAGGAAATGGGCATTGGTCGCAGTGCCAATGTTTAAAAAGCAGATAAGTGGAAGCATGAAACAAGAACTTTAGTACCTCAGCTGACACCTGAAAGGCAGGTAGATTTTACAGGGAGACGCCTTTAATCCCTTAAATCATTTCACACTGCTTCCCTTCACCTTTTTCTCATGGCATCCTGGTTACATACACAGATGTATTTAAAGGCTTTAAGTCGGAGGGAGGGGGGAATATTTTCTACTAAAGAGACTCAAGTTCTTAGTTTTGGGGGATTTTTTGTGTGATTAACCTAAAGGACATTTCTCCAAGAGAAGCCTATGCTGAGAGCAGAATTAATCCAAGATCTGAAGCCATCCTCTTGTAAAAGCAGAAGTATCAATGAGGAGTCTCAACTCATCCCTTATCCACCCACGTAAAGCACTTCGACATGGACCATCATTTCCGGGATGGGGTGGGGTGGGGGGGAATACATCAAGCCATATGGAGGCCCTATCTTCCTCTTTATATTTTCTCTATTCAGTGCTCTCCCCAAATTGGAAAAGGTTAAAAAAAAAAAAAAAAAACACAAAGAAGGAATTATAGCCCAAGATCAGGAAGTTCATGAGAAAGCTTATTGCCTTAAATGAGTCTCCATATGTGAGTCTTAATACTACTTTAAAATAGTTTTAAGATAGTAAAAGAACAAGACAGTTATCCTCAGATATCCTTAAGGATCCACTTAAAACAAAACATGCCAGAATTCTATATAGTAACCCACTGTGAAACTGAGGGGAGAGCAAACTCCTTTTTATAATTTGCCTTTTAGAAATTTTAAATTGCAGGCAAGCTGTATGGCCACCCGGTACTTCCCTTCTGCCTTTGTCCCCAATCAGGCAGTTTCTTTCTCTGGAAGCAACCAGTGTTACCAGTTTCTTGTGGATCCCTTTAGAGATACTTTATGTACCTACATATGCAGCGCTGATATGTATCTTCCATCATAAAAAAAACCTCCCTTTATTTTTATTGTCCTATCTTATACATGTGGCACCATACTAAACACACTGTCCTGTAATTTTCTCTTGCATCTTCAAGATTGCTCCCTTTTGTTTAAAGAACTTATTTTTATGGGGGCAGCGCCTGTGGCTCAAAGGAGTAGGGCACCAGCCCCATACACCGGAGGTGGCAGGTTCAAACCCAGCCCCAGTCAAGAAAAAAAAAAAAATCAATGAATCCCCAACAATAAAAAAAAAAGAAAAAAAAAAAAGTTTAGAAGAAATTACAGTACACAACAAAGATGAAGTCTATCAAATTTTGGACAAGGGGGCAGCAAAAAGGACAACTGCAGCCACTTTGATAAATGCATATTCTAGTCGATTTCAGTTTTCTGTTACAATACATAGGCAAGAAACTACAATTGATGAAGAGCTTGTTAAAATTGGAAAGTTGAACTTGGTTGTCTTGCAGGAAGTGAAAACATTGGCCCTTCTAAAGCTGTTGATAAAGCTCGAGAAGCTGGAAATATCAATCAATCTCTGTTGATTTTGGGAAAGGGTTATTACACTTGTAGAAAGAACACCCCATGTTCCTTACCAAGAATCTAAACTAACTAGAATCCTCCAGGATTCTCTCTGGGAGTGCACAAGAACATCTGTAATTGCATCAAGTTCTCTTGCATCTCAATCTTGAGGAAACTCTGAGTACCTTGGAATATGCTCACCGAGCAAAGAAAATAATAAACTTGAAGTTAATCAGGAACTCACCAAAAAGCTCTTAAGGAATATCCGGAAGAAATAGAGTTCCTGAAGAGAGATCTTGCTGCAGCCCATGAGAAAAATGGAGTGTACATTTCTGAAGAAAATTTTAGAGCCATGAATGGAAAATTAACTGTTCAAGAAGAATAGATTGTGGAACGATTGAAAAAATTGGTGCTGTTGAGAAGGAACTAAGTAGGGTTACAGAGTTGTTTGTGACTAATAAAAATGAACTTGACCAGTGTAAATATGATCTGCAAAATAAGACAGGAAGTTGAAAGCACTCAAAACCATTTGCAAGAAACTAAATTACAACTTGTTAAAGAAGAATGCATCACATCAGTTTTGGAAAGTACTGCAAAGATACTTCATGATGCTGCTAGGAAGCTGCTTAGCACAGTCGAAGAAACTACGAAAGATGTATCTGGTCTCCATTCCAAACTGGATCGAAGAAGGCAGTTGATCAATACAATGCAGAAGCTCAGCATGTTTCTGGCAAAATCTTAGGTTAGTAATATGGAAGAATTAATTAAGGATGGCAGTTCAAAACAAAAGGCCATGCTAGAAGTTCACAAGACCTTGTTTGGTAATCTACTGTCTTCTGGTGTCTGTGGATTAGCCAGCATTACTACAGCAGCACTTGGATCTCTCAGATCCATTCCAGAAAATGTGTCTACTCATGTTTCTCAGATTCTGAAGATGATATTAAAAGAACAATCAGTAGCAGCAGAAAGTAAAACTGTGCAAAAAGAATTGATTCATGTACTTAAGACTGACTTAAGTTCACTGGAAATGATTTTATCCTCCCCTGTGGTGTCTATATTGAAAATCAATAGTCAACTAAAGCATGTTTTTAAGACTTCATTGACTGTGGATGATAAGCTAGAAGACCAGAAAAAAGAATTGGATGACTTCCTCAGTATACTTTGTAATAATCTACATGAACTACTAGAAAATACAATTTCTTCCTTGGTTGAATCACAGAAACAATGTGGAATCTTAACTGAAGATCTAAAGACAATAAAGCAAACTCATTCATAGGAACTTGGTCAATTAATGAATCTTTGGACAGAGAGATTCTGTGCTATGGAGGAAAAGTGTGAAAACATCCAGAAACCACCTAGTGGTGTCCAAGAAAATATAGAGCACGTTAAAAAAAACAAGAAAAAAAAAAATCACATGGAAAACACAAAACAGAATTATTAACCCAGTGGAGAGTTCTAAAGTGGAAGAAACTACAGAGCACTCTGTCAAAAACAGCAGATTACCTACCTCTACGAGCCTGGATAAATCTTTAGTTAACTTCAGGGCCAGAATTTAAGGAAAATTGCAAATAAAGTTAGAAACCTCAGAACTTGAGCCTGTGTATAGACTGTAAGGACAGATTGTATCAAGACAATATACTGTAAATTTAATTAAATTTAATGTCTACACATTTTTCTGTCAACCCAAAGTTTGTATTAGTGTATTAAGTTGGGTTTTAGAATTTGGACTTGGCACTTAATAAATGTATATTTCTAGCTTTGAAAAAAAAAAAAAAAAAAAAAAAGATTTTTTATGGCTGTGTGATTCTCAAACTTAGTACAAAATGACCTGCAGAGCTAACAAAGAACGCAGAGACCCTTAGACTTTGTTTTGATCAAATTCCCCAGGTGACTCTGACAAAGACCTGGGTTTGCAAGCTACTACTCTTTAGCATAGTCTTATGGCTCTAAACCCCACCCCCTCAAATTATGAAAAAGCTGACACACAACACACCAGGGCAGTTGTGAGGAGGGATGGAGTGATTTCCGTGTTCATCATGAGGCTGCTGCTTCCTCCCCCACCTCCAGATTGCAGTGGCATCATTATAAGTCACAGCAACCTCAAACTCCTGGGCCTGAGCAATCTTCCTGCCTCAGCCTCCTGAGTAGTTGCTACTATAGGTGCTCGGTACCACACCTGGCTAACTTTTAAAAACTTTGTAGAGCAGCGGTTCTCAACCTGTGGGTCACAACCCACAGGAACTGTATTAAAGGGCCGCAGCATTAGGAAGGTTGAGAACCACTATTGTACAGACTAAGTCTGGGTGTGTTGCTCAGGCTAATCTCAAACTGGTCTACTCCACCTCGGCCTCCCTAAGTGTTGGGATTATAGGTGTGAGGCCACTGCGCCTGGCCCAGTGGGCTTCTTTTGGATCTCAGTTCTGAGTGATTCAGCTATTAGTGTTTTTCAACTTTTTTTTTTTAAATCTTACGGCACACTTGAACCTATAAACTTCTGCAACACACTTAAATGATGTTGATCAAAAACAAAAAATGGAATATACTTACTGTGCTTTGATCATTTGAAAATTAATCTTTATTATAATTTACTTCAAGTTAATATGAGGGTACAAATCATGATATTAGAATGTTAGGTTGAGATGCTATTAATCATCTTTAAAATTTTTCACAGCACACCTAAGATCCTCTCGCATACTGGTTGAAAAGCACTGTTCTGTTACATGGTGGTTTCTACAGTTGTGTTGCACCTGCCTTTGCCTCCTGGGTCCTGCTCATGTTTGCGGCATCTGAGCTTTCTTTATCTAAGTAACTACTCCAGGTTTCCAGCCCAGGTGTGATTACAGCAGGTTGAAGTTCCTCAGATTTATTTGCCCAGCTCCAGGGGGCCTCCTGGCCTCCTGTGGTCACACAGTGGAGGATTACAAAGGAGGGATTGTTGTTTGCTGTCCTTGAGCTTACGAATAGACAGGATCTTAGAAGTCATCTCAGTTTCTGAGGTTTCATTTTTATTAAGCCTATTACGGGAATCTCCGCCTGTATCTGATATATCACCACATTCCTTTTAACCTTTCAAATTTTTTTAAATTGAAAAGATGTCTTTTCAATGACAGGTCTTACTCTGTCACTTAGACTGGCCTCAAGCCATCTTCTTGCCTCAGCCTCCCAAAGTGCTGGGATTACAGGCCAGAACCACCATGTCCAGCCTTAATCTTATAAATTTTGAACTGTGAATACATTATCTAGTAAGTTTTTATTGCTTAAAGATGAAAACAGAGGGACATATACAAGTAAAAATAGCAATTCAGAAGTAAATAAAAATAGCCTTTGGGTTGGTGGTCCAGGGCCTTCCTGCAACACAAGCACCTTTTGCCCAGGCTGCTCCTCCACAGTTCCAGCAGCTACTTCCGGAGCCCCAGAAGTTAAGGTGGAGATGATGATCTATCCACCCGCTAAGAGGAACAGTGCTCTGTACTCTGCTCAGGAGACAGCCCCTATGTGCTCTTCCTGAATTTTTGTCATCCAAGTTCACTGCAAACTCCTTGAAAGAAAAGACTATTTCTTACCCACTCTAATATCTCCCTTGACTCCTAGAGTCTGTTAATCAATACCTACAACAGCTTACTCAGATCTCCCTTTGCATGAGCTAAGTCACTTAAAAACAGACCCTGAGCTTTAGAACTAAGTTCCTATAAATTGTTATAGAGGCTGATTTGAATTGCTCTGCCCAGTTACAACATACACATTCCTCTAAGACTTCTACTTCCTCTTTAAATCCACACAACCCTCAAAATACACAGGGCAACAAGAGTCTTTATTACTCATGATCTAACTGCTGGTATGATTCTGCTCCTGCATGTTTGTACTCTGCCCTGTGCTCCTAAAACCATCTCCCACTTCCCATACCCTATAACTCCTTGGAGAAAAAGTCAGCCACACTGCCTTCCAATTTCATTTCTCTCCTCCCTTCAAGGAGACCTGCTTTCAGGTTTTCAAGACACTACTTGACAGGTGAGTCCAAAAAACAGTCTACAAGATGTAGGGGTAGTGAACAGATATGTAATGACGAAAGGAGAATGAATAACCGAACAATGCCAAGAGGTGATCATCTGTCTTTGCTGGAGTCAAAAAATCCACTTTTACAGCTCCCTTCACTCCCCCTTGTATGTAGACACACATCTGTCTCTGGAAAGACTGAACTCTTCTAGATAAAGGGACAAGAATTCTAAGGATTCCCCAGAGCCACCCCTCTGGGCTAACAAGGTTAAAAATTCCATTTGGATAAATTGCTTATATAGAATAAATGTATTTGAGTTACTGATTTTCTATTTATTTGGTGTCTACACCTGAACAGAGTGTGGAATTATTGACAACAGAATCTTGAAAGGGTGAGGGGGGATGATGAAATTACTTAACAATTCGATACCCATTATTTGGTGATGGATACCCACAGCCCTAACTCCACCACTACACAATCTATGCAAGTGACAGAATGATACTTGCACCTCATGAGTTCATACAAATGAAAAGATAACTTTCTATTTAGTCCTTAAACATGGTGTGGATGGTTAAAGATAATTCAGATTTCCTGCACGCTATCAGTCTATTGCAAAAGCAGATTTTTAAAGATCCTGTTAGAACTACTATGAGGTAACTTGGAGACCTGGTCCATGGGCTTGGAAGTGCTGCGCAGTGCGAACAGGCTCTTAGAGTATGTGGAAATTTAAAGTACTTCTCAGGCCATCTCTTTTCTTCCATAATAAAAACCCCATGAGACAGAAGATGTTCATCATTATCATGTGTGACAGGTGAGGAATCGAGGGGTAAAGTATTAATAACTTGCCCGTGGTCAAACAGTGTGAATTCAGTTCCTCTGAGCCTACACCACAGCACTCTTCCATAGTCTCACACATGACTTGGGGCTCTGTGACCTTACACAGCCAGCTAACTCAAGGGCTTCACAGAAGATGAAGCATAACTCAGGTGATGTTCCCAGGGTCATCACCATCACCCAGCCTGCCCATGAAGAAGCCTTTTTGCAGAATTGCTATTTAATTAAAGAAATCTTCTTAACTAGAGTGGCCGTATTGGGGTCTAAGAAAGCCTAACCATAACTATCTATTTGCTTTCTGATTCTGAAAAACCTACGTCAACTGGTTGTTTGGGTTTTTTGCATCCATGAAAATTCCTCAGAATCAAAGGAAGCTGTGACCATATCACACAGTGGTGATAAGATTACACATTAGCTGACAAAGTGTGTGCACTGACTTTGCCTCTCCTCGGAAGGCCCTGGCCCATTCTTCTCAACCTATTCAAATCTAAATCATATGCCACTGCTCAGTTCAAATGTGACCTCCAAAACCGCAGGCATGTGTGCAATTCTGGTGCAACCAGAATAGAAGCAGCATAGGCCTTAAGAGCCAACGATGTCTGGGTTCAAATCCCAGCCCTAACACTTAGTATCTCTTTGGGCAAGCAATATCCTCATTTCACTTCTCTCCAATGTAACCAAGGAGAAAACCTCCTACCTTGGAGGAGTATAGCAAAGATGAAAGGCGACGCAGGTGTCAGGCCCCTCGCACAGTGCCTATCACGGAAGCATTCAGTAAACTACCATTAACCCCATGAAGCAGCCCCTAAGAAATTTGGTTCTTCAAATGCCAAAACACTAAGAGGCCCTGTCACAGACACTCATGTAGCATAGCTATTGGTGTCAACAGTTTATTGCCCATCTGGATTAAACATTGAGGGGGGTTCTGGGAAAGAGACCAATTCTTCCCTTCGCATTCCTCATAGACTCTAATAAGGTGTTTATAGTAGGGGCTCCAATACCTTGAAATGTGCTAATTGAAGAGAAAACAAGTTTTAAACAATTGCAAACAAAATACTGGCCACAAGGACAATTCATTCAACAATTAAGAGGTTCTATAGATATGTATACCATCAATGCACCCCAACTTCCTCTGGAGGATATTCAGTCCTATCTACCAAAACAGGGAATCTACGCTCCACTTACATTTTCAATGAACATTATTTCAGGACCTGCTATACACCTGTACTGTGCAAGGTCCACAGATGACTTCACAGCAGCACTTGTACAGGTATAATGGAATGACGTCAATTAAGAGTTTACACAAACGGCAAAAGGCTTGTAGACAAGGTCTTGTAACTGCCAGTCTCTAGCTGGGCTCAATTTTCTCAGCTGGAAATGAAGTCAGATAAATTTTCTCCAATGTCTGTTGCAGCTCTGTTGATTAGTCTATTAATAAACTTCCTCTGTAGATGTGTTAGAAATATAAATGTGTATTTCTCGGTGTAATTTAGCAACACATAAGCATTAAAAGGAATGTTTCTCATATCAAAGCTGAAGGACTGTCATTCAATCCCCACAACAAAGAGATTTCAGCATTCAGCATTCCTTTCTGCCATCTTTCCCACACAGGAAAGGAATCATTTATGGGAAGAAGTTATGTGAAAAAGGGAACGTACCACGCCTGTATGTTGGGGACAGCCAGGGAGATTCTGTCTCAAGCTGGAACAGACTACAGAAGGGTAAGTTCAGGAAACAAAATTAAAAGACAAGAATAAAAAAGGGTTATCTCAAATGCCCAGTGGACCATTTATCAAATAAAAAGATAACCAAACAGTAAAAGTATTAACTTGTTCTGGTTCCCCTTAGGAGAATAAAAAGGCTCAGCCCACCTCAGTAGACCCCAAAGGAATCTCACGTTAAACCACACTGAAATACCTTTTAAGTGAACTCTGAGACAAGAAAGTACAATTACGCTTAATGTCTATTTTATATACTCCCCTAAAATAAAGTTAAGCAGCACTTTGATGCCTAATCCATCAGTTACCCATGGATGAAAAACCTATCATACTCCATTTCCTGGTGATTCAGAGAAAAGACCCCATGCACTGGAGTTGTTTTCCATCAAGGAACCTATCCTTTTCCCTGAGCCTGGGAAAGTGATTCTGCAGAGTAAGGTCCAGGGTGTCGTGGGTGGCAGGGCCTGGTGCCACCACCCCCACAGCAGTGGCCAGCCCTGGTCTGAATCCACAGGTCCCTTACCCAAAGACACTGCTCTTATTTTCCTAGGACCTTGTTCTCAGCCAGTAATCAGTCTAAGTTAACATATGCTGGTAGATTCCTGCCAATAATTTCTCAAGTAACTTATAACGTAGAAGTGTTCAGCTAATTTGAGGAGGCCAGAGTAATTTGGACAAGCTAGACCTCAGAAATATTTAGGCCCAGCCGACTTTGAGAAACCTGTTGTCAAAATCCCTCTGTTCCTTTCACCTCATATTTCTTCAGGAGAGAGCCCTGGTCCCAAGGTGTGAGCCGTCCAGAGAGCTCTGCAGGCTTGTAGTCAGGGCCCAGTCTCAACTTTGCAATGGTGCCGGAAGGTGACTCAGTCACACCAGAAAGCGACACTCACCTGAAGTCAGAAAAATATCCTTTGGTCTGAGCCCTCAGGGATCATACTCTCACCCTATGCTCCCCAAACCTAGCACACGAACAAACTGTATTTTCCAACTTTACTTTTATTCCAGCAACTAAAATTATAAGTAAGAGTCTTGATATTTGAGTTACTGATACTTGGAACTGGCTTTCTCCGTTGGCATGTTTTAAGAGATAACCAAGTCACACGCTGTCCACAGACAGGACACAGGTGAGTGAAACAGGTTCCCTGAGATCAGTGGTGCCAGGAACCCCTTTCCTGTGGAGAAGGCCAGCCTTTCCCGCACCCTCACTGCCTGGCAGGTCACTCCAGACACTTGTAGCAACAAGACCCTGTACTTGAGCAAAGATCCACACTGTTCTCATCCATCCGCGTGTCCCTCCAACCCATGTCCTGAGAGGTGCAGCCTCATAGCTCCAAAGCAAAGCCGGTGAGTCAGTCACTGCTACGCATCACCTCAGCTCTCCCCAACCAGCAGCTTGCTCTTCACAGATCCTTAAACTACCTTTATGAACGACACCAATGCATTCCACAAACTTACTAAGTATTAATTTATGAAACCTCATAGCTGATGGTAGTGAATTCTTCAGCGTCTCAGAAAAGCATAATTTGAAAAGCTCCATTTTTGTTAAAGTTACAACCATACTAGGAAAAAAAAAAAAACTTTAACCGCTAATCAGCTGAACTTAAAGGAATCCAACACAGATTACTGGATGTATAATTTTATACTTCTAACTGCTATGTGAAACACTTAGGTCATTTTGTAAAACTCACAACTGAAACAGACCCCAAAATTTCCCATTTAGTTCTAGATATAACATCTAAAATGACTTTTATGCTGCTTGTTCTCGGGTATCTCTATTAGTTCCCAGTCTCGGAAAATGAGCGTTTACCTGCTATTTGCAAAATTCCCAGGGAAAACAACAAACATTAACATCTTTTTAAAAACTAAAAGATAGAAACTCTTCCTAAACATGAGGCTAAGTGGGTGAACAGGGAGGAAAACTAAAGTAAGGCCTCAGTGCTCAGAAATTAATCTGCTTGACACAAGAGAAGTCTCCAGTTATTGGAGCTATTGGGGACAGTATGGAGACACAAGGTTTCCCCACAGCCTAATGGTTCTGCAGGTGGAAGAACAAGAGCTGTGAGTTCCTTCTCATATCCACTCTAGGAAGACAATCCTCTGAGCCTATGGAAAAATATCCTCAGTCCTTTCTGGTATTTATGATAAAAGCAGCAAACAGCCTCCAAAGGAATGAAAAATAATAATAATTCCTTCCAGTTAGCAGAGAAGATAAGGATCTAACGAATTTCAGAAGAGCCTTGGAGTAGGAGGTAAGGGGAAACTGGGATAAGTGTCCTGTAGAATCCAGTCCACAATTCCGCCCTCACTTCTGACACCAACGGCAAGTTCAGAGGTCCTCAGGTTTGACAATTCACTAGAAAGACCCTTGAAAGCTGTTACATTCATGGCACCGGTATCTATTACAGATAAAGGATACAGATTAAGATCAGCCAAAGACAGACACAAAGTGCAGAGTCCAAGGAAAGTACCACATGTGTTACTTTCCTGGCCTCCATGTGAGACAATACACGTAGGATATTGCCAACTAGGGGAGCTCAACCAAGCCTCAGGGTTTTTTACTGGGGCTCCATTACACAGGTGTGGTCGCTGCCATATGGTCTGCCTGCAGCCCCTCTAGGAACGACCTAAAAGTACCCCCTAAGTTACACAGTCTATCTTTCTTGTATGGCGACAACCATGTGGTGTGACAATTATGATGTGACCAGCTGCCATCCTAAATCACAGTCTGAGGTTGGCAGCCCCTACCCTAAATCACACTGTTAGCCCACAACAAGAGCCAGACCTCCTTGTGGGTGGGCAAAGTTAAAATATTCAATACACCAGTGGTAAATTGCTATGCTAGGCAAAAAGTCAAATATCCTGACCTGTTAACACAGGCAAGACACAAGGTCAGCCTGCGTCTGGAGTTGAAGGCTCTGGCAACTCTCATTTCACCAAAGGGGGTAAAAGACCAAGGCGATGATGACCTGTTAAAAGCCTAATTTAAAAAAGGAGATAAAGTCATCAACATTATGTCTTCTAATTTCTTCAAAGAGAATTTCTTCAAAGAGACTAATTTCTCCATGGAAGTTCTAGTGTTGCTTCCAGAACCAATGAGACTTAGTTTGTGCTGATTCAACCAAGTAATTCTCCACCTGCCTTTATGGAAGCTAACCCAGAACCTGCCCATCTAATACATCCGTCAGAATAGGCTAGGTTCTGCCATGGCTACAAACCATCTAAAATTTCAGCAGCATTGTTTCTTCCTTTGGCTCCATGTCCCCCAAGGTTTAGGTGAGGGTTCTGCTCTGTCAGCCTCCCCCTGGGAGTCAGGTTATGGAGCAGCCCCCACCTGGAACAGCACTGGTCACCAGAGAAGGTAAGAGCTTGGCAAAATGTACCATCTGCTGTGTCACAAGCCACTTCCGCTTACATTTCTTTGACTAAACCAATCCCAAATCCATGGTCATGCCCAAGTTCAATGGAGTGATAAGGTGAAATCCTACTGTGTGAGCAGGAGGAAGCATCAAATATTGGTGAGCAGCCACAGCTATCACATCCCCCTCCCAAAGTGGGAATCTCATCTGTGTTCCTGACAAGGGGTTGAAGAGACTAATTGGGAATTTGGGAGTTTATACTATTCAACTTTTATTTCAAAAGTTATAAGAGTACAAATGTTTGGTTACATTTATCAATTTTGTTAAGTTTGAGTCGGGGATGCAAGCCTGCCTATCACTCTGATGAAGTTTTACTCCCCTTTGTGCACATGTGTGCTCATCAGTTCCAATTTAATATAGCCCAGGTGGGTGTTTTTCCATTTTTTAGATACTTCACTTAGGATAATTGTCTCCAGGTCCATCCAAATTGTTGCAAAGAACTTAATTCATCCTCTGACTACATAGTATTCCATAGGTGCACATGTACCACATTTTGTTAATCTGCTCATGAACTAAGGGGCCTTGAGTTGATTCTAAATCTTTGCAACTGTGATTCGTGCTGCAGTAAATATTCGTGTGCAGGTGTCTTTTGGACAAAAGGAATTCTTTCCCTTTCAGTACCCAGTAATGAGACTGCTAGATCAAAAGGCAGGTCTACCAATATATAAATGAAATGCCCACATGAAAGAACAAGTGTATTCTAGCGAGGGGCAGGGAAGAGGGGGAAAGGGGAAGGAGCAGAGGAAGGGTGAGTGGCAGGATCACACGGAAGGTGCACAGCGAGGGTTTTCAGCACACCCCCTGGGTGAAGTACTTAATTTGAATTTTACCTTAGAAACAAAAACAGTGTGACCAAATATTTGTACTCTCACAATAACCTGAAATTTAAAGAAGAAAAGGTAGTCTACTTCCAGTTGAGAAATCACCATACTGTTTTCCATAGAAGTTGTATTAATTTGCAGTCCCACCAACAGTGTATTAACATTTCTTTCTCTCCGCATTCATGTCAGAATCTATTGTTTTTGAAATTTTTAAGAAGAGCTATTCTAACAATGGCAAGGTGATAATCTAACTACAATTTTAATTTGCATTTCCCTAATTCGTGATGTAGAACTTCTCATGTGTTGATTAGTCATTTGTCTATCTTCTTTTGAAAAGCTTCTGTTGATGTCTTTTGCCCACTTTTTGCTAGGGTGTTTAACTTCTTCTAGATTTGCTTGAGTGTAGATTCTGGTTATTACCCCTTTATTGGATGTACAGCTTATGAATATTTTCTTCCATTCTGTAGGTTGTCTATTTGCTCTGTTGATTTCCTTAGCTGTGCAGAAGCTTTTTAAGTTTATGTTATTCATTTTGGGCTTGTTTTTTGTTTTTTTGTTTGTTTTGGTTAGGTAAAGTCCCTCTTATAATTGTGTCCCGCCCCCAAGAGGTGTGTCACACACCATGTCCCTCTACCCCCTTCCTTCCTTCCCTCTCTCTGGTCCTCCATTCCCCCATCCCCATGTATTAGCATCAATTGTCCTCATATCAGAACTGAGTACGTTTAGTGCAATTCATTTTAAAGCCAAGATATAGGAAACGTTTTCTGACTTTAGAGCAGCAGTTCTCAACCTGTGGGTCATGACCCTTTTGTAACAATGAAAATACATCCTGCATATCAGATATTTACATTACAATTCATAACAGTAGCAAAATTACAGTTATGTAGTAGCAACAAAAATTTTATGGTTGGGGGTCACAATATGAGGAAGTGTATTAAAGGGTCGCAGCATGAGGTGGCATTAGGAAGGTTGAGAATCACTGCTTTAGAGAGTAATAAGGAATATTTGCAGAATTAACTGTTTCAGTTTCACATGCCTGCTTTGCTTTGCAGTGTGGGGGCCAGATGTCTGTCCCAAGTACCCACCCACAAGAGACCATTACAATGAACAAGAGCTTAAAGGGTGACCTCAGTCTGTCAGCAACAAGGCACACTCAGGTTTGTCTTAATCTCCAAATCTAAATGTGCTGAGTTGGACCACATGAAATCACAATATCATTCTAGTTGTAAGAATTATGGTAATTATGGGGAAGACAAGTGCCAAAAGACAGAACAGAAAATCCCTAAGAATGGAAAGGGCATGAATCACAAACTCCTGATATATTACCGAGTTCAGTATGAGCTCAACTAAAACCCCATCACTTCTTCACATAGACTTATGTCCAGCCAAGGGAAATCTGGAACTTGGATTATCAAATATTTGTAATCTAAATGAAGTATTTGTTTCTATTAAGTTTAATCTTCCTTATCCCCATCCATCAAGGTAACTGGATCAAGCCCTGAGCATTAAACATCAAGAAGGTCACTGGCAAACTGGTGAGTGCTCATACAGAAGAGAGTATAGTAAAGGGTCTGTTAAATGAGTAATAGAGGGGATTGGACACATTTAGCCAGCAGAAGTCTCGGGAAGGTTGCATTATCTGTCTAAAAACTTGGAGAGTGACCCGTAGAATGCTATAGGCATCCTTCCTAACTCGGATGACAGTAGTCAGTAGGTGGATTCCCTTGGCAGCTATCGAGCAGTACTTGGCTGACAGTCACAGAAAAGGGTATCAGACTGGTTGATCTTTATGGGCCTAAAGAATTTAGGTGACTAATCATATCAAAGTTTATCTGGATAAATGATGGGTTAGAATAAGGAAAAATGAAAAAGGTCTACATAGAAAACCCCTCAAGGTCTACAGGTAGGCCTTAGCGAAGGAAGAAATCTCAGGGGCTATGCAAAGCACAGATAGGAAGATCTTCTGACAGGCACCATGGAAAGGCTACAACGGGAAGTAGGAACAAGGTGTGCATCACTGAGAATGTGTGCCCAGACATGTCCTGCGGCCTCCCACGCACCTGCCTCCCTCTATCTCGCAACCTGCAAGTACATCCGGACCTTCCCATTGCTCCCACAAGGGTTTTACTTAGGGCTGAACACACAGGTTTCCAACGAACATTTTCTAGAGACCCTCAATCCTCTATTTAGACAGTATCATCACCTTCTTATGCCAAGGCTTTGGCTTTCAGGGGGAGAGCTAAGAGGCAAACTGCAACAAGAACACAGGAGCTGTGAAAAGGTATTCTGGGTATGTGACCTTGAGGCAGTCACAGGGACTGGAGGATCTAGGTAACTGCTGCTGTCAGAACATTCCCCCCACCTTAGGAATGTTGACCAGATTGTAGGGAACCCAGATGATCCTTTTAAGTAGAAAGTAACCTGATGACTTAACATGGCATCTTTTCTCTTTTCTTCTCATGGTGTAAAAGACTAGGTGGGTGCACATCACAAGCACCGAGACCTACCACAGCTGTGGCTGCCCGGACTGCCGCAGATGTATGTTTCCCTGAAAGAAACCCCTGCTACCTACCAACCTGGGGGACCAAGGCGGGGCTGCCTCTGTTTTTGTCCCATCTGAGCTTGTACTCTGCCTATGGAGGATGGTGCACTGGTTTTGGCAGGGACCTTTCCCAACATCAGCCCTTCCTGACATTTGCTTTTCAACTCTCTTCCAAAAAGAAGACTTAGGTGGAAAGTATAACTGGCTCCAGGAAGATGCTCTTCACAAGCTACGTCTGTGCAGAACGGCAGCAAATTAACCTGGAAACAACCCCAACAAACCTTAAGGTAAGAGATATTTAATCGTCAAGGACATAAAACATTGCTTGGGATGAAGGAAACACTGGTGTTCCAACTGGGTGAAACATTGAGTCAGAGCCAACAAGAGTTTGCAGAAGAAAGTGCATGGGTCATAAATTTTAAAAGCCCTTTACCATACCTAACGTATCTCCTAATAATAGATGCACACCATTCATCTAAACACACACACCCTTCCTGCCAGGCCTTCAGAGGAAGAATGCCACCCTTCCCCCATATCGCCTCCTATGTACAGGTGGTTGAGTCCAAATTCCAGGTAAAAATGAGTTCTGGCAGCAGGACTCATGGCCACACCTCAAGTCCTTCAGAGTTGGGGGCACTCAATACTTCTGATTGATTACCTATTTACCCTAAGACAGGAAACTTCCAGGAGAGGCAACAATTAAACACACCTCCCTTCAGGAGAAATTTTCTACCTGGAATTTTCATGTCTTTTTCAGAATAGAGGGAAGTTGAGGCTACTATACCCATCTTTGTATGCGAAAAAATCCGATGCAAAGTGACCTGCTTTCAGGTGTCCATAGAAGTTTAAGAGCAGCAATCATCTCAGGATCATCCCCAGAAGTATTTAAATTAAAAAGGCTGATGGAGGGCAGCGCCTGTGGCTCAAGGAGTAGGGCGCCGGTCCCATATGCCGGAGGTGGCAGGTTCAAACCCAGCCCCGGCCAAAAAAATCACAAAAAAAAAAAAGGCTGATGGAAAAAAGCTTTAAAATATATTTTGTCATAAATATATTAGTTTAAATTAACCTGTAACAAAATCTCTAAAAAGATTATCTAATCAGCTATACCAAAAGTCAAAAGAAGTTGAAACTAAACTGACCAGTGGTTGTTCCAGACAAGATTTTTGCTAAAAAGGGAAAAATGTTATTTGAAAGATACCAAACTGTATCAGAAAAAAAATGGTTTTCCATTAATGTGTTTCTAAAGCTCAAAAGTACTTCTTATTAAATTTGCAAACTTGCTACACCATTGGTCTTCACTGGTGCCTGTGACATTGATGGAAGAAACCATTTACCAAAAACTGATATGCTTCAAAACATTTTACAGTTTTTTTAAACCTTGTCTTTGTTTTGTAAATTAAAGGAACAGTTCTTCCCCCTGCGTAAATTACTATACCACTTCCCTAGATCATAGAAAAAGTGACTGCCGACAGTTTAACTATGATTTGTTGAGGACAAATTATATAGTCCATAGTATTTAATGTATTTTCACATTCTACCTTTGCTTAATCTAATCCCTAGCAGGTTGACAGGCCAGGAATCATGAGACACTTGTACCAGACAGAATCTTGGAGATCTTCATCTGAGCCCTTAATTTTACAGATGGGGAACCTGAAGCCCAGGGAGATGACGTTACCTCCCCAAGGTCACACAGCTAGTGAATGGCAGATTCTTACCCAGCCAGGAAATACTCTGGGACACCTTCTTCCCACACTAGAAGCAAGCAGACCAGGAGTCTCCCCTCAGATGACCTGGCTGCCTGCTGGAGCAGACAGGAAACTGGTTCCCCAGTGAAGAAACTTGCATCAGAGCAGAGTGAGGGCTATGCTCATAACCTTGCATCACCTGTGTCCATTCTGTACCTGCATGTCTTCAGCAGAAAAGCATAAACACACCCAAATAAGCTAGCCCTCGCTGTTTGGGGTGAACACGTAAGTTTTGTATATACTTTCATCAAGGGCTATTAAATCTGAATTAACTCAGTCCTAAGACTCAACTTGTACTTCAAGATCTCTTTAAATGTTTTCCAGTATGACTCAGACTTAGAATTGAAGGAGATGTTATAAAAGTCAAACACAACTGGGCTAAAAAAAAAAAAAAAAAGCTTACATACTTAGGGTTGTTTAGGCACAGAAAACAGCTGGAAGGAGACAGGACAAGTGTCTTCTGCATGTACGTCTGAGGTGGGGGTGATGTGGGAAGGGCAGACATATCACCTCATGTGGTTCTGTACCAGCCCCCAACCCCAGCCCTCTCAGAGGATTTTGGGCTCTCTTCCATTCTCATAGAACTCCTGTCCCTCAGGACAGTTTCCTGGTCCCTAATGAATCCCTAAATCCCTCTTTCCAGCCTTCTTGAACTCTAGAATGGCGTGTCCCAAAGCTCACAGGTCAACACCCCTAGCTGTTCCACAGGTTTCTCAACCCAGCATGCCCTCACAGAACTCGCCTCCTCTCCCCACACTAGATTTCCTTCTTACAACTGCTCAGAATCCTAGGAGTCATCTTCATTTCTCTTCCTTCATTCAGTCTGCAGGTCTTCTTGGAACCTCAAAGCAGGTTTCTCCTCTAGTCCCTACCTGAATGACTGTGGCAGCCTCTTGAGGAACAAGTGCCCTCCTAGTGCCCCCTGCCTCCAATCCGTCCCCAAAACAGGGCACATGGGTTTACTTAAAACATGAAGCTAAAGTAGTTCATTTACTCATAAACTCAGTCATCACTGGGCAACTGCTTGTGCCAGGCACTGTCCTAAGCCCGAGGATGCAGCTATTACCAGAACACACACTGTCCCTGTGCTCATGGACCTTACGTTCTAGTAGTGAGGTCAAACTTAAGATCCACGTACGGCTCCCCATTTCTTTGAATAAAACTGGATGTGCAAGGCAACAACACGGGCTTTCCTGAGCCCAGCCCCAGCAACGTCACCCACCTCAGGGTTACCAGTTGTTCCTCTCTAGACACTTTGAACCACTGCCAGTTCCCTGAATGCGCACTGCTTTCTCACGCATCTGTACGTGCGCTTCTAACGCCCAGGACACCCTTTCCTTTTCTGCCTAGTAGCCATATCCTAGAAGTCTAAATGTCACCTCTTTCAGGAAGCCTTCCCCCTGACATGATTCCGTAAACTACCCTTTACTGAGTCCCTGTGCAGGCCTTTGCCAAAGTGCTATGCACACAGTCCTATATTTTTGGATTTAGTGTCCCTCACAGGAGAAACTTTCTTTAGAAACCTACTCTACCCCTCATCTTTCTATAATGCCTGGCATAGTCACTGGCCCATAGACACTAAATATTAAGGATCTGCTTCCTAAGGAGCTAAGTAACTACACCACCAAATCCTCGGATCCTATGAGATGGACAGGCAGCAGAAACTTACCAGCATTGACAGATGTGAAAATGGGGGGAACGCCACACACAGCATACAACCACACAAAGCCGTAACCACAACCCACACCTGCAGCCCTCTCCCTCAGGTGCTCTCCAACATCTAAGCACGTTAGGTACATGGCCTCTGCTCCCACAAGGTTCACAGTCACTAGCAACTATGAGCATCAGCTGTATGGTAACTTTCCAAGGCCAGCTCTCACGAGCCCTCCTCTGTTGTCCTGGTACCTGCCTTGAATCAAGCTTCTGTCCCTCAAAGAGACCTCTTTCTTTTACCCCAAGGCTCAGTTTTGCATCTATCTTACAGTTTTTAATCCCTTCACTTCCCGCCTACACCCACAGTGAAAACAGCTCTGGAAAAATATACTAAAGCTACATAATTCATGGTTAGCATGCCAGTCTGATACTCCAAGAATAAAGAGTTCCAATCACCTGTGACCCACCACGGGTTCTTCCTGGGAACAGACTGTATTTCACCCTGCTTTTCCCCAATTCTATAACCAACAAGGAAAGGAGATCGACTCAGGGCATCCTCTGAGCCATCCCAGGTCTCAACACCCTCACGAGGAGTCTAAATTCCAAGGATCAGGACTCAAATGTGATCCTAAATTTCTATTATCAAGCTTTCTTGGATATGAGTAGGCTTTGGTGCAGGCAAATCTAGGTTTAAATACAGGCTCCTTTGCTTTCTAAGTATATGGCTCTACGTGTATTTCATAACTTGTAAAATTGGGGAAAACACCACATTGTTACACAAATTAGACTATGGAAGAAAAACTGCTTGGCTCTAACAAAAATGCATATGTGCTAGTTTCTCTTCTGCTAAAACACTGATTTTTTTTTTTTTTAAGCCTAAACAGAGCTGGGATTGCATTTTATCAGAGACCTCTGCTTTGGGTCTGTGGAGGATATAACTTTGGTTTTCCAAAGGAGGTCATAATCTCTCTCATAATCTGTCCAGTTTCTCTGGGGTAGAGTCTATTATAATATACTAATTCCCGAGTTTCTGCTTCCTCAGCCTGCTTTCCAGGTCCAGGGATAAATTAAACCAGCAACCCAGAAGGCCTGCATCCCAGGAGAACATCCACCTAGTTCAGATCCTCCCCTCAACTCTAAGAGGGCTGGGAGCACAGTGAGAACAATAATTGGAAAGAATTACGTAAACAAGAGTGCTGAGGAAGCAGAAAAGGTAATCGATTCTCTCAGAACCACAATTCAAAGACTGATACATTGTGCAGTACTTTGAGCTACAGGTCTTCACGAAGAGTATGGCTGGCCGATCCTGTATCCCAGTGAGCACCTCGTATTTTCTGCTGATGTGGCAATTAATCAAAGCCATCTGCCTAATCACACAGCATAAGCTGCTTCACAGAATTTCACAGGCTTCTGTAGGTGTTTAAGGACTTAACACACAGACGGGCCCTCCTCAGATGGAATTTAAACAGAATGTTCTGGGATGATGAGTTGGGGGTTAAGAAACTAAAAGCATCTCCCCTATAGCAAGAGATAAAAGATGACAAACACTCTAGCAAGTGAAATACCACTGCCTCCAACACAACCCTTAAGGATGACTTCTTGATGATTTTTATTTCAGCATTTACTAAAACCTCTGCTCACTGATATATCAGGAGGGAGTTTGAAGAGCACATTCCACCATCCCAACCACATAGAAGATTCAACCCAGAGGTCTTGACATCACAAGCTTCCCCAAGTAAGAATTGCAACATGAGAGCAGGTGATGGGTTCACAGGAGCACTTAGGCCCAAATGACCTAAGAAATCTAAGGTATTTTATGATTGCTTTATATTTTAATTTTAAAACTTCAGGAAAGCTGAAGTAACTATTTCCTAAGTTCTGATACTGGCATTCTTAAAACCTACTAAGTGAGCAGAAAACCATTATTGTGTATTAGTTCATGTTCAATAAAAATACATACTCTGCAAAACTAAAAATCAAGTCAAATATGCTGAAAAGTAACTCATGCCCCTCATTCACACATGTGTGAATTCTAGATTCCACACCTTAAACAACAGCTAGAATTTATCTTCCTTTAAAAAGAAAATGTGGGAGGCAGTGCCTATGGCTCAGTGGGTAGGGCACTGGCCCCATATATGGAGGGTGGCGGGCTCGAACCCAGCCCCGGCTAAACTGCAACAAAAAAACAGCTGGGCGTTACTGTGGCAGGCGCCTATAGTCCCAGCTACTCGGGAGGCTGAGGCAAGAGAATCGCCTAAGCCCAGGAGTTGGAGGTTGCTGTGAGCTGTGACGCCATGGCACTCTACCCAGGGCAATAAAGTGAGACTGTTCTTAAAAAAATAAATAAATAAAAAGAAAAGAAAATGTGGGAAATCAAACTAAAGTTACTGCTGGCAGCATATTTGTGCAGATCTAATCGAAGTTCCTCACAAGGACACCAACATCCTGTGGTACAGTAACCCACCCATGTTAAATCCTAGCTTACCTAACAAGATAATGTGGCACACCTGTATTGCACACTCAACTGTAGAAAGAGTTGTGGTCACGTTCAGTGTTTCAAAGATTCAAAATAAGGAGGTCTTCTAAGGCATGAGGACTTCAGCACTCTAAGTATTAACTTTATAATAGTGATTTCTAAGCTAGGAGGGATGGTGTGTACCAGGAGAGACGTCATAACAGTAACACAGGACTTACAAGATACTCTTAGTAGTGAACTGTGTTCTCACAATTCACAAAGCACAAGCAGCATGAGATAATGGGAGAAAGAATAAAACCAGGTCAGACTGTGAGAATGGAGAATTGAGTGAAGCCTGTGTCAGACTACAGTGTCTTGTTCCTAGACCCTTGGAAGCCTCTGAGCGCATCATTCCCACCACCTGTAACTTCCCATGTTCTGGATGCACCTCATCAGCAGGTACAGCAAGAGGCCAATGAGGCTGAGGATGCTGATCCCATGTGGGCAGCTGGACTCCTGGGCTCCGAACACACAGGACCCCTTCCAGCCTCAGCCAGGTCTCCACAGTTGACCTTACAAAGCTTTTCTCGTTTATATGACAACAGCCTCCCCAAGCTCGTGTACCTGTATCTGTCTGTATGTAGACAGTATGTACCCAGAATATAACAGTGCCTACTTCAGAGAGGAAAAGGGATTAGAAAGAGGAGGGAATAAGAGAATCGGGACTTTTATTTCTTATCCCAGGGATTCCTATATTGTTTGGGTGTTTACATTATCAATAGTATGAACTTTGTTAAAGTTTACAAAAACATCTGACAACCCATGACCTCACAAACACTGAGGTCAAGAGTCTCCTCCAATATTAAGAGCTTTAACAGTCAGTGCCCCACCACGCCTTCCCTGGTCAGTAAAGGTTCTTCTAAACCCAGCTGCAGACCAGGGGAGAGAGATCCAGTTGAAGTGGTACTGTCAAGGTGGAGTTCAAAGAGCTCAGGCTGAGTCTTCAATCTTAATACTCACTTCTGTTCCACAGAAACGCAGCCATCCGAGTTCACATTTTGTTACCTATTATCTGGAAACACCATTAGGACATTTAGAACAATATGGTTAACAAGCAGAAATGCAGATTAATAATCCATTAGCTTGTTTAACAAGCACTTCTAATTGGGACAGGCTGACACTGAGGAAGAAGGGCCTGGAATTAATCACAAGGAAACCTCTCCCAGCAACAAGGGCTGTGTTAGGCCCTGGAATGAAGGATCAGGGAAGGGTAGTTGAGCTCTGTTCTGAAAATCCTTTAAATATCAGGTGGATTCTCTCCTGTCCAAGGCAGTTCTAGGAGAGTCCTACATAACATTGGCTGCTCTGTTACAGACTTAGGTTTAAAAGATCAGCACTCATCACAAAATCCCAAAACTACAGATGTTGGTGTGGATGCAGAGAGAAGGGAATGCTTCCTACACTGCTGGTGGGAACACAAAGTAATACAGCCCTTTAGAAAAGAAGTTTGGAGAATACTCAAACCAAAAGTAGACCTACCATTCGATCCTATAAATCGTCTACTAGGCATATATGCAGATGATCAAAAATCATTTTTTTATTGTTAAATCATAGCTGTGTACATTAGTGCAATCGCCTGTACCCATTCTAAGATGCACCATAGATGTGGCCCCACCCATTACCCTCCCTCCACCAAAACCTCCCCGCTCCCTTCCCCTTCCTTGGCCCTTTCCCCAGTCTTGTGCTATAGTTGGGTTATAGTCTTCATGTGAAAGCTATAATTTAGCTTCATAGTAGGGCTGAGTACATTGGGTACTTTTTCTTCCATTCCTGAGATACTTTGCTAAGAAGAATATGTTCCAGCTCCATCCATGTAAACATAAAAGAGGTAAAGTCTCCATCTTTCTTTAAGGCTGCATAGTATTCCATGGTATACACGTACCACAATTTGCTAGTCCATTCGTGGGTTGATGGGCACTTGGGCTTCTTCCATGACTTAGCAATTATGAATTGGGCTGCAATAAACATTCTGGTACAGATGTCTTTGTTATATTGTGACTTTTGGTCTTCTGGGTATAAACCTAGTAAAGGAATTATGCAGTATCAAAAATACACTACTGGGACCTGATCACACTAAAAAGCTTCTGCACAGCCAAGAACATAGTGAGTAAAGCAAGCAGACAGCCCTCAGAATGGGAGAAAATATTTGCAGGTTATACCTCCGATAAAGGTCTAATAACCAGAATCCACAGAGAACTCAAACGTATTAACAAGAAAAGAACACATGACCCCATCTCAGGGTGGGCAAGGGACTTGAAGAGAAACTTCTCCAAAGAAGACCGATGCAAGATCTACAAACACATGAAAAAAAGCTCATCATCCTTAACCATCAGAGAAATGCAAATCAAAACTACTCTGAGATATCACCTAACCCCAGTAAGACTAGCCCACATAACAAAATCCCAAAACCAGAAATGTTGGCGTGGATGTGGAGGAAAGGGCACACTTCTACACTGCTGGTATACATTCCTTCTGGAAGGATGTTTGGAGAACACTTAGAGACCTAAAAATAGACCTGCCATTCGATCCTATAATTCCTTTACTAGGTTTATACCCAGAAGACCAAAAACTCATTTTACAATAAAGACATTTGCACCAGAATGTTTATTGCAGCCCAATTTATAATTGCCAAGTCATGGAAGCAACCCAATTGCCCAATGACTCATGAATGAATTAAGAAATTGTGGTATATATGAAACATGGAATACTATGCAGCCATAAAAAGATGGAGACCTTACATCTTTTATGTTTACCTGGATGGAGCTGGAACATTCTTTTAGTAAAGTATCACAAGAATGCAAGAAAAAGTATCCAATGTACTCAATACTACTATGAAACCAACATACAATCACCTACACATTCATACCAATGATAAAACATAACTATAGTCCAGAAATAAAGAGGAGGAAGAGGGGAGGGGAGAGGTAGACAGGAGGGAGAGCATTTGGTGGGACCTCACCTATCGCATACAATACAATGGTACATTCCAAAACTATTAAGAATAGAGTATAAATGTCTTACCACAACAAATAAGCAAATGAGGTGATGGTTATGTTAATCAGTTTGATGTAAGCATTCCACATTGTTTATCAATTCAGCACATCATACCCCATAAATGCATTAATGTACACAGTCATGATTTAATACATACACAAAGATATCATTCAGCTTACTAAATAATAAGTAAGCTATTTTGGAAAAAAAAAACCTTATTTGCCTTTTAGGTTCTCTGTGTGTAACACACTAGGGCAGCAGGACAGACCAAGGAGGTCTGTTTTAAAGTAGACAAACTTTAATTCTCATTTTAACTCTCCTCCTAACTCAAATCTGAAAAATAAAGTTAAACTTGTTCAGATTTATATAGATTTACGAATAGGCAGTTCAACCAAATAGGTTCCGTAGGTTTGTTCTTCAGTTTGTACGTAAGTTGGAACAGGTACATTTACCCTTCATCTGTAATAGCCTCCATTCATAAGTCTGAGTCGTCTGTCAGTGAGATGTAACTTGGTGACTGCCTATAAATGAAGATGCCTGTATATGAAAAGTAGTCTCCATCACATTATGCCTTTAAGTAAAACATAGCTCTTCATTAGAATTATATAGCCTTAGCCAATACTCTTATAATCTTTGAAGGTAAAACCCATATTAAGATTGAAGAGAACTACAAATGATTATATTCAATCAGGTACATTATCTTGGTAATCTTTAAAAGATTTTTCCACACATCTTCAGTATTTTGAGTTAAAAGTCTCCCTAAGGTTTTTGTATCCACCACTGCTTCTAATCACCTTACAGCAGTTCCTCTATATGACAAGAGACCTGACTGCTCCCAAATCCATCAGAGAAGAGTCATTAGATGGCTTTGCCTGGCGCTGTCAAGCACAATGAGATGTTTTCATGCTATTTCCTCTATCAGAACAGATGAAAATAGGAAGAGGAAGAAGCTAAATGTGTTCACATGAAATTCAGCAATTGTCTTTTTGTTAAATCAGAAAAGCAATTCTAACGAGTTAATGAGAACTAGGAATTTCCAAGCACTGAAAAGAATCTCAGTAACTAACCACTACAAACCAAGACCCAAAGATGCTTTATGAAAGATTAAGGTGTCAAATATGCCTTTGACGCAAGTTTGATGTTTTTAAAAGTTAACTTCAAGTCCCCTAAGACTCAGAGGTCAAAAGGCTATCCTGGTGCCTTTCTCTGGGACTATAATCTACCTGGGTCCTTAAGTCAGATCTGACTTAAAGTAAAATCTCAATGAACCACAACTCAACCAACCAGAGCCAAGCCAATGGATTTCCAGAAGTACGGATTAAAAGAAAATAATTTTTTAAAAAGTCAACTACTGGGAGACACTTAGTATCTGCAAGCTCAACACAGCATTTCCTATGCTGTTTTCAACTGTAGAACGAAAATGGTAAAATTTTCTATTTAAAGATGCTAGGACCCATATCGAAAGAAAGTTATTTTCTTTAGCTCTGTTTTCTTAGGTACAAAAGTACCCAATACATCTAGAAAAGAGTTTTAACATTATCTCATAAACAGCATTTCCATTTTGATGATAGAGCCAACAAAAGCTAAGAATCGACCTTGACACCTCCCCCATCCCTTGACCAAGTTCCATCATCTTGACCTTCAACATACATCTGAAATCCATTCAGTTGTATTCAATACTACTGTCACCAGCCAAGTGTCAGTGTCATTTCTTATCTGAGCCACGTTGATCTTCTAAAACTGCCCTCTCCAACTAAACTCTCATTCCTCCTCCAAACCATCCTTCACAGCAGAGCCAGGATGATTAATTAGATCTATACGGAATTGTTTCCCTCACTTCTTAAAAATAATAATAGACTTCCTTTGAACATAGAATAAAATTGAAAATTCTTACCCACCAGAGAGTTCTGCTTATCTGACCTGGCCTTTCTCCCTATCCTCATCTCAAGCCCTTTTCTATGAGTTATAACAGTTCTGCCTCTCAGGCCTGTCCTTCCAATTCCTCCAACCTGCCAAGCACTTGGTCTGCCTCAGGGGCTTGGTACTGGCTTTTCTCTGCTCAAGCCACATTTCTCTTACCTCCAACTCTAGCCAAGCTCTCTTCCCTGGTTGGTTCTTGCTTTTCATCTTTTGCTTTCTCAGAGGTCACCCTAATCTCAAATCCTAAACAGGTGGCCCTGTTATTCTCACACCATCCTGTTCCTTTTCACCACAATGCCCAGCAAAGTTGTGAGCATACCTTTACCTGAGTGGTGATTTAGTTTGTTTCCCCCACTAGATCATAAGACATATGGGGACAGAAACTATGTCTTAGTTTATAAATACCTACTCAGGGCCTGGAGGTATAAGCACTTATAAATGGTGAAACTTAAGAACTGAGAATTAAAAAAAAAAAAAATCATACATGGATATTGCCAAAGACCTCTAGCCAACTGCCTTTCATATGTCTAACACCTCAGTTCACCAGGCGAACCTCCATTCCCTAATTTTTATACAGTTATCCAGGACTTTTCATCTACCACTCTATCTTCTTGGCAGAACCATTTCTGACCATTAAGACCCACAATTGCCTCTTCCTTTGCACAAATTCCTTGCTTTTACTATCTGTACTGTTCATGTACATATTTACAATTTCATCGTTTGATGCCTTTGTACATAGTCAACCATGGAAGCCTAGAATATAGAAAGTATCCGGGAAGATCCCTCAAGATCATCCAGCTCAAAATCCTTATTGCAAGTGAAAAATCCAATCCCTAAGAAAGCGATGAGATTTTTCCCAAGTCAGAATCCATTACTGAGGGCATCAAAATAAGAGTATCGGGTGGCTCCTGTGACTCAGTGATTAGGGCACCGGTCTCATATACTGAGGGTGACGGGTTCGAACCTGGCCCCGGCCAAACTGCAACAAAAAAAAAAAAATAGCCAGGCGTTGTGGCGGGCACCTATAGTTCCAGCTACTCAGGAGGCTGAGGCAAGAGAATCGCGTAAGCCCAAAAGCTGGAGGTTGCTGTGAGCTGTGATGCCACAGCACTCTACCAAGGGTGACAAAGTGAGACTCTGTCTCTAAAATAAATAAATAAATAAGAGTATCAGTTCCCTGACTCTCAATCCTGAAGATGTCTGGTTATGTATTTCTCCCCAAGGAACTCATGTTCTGAGGCAGGAGCTATAGTGATCAACCTCCTGGCACATGCAGGAATTTGTTGAGTATCTGATGACCATGTGATAATGTCAACCATGAAGCCCCCCAGATGAAAGATAAACCTACTTCTGAACTACCCTGCACTATGTTTGCTGCCATTGTTACCAATAGACAGTATGGAAGGGGAGTTGGCTGCACAAAGCTCTGTAAGTCCTACAGCTCCCTTCATGCATGAAGATTACCAACCACGAGACACAAAAGAGAGACAAAAGTTGAAACTCATTACCCTGGGTAGACTCCCAAAGAAGTCAGACAGGTTTGTCCAGAGCATCAACCACTTCTGAAAACAAACAGACCCCAGTTAAGATGCACAGTTAGCCTCAAATTCAGATTAACCGAACCCACAACCGACCCCAGGCAGATGTGACTAAGAAATCATGCGTTTTCAAGGAGCTTTCACATGTTTATTATCTCCTCTTACCCTCACAACTATCTCCACAGGCTGGGCCCAAATAAACAACCCAAGAAAAACTCAAGCTAACACACTCTGGGAGGTCAAGGTGGATAGATCCTTTAAGCTCAAGACCAGCCTGAGAAAGAGGGAAACCCCATCTCTACTAAAAATAGAAAAATTAGCCAGATGTCGTGGTAGCTGCCTGTAGTCCCAGCTACTTGGGAGGCTGACGCAGGAGGATCACTTGAAACTACGAGTTTGACGCTGTTGTGAGCTGGGCTGGGCTGATGCCATGGCACTCTAGCCGGGGGCAAGAGAATGAGACTGACTCAAAAAAAAGTGACATCCAAAGTCTTCCCACTGGGGAGCAGCAGAGAAAGGCTCCCAGAGGTTCAGGATGCTCTCGGGTTCCCCCTCACTTCTCATGCTCACAGCAGCCTCCTCTGCCTTCACCACAAATCCTAGCTCTTCCACCACCCCAGACAGACTATCCCCTACTGTCCCAACAGTGAACTTCCACGTTAAGAAAGTCCCTTCATGACCCCATCTCCAGGCCTATAGTGTTAGTCCACAACTCCTGAACCAACCTCCCTTCTCTACATGTTTTTCAAGGCCTTCCCCAGCCCACCATCTGGATTACCCACAGCGGCACAGTGTCCTGTACCCTCCTTGGCAACCCACACCACTTACCTCACACTGTGCATCTGACCTGGTATTGCTCGTGCTGCTGCCCTCAGAGGACAGGAACTCAGGGGCTCAGCCCTCATCCACGCCTGCAGAACCAGCACAGGCACATGGACACGCCACAAAGGGAGGTCACAAAGCAAACAGGACTTATGAAGCCACCATGGCATGGCCCAGCAAATGGCTTCCGTCACACTCGTGGGGCCTTATGTGGACACGCACAGTATGTCAAAGTCAGTACCTCCTAGCTAAGGATGGAACATCAGGCAAGAGCCCACAGAAGCACAGAAGCAGTAGCACCAGTGGGGTAAGAGAGGGGTGTCTACATCCCTGTTACGATCGGTCCAGGCTAACTGCCCCTTTGACAACCTCTTATGTTTAGCAGCTGTCCACAGAGTACAGGGCTATGTGCCAGGCTAAGAGTTCACAGACCACGCCAGAAAGGGGCGTTACGGATAGACTTTGTACTGAAAGGGGCGTTATGGATAGATCTTGTACTGAAAGGGGTGTTATGGATAGATCTTGGGTATAACCCTGTCTTCTGTAAGATGCAGAACAAGGTCTGCTAACTTGTGGATTCTACAGACCAGCCAGTAATTTAATTTCAGAGACTGTCACCACTGTTCTCCAAGAGTAGACATCTTAATCCCTCCAATGTTACATAACGACTACTTCAGAAGAGGGCCGTCCCTCAAGCTGGCTACGTTCCTGTGGGTAAACCATGGAGCACTCCCCATGATCAGTCAGCCGCCATGTCGACACCTCCAGGAACAGGGACTCGCTCACTCAGGGTCACATGAAAATTGGTGTCCTCAGACTGAGCTGGGATCTCTCTTGCTGAAACTTTCAGTCACCAATTCTACTATGACCTCTGTTAACATAACTAATTCTTAAGGCCCTGGCAAAAAGTAAATCCTCAGTGAACATTAACTCTGCCCCTCCCTGCCCCATTCTTTTTTTTTTTTTTTGTAGAGACAGTCTCACTTTATGGCCCCTGGGTAGAGTGCCATGGCCTCACACAGCTCACAGCAACCTCCAACTCCTGGGCTTAAGCGATTCTGTTGCCTCAGCCTCCCAAGTAGCTGGGACTACAGACGCCCGCTACAATGCCCGGCTATTTTTTGGTTGCAGTTTGGCCGGGTTTGAACCCGCCACCCTCGGTATATGGGGCCGGCGCCTTACTGACTGAGCCACAGGCGCTGCCCTCCCTGCCCCATTCTTAATTCCATATTAAGCTCAAAACTGTGAAAACACGCCCCATGCCACCTGCATCTACCAACAGCAACCCCCACCCCCAATTCGTTTTTCCCTCCAGGAGAAGCCCCTGGAACAGCACAACATTAGCACTGCTGGCCTCTCTCAAGATAATCTTTACTTTGTGTCCCTCTTTGAGTACCAGCTCACTGTTGGGGAGCTGGGTACAAAGCTCTAAAAGTCATGATTGCCCCCCTTGTGGAGCTCACAACCTGGCTGAGGAAAATGCACTCACATTTAGCAATAAGGAAACACCCTCCCTGGATGGGGGTAGCACATACCCAAATATTGACCCGCGTGATTAAGACCATGGACTCTGAAGAGATTTAGAGCAAGGGATATTAGCAAGAACTGGTGTTTCTGGGGGCATAAGAGTCGCTTTTACTACATTATAACTCCCCTGGGGATGGAAATCTGATTATAGAAAGAACACGCAGCCCTGACCGTGCCAGCTACCTCTGTTTCCCTTGGCCCTCAAAGTAGGCACATCAGTGAGCCCCAGAAAGCACCTCAGACAATCAAGCTCTAGGGAGGGTCTCCACCCAGGGGCAAAGGCAGGTAGGTGTTCCAGGCTCCTGAGCAGGGCAAAGCAACAGCTCTTGGGGCAGGGCCCCCCTTTCTACACCACCTGGGATAGCCAGGGACTGTGACAATCAAACCAAAGCCATAGGGAGAAAGCTCCTGAAGGGGCGGGGAAGCCAGCATGAGTTTTAGAATTCCAAGATGCCCCAAATGAGGAAGTGGAAGAACCTAGGGAAGGGCAGAGCTACCAGCTTTTCACTAACCTGGTTTGGCAATTTTTTTTTTTTAAGAAATGACTACATATATGCCTGTGTGCAACACAGATGACCACTGGCTATTCCTTGAGCAGCATTTCCCAGGAGAGAGTAGAGAAGAGGACCCTCTTTCAAGAAGGCATTTCTCAAAATGCTCTGCTTGGTCCAAACTCTTTCCTTAATCAGGTTCTAAAGGATTTCTGCATGGTAACATTCTCCAACAGCAGTGAGAGAAAAATAAGCTTCAGAACACAGAACCAACCCTCCTTCCTCTCCCAAGAAGAGTCTTGCCAAATGCCAGCGTATTTTCAAAGCATCACTACCATTAAGAGGAACCTCTGTGCACGGCATTTAAGAGACAAGGTCTCACTCTGTTACCTAGGTTGAAATGCAGTGGCACAATCCTAACTCACTGCAGCCTTGAACTGCTGGGCTCAAGCAATCCTCCTGCCTCAGGATCCTAAGTCTGGAAACACAAGTGTATGCCCTACCAACACCTAATTTTTTTTTTTTTTGGTAGAGACAGTCTTGTCATGTTGCCCAGGGTGATCTCAATCTCCTGGCCTTAAGGCACCCTCCTACTTCAGCCTCTCGAATCACTGGAATTACAGATGTAAGCCACCATGCACACCCTGTGCCCACGAAAAGGGAAGCAGAAGGAGGTCTAATATGTTGTTCAATAATTTGGAAAGACCAAGATCTTCCAGTGAGATCCGCCTCTTTATAAACAATACTTTGCTTTAAAAAACATTTTCTATACAATTGCCAACAATGCTCAGCCACAGCCTTGTGTAGACAATGAGAAGAGAAATATCAGAAGGTTGGATCATCAGGCCATCTTTGACAAATTCTAAAAGCCAACCTGGAACCATCACATTAACCCCTAAAGCACACTCCTCCACGGTCCTGACAGAACATCAGCTCTGAGCCTCCACAGCTCAGAGTGCCTGCCAACGCCTACATGCTGCACTGTGCCAGCCATTGGGGCCACGCCATCTGCAACCCAGAGGTCAGCACAGCACTGGCCCTCAAACTCACCAACAGCTGATGCTTCCCCACCTACCCATTCTAGCCCTGTCAGGGCAGCATCCCCTTCCCACATTCCAAGTTACCAGGAGCAACATCCATCAGCAAAGCAGAGTGCCCTTCACAGAGACCTTTTACAAAGTAGGTAAGGCAACCACATTTTACATTTCAATGATTTTTTGTTTGGTGTTCATGCAACTGTAGCTAATAACGAAAATGACTTCATGAAGCAGTACAATCAGCAGATCTTCCGAAATGAATTGCCACACCGAAGTTGTCAACTTTCCAAGACACAAAATGACTCATAACCTCATGTAAACAGACCTCCAAGTGAATGAAAAGCCCAACCACGCCTGCTAATATTTATTCCTTTTCTCCCCATACTGCCTCATTACTCTCCAAAAGGGAGAAAGCTGCATACAGGAATTAAACCACCCTGACACGGAACTTGCAGTCCGTAGAGAGCTGGGCCACTTGTTCCAGGTGGCTCCTTTCCTCTGGGCACCACCCCCCCTTCTGCCAGATGAGCTAGTGCCGTTCACTTTCCCAGTTTCCCTTCCGACCTGTCTGCCCAGCCCTGCAGGCTTCCTATACAAGGCTTCTTCACTTTTTCTACCTGTCACGTTAACGAAGAAGGGATACCCCTGACTACAGCTCTGGGCAGAAACAGCGCAACTCTCCTGGGACTCACAATCTTAGTTTCTCCTCCTATCTCCTTTCATTACAGCCAGGCCCTGCCAGCAGCGCAGGTGCAGGATACTGTGGGAAACTTTCCCCACTGCCTTTCCAATAGCACCATAAGCACCTTTCCTAACAAAGGCAGAGTCACAGGGCCCGCCAAGTCTCCATCATAAAAGCGAGTTGGGCAGGAATAACTTCATTCAGCAGAGACCAGGAACTCTCACAAACCAGGCCTGTTCAGGTGGCAGCAGGATGAACCAGTACCCCACGAGCTGGTCCTCCCACACCAGCCTCGACTCTGGATGATCAATTCTGCTCACACCAGTGAAGAGATGAGGTGGCACAGAGGTGCGAAAATTTCTCATTTGCTCTGAGATTCCCAAATGACAGTTTAGGTGACCTCAAAATCAACTGCATATTTTAGCAATGTAGTTTTTTTTTTTTTGTGGTTTTTAGCCAGGGCTGGGTTTGAACCCACCACCTCTGGCATATGGGACCAGCGTCCTACTCCTTGAGCCACAGGCGCCACCCTATAGTTTTTTTTATTATTAAATCATAGCTGTGTACAATAATGAGATCATGGGGCACCATACACTGGTTTTATAGACCGTTTGACACATTTTCATCACACTGGTTAACATAGCCTTCCTGGCATTTTCTTAGTTACTGTGTTAAGACATTTACATTCACTAAGTTTCACATGTACCCTTGTAAGATGCACCGCAGGTATAATCCCACCAATCAGCCCCTCTCCGCCCATCCTCCCCCCTCACACCTGTCCCTCTTCCCCATCCCCCTATTGTTAGGTTATAACTGTGTTATAGCTTTCATGTGAAAGCCATAAATTAGTTTCATAGTAGGGCTGAGTACATTGGATACTTTTTCTTCCATTCTTGAGATACTTTACTAAGAAAAATATGTTCCAGCTCCATCCATGTAAACACGAAAGAGGTACAGTCTCCATCCTTAAGGCTGCATAATATTCCATGCTGTACATATACAATTTATTAATCCATTCGTGGATTGATGGGCACTTGGGCTTTTTCCATGACTTAGCAATTATGAATTGGGCTGCAATAAACATTCTGGCACAAATATCTTTGTTATAATGTGATTTTTGGACTTCTGGGTATATACCTAGTAGAGGAATTAAAGGATTTAATGGCAGATCTATTTTTAGATCTAAGTGTTCTCCAAACATCTTTCCCAAAGGAATGTATTAATTTGCATTCCCACCAGCAGTATAGAAGTGTTCCCTTTTCTCCACATCCACGCCAACATCTCTGGTCTTGGGATTTTGTGATTTGGCTAATCTTACTGGACTTAGATGATATCTCAAAGTAGTTTTGATTTGCATTTCTGATGATTAAAGATGATGAGCATTTTTTCATATGTCTGTAGGCCATTCTTCAAGTCCCTTGCCCAGCCTGCGATGGGATCACTTGTTCTTTTCTTGCTAATACGTCTGAGTTCTCTGTGGATTCTGGTTATTATTATTTTTTTTTTATTGTTGGGGATTCATTGAGGGTACAATAAGCCAGCTTACACTGATTGCAATTGTTAGGTAAAGTCCCTCTTGCAATCATGTCTTGCCCCCATAAAGTGTGACACACACCAAGGCCCCAGCCCCGTCCGTCCCTCTTTCTGCTGCCCCCCCACCCCGGAGACATAACCTGCAAATATCTTCTCTCATTCTGAGAGTTGTTTGCTTGCTTTACTTACTGTGTTCTTAGCTGTGCAGAAGCTTTTTAGTTTGATCAGGTCCCAGTAGTGTATTTTTGAAGCAGCTTCAATTGCCCGGGGGGTCCTCCTCATAAAATACTCACCAAGACTGATTTCTTCAAGGGTTTTCTCTGCACTCTCTTCTAGTATTTTTATAGTTTCATGTACTTAAGTTTAAATCTTTTATCCAGTGAGAGTCTATCTTAGTTAATTGTGAAAGGTGTGGGTCCAGTTTCAGTCTTCTACAGGTTGCCAGCCAGTTCACCCAGCATCATTTGTTAAATAGGGAATCTTTTCCCCACTGAATGTTTTTAATTGGCTTGTCAAAGATCAAATAATGGTAAGTAACTGGATTCATCTCTTGGTTCTCTATTCTGTTCCAGACATCTACTTCTCTGTTTTTGTGCCAGTACCATGCTGTTTTGATCACTATCGATTTATAGTATAATCTGAGGTCCGGTAGCATGATTCCTCCTGCTTTTTTATTTCTGAGTAATGTCTTGGCTATTCGAGGTTTTTTCTGATTCCATATAAAACAAAGTATTATTTTTTCAAGATCTTTAAAGTATGACAGTGGAGCTTTAATGGGGATTGCATTAAAATTGTATATTGCTTTGGGTAGCATGGACATTTTAACAATGATGATTCTTCCCAGCCCTGAGCATGGTATGCTTTTCCATTTGTTAACATTTTCAACTATTTCTTTTCTTAGAGTTTCATAGTTCTCTTTATAGAGATCTTTCATGTCCTTTGTTAGATAAACTCCCAAATATTTCATCTTCTTTGGCACTACTGTGAAAGGAATAGAGTCCTTAACTGTTTTTTCAGTTTGACTATTGTTGGTATATATAAAGGCTACTGATTTATGAATGTTGATTTAATGTAGTCTGTTTCTGAAAAACAAATATCAAAAATAGCTCAAGCCATTAGAGGTATAACATCCCAAAGAAAATTAAGGAAATTGTCTCTTTTCTGCCTGAAACCACAGGGTGATTTTTTTCGTGGTTTTTTTAGTGGTTTTAGAGAAGGTAGCTAATACTTCCTTAGGTGGGATCCAGAGACCACAGAAGCGGGCCGCACTAACATTTTAGTTCAGCCTGTCCAGAAACTCACCACTCCAACACTAGGCACATTTTGTATTATTATTTGTAATTGAGTGACCTTTATGTAGTGGTTAGTCAGGCTCACTGTGACTCTACTCCAGACCTCTTATGTACCCCTTACGTATATGCCTTATTATACGTGGTATTTTCTTCATATCAAGTACAACCTCCCAAGCCTGCTAATGGCGCTGTTTTGTCACAGATTCTAACACCTTCCACATGCTATCAGTGAGATGATCCTACTGAGAAAGATGCACAGAATAACTGACAACTGTGGGCCCCCCAATGCTGAGTAAGGGAGACCCTCCTTAGTACTCAGATACATATGTATAATTTGTAACTTAATGCCTCCTCCTGGGATTAGATCCATACAATAATCAAGGTTTCCAAATTGTGGTGATTTGAGTTTCTATTAGGAGAGGAAGATAGAAAATAAAGGTTTCTTCTTAAAACTGGGTTAAATGTAAAAACTGGGAGTCAATTCAGTGCTGACATAGTATCACCAGCTTACAGATCATTTTTCCTTCAGGACAGGTTGGCAGTTCACCTGGTATCTGGCAGGAGCTTCTTTGGATGCTGGGCACAGGCCCCACCTTGCTGGGAGTAAAGGTGGAAAATCAGAATCAGGGCTTGAGCTGCAGGTTTTCAGCTCCGGAAAGCTAGCTGGTGACCCAATCAGGAGGGCTGCATCTACTAGAAAGCCATCAATTAACTTTGTAAATAACCTGGCTGGAAAACCAAGTCCAGCCAGATGCTCCCACCAGAGGTCATGTTTGGTCAGGGTACACCAGGACTGCTTCACAGAAGGTGTTAGACAGTTCCAGCCAGGTGGCTAGAGGCAGCCTCTCTTCCACTCCAAGTTTGGGATGGTTCTCTGACAAGCACACTCTTCCAAAGTGTCAAACATTTGTCCCTATCTTCTTCCTTTTATAGGTGACCAAAGGAGTCATCCCTTGTGCCAGGTATATTACAGCACTACTGACAGGCCAGGGTATTCTTTGTATCAGGTGGCATACCATTCACATTCCTCTCTCCCTCAACAGCATACAATGGCCTCAGGACTCACTTACACACTACACATTCTATTAAGCAATTCCACCCCTACCCCCGAGAGTGGGTCCACTAGACTGACGGTCATAGCCATTATACAGATACTGAGACAACCTTATCTGGATGGTGTCCCCAAATTCCATCTGAAGCTTTAAGCATTTTATGTCCAGACTACTGGTATAACAGCTACCCAAATTATTTTCAGAAATAACAATGCTTAGCTTTGGAGTTAAGCTTCAGAAACCATAGGCCCAAGCAAATGTGTTTTTTTTTTTTTTTTTTTTTTTTCAAGCAAATGTGTTAACGCTCTTGTTTAAACATCAGGTTAAACACAGACACACACGCAAACCAGATACATCTCAACTGTAAGCTGTGGTAGGAGCTCTTCAAGCCTTGTCTTTAATTTATTGGGATATTATTTTTAAAGTTCACTGCACACAAAGTAAAATTTAAACTGCACTGTACACAAAGCAAGTAAAATTTCCCACCTTCTTCTCACTCCCTACCTGCACCTGCCAGCAGCTGCTTATTAGTCTGAGTTTTCATTTCATAAGATTCTTTACCAGGAAATTAGGTTGAGTCAAAGGTTCATGAAAACACCACTGATAAGGACCTAAGGGATGATTTTTGGAGGGGGGAGAATTACAGCTATTTTCCCCCAGCTATGACCTACAACATTTCCATTTTTAGTGCAACCAAGCGCAAATACACAACATTTGACTTTATGAAGATCCGGATCTTGAATATCAATTTTTACAGCCCTTAGAAAGAACTGCTGATCCTGAATGCACATACTGAATCGATGGTTTCAATTGTAAGTGAATGTAAGAGATGCCAAGAAAGTCGCAAAAGAGTACTCCCTGGCCAGGGCATTAAAGAGCTATAGGAGTTAACAGAATCCCCTAAGCACCGGCTCAGTAACTGCGCCCCTGGCAAGCAGACTCCTGCTGGGAGTCTGTTTGGACAGACAAGAGGATCTTGCAGATTTCCTTAGGAAAATCCTTGCTGTGCATTGCAGAAGGTTCTGTCTACACCTATGCCTCCTTGTGTAAATTCACAAATTGAAAACTCAGGAAACATTACTGAGCAGCCCCTGTGTATGAAGCGATGTGCTGGGTGCTTTCACAGGCATCGCTGCAAAGCCTGGCTCCAAGTACTGGGAATGGGTTTTCTTTTAGAGCGTCAGACTTTGTTACCCCTGAAACAAGAAAGCTTTGGTTCCATAAGTGACAGGTTTAAAGGACCCTGGCATTTGTTTCCATTCATCCCTCTCTGTTCCATATTCTGCTCCACACCATCCAACCTAGGGATTGATCGATCAACTGTCTCAACCTCTGGAGACTCAATTTATAGCAGATGAAAAATAAGTTGCAGAAGACAAATCACTTTAAAAATTAGAATTGGCTCACTCCATGTAAGGTCACGGAAATGCTTTTTCTCCTTGCTGTCCTCTAATCCAAACCTTACTGGCTAAGATCTGTTTAAGACTCATATTCCTCCAAAAATCCCCTCAGCCCCCTGCCTCCCCAGCTGAGAAAGGCAATGGTCCATAGGCCAGGGACTATCTCCTATGCCTAGGGCTCCTCCCATCAATTTTTTTTAGCAACATATATAACTTTAATGTTCAAATCTTCAAAATAAATCAAGCCAAGCCCATCTGCCATCTGGCCCCATGGGTGAGGCAAAAACACTTTCCTATCATTTACAGAAACCTATGCATTCAGCATAAAGGCCACGATTGCCCTAGGGCTTACAGTCTAGTTAAACAACTCAGAAATAAAATATGCCATTAGAGAAAGTTGTTAAATTTCATATAGGGCGGGTTCTATAGCGTTTATGTTGCACTTATACAAAGTACCACATGGGGCCTGGGCTGGCTTTTGTTAATTCTGAATTATTTAGCACCACATTGATAGATTGCTAATTAAAATACTAACCCCCAAGGCATGGGCCCTGCTGATGGTCCTTCCTCTTGGCTTCATTACTCCCTTTAACAGCATCAGAGCCAAACCTCATTTTCCTCCTTCCCCCTCAACTGCCAAAGCATAAGCCTTCAACCTTACAAGTCAAACTTGTTCAGCAGCCAAGGAAATAAAGTGGAAATTTTGGTAACAAGGTGGGTGATTGCTGAGGTCCTTAGAGAAGCCAGCATTTCCAGAGGACTCAAAGGACAGACAGTTTTGACTCAGCATTCTAGGAAGCAGGCTGTCTCTCTTCCTTGAATATGCCTGAATTTCCTTTGTTTCTCATGTAGAACAGCTGCCCTTTAAGGAGAGGCCTTTCTCCAACTCTCTTGCCTACTGCAATCCCCAGGATAACCTGGGGCTTCTTCCCCACTCTGCTCCTCAGAGATGCCAGTACTGCCCAGGACAGATGAGAGGGTCTCTGAGACCCCTCCAAAGGGACCCTGCCACTCCAAGCCAGCATGCATCTCGAAGCACCACAACCTCAACCCTGTTCTTGGTCAGCCACTTCCCTCATGGTCTTGCTTGGTCTGAAGTGTCCAAAACACTCAGATTTTACATATATGAAAAAGTGTACAAATCCTAGGTAAATGGCTCCATGAACTTAAAATTCACACATCTATGTAACCAGCACCCAGATTGGGGGTAACATCAACAGCATCACAAAAGCCCTGCATGCCTGCACCCCTTCCAGCAAGAAATGTTTTTAACCTGAAATGTAAGTGAATATTTCAATCCTCTGAGCAACTGTCACTTCTGAGTAATTTGTCCCTATGAAGTCAGTCAGAAGGGGACAAAACCATACAGGGAATGAAGAATGACGAATTAGTGTTTAAACCTGATTTAAACTTGGCAGACCATCCTAAACAAGTAATCACAAGTGGTAAAAGTTACCACCACCAGTAACAGAGCAAAGCAGATGTAACAGGCCACCTGACAGTTGTGGTATCACAGTATCCTGCCAAGAATACGCAGCCCGAATGGACAGCCTGTGCACTGGTGACTGGGCTACAATCTTCAAGAATTGTCCAATCCATGAAAGTCAAAGACTAAGGAAACTCTCCAGATTGAAAGAGAGGTGACAAGAGGGCATGATACGACCCCGGATGGGATCCTTTACTGTGAAGGACATTGCAGGGTCAACTGGCAAACTTCAACTCCTATTCAAGACATAGGGGAGTCCCTTGAGTTATTCTCACAACTTTTCTGCAAGGCTGAAAAGGGTTGCAAGACAACGTATTTACAAACAAACAGACAGCTTTTTGCTTCACCCTTGCACTTGCTTTCCTCCTGGAGTACAGAGGTGAGGATTGAAATATCATGAGACGAGCAGGACCCTGAGACAGGAGCCTCAAACCTGCCACTCTGGCCCTGGATGTTCCACCTCCAAATGTACTGCAGAGTGGACTGAAACAGACCCTTTGATGGTTGAGGTCACTGTAATAGGGTCTCCTGTTACAGCCGAAGTACTCATCACTGGTACCTTCAACAGATACACACAACTTCATTCCTATTCCCTCTGTTGCTAAATAGAAAAACCTACAAGAAAAGTTAACAAAAAAGCTATGACTTGCTGCAGGGATAAGAAGGCAGAGAAACTGAGGTAGTCTCTTGTCCAGTGATGGACATGAAGGAAAGGAGGCCTTGCTGGAAACAACAGTGGCAAGGCCACCAAGATCCATGCAGCACAGCAGCACTTGCTTCAGGCAGGTTCTCAGGTGCTGGCTTTTCAACAAATCCCCCTTAGAACCCACCAAATCCGTGTTTTCTAACCTTGTTAATCTCATAGCACACTTCATCCTATTGTTAATCTTCCATGGCACACTTAAATTATGTTGATCAAAAGAGTAAAAAATATATACTTACTGTGCTTTGAACTTTTCAAAAATTAATGTTTTTAAAAATTTGTGGCACACTGGTTTAAAACTCCCTGCTTTAAATGCTGGGCATAAAGATTTCTTAGGAATATTACCTGTAAACATGGGACTTCTCCAAATAGCTGCTCATGTATAATACAGCTTCATTGCTTAAACATCATTCTGTATTCCATATTTCTAATTGGAACTCATTTTTATTACCATAATACTTCATGTTGGGCCAATAGGCTGCTTTCTTTGAAGTTGCTTTTTACCATTTCTTTTTTTTTAATTTATTTTTATTAGTAAATCATAGCTGTGTACATTAGTGCAATCAAGGGGTACAATATACTGGTTTCATATACAATCTGAAATATTCTCCTCAAACTGTTCAACGTAGCCCTCATGGCATTTTCTTAGTTACCGTATGTAGGCATTTGTATTCTGCATTTAGTAAGTTTCACCTGTACCCATTCTAAGATGCACCGTAGGTGTGGCCCCATCCATTACCCTCCCTCCACCATAACCTCCCCCCTCCCTTCACCTTCCTTGGCCCTTTCCTCATAACATTGTGCTATAGTTGGCTTATAGCCTTCATGTGAAAGCTATAATTTAGGTTCATAGTAGAGCTGAGTACATTGGATACTTTTTCTTCCATTCCTTAGATATTTTATGAAAGAGGTAAAGTCTCCATCTCTAAGGCTGCATAGTATTCCATGGTATACATGTACCACAATTTGCTAGTCTATTTGTGGGTCGATAGGCACTTGGGCTTCTTCCATGACCTAGCAATTATGAATTGGTCTGCAATAAACATTTGGCTACAGCTGTCTTTGTTATATTGTGATTTTTGGTCTTCTGGGTATAAACCTAGTAAAGGAATTATAGGATTGAATGGCAGGTCTACTTTTAGGTCTCTAAGTATTCTCCAAACATCCTTCCAGAAGGAACCTATTAGTGTGCATTCCCTCCAGCAGTGTAGGAGTGTGCCCTCTTCTCCACATCCACGCCAACATCTCTGGTTTTGGGATTTTGTTATGTGGGCTACTCTTACTGGGGTTAGGTGATATCTCAAAGTAGTTTTGATTTGCATTTCTCTGCTGCATAAGGATCATGACCTTTTTTTCCTGTGTTTGTAGATCGTGCATCTGTCTTCTTTGGAGAAGTTTCTCTTCAAGTCCCTTGCCCACCCTGAGATGGGATTACGTGTTCTTTTCTTGCTAATACGTTTGAGTTCTCTGTGGATTCTGGTTATTAGACCTTTATGAGAGGTCTAACCTGCAAATATTTTCTCCCATTCTGAGGGCTGTCTGCTTGCTTTACTTACTATGTTCTTGCCTGTGCAGAAGCTTTTTAGTTTGATCAGGTCCCAGTAATGTATTTTTGATACTGCTTCAATTGCCTGGGGAGTCCTCCTCATAAAATATTTACCCAGGCCAATTCCTTCAAGAGTTTTCCCAGTACTTTCTTCAAGTATTTTTATAGTTTCATGTCTTAAGTGTAAATCTTTTATCCAGTGAGAGTCTACCTCACTTAATGGTGAAAGGTGTGGGTCCAGTTTCAATCTTCTACAGGTTGTCAGCCAGTTCACCCAGCACCATTTGTTAAATAGGGAATCTTTTCCCCACTGAATGTTTTTAATTGGCTTGTCAAAGATCAAATAACAGTAAGGAGCTGGATTCATCTCTTGGTTCTCCATTCTGTTCCAGACATCTACTTCTCTGCTTTTGTGCTAGTACCATGCTGTTTTGATCACTATCGATTTATAGTACAGTCTCAGGTCTGGTAGCGTGATTCTTCCTGCTTTGTTTTTATTTCTGAGTAATGTCTTGGCTATTCAAGTTTTTTTCTGATTCCATATAAAACAAAGTATTATTTTTTCAAGATCTTTAAAATATGACAATAGAGCTTTAATAGGAATTGCATTAAAATTATATATTGCTTTGGGTAGTATAGACATTTTAACAATGTTGATTCTTCCCAGCCATGAGCATGGTATGTTTTTCCATTTGTTAACATCTTCAGCTATTTTTTTTCTTAAAGTTTCATAGTTCTCTTCGCAGAGATCTTTCACATCCTTTGTTAGGTATACTCCCAAATATTTCATCTTCTTTGGCACTATTGAGAAAGGAATAGAGTCCTTGACTGTTTTTTTGGCATGGTTATTATTGGTATATATAAAGGCTACAGATTTATGAGTGTTGATTTTGTAGCCTGAGACATTGCTGTATTCCTTGATCACTTCTAAAAGTTTTGTAGTAGAATCCCTAGTGTTTTCCAGATATACGATCATATCATCTGCGAAGAGTGAAAGTTTGATCTCTTCTGACCCTATGTGGATACCCTTGATTGCCTTTTCTTCCCTAATTGCAATGGCTAAAACTTCCATTACAATGCTAAAGAGCAATGGAGACAATGGGCAACCTTGCCTGGTTCCTGATCTAAGTGGAAATGATTTCAGTTTAACTCCATTCAATACAATATTGGCTGTGGGTTTGCTGTAGATGGCCTTTATTAGTTTAAGAAATGTCCCTTCTATACCAATTTTCTCATGTGTTCTGATCATGAAGGGATGCTGGATATTATCAAAAGCTTTTTCTGCATCAATTGAAAGAATCATATGGTCCTTATTTTTTAGTTTATGTGCTGAATTATATTTATAGATTTATGTATATAGAACCAGCATTGAGACCCTGGGATAAATCCCACTTGGTCATGGTGTATAATTTTTTTGATGTGTTGTTGGATTCTTTTTGTCAAGATCTTATTGAGTATTTTAGCATCAATATTCATTAGTGATATTGGTCTATAATTTTCTTTTCTTGTTGGGTCTTTCCCTGCTTTGGGGATCAAGGTGATGTTTGCTTTGTAGAATGTGTTGGGTAATATTCCTTCCTTTTCTGTATTTTGGAAGAGGTTTAGTAGTATAAGTATTAGTTCTTCTTTAAAGGTTTGGTAGAATTCTGACATAAAGCCATCTGGTCCTGGGCTTTTCTTTTTAGGGAGATTTTGTATAGTTGATGCTATTTCATAATTTGATAGAGGCCAGTTCAACATTTCCACTTCATTCTGGCTAAGTCTTGGTAGGTGGCGTACTTCCAGGTATTGGGTCGATTTCTTTCAGATTTTCATATTTCTGAGAGTAGAGTTTCTTGTAGTATTCATTAAGGATTTTTTGAATTTCTGAGGGGTCTGTTATTTCATCGTTACCATTTCTGATTGATGAAATTAGAGATTTTACTCTTTTTCCTGGTTAGGTTGGCCAAAGGTTTATCTATTTTATTGATCTTTTCAAAAAACCAGCTTGTGGATTTATTGATCCGTTGTATAATTCTTTTGTTTTCAATTTCGTTTAGTTCTGCTCTGATTTTGGTTATTTCTTTTCTTCTGCTGGGTTTGGGGTTAGAGTGTTCTTCCTTCTCCAGTTGCTTGAGATGTCCCATTAAGTTATTTTTTTTTTTTTTTGTGGTTTTTGGCCGGGGCTGGGTTTGAACCCACCACCTCCGGCATATGGGACTGGCGCCCTACTCCTTGAGCCACAGGCGCCACCCCCATTAAGTTATTAACTTCCTCTCTTTCCATTTTCTTGAGAAAGGCTTGCAGTGCTATAAATTTCCCTCTTAGGATTGCCTTTGCAGTATCCCAGAGGTTCTGGTAATTCGTGTCTTGCTTGTTGTTTTGTTCCAAAAAGTTGGTGATTTCCTTCCTAATCTCGTCTATAACCCATCTATCCTTCAGCATAAGGTTGTTTAGCTTCCATGTTTTTGTATGGGTATGCAGGCTCTTGTTGTTATTGAGTTCAACTTTCATTCCATGATAGTCTGAGAAGATGCAAGGAACAATTTCTATTTTTTTAAATTTGCTGAGGTTAGATTTGTGGCCTAGAATGTGGTTGATTTTGGAGTATGTTCTGTGGGCTGATGAGAAGAATGTGTATTCAGTTTTTTTGGGATGAAATGTTCTGTAGATGTTTGTTAAGTCCAGATGTTGAATGGTTGAGTTTAAATCTAAAATTTCTTTGCTTAGCTTCTTTTTGGAGGATCTATCCAGCACTGCTAAAGAGGTGTTAAAATCTCCAACTACTATGGAACTGGAGGAAATTGAGTTGCTCATGTCTGTTAGAGTTTCTCTTATAAATTGAGGTGCGTTCTGGTTGGGTGCATAAATATTAATAATTCAGATCTCATCATATTATTACCTTTAACAAATATGAAGCGTCCATCCTTATCCTCCCTTATTTTGGTTGGTTTAAAGCCTACTGCGTCTGCGAACTGGATTGCAATGCCTGCTTTTTTCTGCTTTCCATTTGCCTGGAATATAGATGACCATCCCTTCACCTTGAGTCTATATCTGTCTTTGAATGTAAGATGCGATTTTTATATGCAGCAGATATCTGGCTTAAGTTTTTGTATCAAGTCAGCCAACCTGTGCCTCTAATTTAGAGGACAGTTTAAACCATTCATATTAATGGAGAATATTGATAAGCCTTTCGAGAGTCCGGTGGACATTTTTAATCCTTTTGTGACTGTGGAAGTTGGAATTTGATCAAAATTTTCTGGGTGGGTTTACTTTTGTGGTGGAGGATTACGCTGGTCTTTATGGAGGATAGGTCTGAGAATATCCTGGAGAGCTGGTTTCGTTATGGCAAATTTCTTCAACATGTGAATGTCATTGAAGTATTTAATTTCTCCGTCATAAATGAAACTCAGTTTAGCTGGGTATAGGATCCTGGGTTGAAAGTTATTTTGTTTTAGGAGATTAAAAGTCAATGACCATCCTCTTTTAGCTTGAAAGGTTTCAGCAGAGAGATCTGCAGTTATTCTGATATTCTTCCCCTTGTAGATAATGGTCTTCTTTCATCTGACAGCTTTCGGAATTTTCTCCTTCATATTAACTTTAGTGTAATTGATTATGATGTGTCTGGGGGATGTCTTACTTGGGTTGAGTCGTGCTGGAGTTCTAAAACTGTCTGCTATCTGAATTTCAGGATCTCTTGGCATGTCTGGAAAGTTCTCCTTCATAATCTCATGGAGAAGAGACTCTGTGCCTTGTGAAGCCACTTCACCGCTTTCAGGGATCCATATAATACGAATATTAGTTTTCTTCAAATTATCTCAGAGCTCTCTGAGAGAGTGATCTGTTTTTGCCCTCCATTTCTCTTACTCTTTGAGAGTTTGGGAGCATTCGAAAGCTTTGTCTTCAATGTCAGAAATCCTTTCTTCTGCTTGCTCCATTCTGTTACTGAGGGATTGTATTGTGTTTCTCAGATCTTTGAGGGATGCAACTTCTTGTCTCAATGTGTCAAAATCTTTGGTCATTTGGTCTTTGAATTCGTTGAATTCTTGAGATATCTTTTGGGTTACCTCTTAGAATTCTAATTCGATCTGATTTGCCATCCAGATTCTGAATTCGATTTCTGACATCTTAGCTATTTGTTTGTGCATGGAATCTTGTGCTGTGTCTGCCCCATTGATCCTTGGGGGAGTTGATCTACTCTGATTATTCATATTGCCAGAGTTTTTCTGTTGATTTCACCTCATGATTGTTTTTCACCGTTGCCTCTGCCCGTCCTCAGAGTTGGGGAGGTGTCTCTCCAAGATTAGACCCCAGCGGGATCACTCTATTATTGCTGGATCTTTGTAAGGAGTGACCCTGTGTAGTTCCTCTGGGGCTGACCCAGGTAGGGAGTTCTGGCTGTGGAAGCAGCTCTGGCGTGTGACACACCCAGATCCAGCAACAGGGCGGGAGGTGGTTCCCATGGTTCTGGGAGTGCCTGGCGCTCAGTGACTCAAGGCTCCAGCAGTCTCTGGCCAGAAGGGCTCTGCGCAGAGACAGGGAGGGTTCCAGAGGGCACGCAGCTACCAGTACCCCTGGCCAGATGTGTGGGCCAGTGTGGAGGCAGGGAGGATACAGGAGGGAGGACGAGGGGTTGCATGGCTCCTGCAGTTTTTGGCCAGGGCATGCGGAAGCCCGGCAGTCGCAGGTCGCAGGTCGGGGGTCGCAGCGCAGCTCTTATGGAGGTCCGGGTGGCGCCAAGCCCAGGAGTTTGAGGTTGCTATGAGCTGTGATGACACAGCACTCTACCCAGGGCAACAGCCCGAGGCTCCAGTGTGCCAAAACCAGTCTCACTCTGCCCCTAAGAGTTAAGGCTGTAAGGCAGCTCAGCCCCTGCTTTTAGGCTGCTCAGTCACTAGGTTACTAGCTCCGGCCGGATCTTTGCTCTGGGACCCTGAGGGCGGAGCTTGCTGGGGCAGTTCTCTCACAATGGCTCCCTGTGACCCAGCTCAGCGGCTCAGTCTGGGGCCCTAGACAATGCCCAAAGTTCTCCACAGTCCTGCTCAAGCTCTCCCCAAGGCAGTTCAACTGAGTGCCAAATCCAAAAACACCGAAACAGTTCACAGGTAAGGCCTTTCTGGTTTGCAGTCTCACTGCTGCTTGTACTTACAGTTGCCTTCGGGATTAAGTCAATCAAACACACACAACCACTTGCCAGTTTTCCACTGTTTTTGTCTTCCTCTTGGGGTCCTGAAATCCCTTGCTGACTCCCTATATCCTTGAAGGGATGATTATAGGCAGATCCCACCAGTCAGAGATGCCTGGAGTCTTATCTCCCCCACCATTTCTTAATTTGCTCTGACTCTGAACAAATGGCCCAGAGGTAAATCCAATTGTTTCAATTTTATACTGAGAAAACGCTGATAGATTGAGCCATGGGAGAAGATCTCACAGCAAGAAAATGGCATAAAAAGAATTCTTAGCCATGACTCCCAATCCGGTATTCCTTTTCCTAAGCCCCAAGGTATGCCGTTCATAACATCCCTTTTTAACATTTCCTTCCTTGCCGTCTTCAGACTAGAAGGTATTATAAGTGCCTAGAACGAGAGGTCAGATGAAAGTGGGAATACACATATTTTACCCAACCTTAGAAGACTAAACATGTAGGAAATTCAGGACTCCATCCTTCTTTGCCTGCTCCCATTGGTTTCAGAAGAGAAGAGATGTGAAACACTGCTCTCCATGGTGAGCCCACACCTGCCTCCTTGAGACTCTCCCTGAAGCTAGTGTCCCCCTGGGGATTTGTCAGGGAACTCTACAGAAATCCTGAAATCTTGACTGCTTGGCCACCACTCCCGTACAGCCCTGGCTCCTCAAACCCACAAGTACTAAGCCTATTACATAAGACAGTGCTGGGCACTTGGCAGGGTTTCTGCCCTCATGGGAAGGCTGAGGAGATAAGGCAAATATGCAAAGAGTGAAGCAATCATCCAGATAAGTAACAGAGCAGGCCAGCAGCAAGGTCCTGACAGGGGGAGATGAGCAATGCCAAGACCACATCATAGGGATAGATGTAACTTACAGTAACTGCCTCCATCTAGAGAATATATTTCCTTTGGCTGAGGCAGGTCAGGAGGGCTTTATAGAAAAGCTGTGATTTGACCTTGGTCTTCAAAGAATAAACTTAGACAAATGGAGAAAAGATTCCAGGTAGATACAGCATGGATACAGAAGATCAAGGTACATTCAGAAGATATGATGGACTGACACTGCCAGGGAAACTGCAGCTCACACAGGCAATGATGCTACGGGGAGGCTTCAAACTGGCCTGAATAGAAGGACATTTCTATCTCTTGTCACAAGAGGTCCAGAGTTCTGGTGGGTTCTCCAGTGTTGATTGATTGTTCTACCCCAAGACACATGGCTGCTTAGAGGAGAGGTTTTGTCAAGATGTTGAAATGGGGCTGTGGGTGACCCCAGATTGACAACCAACCACCCAAAACAGCTGTCTAGGGCAGCGGTTCTCAACCTGTGGGTCGTGACCCCTTTGAGGGGGTTGCCTAAATGTATCCTGCATATCAGATATTTACATTACGATTCATAACACTAGCAAAATTACAGTTATGAAGTAGCAACAAAAATAATTTTACGGCTGGGGATCACAACATGAGGAACTGTATTAAAGGGTCGCGGCATTAGGAAGGTTGAGAACCACTGGTCCGGGGAGTGCTGCGCCCTGCCCCACGTGTTCCGCCCTTAAATCTGAGAAGGGAGATTGAGGAGGGGACCCAAAAGAGGCTTCTCACAGTCAAGTCCAAAATTTAATTCGGAAAAGTCTGTAGCAATGGCCCTTCCTCCTTATGTTTATTTACCAAAACACATGTGTTCTAAAGGTGAATCAAGGTTGAGAACTGCCCAAGGTCTGCAGAATCATGACCTTCTTCTAACCACCACTGGAGGCCTGTGTTCATTAAGGCAAAGCAGTGTTAAAACATTGCCTGCATGCTGAGTGCAAAGAGAATGCCCAGAAGAGAACGCCCGGAAGAGAACATACACTGATGTCCAATTCAAGAGAGTTAAAATTCCCAGTGTATTCCTGATCCTGTGAGGTCCTATTATCACAAGCTTCATCATACATGAAGTTGGCCAAGCCCAGTAGCCAATCAAGACACTCGATTGGGTACATCTCCCTCACTAATACTGAGAGGCCTGTAGAACAATTTTAAGAAGTCTGGCAGGTGCAGTACTACCCTATAATCCATAGTAATATCCATTTTTTAAATGTTTACAGAGCACATATGCTACACATGTCCTGGACACTGGAGATGTGGCAATGAATAAGACAAACGCTGCTCTTGTGGACTGAAGGATCCAGGGGAAGAAAACAAGCTAATGGAAGAGTCAACCTCAGGTGAGGACAAGGAGAGAAAGAAAACTGTGTGCATGACTGAGTGGGCAGCAGAGGCAGCCTCCCAGAGGTGGTGACTCGAGGGACACTTGAGTGATAAGCATCCACTTGTGCAGAGGGACTAGGGCCAAAGCACCAAGGTGGCCAGAGGTCTGCTGTATCCCCTGAGCAAGGCCACTAATGTAGACGGGGCGGCTGCCAGTGCATGAGGTAAGAATGAGCCAGAGGAGGCAGGGGCCAGATGACATGGGGCTTTACAGGTGCAGTGAGGGGTTTGCATTTTATTCCAAAAGCAAAGGGAAGCAGTTAGATGGTTCCAATCAGAGAGGTGACAGAATCTAAGATTTATCTGGCTGCTGTGTGGAGAACAGACAAGAAAGAGACCAGGAAAGAAATGACCATAAGGGAAAGGGTTTTTGCCATCCAGGTCAGCTGTGATGGGTTGGACGGGGCAGAGTATCAAGGGGGTGAGAAATAGGAGGATTCAAGCCATGTTTGGAAGTTGAGTCAACAGGACTTACAGGAAATGTTGAGGGAGGAATCCAGAGACATACCTGGATTTGGGGCTTAAGATCACACCTCTTACTGAAACAACCAGAGCTAGGGGGATAAACAGGAATCACAACCAGCAAACATGCTTCTAAGCAGCTTTTATGTGTTGGCAACTTTCCAAACTGTACACACTTTCAGATTGAGCCATTTCGCTTTCTGTAACAGGGCAGTGTGATATTAATGTTATGTGTCAATTTGACTGGGCTAAGAGATGCCTAGATACTTAGTGAAACATTTCTGGGTCTGTCGCTGGGGGTGTTTCCAGAAGAGATTAATACCTGAATCAGCAGAACGAGCAAAGAAGATTCATGCCCACCAATATGGGCAGGCACTGCCCAATCCATTGAGGAACCAAACAGAACAAAAAAGGGAGAAGAAAGGTGAATCCCCTCTTAAGTGTCTCCCGTCCCCAGGCCTGGTAGCTCCTAGTTCTTGATCCTCAGACTCTGCTACTTACACATCAGTGACCCCAGTCTCATCACCAAAATCTGTACTAGCCACGGTCCTCCAGATAAATGGAATAAGATACATAAAAGGATTTATTATGGCAATTGGTTCATATGGCTATGGAGGTAATATACTGGAGACCAGAAAAATAAACAGTGATGTAACTAGTAACGTGGAATTTAACTCCTCCCAACACAAACAAGTCTCCGGGAAACACACACAGCAAGTACACAGGAGATGGTGCACTCCCACTGCCATCAGTCAATGGTTCCTAACAAGGTTTAGCACCAAGATCAGGATATCACAGCTGGGACCCTTACACGGGGGGGCAGAAGCCCTGCATTCCAGTCCCACCTTGCAGAGTAAGTCTGAGCATGTCACTTCACAGCTCAGGGTCTCAGATCTTTTTTATCCTATCTCAGGGGACTCTTGTGAACAAGAAAACTGATATTTAAGTGGGAACACAACTTGCAAAGCATAAAGTGTACACCAACAGAAGACACTGCTGTTGATAACAAATGGCCAGTGCTTTCTGGGGGGAGGGGGGGGACAGAAGACACCCATTGTGAGTTCCTCTGAAGCTACCTCTCCTCTCCCAGATGGTCAGGGTTAGGGTCATGATATATATACTCTTAGGCTTCGATGTGCACATGTGAAGTGGAGAATGCTGGTTGTTCATTTGATTACACAAATGCCTTACTCAGGATGCTGGTGGTTTGCCTGATGCAGGCGCACTGCACCTGCAGGTGTCTGACCTCACACACCAGGCCCTGTTCCTAGAAGAACATGCCCATGCCAGGGCTCTGATCAAGTGACAAGCAGAGTGATAGCCAGAAGATTCTCAGGGCAGCCAGCCAGGTCATCACATCTTGGATCTGTCACTAAAGAGATGCTCACTCTAGAACTAAGTCAGCAGCTTCCAGGGCATATGGGGAACAGACACCTACAAGAGGCAAACCGGTTCCTAGCCAGGCTCTCCAGGAACTTGAGCCACTTCACTTCAGCAGCCTTTCCCCTCCAGGTTCACCCAAGCAACTTCTGTGCAAGGGTCCACACAGTACCAGCCCTGCCAGAGGGCAGAGCCCACATCATTCCCACCTCCTTTCCTCTCACTCTCCTCCATCATCCTTCCTCTAATGTCCTTCATTCTCATCCTTTTCCCATCTGCATCCTAACTTACAGACCACAAGTGGTTTTATCCTAAAAGAAAAACAGATGGTCCTTTTATGTTGCCCTTCACCTCCCACCACTAGATAAACACCACCGCATGGAACTAAAGCACATTTTAAACCATTTTATACTGAATCAGGAAAATCTTCACAATTCACATTTTTAAAAACCAAGTGAGCTAGAAACCTATTTCTCTAGGAGAAACAAAAATTCTAAGAAAAATCGTTAAAGGTTTATTTTTATGGATAAGCAGACACCATTCTGCTACGGTGGGCAACAGGGGCCCATAGTTGGTCATTCTGCTCTTTGGAAGAATTCAGAGACACGAATTCCGCACAGCAGCCCACAGTATTTCAAGATTCCATCTCCTTTTCCTGGATTACGAAGTATTAGTCCTGGGAGCCCACTGCTGTTGCTCATATGCTATGGTTTCCAGGCACTTTACTGTTCTTGGTGTCTATCTGATGAACTCCCCTTAAAATATGTCATTGAGATCAGAATGTAGAATAACAGAGTCACATCTTACTGGGGTGAGCTCAATTCTAAAGTCAGTGTTAAAGCAAATGTCATCCAGCACCAAAAATCACCCTTGAAAATCCTTAAACAACCCCCTTCTTCATAGTGAGATGCTCCTACTTGAAGAGACTTTTAACTGCCTAAGGAAATGGATTCTCTCCTCCCATCTCCCCCACCCCCCGGGGCATATCCTCATTAAGCAGGTCGAGCCTATCATTTCATGCAATGACCTTTTACCTTGTTGTCTTGCTGGTTTCTTGGGGATTTTTGTTCACTTTCACCTAGCACCCACAGCTTCATTTCTGAAAGGTAATCCTATCTGTGAGCCAAGTTTACCCAAGCTGTAGGACCATGCCACTCTTAATCCTCTCCAGAGGACATCTTTTCTTGGAGTCTTCTAGTTTGTCCTGCCTTCCATACCCGGTTCCCATCCCATACAAACACTTCTTGATGGCCAAAAAGTCACCACTGAGTAGAGTTCACCCAAGGAACTTTCACATCCCGAAGTCTCACTTTTGCAAATCTTAGTCTTAATAAAAAAAGAGGGCATAAAGAGGTTAATATAGTATGCTAATATAGTATAATATCACAATCATACTATAGTATGTAAAATCAATAGCACTATCCCTTTTTAAAAGCTGCAACAACTTAAGCAACTACTTTTTTCTGCCTGTAAGAGAAGTGTGCACTCTTAAGAGTGTCATTTAACATACCAAGTGAAAAAATTACTGGCACAGGTTTCTTGTGTATTTATGGTTATATCTGAAGTCGTCTGAAATCATGTTAGTGCACCAGAAACATACAAATCATAGTTAACATTAAAGAAAAAAAGGGATACATTATTAGGGAGATAATGAATACTGAGCTTTCAAAGAACTCCATATGACACCCCTGTTCAAAAAAAATGTCAAAACAGTAAAACCACGACATAATTATATAAATCAGGATAATCCGAATTTTATGGACATACAAGGCTATTTTACAAAAATAAGTTAGGGCTAAGTTAACTTTGTTCTCATAAAACCCAAGAAAGGACTACGTAGTAAAAGAAGAACTCAGCCCAGAGGCAGCTGTGAAAAGATTAATGCAAGTAGACTCCTCCACGTTTTGAATATAGTGTTTTCATACTCTAGGATGGGAGTTATAGAAGAACTCATTTTCAAAGAGGGCTATCATAAGTAAATTCTTACAGCTTGTAAACATCTTTGTGTTTGGATTTTTACATACTGCCGTCTTTGCGTTCTTCCTTCCTCAAATGTAACTTATGGGAATCATTCTCTGTTGTCCATACTTAATGTTTTCTCAGTCTCCAGGACAAACAAAGCTTCAGCCTTATCCCCACCCAGTCCAATCAGGCGGTGGTCTCCTGCAAGTCCTGCTCTCCCACTCAAAAACTTGTGCACATCCCAGGGTGACAGGGAGGAACAACAATTTTTCAGATTGGGGGGAGCTCCCATGCTAGCTCAGCTCTATTAACAGCTCAGAAGGCTGAAAGCACCCAGGTGACACAGGTCCTCATCACCCAGTGAACCAGGGTTCTAGACAGCGGCCAAACCGAAACAGGTTGGAGGCTGCAAAGGAGAATGGCAAAAGAGCCTCCCACATCCCTGTCTCAAGAGCTGCCACTAACAGCCAAGCAACCTCAGCTTCCCACTAGAGGGGTGCCATATCCACCTTTGTCATCTCCAGAGGCAAGGATATTGTGAAACCCTCTTATGCACTACTCCCAGATTATACCTATTACACTGATTCTTAATAACTAAGACTATCTTATCCATCTTTTACATCCAGCCCTGTGCCAGGCACCAAGGAGTTTTTCAAACATTCGCGTCTGTTACACAACACTGTCCAACCCATTGAGGCCAAGAGTGGAAAACATCTCAGCTGTAAGAAGGCAGCAGTTCTGATTCACCCAATGAACTGAAAATGGATTATCTTTACAGAACAGAGCAAACTCACAGACCACCACCAAGGTTCATAGCCCCACTGGACACAAAGTAGAATTAGTGCCGCTTCTCACCAGTATAACACAGTTAAATCAGAAAGGGTACACCTGCAAATCATCGACTTCCCTGTGTTGATGCCATGAGCTGGCTTGGCTATTAACCCATTTAGTGAATAACTGAAAAATTATGATTTCTTTGGGTGTCTATCTTACACAGTAACTTAACAGAAGACACCTGATATACATACACATAGCTTAGCAAGGAAGCCTGACCACTGACCCCTGCAAAGCACAAAAAGCATAAGGCAAAATTTTAAATTCCGGAGTTAAGCCAAGAGTTTAGTTATTGAAGGAGATAAAGCAGAGAACAGTTACAACATAAGTAATTTATCTCGCTGGCACTTAGCTGTATCATTTTAGACACAGGTTACTGCTCCAGGGCTCCTGGTGTTATTTACAGCTCCGGACACATGATTCTTTGGCCAGCATTTAGGCAGTTTCTGATTTCTGAGGCGGTTCACATTGCAACTTAAGCATGGTTCAGACTGATACCCTCAGCATCTGTCCCATGAAGAAAGAACTCTGCGTGGCTGAATGTTGTATAACCTCAGCAGCCTGCTGAGTGGGGTTTGGTTTCACACTGTCAGATTTCAGGGATATTAACACAGTAGGCAATCCCTAGAGCCTTTATTAAGGATGGATTATGGAAGGCTAAGGAATGTACAGGGAGGAAGGAAGTCGAGGAAGCAACTGAAGAAAAAGATCCTAAAATACCTTTAGAAATGGAGATGGACAACATCCCAGGGGGGAAAAGGATACACATGTAATTTTGCTTCTATGAGGCATTTAGAATAGTCAAATTTGTGGAGACAAAGTAGAATGGTGATGGAATAGGGGGTGATGGTTCAATTGGTATGGGATTTCACTTTTGTAAGATGAAAAGATTCTGGAAATGGATGCTGGTGATGGTCTCAAAATAGATGTACTTAATACCTCAGAACTGCACACTTAGACTATTTTCTTAGACTATAAAGGCAAGTGTTAGGGCCTATAACACAGCATTATTTTTAGGGGGTGAGAGCAGGGTGATGCTCTCCCAGACATGGAAACTACCAACAGAAACTAGAGACTGCTTATAGTCAGAAACCAGTTTAGATACTCAGAAGAATGCAACTCCATAAATAACCACAAGCCAGCACGAAGTGAACCAGGCCTAAGACAAACCTCCCCAACCAAGTCTGTGTGTGACACATTTTCATTAGCTCTCCACGCAATTCTGACACCCAAATAGGGAAAACTAAGGCTCTGGCGCCTGCAAATCCACGACCTCTATTGATGGAAACTCAGTTTCCAGTGATTGAGCTATCTTGGAATGTTCCCTGAATCAAGGTGGCCAAAGCCACCTGGACCAGATATAGGAAACTGCCAAGGACACATCAATTTTGTGCAATTTTGCTTTGTACAAAATTTTTAGAGCTTTGGTCATTGGTGACAAGGGCAATGGTGGATAGTGGATTCAATATAAGCTGGAACCAGATTCAGGAAGGGTGTTTTATCCACAGCAGGGGTAAAAAGACAGGGAAAAGGCCCAAGCAAGAGTAAATGAGTCACACCCTGGCATCAAAGGCACCTCTGCTGCCAATAGGACCACCCAGACCCTAAAGCCAGGCGGGTCTTGAACACCTTTCCAGTACCTTAGTACCGTGCTGGCCTCTTTGGCCAGGCTTCCCAGACTTGCTAATTTCCCTTAAAATGCCAAAGCATCCTTTAAATACAGCCCTAAATTTCAAGTGCCCTTGTGCCCAAAACTACTAAGGACATCTACTGCCAGGAGGGACAAAGAGAGACCCAGACATCCTGTTAGTGGTGTCAAAATGAGATGACACACACTGTAAGCCACAGAACAGTAGGGCTAGAGCTCTAGGGCTGAAAACCTGAGGTGGCAAGGGTCCTTAGAGCTAGACCTGAGGACTCAAGGGCCTTCTTCACACCCAACAGAGGAAAGGCATGTTCTAATCCCCGAGGGTCCCTGTCAATGCTGGGTGTTGGGAGGTTAGAGAACCTAATGCAAGGCTGGCCCCACAGCACGGAGGGCTGCAGCCAGTGAACCAGCACCCAGAGCTCCCTCCCAGCCTTCAAGATGTCACCGCACAACACCCTGCACTGGGCTTCCCAAAGATGTGACCTTCACCTAGTGATGTGTGTATCAGCAGTTAATGCAGCTCACTTGTTATCTCATTCTACTACAACAAGCCTCTGAGGGTTGTACCAGGGCCTTGACTCCTGATTTACAGATACTTAAAAGCCTGGAGGCTAAGCTTAAGGTCACACAGTTCTATCCAGTCTAGAGGTTATTTTCCCAGCCCTGGTTTACTTCCAATTGTGATAAAATACAAAAAAATTAGCACAACCATTTTTAAGTGTGCAGTTCTGTGGTATTAAGTACATCCACATTGTTGTGTGACCATTGTCTCCATCCATCTCTAGAAATCTGTTTTCATCTTGCAAAAGTGAAATTTCATACCTATTGAACCACCACCACCCTCAACCACCATTCTACTTTGCCTCCACAAATTTGACTATTCTAGATACCTCACAGAAGCAAAATTACACATGTATTTTTTTTTTTTTGGTTTTTGGCCAGAGCTGGTTTTGAACTCTCCACCTCCAGCATATGGGACTGGCGCCCTACTCCTTGAGCCACAGGTGCCGCCCTACACATGTATTTTTAACTAGCTTGTTTCACTTAACAAAATGCCCTCAGGTTCATCCACGTTATAACAGGTTTCATGATCTCATTCCTTATTAAGGCTGACCATATTCCATTGCATGAACAGACCATATATATTTTTTTTTTTGTGGTTTTTGGCCAGGGATAGGTTTGAACCCACCACCTCCGGCATATGGGACCGGCGCCCTACTCCTTGAGCCACAGGCACCGCCCAACAGACCATATCTTATTCATCTCCTCGTCCTTCCCAGACACACGGGCTGCCTCCACCTTTTAACTCTGAGTAGTGCTGCTGCACCTCCTTGTTTATCTGACAGTCACATTGAGGGCCGAATGTCTTGCCTGACTAGGGTGGGTGGGGTTATTTCAGTATTTTCTATCTCAGTATTTTCAACCTTTTTTTATCTCATAGCATACTTGAACAGCTAAGCTTCCATGACACTTAAGTTGATCCAAAAAAAGTTTTAAAACATTTGAAAAGGATATACTTACTGTGCTTTGAACTTCTTTAAATATTTAATGATCTTTACAAATCTTTGCAGCACACCAGTTAAAAAAAAAAAAAAAAACACTGCTCTATCTACTTTCAAAATATGATTTTAGGAAATTAAATGGGCTTAGATAAGTGGAATGGGCTTTCCAAATCAGTTTTTGTTGGTGCTATTATACTTAGTACATGATTACCTCAATGCTATGCTAAGTTGTATTAACACAAATAATTTAAATGGGACTATAAGTTCAATAAAATTCTTTATATTGAGTCTTTAAATTGTTAACCAAAAAGACAAGAACTGCCCCATCCAAATGCCTGACAGCTCGGAAGGCTGAACACCTATTGATCACTGACCACTTTCAGAGCCCAGCTATAACTCCAGAGGATGACAGCTAGTTAAGAGGTCACACACAAAACTGACATCCATCCCTGGCAGTTACACGTGGTCTATAACCCAGTGTAAGTCAAATAGCTCAGGTCTCTGAATAACCTTTGACTATACAACAGAAAGCCTTCCTTCCAGGCTGAGAAATATTGCCACCATAGAGAAGAATCAAAAGAACACACCAGCAGAGAGATATTGTCAAGTTCTAGCACCTTCATACCTCTGCCCAAAGTGGCCCTCGTGAAGGAAACAGCATTCAGATGTACAGGACCTGGCATGTTGGTCATTTAAAAAAATTACATTTGGGCTCAGCGCCCATAGCAAAGTGGTTAGGACGCCAGCCACATATACCGAGGGTGGGTGGATTCGAACCCAGCCTGGGCCAACTAAACAACAATGACAACCACAACAAAAAAACAGCTGGGCACTGTAGTGGGCGCCTGTAGTCCCAGATGCTTGGGAGGCTGAGGCAAGGGAATTGCTTAAGCCTAAGAGTTTGAGGTTGCTGTGAGCTGTGACAGCCCATCACTCCACCAAGAGTGACATAGTGAGACTGTGTCTCAAATAAAAAAACTGCATTTTAAGGACACTGTCATTTTGGTGCATGGAGCTTTGTTTCAGTCACATGTGTACACAAAGTAAGATCACAGTTATAAGAGCAAGCAGCTTACTAGCAAAGAAATACTAGTTTCTGGCTAAGGAGACATTCGTTTTCCTTACTTTACAAATAAACATTAGCTCTCATTAGGGAAAACAGGCAAATTGAGAATGTGATTAAATCTGATGAAATAAAGCAATTTATCTCACATCAATGTACTCATACCTCCTTGGTGCTATTCATATAATAAATGAATCACTGGAAGAACTCAAGGTTAAAAGACCACTTTGGAGGACTCTTCCCCACATGTACTGGCTATAACGTATGTCCCGACCAGTAGAAGGTGCCCTGCACGCCTGTTATCTAAGTGATGAATGAGATGGTCTGAATCTTCGGATCAAAACTGATGAGTGTTGCAATCTTTCCCAGGGCAGACAAGACTGAAACTGACCTGATCTAGTTTTTCCTCCCAGATTCACTGTTAACTCTTCTGAAGGCCACCTGTTTGTGCTAGATCTGAGAAGAGGCATAAAGATCCACGTTTGTTCCCCTTTAGGCAAATATCTAGGAGTCTTGATAAGATTATTAATAAAACCTTGAAATAGAGATAACACTTTTGACATAAATGATAGCCTTGGGAAGGGCAAAAATAAATGACCAAATGCCTGGGTGTGTAAAAATCAGGATATTCAAATGCAAGACTGTTGTATTAACTTTCATATCTACAAACGTTACTTTGCTTATGCTCCACAATTAATACCTTGTGCTAAGCCTTTGAGCACAGTAATAAAAAAGGAAAACATTCAATTATCTCCTGACAGGGGCTCCATATTCCATAGACTTAAGCAGTGCCAGAGCAAACAGATGGGCTTTCCACTGGGTACCTAAGCCAGAAGCTTTGCCAAAAATCACAGAAGATAACATTACAACAAAGCTGGCTCCTTGATAAAGAGGAGCCTTTCTTCAAAGAGCCCCCATGGCCTGGATAGCTGGAGGGGGCGGTAGGTATGCAGGTGGACTTTAAATCAGTTCAATGGCATTGAGTGCCTACAGTATGTAAACCCGTATCTTGGGAACCGTGAGGAATTTGAGTACTGGCAGTTTCCAAGTTATAAACATACAACTCACACTTCTGAATGGAAGTTATTACAGGTAACAGGTAGATTACCTGTTCCAAATTACATACAGATTCAACCTAACCTACAGAACCTATCTTATTTGTCATCCAGGGTCTGTCTAAGGTTCAACCTAGGACTTCAATGACTCCAATATTGTAAATACAGAGGGTACAAAAAAATATACATTGAGTGTTACCATTGTAATGTGTGTACAACAGTAACAAAAGACGAATACAGGTCATGTTGAACACCTCTTATAGAATTCAAATGTAACTTCATTATAAATTTAATGGTTTTTTCCTTTCTTGAAATGTATATACATATTTTGGACATCCTCTATATACACACTCAACTATTAGTTGCATGCACGAAAGTAGTGAAACAGTGAGTCCAAACATCACCTATAGGCTCAAAGCTGTCTGATTTGGCTTTATAACTTTTAACTAGGCTTTGTAATTCATCCCATTTTCAGGAGAACCACCTTTTCTGGTGTTAAGTATTAACTTATGAGGCATAATAATGAGTACTTGTGAACCCAAATTTGCAAACACTACCATTCCCTAGCCTGCTCCCCTGCTCCCCCCACCTTCCTAGTAGTCCATTGTAGATTATTTCCTTTACACCCTAGTTTTTCCTCAGTTTTGTCACATGTATATCCTTCAACAATACTGTACATTTTGCTTGTTTCAGAAACCTAAGAATGTTACCATGCTGTTTATATTCTTCAAAGCACCTTAAATTATGACAGCAAAGCTGGGCATCATAGGAAACTAGGCATTATGTTCTAAGAACGTATCATGCGGTTGGCAGGGCTTAGCTGGGGTTTGTTGGGGGGGGTGGGGGGGGCACACGATACCTGAGCCAGAGTCTAAAATGACTGTCTAGGATACATAAAATAGAAATCTGAATATATACTAGTTACTGGTGCAAATACCCTTTCATCTTCCAAAACACACAGCTTCCGAGTAATATTATAAATGGAAATGTCATTCTATTGCTTGTATCATTTTTGCCTTGTAGGGGCTGGTCTTCAAGGCAGGCAACTTCTTAATGCAGAAGGTATGGGTCTTTGAATACCATGTAGAAGGCATCTAGAAGCTCTCATTCCTCTTAAGATTTCATGGCACACAACACATTTGAGTTCTGTAATGGCAAAAGCACTGGGAAAATCATTTAACTTTTAAGGATGAGCCTCTTCATACCTACCCAAACTTCAGCAAATGAGAGAAAAGCTGCAGGGTCTAGGGCATTGTTAGAACTGTTCAGAGGAGAGAAATAATTTATGAATATATTTTAAGGGGGGCATTATGAGTCACTAACTTAGAGCTCATGTTATAAACTTGCTCATTCTCCCAGGCAAATCAGCAAGCTATTAGTGCCCATCTATATCCAGCCAGAGAACTCCAGGACTTCCTTTATGTCAAACTTAAAAGTGCCCCTGATGAATGTTTCTGTAGTGCTTTTGGCAAATCCCCCATCAGCGCCTAACTAGGGATATGTGATAGGGAACGATTTGGGTCCTCGGTACACTCCTGTGAGGCTTTGTCCCCAGATGCTGGAGGCAGCCTTGTCTAAGATGGCCAGTGTTGACAACCTTGGTGAGGAAGGTAAGCTCTATTTTTCATTAAACACCTGTCCAGCTAATTGGCAGTGGGCAGGGCATATCCACAAATGTGAAGACCTATGACTAAAGGGGCAAACGAGACAAGACTTACAGGAGTTTCACACCGTCCTCTGGTCATAGTCCAGGAAGAGAATAAAGCGCCCATTAGACATCAAGCACAGCAGGAAGCCACCTTCTACTAAAAGTTGCAAGGGGTATGGAGACAGGGAAGGTGAACCAAAGCCCTGGGGTGAAAGTATGGTTAGTCTTAGAAATAATCCTATGCTCCTTGACTTTCATGTATGTTGGGGCTTACTTGGTTAAGCTTGTCCCCTCCAAAACTCATGTTGAAATTTGATTCCCACTATACTACGGTGATGTTGGGAGGTGGGGTCCTCAGGGTGGACCATTCATGAATGGCTCTGGGTTGTTCTCATGGTAGTGAGTGAGTTCTCATTCTGGTAAGACTGACTTCCTGTGGAATTGGGAGAGTTCCCACCAGAGTGGATTGTTATAAAGCCAGGACACCCCTTAGATTTTTGTCTCTTTGACCTCTGTCGTGTTTAAATGAGAAAGTGCTCTCCAGAAGCCAGCATCATGCCCTTGAACTTCCCAGCCCACAGAACCATGAGCTAAATGAATATCTTTATAATTTTACCCAGTCTCAGGTATTCTGTCATAGCAATACAAAAGGAATTAAGACAATGTACATTTTTGTTATGTTTAACCTTTTTAAAGAAATAGATCTCTTTTAGGACTATCTGGCCAAAGGAAAGCCAAAAGCAGGAGTTGTGCCCACATTTGGAAGCGTTTTAAGCAGCATCAGGATGTTCACAAGGCTGGGTGAGGTGGTGGCAAAGAACACAAGCAGGATCGGACTATCTGCCCTTTCTGCACGTGGAGAACATGCTTCTCTAATTTGGGTGGGCTTTCTGTTGCTAAGGGTTGGGGAGGGACATGCTAGGCAGATAGGACCCTCTATATCAGAGCCTCTTTTATGCCGAAATGTTTCAGACCCACCACCAATGCGACAGACACCTCCTGGAAGGCAGCAGTCAGAACCCACGCCTTCAAAGCCAGGCAGCTTTAGGAAAGTCATGTAAGTCTTAGATCCCTTGCTTGTGGATACAGTGGTTCACACCTGTAATCCTAGCACTCTGGGAGGCCAAGGCAGGCGGACTGTCTAAGGTCATGAATTTGAGGCCAGGCTGAGCAAGAGCTAGACATCTCTAAAAATAGCTGAGCATTGAGGTGGATGCCTGTAGTCCCAGCTACTTAGGAGGCTGAGGTAAGAGGATCACTTGAGCCCAAGAGTTTCAGGTTGCGGTGAGCTGTGACACCATGGCACTCCACCAAGGGTGACAAAGTTAGACTGTCTCAAAAATAAAGATCCCTTGCTTGTAAATGGTGTGATTGCAGTACCTACATCATAGGGTTATCAAATGAGCTAACCTGTAGTGCTTAGAAATGACCTGACACAAAAATCCTCCCTAACAGCTGTCATAACAAGCAGTTTTCTAACTGCACATCTGAAAACATACATACTTAGAACCAAAGAGGAAAACATATGCCAAGGTGACTTATTTCAAAAGATGTATTTTATATTAAATATCCTAGTTTCCATGCTTTGTCTCTAATATTTTTAATGAGCAAAAACCAGTTATATTGTTCAATGTAAACAGGAAATACAAAGAAACTTATAATAAACACCCAGCATATGAAAAGATGCGCAACCTGCCAATCGAAAGTCAATTTTATGCATAAAGCTTCTAGTGTAAGGTTTTGACAAAACAAACCCCGCCCCCCATACCACCCTGGAGGGGTGAAGAACAGACAGGCTCTTTTTCAGAACCTACTTCCTACATCAGTGAAGACTGTAAATGTGCCTGCAAGCAATTTCATCTGTAAGAATTTGTCCTGAGAAAATAAACGAGGCTACAAGAACATTCTGTAACATCAGAAGATTAACAATTATGTGTTCACAAAAGCTAAAAGAGAGGATTTCAAATGTTCCCGACACAAAGGAATGATGAATGTTTGAAATGATTGATATCTTAAGTACCATGATTTGATCATATATTGTGTACATGTATCAAAAAATAAAAATAAAGAATGGCCAGGCACAGTGCTGGCTATAATCTCAGCACTTTGGGAGGGTTGCTTAAGGTCAGGAGTTTGGGACCAGTCTGAGTAAGAATGAGACCCTGTTACTATTTAAGAAAAAAAAGAAGGAAAGAAAAAGGGAAGCACATGCTTGTAGGCCCAGTTACTCAGGAGGCTGAGGCAGGAAGATCACTTGAATCCAAGGGTTTGAGGTTGCTGTGAGCTATGATGCCGCCACCGCACTCTAGCCAGGGCAACAGAGTAAAACCCTGTCTCAAAAGAATAAAATAAAATAAAATAAATCATTTTGTACCCCATAGATTTGTACAATTATTACATATCAGTGAAAAAATAAAAACTTAAATGCTCAAAATAATATAGTACACCTATATGCTACCATTCTATACAATCATCAAAATGGGAAAATTACCTTTATATGCCACAGAGAAAAAATAGCCATAGGTGAAATTTTAGGACTTGTGAAGATCTCATTTGAGTACATATTGTGCCTAAGTCTAAGCAGCACTGCCCAATAGAAATAAAATGCAAATTACAAATGCTAGCCACATACAAAACTAAGATTTCTAAGAACTGCATTAAAAAGTATGGGAAATTAACAAAAATTTAGCATAATAGATCATGTCAACATTACAATTGCTACAAAAAATATAAATAAGATATTGTATATTCATTTTTCCTAGTAAGTCTTGGAAATCCAGTGTGTATAGTTTTTCACACTTCTAGCTCATCCCGATTAGAGCCAGACCATTAGAAGAGCCCCGTAGCCACATGAGGCTACCCTACTGGACAGCACAGGCCCAGAGAAAAAACCTAAATGGTTAATAGTAGCTGTTTCTGAGAGTGAGATTGTAGAGCCTTTGTCTCTTCTGCCCTATATGAATTGTTTCAATAATCATTTGTATTCACAAAGGGGGAAAAAGGAGCATTATGAAAAATGCTTTTTAATTCCTAAAGCTATAATAGGATACTAGAAAGCGCAGTTTATATTTAAGACTTCAAATTGTTCTTTCTCCTTCCCCTGGGGTGGGTGGGGGATGGGAACCTTTTCTCCTCATGCCTTGGTTCTCTACTGCTCTTATAGTTATGTGTTTGCAGAAATCTTCACTTCTCTCACCAAGTCCCCTTGTGATCAGTATCCCTGTAGGATGGCAGGGGAGGCTTGGAAAAAAAGGTCCCAATGGTAACACTGCCTGCCACCTAGCACTGCAACTAGAGGGGGAGGCAAGCTAATAGTTGCCGAGAACATACAGTGTCCAACACCATGGTAGATACGCACTTTACCTAGATAACATAACCCCTAATAACCTTTCCATAATGCAGGTTCCACCCCAATTTTTCCAGATAAATCACTGCTCAGAAAAGTATCAGACCCAAGGTGCCAGAGTTAAGACCAACAGGGTGGTTCATATCAAGACCACAACCATAAACGCCAGGTCTGCCCACACCAAGCTCATCTTCTTACCCTTATTAATATCACACTGTAAGACAATTGAATTTCCTCATTAAAGAAAAACAAATCCCAGTTATCTTTTATTTGCAAAAAACCTAGATCCTGACATTTCTCCCCTAGGATCATTCTTAAGTCTCCAAATATAAATATTTCCACTAAGACAAACAATTGTCACCCCAAGCTCAATACTTCAAGAGTCAAAAATTACCCTTGCCCCAATCTGACTTTTCTGTCCACACTTATGCTGGAAACTTCAAGGTTATACTCGACCTTTCGCTTTCCTTTGCTCATTATAAACATTTGCGTTTCAGTCTCAGTGATCTCTAAGTATGAGATCTCTATGAACAGTAGTGACATGCATACCTAGCACCCAGATCTATAAATTCCATTCTTCAGTAAAAGGAATCTGACAGACATCTTAAGGGATAGAAGTGACCCCACCGGTAATGGGACATGCTATTATCATGTCCTTCTTGAAATGAGCTGAGAAAAAGCACAGCATTTCTGATGTGCTTTTGCAAAAAAAATTCACATCAAAATTTCAAATTTCATAATTCCATTTAAGCATGAGAAAATAATCAGACAAGCCCAAAGTGAGAGTCATCCTATAAAATAATGGACCAATATTCATGTGCCAAGGTCACGAAAGGCAAAACTAAGCAACTGTTGCCAACTGGAGGACACAAGAGGGTTAAAGGCTAAGGGCGATGCTGAATTCTAGATGGAATCCTAGCCTACAAAAGATGTAGTGGAAAAACTGGTGAAATTCCGGTAGTAAGGTCTGTAGATCAATGAACAGCACTATACAGATGTTAGTTTCTGGTTTCGATAGTTACACTATGGTTATATGAAGTGTTAACAAAGAAATATGGGAAGACACAGGAACTGTGCTATTTTTGCAGCGTTTCTGTATGTCTAAGATTTCAAAATAGTTTTTAAAATACTGCTATGATTACTATCCCCAAACATGCCAAGCTTATGCCTAACCCCATGTTTACACTCTCCCTGCCTCCCAGGAGTGTCCTTCTGAGCTTCCTCACATATTCAAACCCATTTCAAAGCCCTGTCCTACCTCACTGTTCCTAAAGCAGCCTTTAAAGAGGCCTTTCCCCCACTATTTTTAGCCCACCAGACCAACACTTCTACAAAGTACCTGTAAACTCCCAAGTAGTTCCACTCAAGATACACAGATAATCCTGCATTGTTAGAGAACTTTGCATATTTAGGTTTGTGGCTAAACACACTGGAGGTTTCCCAAAAAATGTTTGATATGGCCTCTGTTCTCCAGAATCTCAGCCTAGTTGAGAAGATAACTACATAAAAACTACCAACAGAGGAGGTAAGGGTAAGAACCTGCTCAGGAGTCCAGTTTGCAGGCAGAGAACATGCCCTGTGAACCAGATAGTTTATCTGCAAACTTTGGATTTCTGATGATCCTAGGAGGGCCAAGAAGGACCACTGAGAAAGAAGAGCAGAGGAGAAAGGGAATTGGAACCAGGGCTTGAAGAGGTTAAACAATATGCAAGGCAGAGTTAATAAGAAAGGTGGGAGTGTCACACAGCCTCCACACTGCTCTCCAGCCTCACCTGGGACACTACAGAGGCCAAATCCCTTCAGCTTTGCAACACCATTTGGCCTCGCCACCTCATTGAGCTATAGGTTAATATGGGTTCCCAGAATCAGATCCTGAGATGAGGACTCAAGAGATTACTGGGCAGTATTCCCAGGAAAGCCCAGTAGGGGAGGAAGGATGTGGGGAAGGGAAGGAAGCCAAGCAAGGGTATGATATTAAGGAAAGCTTCAAGCAGAGTAACTTTAGCTCTGCCCTGCAAAAGAACTCTGGAAACTGGCCACATTTTAGACCAGTTCCATTCCCAAGGTGGAAGGGCAAGGTTATACTCCCATGGAACAAGTCTAAAATGTGGCCCACTGAACAGAGTCTGATGTAAATTCTCAGACTCCTTATAAACACAAGCAAAGAACGTCAGGGAGCTGTGCTGGCTTTTGGCAGTAAGCACACATCAAGGCAGCATGCAAGTAAAGAGTACTGGGGAATAAGAGGATGCTAAAAGAACCTGTTAACACTAACCAAGTCCTCATGTCTTTAAAATCACTACTTTTTAGAAAAAGTGCCACTCAAAGCCAAAAGCAAAAGACTTGAATCATTAGCCACCCAGTGGTGGTGGGTGGGCAGAGGAAACAGGTGGCTCTTGCTGCCCTCCAGACACGTGGGAGAAGACTACACTACCTGATATACAGGTAAAGGGGGCAGTTGGAGACACCTGCTCAAGAGCAAGGAGTTCTATTTTTCAAAAAAAAAAAAAAAATGGTCCCAAATCAGCACCATCAGGAAGTGCTCCTGGGTGGAAAGCTTCCATCCACAGAAAGTCTGCCAATAAAGTAACCTCCCAGTACTCAAATCTGCTGCTTACACAGTACCTATCAATTAAAAGCCAAGCAGGAAAAAGGATTTTTAAGGGCAGTGGTTTCCCTCTGATGACATCCCAGTCATTCTGCTGGCTAAAATTAAAGTAGCATACTGAACAAAAATTTCAGTATGTGAGATAGTATTTGTAGTTTTCATCCAGAATAACCCTTCTATAAAGAACTGCATTATTCAGCCTGAGGGAGAGAGGTTATTTTATTCTTTGAAATCAGACTATTGTCTGCTATCAAATCAGAATAAAATAATCATGCTTGCCCATGCTTGGGCTTCTTTCTGGGACCTGTGCACATCAAGCCAAGCTCACACTGTCTTTTCCAGTAGGTTAGAAGCCAAGTCCTAACATGTGCCACATACGCCTCTGTGACAACAGAACCGGCAGTCAGCTCCACCTTTGGGGCTGATGTCAGAGTGAATGAGGCTGACTCATCTTAACATCACTTGAAAGTGTCTGGCACTGAATGATTTCTTTCTCCACCCATATAAACCTCACTAAAAGCAACTTCTCAAAAGGCAAGGTATTGGGTCTACTGAGATCAGGAGTATATATTTGTTCATGGAACACAGCTTTAGCCAGTGAGTAAACTCAACTCCCCACCCGGCACCCAAAGAAAACACAGTGTATCAACCCCCAGTTGGAAAGTGAAGAGGGAAGAGCATGAAAAAAGTAGGAGGGAAAACAAGTTTTCTTGGGTAACTAGAAACACTCAAGTTATTGATGTTTCATATTCCAACAATGTCTTCCAACTATGTCACTAAACAGTTATGATAAGTTTTAAATTTTCCATTCCTATATACTTACAAGTGCTGTCGGCATAATGGATATTTCCATCATGCATAATACATTAAAGTCTGCGTCTGGATCCAGTGTTCATCACATTAGAAAAACCCAATAGCAGGTTAAAAATAAGAAGGGAACACTGGCTCTCTTGAGCAATACACTAAAATGAACACATTAGCTCTCCAAGAAACAAAGTAAATCTAAGTAATAGGCACAACTTCTCTGTATGATTCATGTGCACCCTGAGAATCTGGCCTGGCAAGGGGATTGGTGAGGAAACAATGAAACTGCTTCTCATTGTAAAGCGTGTGTGTTTAAGTTTGCCAGCAAGAAAACAAACCAGCTGCTCTAAACAACTCTACCAGCTATTACCTTGGTCACAGAAGATCTTGATTTCAGATTCAAAAAATACTGTGATTAAGAACTAGAAACCCATTAACAGAACAAGATGTGGTCCACTAAGCCCTTAGAAAATGCTAATATTTGTTTTGAACTACTTCCAATTAGCTACTCTAAAAAATCTTAAGACCTTTCCCCTGGTGACATCAGTTTTGTTCATATCTCCATAAGAAAAAGCACATTGAAACTCTTTGAGTTCAGACCCCCACTGATTCAGCCCTGAATTAACAATATACCCATTTCTCACTGAAAATCAAATTGAGTGGCTTCCCCTCAAAGTATTGTCTTTTAAAGCAATCTGGTGTTGTTTTCCAAAACTAGAACTCAAGGATTTTTTTCAGTTGTCCATCGGCTTCATATAATACAGCAGGTAATACTGTCTAATACAGGACTTAACATATTGTAGGTACAGTCAGTGGAGTGGCTCCTCTTAATAGTACAAGTTGTACCTCCTTGGACTTTAAGGTAACAAAGACTCAGCTCTTTCAACACTACTGTTCAGGATTTTTCCCTGGCGCCAGTTCCAGTTTCTGCCAATCCGCTTCAGGGAAAGAACTGGAAGCGGAGCTTGCAGGGCTGCTCCCGAGACCCCCACAAGTAAAAGGGGCAGGGTGCTCCTTTATCAAGGCCAGGACTGCTACCCTTCGCACCTCCACAGCTCCCCCAAAGGCTGTAGTCCATCCTGATTGCTGCCTGGGATCTCACAAGAGTCCCTGGCTGGGCGTGAAGGTGGTATCCTAGGCACGTTGGCCCTGACCCCAGCCAGGTGAGTGTCCACCCATCCCAGCTTCACTCCCCCTGGAGGGAGAGAGGGATTTAAAAAATTCTTCAAACGAAGAGGGGTGGCCAGCCTTCAGAGCCGAAGGGCTCCTCCCACGCTCTGGACAGCAGGGAACAATCCCGGGTGAGGATGCGGAAATAGTTCTTCCTACCCCGCCCAGACCTGTTGGCCGGGGTCGGTGCCCTGGACTAGCACACGCACACCACACGCTCGCGCAGCGCACACACGCACACCTATCTGCACTGAGGCGTGCGCACAAGGCACTGTCAAACGTGTCCTGGCCACCAGCGATGAACAGGAAGACCAGATACTGGGAGATCCGAAACTTGCTTTTCAAAGGCGTGTGGAACACGTGTGTGAAGGCCCCTAACCCTTTTACCCCCCGCGCCCGGCTGAAGCAGAGGGGACCCCGGCAGGGGGCTGTGGCTCAACCATGGACTCTCCAGGAAGCAGCGGCTGCTCCCTCACTTTAACCACCGCAACTGCGGCGGAACCTGGCAGCTCCGCTCCGGCCACACCTGTTCTGGATTCTGAGCACTGGGCAGCGCCACTCCGGCTGCACCTGTTCCCGATTCTGAGCACTGAGATTCGCACATCCATTCTGACCTTGAGGGTAGTTCGAAAATCCATACCCCGCCCCCAAGTCTACGTTATTCCGACCCCCTCTCCACGAAGACTGAAGCCCTCTAAATGTTTTAAATCATCCATCCCCGTCAAATTCAGGATGCGCTTCCCCCGGGTCTAACAGAGATAATGGTGCACTTCTTCACCCTCTGCTTACACACCCTGCCCCTAGCCGCCATGCTTCTCATAGGTCCCTTTCCACCCAAGTTCAGGGGTCCCTAGATGGAAGGTAAATATTGGGGGCGCACCCTGGGAGCCGACACTGCAGGGCACTCGGGACGGGGTCCACAAGCCAGGGAGAGGAGGTGGGGGACTGTCCGGGCTGGGATCTGGCAGGGACCTCCCCGCCAGTTCATGGAACTCAGCTGGAGCCGAGCCCGGGCAAGGAAAGGGATGGCAGGGCGGCAGGGAGGGAGCGGCAACCCCGGTTAGCAGCAGAGCCGCGCCGCTGCCATGCTGGCGCTGCGGGCCGCCAGGAGCCGGACGGCTGGTCTGTGTGGGGCGCTCCCACAACAGAGAAACTTTTTCCGCCACCTGAAGTTAGAGGAGGTGAGGATGGAGACGAAAAGCCGGGAGGGGCCTCTGGGTCCCTCCCGGCTCCAGGAAGTAAAGACAGCGACCCCCGAGCGCCCCCGTGGCCCGGAGCGCTCGGCCCCCAGCCCCACGCAGCGCCTCACCTGTCCCCGCCCGGGCCGCGGCGCCTGGCGGGCACTCACCTGGCTGTACAGCTCGCTGACCGACATGACCCCACGGGCCGGGCAGGAGCCCGGGGCGCCGCACCTGGCGGGCGGCCTTCGCTCGTGTCCCGGTGGGCAGGTCCCGGCTCCCCGCTGCCCGGCGGCTCTCAGTCCGCGGCCGGCCCGCCTGGCGCCATCTTCCCGGACTGGCAAAGAGTTTCTGTTTTTCTCCTTCCCCGGACCTGCCCAGCCGGCTTCCCAGAGGAGCTGCGGCCGGCGACCTTTACTCTGGCGGCAGCGGCGACGCAGCTGCGGCGGGGCAGAAGTTGCGGGCGGGGAGGAGGCCGCGGTGCCGCCCCCGCTCAGGTACCGGGAGGAGGTGCGAGAGCCGGATTGACACCGACCCAGGGAGCAGCCGCGCGTGTCTGAGCCGCCGCTCTTGAGCCTTGTCGGTGCGCGGACCGACGCCCCCGCCACCCCCGCCACCCCCGCCGCCACCGGGTCCTCGCGGCTGGGGGCGGGGCCGGCCGGGAGCGGAGCCCGGGCAGCCGGCGCCGGCCGCCCCCTGCTGGACACGCGGCGCAGCGGGCTCAGGTGCGCACCGGGCGTTTGCACCTGCCGCGCCACGCGCTCCTGCACCTGGGCAGAGACGAAAAAAGGGGCGGGGAGATGGCTGTGACTGGAAGTCCTCAGACATATTTTTCTCGATTTTTAATTTTTCTACCTTTTCCACGTTTTTGTTGATAAAATTCAGTTACATTGTAGAGCCTTATTAAGGTGACTTACACACCAAAGATTGTCTCCCTCAAACTGAACTCCCTACGCTGAAAGGATTATCCTGCTCAGAAAGGTGGGAGTCATAACTCTTCTGCATTACGAAAATTGGCCATTTTCGCCCACAACGTCCAACGAGGCTCTAGGCCACTCCCCTCAGAGAGTTGTTTGCTTTCCTGGAAAATCTCCCATATTCTCCCATCTCACTTCCACACTCCCAGGCCTCTGCTGCTGCCTAATTCATTTATTATCTCCCCTCTGCCTGTGGCACTTGGCTACCTACAGCAACTTTTTTTCCTCTCCTACTTCCATTAAAAGGCAGAAATTTAAGCCAAAAACTAATAATTGTCAGGAGTTGATGGAGAACAGAGGGGCTGTAGAAAGAGACACGGCCTTGGGCTTCTGAAGATGACCTTTGTCCCTGAATCAGGGATGGCTCCAAAAGGTAGTTCTCAGCAGCCAAGGGTGCTTCTACCAGCTGGAGCAGTTACTCTGGAGTCCCACTCCCAGAAGGAGATTTTCAAAGACATTACATTTAAGGCCTTTCCACCTGGAATGCAAGAGCCCCATTGTAATGCACCAGTGCAGTCCTTCACAGAGGTACCTCCACAGGGAGAATCTCCTGGGGAGCTTGAAGGAGTCCAAGGAAGGGACCTCACCCCCAGGAATTCGGACTTATTGGTGGAGGATGGGTCCTGGGTTTCTGAAATTAAGCTCTTCGAAAAGTCTATACAGGATGGTACTTATAGGTGATAAATGCAGTGACCAAGGTTGGCAACTCTCATTGGATTTAAGTTGGAAACTTTCATACAAGAGCAGAAAGGAAATGGTTGGAACATTTTTCTCTCTCAATCTTCCTGCATAGTTCCCTTGTCTGGATTCCAGCAGCTCTCAAAATATGTTCTCTCTCCACCCTCACTGGCCATCAGTATCACCTGGTGACGTGTTAGAAACACAAGTTATTGGGCTTTCCTGCAGACCTACTGAATCAGAAACTCCAAAGGTGGGGCCAGTACTCAGGGTCACCTGCTTCTCCAAGTGATTCTCCCCTCTCCGAGTGAGAAAGCCACCTTGCCTCCCCCACTACCATGCTCCATCAGTGGTCTGTACCCATCTTTCTACTGGCTCCCAGCTTTTTTTGTTTTTTCTGCTAAATGTCATGAAATGGTAGCTTCACTTACTCAGCTGCCTCCACCTACACCCATTCCCTGGGTGAGAACCATAATTCACTGTCAACATTTTCTGCACCTCAGGATCACTTTTGAAAAAAATAGATGCCTGTCTCTGACTCCCAGAAATTCTGATTTAACTTGTCTGGGGCCTTGCCCCGGGCTAAGGGATTTTTGAAGAACTCCCAGGTGGTTCTAAAGGCAGCCAAAGTTAAGAGTTGCTGCTTTAATTCCTTCCTCCATGGCTCCCATTCAGCCCCACACCATTGAAATCATCTCAGCCATGTGAAGCATGGGGTAGTAATTGATTCTCCACACCGTGTTAAGCCCTCTCCTCCCATGGTACCTGTCATTTCTCTCCTCTTGTTTTCCCAACCTCTCCAACCACACCTTCTCAATGTCCTTTTCTAGCCCTACTTCCTCTTCCTGGTTCCTGTACCCCATTTCAGAGATCTCATCTTTCTTCTCATCCATACCCCTATTTCATCTCTCATCATGATACTAACTCTCAAATCTCATTCTAAACTTACTCTAGGCCCACCTTTCCATCCACCAGATAGGCAATGCTTAGCAATCCCACTGAGACCTCAGACCAATCAGACACTCACTTGTCCCACCGTTCCTCCCCAGCCCCAGCCCAGGTCCAACTCTCTGGCTTCAATACACCTGGCATAAGTTAAAAGCTCAACTCATGTTGCCTGAACTGAATCACATTCCTAAGGAGAATCCTACCCTTAGCCAGAGCTTTGTGAATTTCTAATCCTGCAATCAGATATGATCTTTCCCCCCTTTGAATGATAATAAAGACATTTTAAAACTTACTTTATTCCAGGAAACATGCCAAACACTTTACTTCTGTGATCTTATTGGAGCCTCAGATTAACCTTGTAAAGGAGGTTTGGAAATTAAACCTATTTCACAGGTGAGCAAAATGAGGCTGCAGGAGGAACGCATGCTGAAAACTTTCTAGATCAGGGAGTTAGTGTTCAATAAAAGCCTCACTCTACAGTCAAACCACTTGCTTTTTATGCCAAAGCCTCTTGAACTTTAGCATGTATTAAGATCACGGGACTATCATGGGATGTTAATTCAGTGGGTCAGAGACTTAGCATATTTAATAAGTGGTGCAGGGCCCACATTTTGAGAAACCTTGCTCCGTGCTCCATGCTTTTCAAAGTAAAGAGAAGACACTTGTCAGAAATGTCTCATTCACTCTCCTGACAGAGAGGGACTTCCATCACTTACAAATAACAAAGAACTTTGAACTTCCAAGGCATTCCTTTCTACCTCTTCCCTTACCATACCATGTATTATAGATAGACTGATACCGCTTTTTCTTTTTCCTCCTCACACTAGGCTCTAAGGGTCTTTTTTTTTCTTTTTTTCCTTTTCATTTCTTTTTTTTTTTTTTTATTGTTGGGGATTCATTGAGGGTACAATAAGCCAGGTTACACTGATTGCAATTGTGAGGTAAAGTCCCTCTTGCAATCATGTCTTGCCCCCATAAAGTGTGACACACACCAAGGCCCCACCCCCCTCCCTCCTTCCCTCTTTCTGTTCCCCCCATAACCATAATTGTCATTAATTGTCCTCATATCAAAATTCAGTACATAGGATTCATGCTTCTCTATTCTTGTGATGCTTAACTAAGAATAATGTCTTCCACGTCCATCCAGGTTAATATGAAGGATGTAAAGTCTCCATTTTTTTTAATGGCTGAATAGTATTCCATGGTATACATATACCACAGCTTGTTAATCCATTCCTGGGTTGGTGGGCATTTAGGCTGTTTCCACATTTTGGCGATTGTAAATTGAGCTGCAATAAACAGTCTAGTACAAGTGTCCTTATGATAAAAAGATTTCTTTCCTTCTGGGTAGATGCCCAGTAATGGGATTGCAGGATCAAATGGGAGGTCTAGCTTGAGTGCTTTGAGGTTTCTCCATGCTTCCATCCAGAAAGGTTGTGCTAGTTTGCAGTCCCACCAGCAGTGTAAAAGTGTTCCCTTCTCTCCACATCCACGCCAGCATCTGCAGTTTTGAGATTTTGTGATGTGGGCCATTCTCACTGGGGTCAGATGATATCTCAGGGTTGTTTGGATTTGCATTTCTCTAATATATAGAGATGATGAACATTTTTTCATGTGTTTGTTAGCCATTCGTCTGTCGTCTTTAGAGAAAGTTCTATTCATGTCTCTTGCCCATTGATATATGGGATTGTTGGCTTTTTTCATGTGGATTAATTTGAGTTCTCTATAGATCCTAGTTATCAAGCTTTTGTCTGATTGAAAATATGCAAATATCCTTTCCCATTGTGTAGGTTGTCTCTTTGCTTTGGTTATTGTCTCCTTAGCTGTACAGAAGCTTTTCAGTTTAATGAAGTCCCATTTGTTTATTTTTGTTGTTGTTGCAATTGCCATGGCAGTCTTCTTCATGAAGTCTTTCCCCAGGCCAATATCTTCCACTGTTTTTCCTATGCTTTCTTTGAGGATTTTTATTGTTTCATGCCTTAAATTTAAGTCCTTTATCCATCTTGAATCAATTTTTGTGAGTGGGGAAAGGTGTGGGTCCAGTTTCAGTCTTTTACATGTAGACATCCAGTTCTCCCAACACCATTTATTGAATAGGGAGTCTTTCCCCCAAGGTATGTTCTTGTTTGGTTTATCAAAGATTAGGTGGTTGTAAAATGTTAGTTTCATTTCTTGGTTTTCAATTCGATTCCAAGTGTCTATGTCTCTGTTTTTGTGCCAGTACCATGCTGTTTTGAGCACTATGGCTTTGTAGTACAGACTAAAATCTGGTATGCTGATGCCCCCAGCTTTATTTTTGTTACAGAGAACTGCCTTAGCTATACGGGGTTTTTTCTGGTTCCATACAAAACGCAGAATCATTTTTTCCAAATCTTGAAAGTACGATGTTGGTATTTTGATAGGAATGGCATTGAATAGGTAGATTGCTTTGGGAAGTATAGACATTTTAACAATGTTGATTCTTCCCATCCATGAGCATGGTATGTTCTTCCATTTGTTAATATCCTCTGCTATTTCCTTTCTGAGGAGTTCATAGTTTTCTTTATAGAGGTCCTTCACCTCCTTCGTTAGGTATATTCCTAGGTATTTCATTTTCTTTGAGACTATGGTAAAGGGAGTTGTGTCCTTAATTAGCTTCTCATCTTGACTGTTATTGGTGTATACAAAGGCTACTGACTTGTGGACATTGATTTTATATCCTGAAACATTACTGTATTTTTTGATGACTTCTAGGAGTCTTGTGGTTGAGTCTTTGGGGTTCTCTAAGTATAAGATCATGTCGTCACCAAAGAGGGAGAGTTTGACCTCCTCTGCTCCCATTTGGATGCCCTTTATTTCCTTATCTTGCCTAATTGTATTGGCTAGAACTTCCAGCACTACGTTGAATAGTAAAGGTGACAGAGGACAACCTTGTCTGGTTCCAGTTCTAAGAGGAAAAGCTTTCAGTTTTACTCCATTCAGTAAAATATTGGCTGTGGGTTTGTCATAGATAGCTTCAATCAGTTTTAGAAATGTGCCACCTATGCCTATACTCTTCAGTGTTCTAATTAGAAAAGGATGCTGGATTTTATCAAATGCTTTTTCTGCATCTATTGAGAGGATCATGTGATCTTTATTTTTGCCTCTGTTATTATGGTGGATAACGTTTATAGACTTGCGTATGTTAAACCAGCCTTGCATCCCTGGGATGAAGACTACTTGATCATGATGAATGACTTTTTTGATGATAAGCTGTAATCTATTGGCTAGGATTTTGTTGAGAATTTTTGCGTCTATATTCATGAGTGAGATTTGTATGAAATTCTCCTTTTTGTTTGGGTCTTTTCCTGGTTTTGGTATCAGGGTGATGTTTGCTTCATAGAATGTGTTGGGGAAGATTCCTTCTTCCTCAATTTTTTGGAATAATTTCTGCAGTACAGGAATAAGCTCTTCCTTGAAGGTTTGATAGAATTCTGGAGTGAAGCCATCTGGACCAGGGCATTTTTTGGTTGGAAGATTTTTTATTGTTTCTTTGATCTCAGTGCTTGAAATTGGTCTGTTCAGGAGCTCTATTTCTTCCTGGCTGAGTCTAGGGAGAGGGTGTGATTCCAAATATTGATCCATTTCTTTCACATTGTCAAATTTCTGGGCATAGAGTTTCTGGTAGCATTCAGAGATGATCTCTTGTATCTCTGTGGGATCAGTTGTTATTTCCCCTTTATCATTTCTGATGGAGGTTACTAGAGATTTTACTTTTCTATTCCTCGTTAGTCTGGCCAATGGTTTATCTATTTTATTTATTTTTTCAAAAAACCAACTCCTTGTTTCATTAATTTTCTGAATGATTCTTTTGTTTTCAAATTCATTGATCTCTGATTTGATTTTGGATATTTCTTTTCTTCTACTGAGTTTAGGCTTAGATTGTTCTTCTTTTTCCAATTCCATAAGATCTCTTGTGAGATTGTTGATGTGCTCTCTTTCAGTTTTTTGAATGTAGGCATCTAAAGCGATGGATTTTCCTCTCAAAACTGCTTTTGCAGTATTCCACAGGTTTTGTAGCTTGTGTCTTCATTGTTGTTATGCTCAAGGAAGTTAATGATTTCCTGTTTTATTTCTTCCTTCGCCCATCTGTTATTCAACAGAAGATTGTTTAGTTTCCATGCCTTTGGGTGGGGTCGAGCATTTGTGTTAGAGTTGAGTTCCACCTTTAGTGCCTTATGGTCTGAGAAGATACAGGGTAAAATTTCAATTCTTTTGATTCTGTTGATATTTGTTTTGTGTCCCAGGATATGATCAATTTTGGAGAATGTTCCTTGGGGTGATGAGAAGAATGTATATTCTTTATCTTTGGGATGGAGTGTTCTATATGCGTCTATCAAGCACAGTTGTTCTAGGGTCTCATTTAAGTCTCTTATATCCTTGTTTAATTTCTGTTTAGAGGATCTGTCCAGCTCTGTAAGAGGAGTGTTAAGGTCCCCTGTTATCATGGTATTATCAGATATCATATTGCTCAGACTGAGTAAGGTCTGTTTCAAGAATCTGGGAGCATTTAAATTGGGTGCATAGATATTTAGAATTGAAATGTCTTCTTGTTGTATTTTTCCCTTGACCAATATAAAGTGACCATCTTTGTCTTTTTTGACTTTAGTTGCTTTAAATCCACATGTATCTGAAAATAAGATTGCAACTCCTCTTTTCTTCTGGATTCCATTTGCCTGAAAAATTGTCTTCCAACCCTTGACTCGGAGCTTGAATTTGTCTTTTGAAGCCAGGTGTGTTTCTTGCAGACAGCAAATGGATGGCTTGTGTTTTTTAATCCAGTCAACCAATCTATGTCTCTTCAGTGGGGAATTCAAGCCATTAACATTTATTGAGATAATTGATAAGTGTGGTAGTATTCTATTCGTCTTATTTGGTGAGAGTCCATTGCTTAGTTTTATCTTTTGCATCAGTGTGGAGGTTTGGTTCTGTCCTTTAATTTCTGAGTTCTTACTTTGCTGCTGATCCATTGTGGTGGTCAGTGTGCAGAACAGGTTGAAGTATTTCCTGTAGAGCTGGTCTTGTTGTGGCGAATTTCCTCAATGTTTGTATATTCGTAAATGATTTGATTTCTCCGTCAATTTTGAAGCTTAGCTTAGCAGGGTACAGAATTCTGGGCTGGAAATTGTTCTGTTTAAGTAGATTAAAGGTAGATGACCATTGTCTTCTTGCTTGAAAAGTTTCATTAGAGAAGTCTGCGGTCAATCTGATGGATTTGCCCCTGTAGGTCAACTGGCGCTTACTCCTGGCAGCTTGCAGAATCTTTTCTTTGGTCTTGACTTTAGACAGGTTCATCACAATGTGTCTTGGAGAAGCTCGGTTAGAGTGAGGCGACCTGGGGTCCGATAGCCCTCTGAAAGCAGTGTGTCAGAATCTTTGGTGATATTTGGGAAATTTTCTTTTATAATATTCTCTAGTATGGCTTCCATTCCTCTGGGGCATTCTTCTTCCCCTTCTGGAATTCCTATAACTCGTATGTTGGAACGCTTCATAAAGTCCCATAATTCTGACAGTGAACGTTCTGCTTTCTCTCTCTTCTTTTCTGCCTCTTTTACTATCTGAGTTATCTCAAGAACTTTGTCTTCTACCTGTGAAATTCTTTCTTCTGCATGGTCTAACCTGTTGCTGATACTTTCCATTGCATCTTTAAGTTCCCTGATTGACTGTTTCATTTCCTTCAGCTCTGCTATATCTTTTTATATTCTTCATATCGTTCATCTCTGATTTGATTCTGTTTTTGGATTTCCTTTTGGTTAATTTCCACTTTATTAGCAGTTTCCTTCATTGTTTCCACCATTTCTTTCATTGTTTTCAACATGTGTATTCTAAATTCCCTTTCTGTCAATCCTAACATTTCTGTATAGGTGGAATCCTCTGCAGTAGCTACCTCATGGTCCCTTGGCGGGGTTGTTCTGGGCTGGTTCTTCATGTTTCCTGGAGTTTTCTGCTTGTTCTTCCTCATGGGTGATTTCTTTTATCTGTTTCCTTGCCCTAATTTTCCTTTCACTTCCTCTTGCTCTTAGCCTGTGGACTAAGGGTTACAGGACCAGAAGGGTGAGAAGGTTTAAGAGCAAAAAAGGGATGAAAGAAAGGAGGACCAAGTGATAAGGAAAAAAAAAGAAAAATAGAGAAAGGAGTGGGGGTGGGTAAAAGGAATATTGACAAAAAGAAGAGAGGTACAGAAAGAGGGAGACAGAGCAATATAGGTGTACAGTAGGGTACTTTGATACAACCTTAAAAAAAAACCCACCTTCTGGGGGTGCCCAGTTGGGTGGTTCCCTTGAGGTCAGCAGCTGTTTGCTAACCTGATTGGACACAGTACCCCACCTCCACCAAGTAGAGAGGAAAGACAAAAATGCTATAAATCAAACCAAAACAAGCAAACAGAAAACTTTACGGGATAAAATTGGCTGGAAAAACCAAATAATAGTGGTAGAAACACTAACAAAAATGAAGTTCTAATTATTGAAATAGGCAGCAATGGGAAATTATAATTAAACTAGGAAAATTGAGAAAGTAAAAGGATCTGTATGGAAAAGGTTGAACTTAAAAAACAAAACAACAGGGCGGCGCCTGTGGCTCAGTGAGCAGGGCGCCAGTCCCATATGCCGAGGGTGGCGGGTTCAAACCCAGCCCCGGCCAAACTACAACAAAAAAATAGCCGGGCGTTGTGGCGGGCGCCTGTAGTCCCAGCTGCTCGGGAGGCTGAGGCAAGAGAATCGCGTAAGCCCAAGAGTTAGAGGTTGCTGTGAGCCGTGTGACGCCACGGCACTCTACCCGAGGGCGGTACAGTGAGACTCTGTCTCTACAAAAAGAAAAAAAAAAAAAAAAAAAAAACCAAAACAACAATCCACAACATCAAAATAAACAAAAAAAAACAACCAAACCAAAAAAAAAAAAAACAACCAAAAACAAAGCAGTATGTATATGTTATTTAATATTGCCTGGGCAACACGTGGTCTTCTGGGGTATGAGATGTTAATCACAGTTCTGATACGACTGGAGGCTGCTAGTTTCTCAAAGCCCAGCAGGTAGACACCCTAAATCTCTCTTCAGCCCACTTAAAAGGCACTTTGAACTTGTTCACTTACTGAGCAGAAGTTTTCTCAGGGAAGTGCTTGTCACTGGAATCACTGCTGAAGTGGCTATCCACTTATCCTTTGTGCCAAAACCGGTCTCACTCTGCCCCCAAGGGTTAGGGCTGCAAGGCGACTCAGACCCCACCCTTAGGCTACTTGGTCACTGGGTTACCAGCTCCCACCCAATTCCAGCTCTGCGACCCTGAGGGCGGAGCTTGCCGGGGCAGATCGCTCACAATGTCTGCCTATGACCCAGCGCCAAACACTATTAGCTCCTTCTGGCTCAGCGGCTCAGACTGGGGCCCTAGACAAAGGCCAAAGTTCTCCTCACTCCCGCTCAGGCTCTCCCCAAGGCAGTTCAGCTGAGTGCCAAGTCCAAAGACACCAAAACAGTTCACAGGTAAGGCCTTTCTGGTTTGCAGTCTCGCTGCTACTGAACTTACAGTTGCGGGCGGGTTTAGGCGGATTGAACACACGCGACCACTTGCGGGTTTTCCACTGTTTTAGTCCTCCTCTTGGGGTCCAGAAGTCTCTCGCTGACTCCCTGTATCCTCTCAGGGGTGATGATAGGCAGATCCCACCAGCCAGAGATGCCTGGAGTCATATATCCCCAGACTCACGGTGCCCAGATGCAAGGAAGCTGTTACTCGGCTGCCATCTTGCTCCGCCTCCCGGCTCTAAGGGTCTTGAATGCAGAGATCACACCTGACCATATTGTATCCTCTGCACTTCTTATAACAATGCTTTGCACAAGTTTGATCTCAATAAATAGTAAATGAATTGAGATATGTGTTGAGCCAAATCTTAAAGGAAGTACTTCTCATTAACTGGTAGAAAGGGGAGAAGAAAACAGGAATCACCAAGTAGACAAATTAGCAAAGGAAGGAATTCTAAGGAGAAGCCTTCTTATTGGCTGGCCTTTCTGTGAAAGTGGTTTGTAAACTCCAAATCAATATTCAGTGACAGTTAAAGTTGGTTTCTTATGTTCTCTCCCACACCAAACAGATTCATGTCTTCTCCCTTTCCTCTCCTATTTAAACTACATGCACATTTGTGGAAAACTACACAAAGTACAATTAGGACCCACTGTCACTGTCCTAGCTGAGCGACGTGGAAGCAGAGATAGCAGGAGTGTTATGTGAGAGGGACACAGATTTCAGGTCCTCTGCTGCTGAGCCCTGGGCTGTGCTTCTCCCTCACACTTGTCCCTTTACTCCAATGCTGGGACTGCTCTTCCCACCCCTAGAGTTTCCCCCTCCCACTGCCACCTCAGTGTCCTGCAGAAGAAGAGACCAAACTCTTTTGCCCTTGTATGTTGGGATCTGTATCAATTAGGAGCAGCATTGTGCTGCAGTAACAAAATGCCTCAAAGTTTCAGTGTTGTTTTTTTGTTTGTTTGTTTGGTTTGTTTTTTTTTTTTTTTTTTTTTGCAGTTTTTTGGCCAGGGCTGAGCTTAAACCCGCCACCTCTGGCATATGGGCCCAGCGCCCTACTCCTTTGAGCCATAGGCGCCACCCAAGTTTCAGTGTCTTAAAACAAAAGCTGTTTTTCTTGCTCATGTTACATATCCATCATATGTTGGATGGAGCTCTGCTGTACAGTCTTTCCTTCAGGCTCCTCTTAGAAGATTGCTGGTGTTGTGGCAGAGGAAAAGAGATACAGCAAACTCCACTCTGCCTCCTAAAGCTGACCTACTCTACATTTCAGTTCTGAAAGGGTTGCTCTCACAGCTCATTGGCCAAAACAAGTCATGGGGCAATTTATGAAATCATCAGGCTGGGGAGCCTAAAATACTTCTGCAGGGCAAAGCAAGGACCCAAGGAAAAACCCAAAACAGGACAGCAAATATTTTGAATAATAATATAATCTAAACTACTTTCTCTTATACTCCAAATTCTGTCTCCTCTAGAAAACTTGTCTTGGATTATGTCAGGATTTCTCCTGAGGCTTGCTCCCCTTAATAACCAGGACAAGGGGGTGAATGGAGTGAATTCTGGATCTGGATAAGGAGCCACAAAGTGTTAACAGTGGAATATAAACTCCCTAAAACTGAAAAGGGAGCAACTTCACCTGCATGGGAGAAAAGGTGGGAGATGGTTGTCTCTAAACTAAATCCTGGACATGGACTTACTTACTCTGGGGACTAAGAAATGGCAGGGGTCAGGGGTCCCCAACAAGGGAGACTAGGACCTCATAAATGTTTTCAAATACTTTAAAATCTGATATATGAAGGAAGGATTAGGATAATTCTTCTTAATAGAAGCCAGGCCCAGACCTCAGGGAAGAAGTTTCAGAACGTTGGATGTGGGATAACTATAAAGAATAAGTACAACAGGCCAGGTGCCATGGCTCTTGCCACTAATTCTAGCACTCTGGGAGTGGATCACTTGAGTTCAGGAGCCCTAGACCAGCTTGAGCAAGAATGAGACCCCATCTTTATTAAAAATAGAAAAACTAGCCTAGCATTGTGGTAGGCACCTGTAGTCCCAGCTACTTGAGCCCAAGAGTTTGAGGTTGCTGTGAGCTATGATGAAGCTATGGTACTCAACCCAGGGCGACAGAGTGAAAAACTCTGGGAAAACACACACACACACACACACACACACACACACACACACACACAATAAGCACAACATTCAAGTGAGAAAAGCTATTCAAGGGAGGACCAGGTATCTCATGAAGACGCAAGCTTGCTGTCCCTGGAGGAATGTAAAGAGGCTGGATTATCACTGTCAAGGATGCTATAGATTCTGCTGCTGGGTGGGAAATTGGGCTCTATCACCACAGGGAGTCTGTGGCTGTGCCTTGTCTGCCACCCTCTGTGCACCTGGCTATGGCACCAAAGAAAGTTTAGGGCTATTGCCACAGATGCCAAATTGATAACCTTGAGGGAAGAAAACTCCCTTTTTAGGCTGAGAATGGTGGCTCACGCCTGTAATCCCAGCACTTTGGGAGCCTAGGCAGGAGGATCGTTTGAGGGCAGGAGTTTGAGACCAACCTGAGCAACAAAGCAAGATCCTGTCTCTACAAAATATTAGACAGTACCTGCAGTCCCAGGTACTCGGGAGCCTAAGGCAAGAGGATCACTTGAGCCCAGGTTTACCAGGCTGCAGTGAGCTATGATCTTACCTCTACACTCTAGCCTGGGCAACAGAGCAAGATGTCCTAACAGACAAAAAACCCAATTCTCATCGTAAAGCTTGTTTTGTGGAGAGTTTGATATCAATTCTTTACAAGTCAATAAGAATATAAGTCAAAGCCTGTTCTGTGGACAGTTTGATATCAGTCCTTTACAATTCAGTAAAAATGTAAGCCACGTGTGCTCTTCAGAGGATGTTCCACACAAAGCTGGCCTTTAATCCTGAATGGAATGAGCAGCTTTGCTTCCTACTAGGCACCCTGACTGCTGCAAACAGGCGGTGGGTTGGCTCCTTTGCTAGGGAGAAGAGGGAGGAAAAAGGATACGGTTTATGTTTTTCCAGAACCTCCAAATCTCTGTTCATAGAGGCTGTTCACAAAGCTCAAAAGCTGTGTTACATATAAGTGCAATGATCTCCAAGAATAGAATGGCACAACTATTGGAGCCTGGATGGAGAGAAGGAAGAAGAAAAATGAAGAAATGCAAATAGCCATGGCTGCAGGTCCACAGTCCACACACCAAGCTGAAGTGTTGGGAGCCTCTAGACCCCCAGCAGTCCTCACCCTAACTTGCCCTCAAGTAGGAAGCAGGATCCCTGTCCAGACTCAGAGGCCACAGTATGTTTTATCCCCAGTGTCTTGTGCCCTCTGCTGGACACTTCCCAACAGCTACTTTTTTTTTTGCTTTTTTTCTCATTTTCAATATTCCCCAATTCCCTGATCTTTGAAAATCATAACTGGAAGGGCCAGCCCTCTCATTTTACAGATGAGAAAACATAGGCTCAGAGGGGAGGCGGGACTCATTGAAACCCACACAGCTTCTGGGTGGTGCTGCTGCTTTTGGTTTGGGCTGTGGGGGAATAACCAGGAAGATGATGGGGCTCTCCAGACCTGCTTGAAGAGCAGCAATTTCACTCTGGATCTCTCCCCACCTGCCTTGCTTGGAGAGCTTACCCTTCACTTCGTATCACCTGGTAATAAATTAAAATGGAACCATTAAGCAAAAATCTTACTGTGGGGCTCAAGTTTCAACCTGATTCCAGGTGGTACTTTCTTGTGTCCTGAGATAAAGTGAGAGAGTCAGAGACAGAGGCTGGGCTTAGGATAGGTCTTATATGTGTTATTAATTACATAGCCTGGGCATACATTAAGAATACCTGCCTGGAATATGCTGTCTGTTTCCAAATCCATTCTTTTGGCAGTGAATTTCAGTCTTGGCTACACATTGGAATCACCTGAGAATCACTTCAAACCTGCTGTTCCCTGTATTGCATTCAGGAGTCTCATACTCAGTTGTCTGGTGTGTGGTTTTTACACACTCCCCAGGTGATCCTAAGGCACAGCCAAGGTAAAGAACCTGTGTGTTAGGGCCTACTTCACATTCCCACTTCTTTGCAAAGCCTTCCCACACAACGTGGATATATGTTTCTGTTCCATTTGGTACTTGAGATTTACAATGTGTGTAATATACTTTGTAATAACTTCAGTGCACTCAGTTGAGTTCTAAGTCCAGGGTGGCCCAGTAACATGCTCTTGGGAGTTTCCATCCCAGGGTGGTCAATGGGCGTATCCGGAGAGGCCACACCCTCCATGCAGTTGCAAGTCCTTCTGCTATCACATTGATTAACCACCAGGTCTTGGCTAATTAGCAGGCTGGAAGTCAAAACGAGTTTTTATTGATGGAAATAGTGACTTGTGAAATAGCAGGAAGAATGTTACAAATAGGCTCTCTTGGTTGAATTAGAGGTCAAATTTGGTTAAGATTTGGGGAATGGCTAGAGACACTCCCCAACCTTGCCAGAACAAGCCAGAACAAGAATCCAGAACGCCTATAATTTGCATCATTAGAGAGGGTACCACACTCTGGGTCCCAATTTGGCCTTGTGCCCAGCTGATGACTGAAGAGGACTTCTGAGTATAAAATGCTGACTAGAAGCACAAACTTCTGCCTCTCAAATGCTGCAATGAATACAGGTGAGCCTCAAGTAGTCCTGCTTTATAGGTGTGATCAGAACCCCTGGAAGGTAAGAGTTCTAAGACTTCATCAAGCTTACAAAGTCAGATACACAGCCCTCCATACCTGGTTGCCACTGAAGGTGTGTTTAGTAAGTGGCAGGCTATGGAGTTATGAAATTGCTTTCTTTATAACCTGGAGCCACCACTTCAAGCTTCTTGGGCAACTGTTATCTACCAAAAAGAGCCTCTGTGTGGCATATAAACCTAAATCATTTTCTGAGTCTTATATATTTATGATTCTTTTAAACAAATATGAATCTACTCGTTATTTATTAAATACCCACTATATTTCAGTCATTCCATGAGGTACTAGAGATTGAGAGATAAATAAAATGTCTCTACTAATATACAGCTGCCTACTTGACTTTTCCATATGTCTAAGGGTATCTTGGACTTAACATGCCCAAAATACAAGTCTTGATTTTCACCTCACATGTATGTTCTTCACCAAATCTTATCCATATGGACAGAGAGTATCACCATCTACCACCAAGGCAAAACCCTAGTGTTACCTCTATTCTTCCATTTCCCATAACTCTTAATTCTAATCCATCAGCAAGGTCTAATAGCTCAATCTCCAAAACATACCCCAAATCTGCCACCTTGACACAGCCACCTTCCATCAGCCCTAGCCATTTCCTGCTGGGCCACTGCAGAAGCCATCTGGTTGATCTCTCCACGTCCATGTTTTGTTTTGTTTTTTAACCTCATTTATTCCTGCTCTTCTCCTTCCTTACTATTCAATTCCAATCTCGAACCTTTCCTTCTGTTCTTCAAATATGCCGCCCTTTTTCTCACCACAGGCTACTTGAACTTGCCACCTCCTCCCCGGATATCTCTTCCCCCAACAGAGCTGGAGTGAGGCCCAAAATTAAAGAAAGCACAAAAATCTCAGTAATCGAGATTACTGGACATTAACTTTTTTTTTTTTGTGGTTTCTGGCTGGGGCTGGTTTTGAACCCACCACCTCCGGCATATGGGACCAGGGCCCTACTCCTTGAGCCACAGGTGCTGCCCTACTGGACATTAACTTAATGCAATATTTTAAAAAATAACAATGCAAGATTAACAAAAGATCGAAATTTTCTTATAACTAAACAGTGGATTCAAGAATGCCATGCTGAGCTATATAGGAGCCTGAAGAAGAGTAAAACTGCATGCCCTTGGAGAGGAAGATGGTGGCCAAGTAACAGTTTCCCTGCAACTGGGCACTGTGAGTCTGGGGAGATAAGACGCCCGGCATGTCTGGCTGATGGGATCTGCCTATAATCATCCCTTTGAGGATACACAGAGTCAGCAAGGGACTTCTGGACCCCAAGAGGAGGACAAAAAAAGTGAAAAACTGGGAAGAAGTTGCATATGTTCGATAGGTCTAATCCCGCCGGCAGCTGTAAGTACAGAAGCAGTGAGACTGCAAACTGGAAAGGCCTTACCTGTGAACTATTTTGGTGTTCGGACTTGGCACTCAGTTGAACTGCCTTGGGGAGAGCTTGGGCAGGAGTGAGGAGAAATTTGGGCATTGTCTAGGGCCCCAGACTGAGCTGCTGACCAAGATGAAGCTAATGGTATTTGGCTGTGGGCCACAGGGAGCCATTGTGAGAGAACTGCCCTGGCAAGCTCTGCCCTCAGGGTCACAGAGCAAGAATGGGGCAGGAGCTAGTAATCTAGTGACTGAGCAGCCTAAGGGCAGGGACTGAGCCACCTTACAGCCTTAACCCTCAGGGGCAGAATGAGACCGGTTTTGGCACACTGGGTAAGTGGATAGCCACTTCAGCAGTGCTCCCAGCAACAAGCACATTCCTGGGAAAGCTTCTGCTTAGCCAAGTTTAGAAGTTTAAAGTGCCTTTTAAGAAGGCTGAAGAGAAATTTAGAGTCTCCACCCTGGGTGGTTTGAGAAATCAGCGGAGGCCTCTAGTCCTATCAGCATTGTGACTAACATCTCATACCCCCGAAGACCACCTGTTGCCCAGACAATATTCAACAGGATGTATATACTGCTTTGTTTTTGTTTTTTGTTTGTTTTTTGTTTATTTTGTTGTTGTTGTTTTATTTTTTAGTTTCAAGCTGTTCCCTACAGATTTTTTTTCTTTTCTTTCTCCATTTCTCTAGTTTAAATACAATTTCCCATTGCTGCCTTTTTCAATAATTAGAACTTCATTTTTGCTAGTGTTTCTACACCTATTATTTGGTTTTTCACCCAATTTTATCCCGTAAAGTTTTCTGTTCACTTGTTTTGGTTTGATTTATAGCATTTTTGTCTTTCCTCTCTACTTGGTGGAGGTGGGGTACTGTGTCCAATCAGGTTAGCAAAGAGCTGCTGACCTCAAGGGAACCACCCAACCAGGCACCCCCAGAGGTTGGGGTTTTTTTAAAGGTTGTGTCAAAGTACCCTACTGTACAACTGTATTGCTCTGTCTCCCTCTTTCTGTGCCTCTCTTCTTTTTATCAATATTCTCTTTTACCCACCCCCACCCCTTTTTCTATTTTCTTTTTTATCTTTCTTTCCTTTTCTTCCTTTTATCCCTTCTGGCTCTTCAACCTTCTCATCCTTCTGGTCCTGTACCAAAAGGACTCATTGAAACCTTAGTCCACAGGCACGAGAACTTAAAGAGCAAGTGGAAGTGAAAGGAAAATTAGGGCAAGGAAACAGATAAAAGAAATCACTCGAGGGCGGGGCATGGTGGCGGACAGGACAGACATGTAGTCCACCTCTCCCAAGCCACCAGGTGAGAGGAAAGGCGGTCTGGACCTTCCCTGTGTGTGGATTATTGGAGTGGACAGACAGCTGGAGACTCGCAGTGAACTGGCGGTTCGCTATATAGGAGGGGTAATTTAAAATCACAGACTCTATTGTAGAGATTCTTCCCTGCTCAGCCATGCCGGCCAGCAGGCCCCTCCCCTACGGAGGTCAGCAGCTTGTAAATGCTGATGAAATCCAATTGACAAGTAATTAATCCTGAACTGAGGGAGGCATCCGAAAGGAGAGCCACTCAAAACCACAGGGAGCTGGGCAAACTGTTGGACAATTGAAGGGAAGGGATCCTGCCTGGGAAACAGACATTTTGAACTACCCAAAAGGGCGGGCACCTTTCCCGCAGGTGTTGGAGGGGGCTGGCGGTTCAGGCTGCACAGCGAACTGGCGGACGCCCATCCAAAACTCTGAACCATAAAACTCAGAATAAATCCCCCGAGCGCTCCAACCACCGGAACCGGCTTGAAGCCTAGGACCCGGCTTTGGCTTCTGGAGCCGCAAAGCTACTGAAGCCGCGGACCGGCTTTGGCTGCTGAAGCCCTGGGAACCAGCTACAGGAGATAGAGCCACCAGCCCGCCAACGACCGCGCGAACTCAACACCACTCCCCTTATGGCCGATTGCAGTCGCCAGTTTGCGGGGGAACCTGGGAACAGAGTGGAGGGACTCAGGAAGCGTGGACACCTGCACTGAGTGGGAAGGTCGGTCGCAAGTGCTGTCTGGAAAAGAATAGCTGAGGTTGCACAATTCTTAGGTGATAAACTTTTACGGAAACTCCAAAATGGCGATCGGCCATGGAAGGTGGTTACCATGGTAACAGTATAAACTGTAAACCAGATATGTCTCGAAACCACTCACAGCGCCACCTGGTGTCCAGAAAGTATATTGCAATATGAATATATTCCTACGAAAGTTGATCCCTACAGCAGACATATAGATATTTATAGGTATATTTCTTTTTTTTTTCATTTTTTTTATAGGTATATTTCTACCACAAGAATATTTTTGCACTTGGTGCCTTTTGTTTTGTTTTTTTGGTTTTCGTGGGGGTTTTTTGTTTGTTTGTTTTTTGCTATTGTTTTCTTTTTGTCTGATTTTTCCTCACCATTTTCTTAGAGGAGATTTCGATAATTTTTTATTATTACATTTTATATAGATATATTTTTTATTTCTATGTCTTCTAATTTTAATTTCTTCTTTCTTCTCACTTAACATTCCTTCTAACACCACTTTTCTCTCTCTTTTTTTCCTTTCTTTCAATTATTTTACGATTATCACTATTTTTATTGCAGTTGTTCTTATATTGCTGTTGTTGTGGCTATTGCTTGTATGTTTATGTGTTTCTATCTGTCACTGTATCTATGGGCCCATGTGCCTGGTAACCTTTGTATCTGTTTATTTGTTCATTTGGTCTCAATGAGCTTGGTGTTATGACCTGCAACCCTGAGCTCCTAACACCCCCCTCCACTCTCACTCCGTGATCTGGAGACCTGCCCCCTCAGGAGTCCAGATTCTTGGGTGAACTCTCAAGAGGTGTAGACAGGACCTGGACTGCAGCTGGCCAGTGCTGACTCTGTAGCAAAGGAGCAAGAAGACAATGTTCAGCTGAGAGGGAATTACACTGGAGCGGTGGTGCCCCGAGGTGCAGAGTAACAGCCGTCTTCAGCAATAACAAGGCCCACCCCCAGATATCTCATAGCCTCTCCTCCTGTCTTCCTGGGCAACCAGATGAGGCCAAGCATCTTCTCAGATGGCAACCACCATGGAACAGACCTGGGACTGAAACACAGGCCCCGTGAGTAAAGGGTTTTCCTGAGACAGTACTGACCTGGGTGGAACACGGAGACTAGAAAACACACCTGCAGAGCCGGGAAACTCCTAGGGCGGGGCTGATCCAGAGAACCGCTCTACTGAGCCTAAGATGCACCTGGCCCTTAGGGGATCACCAGCCTATAGACAAAGGAGGCCAAGAGGCTACAGCCAACAACTGATCGTGCTGCGAATACAAACCCTCAGGACTAAAGGCAGGGCCTGAGGCACAGGTTCTGGGAACTCAAATCAGCCTCTCCTCTGCAGAGGAATCTGGCAAGGTCAGAAACAAACTCCCATAGGGTTGTTCCCTTCACCCAGTAACATAAACTAAGGGTGGGGCTGGAACTGAGTGAACACCTCCAGCCTCCATCAAGTGCCCGAGGGTGACAGGCCACACCACTCCCTGCTGCATAAAGACAGAGAATAGCGGCCTAGTCGAGCAGACACAGACTACCCTGTAACTTAGGCAGGTGCAAACCCCTGGAGTATCTGCTTATTGCAGACAACTGACTGGGTAACAGCCCTGTGGGGCTAGCAGCGACTGGGTGTGACAGAGCTGCAAGGTGGGGAAGGAGGCATCAATCTTCCCAGGCTGATCTATTTACTGGTGGCTCTTCCTGACTCCACGCAGCACTAGAGCAAGCCATTTCAGAGCAGTCACCAGACCCCTGTGATACAGTTCCCAGGGACCTCTTGAACTCTCCCACCTGAGGCAGCTGCTGACTGAGACAATTGACTTGGACTTTTGAACTGAGTCGCTCACCTGGGGACTATCCAGGTGGTGCCCTGGGTGTGTGGTTGTAGGAAGGTTTGATTTTCCTTTTCCATTTGTTGCCTGTGGTGGGTGGGGTGATTTAATTGCTGGTATTTCTCCACAACTGAGACTTCAGCCCAGAGTAACTATTTCACTAGGGTCACATAGAAACCAGCTGAAAACAAATCAGAACCACTTAGCCTCTCTACACCAAATAGGGCCCCAGTTTCACAGGCCACAGCACTGTACAGGTCCTCGACAAAACAACAGAGGAAAATCAAAGGGAGTAAAACAATCATGGGGTGGAATCAGCGGAAAAACTCTGGTAACATGAATAACCAGAATAGATCAACGCCCCCAAGGAAAGATACGGCAGATGTAATTGAAGTTCCCATTCACAAACAACTGGCTGAGATGTCAGAAATCGAATTCAGAATTTGGACGGCAAACAAGATTAACAAAATGGAATTAGGAATCCGTGGAGAAATTAAAAAGCTGTCTCAAGAATTTAACGAATTTAAAGACAAAACCACCAAAGACTTAGACACACTGAAACAAGAATTTGCAGCCCTCAAAGATATGAAAACTACAGTAGAATCCCTTAGCAACAGAATGGACCAAGCAGAAGAAAGGATCTCTGACATCAAAGATAAAACCTTTGAACGCCCCCAAACTCTCAAAGAGGAAGAGAAATGGAGAGCAAAAATGGATCACTCACTCAGAGAGCTCTGGGATAACTCGAAGAAGGCAAATATCCGTCTCATAGGAATTCCTGAAACAGATGAAGTGGCCTCACTGGGCGCAGAGGCCCTTCTGCATGAAATTATGAAAGAGAATTTTCAAGACATGCCTAGAGAACCTGAAATTCAGATAGCAGATAGCTTCAGAACCCCAGCACGACTCAACCCCAATAAGACATCAACCAGGCATATCATAATTAACTTCACTAAAGTTAATATGAAGGAGAAAATTCTCAAAGCGGCCAGGCAAAAGAAATCTATTACCTTCAAAGGGAAGAACATTAGAATGACTGCAGATCTCTCTGCTGAAACTTTTCAAGCCAGAAGAGGGTGGTCATCAATGTTTAATCTCCTCAAGCAAAATAACTTTCAACCCCGGATCTTGTACCCAGCTAAACTGAGTTTCATTTACGATGGAGTAATTAAATAGTTTAATGACATACATAAGCTAAAGAAATTTGCCATAACCAAACCAGCTCTTCAGGATATTCTCAGACCTATCCTCCATAATAACCAACCCAATCCTCTACTACAAAAGTAAACTCACTCAGAAACTTCTGATCAAACTCCAACTTCCACAATGGCAAAAGGATTAAAAATGCCCACTGGACTTTCGAAAAACTCAATACCCCAAATTTCACCAAACTTATCAATACTCTCCATTAATGTGAATGGCTTAAACTGCCCTCTAAAGAGACATAGGTTAGCTGACTGGATACAAAAACTCAGGCCAGACATTTGTTGCATACAAGAGTCACATCTTAACTTAAAAGACAAATATAGACTCAGGGTGAAAGGATGGTCATCCATATTTCAGGCAAATGGTAACCAGAAAAAAGCAGGAGTTGCAATTTTATTTGCGGACACAATAGGCTTTAAACCAACAAAAGTAAGGAAGGACAAAAATGGTCACTTCATATTTGTTAAGGGTAAGACTCAATATGATGAGATTTCAATTATTAACATCTATGCACCCAACCAAATGCACCTCAATTTATAAGAGAAACTCTAACAGACATGAGCAACTCGATTTCCTCCAACTCTATAATAGTCGGAGATTTTAACACTCCTTTGGCAGTGATGGATCCATCCTCCAACAAAAAGCTGAGTAAAGAAATTCTAGATTTAAATCTAACCATCCAGCATTTAGATTTAGCAGACATCTACAGAACATTTCATCCCAACAAAACTGAATACACATACTTCTCATCAGCCCACGGAACTTACTCCAGAATCGATCACATGTTAGGTCACAAGTCTAACCTCAGCAAATTTAAAGGAATAGAAATTATTCCATGCATCTTCTCGGACCATCATGGAATAAAACTTGAGATGAGTAACAACAGGAATCTGCATACACATACAAAAACATGGAAGTCAAATAACCTTATGCTGAATGATAGCTGGGTCAGAGATGAGATCAAGAAGGAAATTGCCAAATTTCTGGAACAAAACAACAATGAAGACACGAACTATCAGAACCTCTGGGACACCGCAAAGGCAGTTGTAAGAGGGAAATTTATAGCACTGCAAGCCTTCCTCAGGAGAACAGAAAGACAGGAAGTAAGCAACTTAATGGGACATCTCAAGAGACTGGAAATGGAAGAACACTCCAACCCCAAATCCAGTAAAAGAAAAGAAATAACCAAAATCAGAGGAGAACTAAATGAAATTGAAAACGAAAGAATAATACAACAGATCAATAAATCAAAAAGCTGTTTTTTTTGAAAAGGTGAACAAAATAGATAAATCTTTGGCCAACCTAATCAGGAAAAAAAGAGTAAAATCTCTAATCTCATCAATCAGAAATAACAACGATGAAATAACAACAGACTCCTCAGAAATCCAAAAAATCCTTAATGAATATTACAAGAAACTTTACTCTCAGAAATACGAAAATCTGAAGGAAATCGACCGTTACTTGGAAGCACGTCACCTTCCAAGACTTAATCAAAAACAAGTGGAAATGTTGAACAGGCCCATATCAAGTTCAGAAATATCATCAACCATACAAAATCTCCCCAAAAAGAAAAGCCTGGGACCAGATGGTTTCACGTCAGAATTCTACCAAACCTTTAAAGAGGAATTAGTACCTATACTACTCAACCTGTTCCAAAAGGTAGAAAAAGAAGGAAGACTACCCAACACATTCTATGAAGCAAACATCACCCTGATCCCCAAACCAGGAAAAGACCCAACAAGAAAAGAAAATTATAGACCAATATCACTAATGAATATAGATGCAAAAATATTCAACAAGATTCTAACAAACAGAATCAAGCAACATATCAAACAAATCATACATCATGACCAAGTCGGTTTTATCCCAGGGTCTCAAGGCTGGTTCAATATACGTAAATCTATAAATGTAATCCAGCACATAAACAAATTAAAAAACAAAGACCATATGATTCTCTCAATCGATGCAGAAAAAGCTTTTGATAACATCCAACATCCATTCATGATCAGAACACTGAAGAAAATTGGTATAGAAGGGACATTTCTTAAACTGATAGAGGCCATCTACAGCAAACCCACAGCCAATATCATATTGAATGGAGTTAAATTGGAATCATTTCCACTTAGATCTGGAACCAGACAAGGCTGCCCATTGTCTCCATTGCTCTTTAACATTGTAATGGAAGTTTTAGCCACCGCAATTAGGGAAGAAAAGGCGACCAAGGGTATCCACATAGGGTCAGAAGAGATCAAACTTTCGCTCTTCACAGATGATATGATTGTATATCTGGAAAATACTAGGGACTCTACTACAAAACTCTTAGAAGTGATTAAGGAATACAGCAGTATCTCAGGTTACAAAATGAACATTCATAAATCGGTAGCTTTATATATACCAACAATAGTCAAGTTGAAAAAACAATTAAGGACTCTATCCCATTCACAGTAGTGCCAAAAAGATGAAATACTTAGGAGTTTATGTAACAAAGGACGTGAAAATCTATATAAAGAGAACTATGAAACTCTAAGAAAGAGATAGCTGAGAATGTTAACAAATGGAAAAATATACCATGCTCATGGTTGGGAAGAATCAACATTGTTAAAATGTCCATACTACCCAAAGCAATATATAATTTCAACGCAATCCCCATTAAAGCTCCACTGTCATACTTTAAAGATCTTGAAAAAATAATACTTTGTTTTATATGGAATCAGAAAAAACCTCGAATAGCCAAGACATTACTCAAAAATAAAAACAAAGCAGGAGGAATCACGCTACCAGACCTCAGACTATACTACAAATTGATAGTGATCAAAACAGCATGGTACTGGCACAAAAACAGAGAAGTAGGTTTCTGGAACAGAATAGAGAACCAAGAGATGAATCCAGCTACTTACCGTTATTTAATCTTTGACAAGCCAATTAAAAACATTCAGTGGGGAAAAGATTCCCTATTTAACAAATGGTACTGGGTGAACTGGCTGGCAACCTGTAGAAGACTGAAACTGGACCCACACCTCTCACCATTAACCAAGATAGACTCTCACTGGGTTAAAGATTTAAACCTAAGACATGAAACTATAAAAATACTAGAAGAGAGTGTAGGGAAAACCCTTGAAGAAATTGGGTTGGATGAGTTTTTTATGAGAAGGACCCCCCGGGCAATTGAAGCTGCTTCAAAAATACACTATTGGGACTTGATCAAACTAACAAGCTTCTGCACAGCCAAGAACACAGTAAGTAAAGCAAGCAAAAAGCCCTCAGAATGGGAGAAGATATTTGCAGGTTATATCTCCGACAAAGGTTTAATAACCAGAATCCACAGAGAACTCAAACGCATTAGCAAGAAAAGAACAAGGGATCCCATCGCAGGCTGGGCAAGGGACTTGAAGAGAAACTTCTCTGAAGAAGACAGGCGCACGGCCTTCAGACATATGAAAAAATGCTCATCATCTTTAATCATCAGAGAAATGCAAATCAAAACTCCTTTGAGATATCATCTAACTCCAGTGAGACTAGCCTATATCACAAAATCCCAGGACCAGAGATGTTGGCGTGGATGTGGAGAAAAGGGAACACTTTTGCACTGCTGTTGGGAATGCAAATTAATACATTCCTTTTGGAAAGAGATATGGAGAACACTTAGAGATCTAAAAATAGATCTGCCATTCAATCCTGTAATCCCCCTACTGGGCATATGTACATGATATACACAATAAGTAATTCATGCCTAAATTTGCAACCAGTGCTCCTTCTACACAGTCATGCCAAATATCTATGAGATCAACTAAAGAATCAGAATAAATGGAAGCTATTCTGTGGACTTGCTCAAGCTGAATCTTTGCCACATAAATTTCTCCAGATCTCTAGATTTCCTTATTTAAAACACTCTTCCATTAGATATGGTTCCACTGTTAATAAATTTATTTAAATTAACAACAAAAAATTATTAATGAAAGCATACCTGCAAGACTTATTATGTGCTGGTGAGAGGAACAAAAAGTAATCTTGCATATGGGTGTCCCCACCAAGCCTGGGGCACTTGACCACAGGAAAGGAAGCTGGATTACTACCCAGTGGGTCCTCAGGGTGTGACTGCTGCCCCAGTAGGTTCAGAAAGCAGAGTATCTTGGCAAAGGGGATTATTTTCAAGCCTTAAGAGCTCATGCAACTTGTCTTGCTAGGTTTTGCACTTGGGGCTTGTCACCTTTTCTTTCCTTTCTATTTCTCCCTTTTGGGATGGGGATGTCTATCCTATGTCTGTCTGTCCCACTGCTGTATTTTGGAAGCATGAAACTTTGGTTTCACAGATTCATAGATGGGGACAAATTTTACCTCAGGATAAATCATACTTTGAGTCTCATTCATGTCTTATTCAGATGATAGTTAGGTGAGACTTTGAACTTTCTACTTCAGAATTGATGCTGGAACAGGTTAAGACATTTGGGATTGTTGGGATGAAATGCATGTGTTTTGCATTAAAGGACACGAATTTGGGGGTGGGGGTTGAGGAGTCAAAAATCATGGACTAAATGTGTCCTTCCTAAAAGGACACATTTTATTCATTGAAATTCCAGCATCCAGTTTCATGGTATTAAGAAGTGAGACTTTTGGGAGATAATTAGGTCTGGAGGATGGGACTCTTATAAATGAGATTAGTGCCCTTATTCAAAGAGATACAAGAGCTTTCACTTGCTTTCTGCTCTATGCCATGTGAAGAAATAACAATAATATGACCATCTGCAAACCAAGAAGTGTGCCTTGGCCAGAAACCTGGTCTGCAAACACCTTGACCTTGATCTCTAGATTTCTATTGTTGAAGCAAAACGAGAAAAGTAATCTTGGAAGACTGGATGCTTTGGGGAGAAATGTTCATGGTGGGACTTCTTTTCTGGCACTGGTCATAATTTAAATTTATAATATAAATGTATTTTTTCCTTTACTTGTTCCTTTTCTCTCTCATTACTGGATCCTGAATGTCTTGCACAGATTCAACACAAATTAGACTCCATATTTACAGACAGTGCAAAAAAAAATATACACACATTTTTAGAAAGAAAAAAATCTGCATTAAATTTGTAATACTCAAGTCACCTTTGACTTTTACAACTATAATAGGGGTTCAACATGACTTGCATTCATCTTTTGTTATCAATATATATTGAGAGTTATAATTTTGATACAGCTTTTTCCTTTCTTAAAATGTGTATACTTTTTTTGGGCATCTTCTATATATTTATTGAATGAATGAATGAATGTATGAATAAATGAAACCAATTATCCTGAAAGGGTCAGTGAATCAGAAGACTCATTTATCTTTCATAAGATCCCTATTAATTCTGAACATCCTAAGGAGGGAAGGATAGTCAATTATTTTTCTAGAACAAATAATTCCTTAGCTCAAATACTTCCTTTGAGTCCTCTATTCATTAAAACATCAGGGCTGGGGAGTGGCTTTCTTTAAGGTCAGAAATACCCTAATTCCCAGTAAATTGTAAGGAATTAAAGGGAAAATGAAACAATGAATAAGTTATAATGGCTGCCCAGACTCTATATAATGTATTTCAAGATTCAGGAAAGAAACTCAAGTAACTTAAACCTCAGGCACAATATGAAATATGATGTTCAAATTTTATATATGATGTGCTTTGTGCTTTGGGAACACAGAGCAGGATATTGAGAAATTTCCTCTAGAGGTTGCTTTAGTTTTATGATTGTTTACTAATTTTTACTTCTGATAAGGTAATATATCCTCATGAATCAGATTGATACATAGGGTATTTGATGAAAAGCCTCATTCTTAACATGCTTCCTCTGTCATCTCTATCCCCATCAATGCAAATCAGGTAGTCTCTTTTATCTTTTCATAATTTATTTCTACAAATGTAAGCAAAAACAAAACAAACAAAAAACAATAGATATACATGTATTCTTATTTTTCTCCAATATTGTTTCTCAGTGTGGTACATTATATACTCATTTCTGCACAATGCTATGTCCACTGAACAGTGTATTTTGGAGATCTTTGCATTCCAATACACATTAGAATTCTCTTTCAAGCTAGCTCTTATAAGATGAAGAATCTTATTAAAATAAGTGGAATCAGTGTAACCTGGCTTATTTTACCCTCAGTGAATCCCCAACAATAAAAAAAAAAGAAAAGAAAAAAAAATAAGTGGAAGGTAACCTCAGGGGAATAACCTGGAAATATTGAGAAAAGCAAGATTATCCTTTTTAGCTGACATACAGAAGAGGAGAAGGAGAGTCATTTGAGACAAAGATGGTGGAGACACCTAATAGGTGTTGCTAATACCCTGGGAGGACATTATTGGGTGACAAGGAAATGATGGATTATCAGAGTTGTGCTCTGGGAAAATCAGCCTATGACAGGGTCAACAACAGACTTCCAGATGGGACAGAAGATTGAGACAAGAGGCAGGGAGAACAGCTAGGAAGCTAAGTGATCTAAATCTAAGCTAGGAATAGTAATAAAAAGAAAGGAAGGGAAAAGATATAAATACTAGAGACACAGTAGAGATGTATTCCACAACAGCAATTGTCTACCTTTTCTGTGCACCTGGCACACATGATAAAGTTCATCTGCACTACTCAATCATGTAGGCATATTTAGTGATATGTACAATTCCCAGCTTGCTAACCTCACTTCTATCCATTTTTCTAGCATTAAATAAAACAAAATCAGAATTCATGTGAGTGAGAATGATGACTTAAAGAGCTGGTTTTACATACTTGTCAAAAAGGAAATAATTTATAACTTTGACATTTTGTTATTTAAAATAGTAAATTATTTTGCAGCCGATTGACAGGACAGTCTAACATTCCAACCTGGAAATACTTATCCCCAGAACTTGATAACTAACCCTGAGTGGGGTTTTAATGGAGAACAGTGGGGAAAGAAGTCAATGCAAATTGAAATGCCTGGGTGCATGGATATAATTAATAAAGATAGTAAGTGAAGCAGGAACATGATTTTGTAACAGTGAAGACAGGGAACAGCAGGCATAATCAGCTGGGTGCCTCAAACTATATTTAGGAATCCAGACCCTAAAATTTTCAGAAATACATGAATAAACACATGATCTGAGTCTTTTTATTTATTCAATATATTCAGTAGACTACAGTGGTTAGGAGGATGATTCTAGAGCTAGACAGCCTAAGCCTGAGTGGGCTCTCTGCCACTTCCTAGATTAGTGACATTGAGCAAGTTACTTAACATTTCTGTCTCTAAATTTTCATATCTGTCAAGTGGGAGAAAATATAATACTTCAGGTAATATATACAGAGTGCTGAGAACAGTTCCTGGCATAAAAAAAGTGTTCAATTGATTTTGTCATTATTTGTTTATTAAATAAATATTTATTTAGTGTTTGCCATATGTCAGGACAATCTAACATGTGTAGAGAGTAGAGATGAATGATAAGCTCTAAAACAAGAAATACTGAAGTTATACAAGTAATACAGGAAATACTGACCGATCCTGACGGGGAAGAAGTGGGAGATATCCGTGTTGCGTCTCCAGAAGTTTTCTGATGAGTTACTACATGTGAACATGAAAAGAGAGTTAAGATGTACAAAATGTATGTGTCTTTAGTAGAAAAAAGGAAGTATACAATATGAAGACAGGTGTATAAACAAAATACTCAAGGAAACTAAAATCCAGAATGTGGTGAGAATTGCAAAACTAGAAAAGACAACTGAAATGATCTTTACTAACATTTTCAGAGAAAAAGAAAAAAGTATAAAGCAAAAACCAGACAAAAATACCCCCCCCAAACTATAGACCAATCCCCTAATGAATACACATGCAACAAAATACTATCAAATTAAATCTAGCAGCATATTATAAATTTAATATACACTATGAAAGAGTGGGATTTATCCCAGGAATGCAAGGTGGTTCAACAGAAAATTAATCACTGTAACTACACAATTCAAAGAATTTCAATAGACATGAGATTAACAAAGCTCAACACCTATTCTGGGAAAAACACTTATCAAACTCAGTATAAAGGTATAAAAGTATACTTTGCAAATTAAGTATAATAGTTTTATGAGAAACGCACAATTAACATCATATTATGGTAAAAGATTAAAATCTTTTCCTATAAGATCAGGAACCACACAAGGATGAACAACTTGAAAAGGGAAATAAGAAAACAATTTAATTTATGATTGCATCCAAAAGAATAAAATATATAGGAATAAAATTTAGCTAAGGAGATAAAAGAATATCTCAATAAAAACTGTAAAATACCTAATTAAATGGCTAGACATCCTATGTTCATGGATTAAAGGACTAAATTTTTTTTAAAGTAAATTTATTTCAGGTTAATGTGAGGGAACAACCAGGTCAAAATATTGTATTTTGTTTGGTAGAGTCCCTCTTGTAGTTATGTTCCACACACAACAGGTATGCCATCCTCCCCCTGTGCCCATTCAGTGAGAGCACCCAAACCCTCCATTTCGTCTCCCTAGTTACCCCTTCCCCCAACTTGAATTGAAATGAGTTTTTCTCCATTGTGAGTGTGCATCAGATCATCTACTAGTATCGTATTAGTATTGAGTACATTGGATAATTTCTTTTGCTTTCTTATGATACTTTACTAAGAAGAATGTGCTTCAACTCCATCCAGGATATTGCAAAAGATGTGAAGTCATCATCTTTTTTATAGCTGAATAGTATAAATAATAGTATAACCACAATTTGTTAATCCATTCCTGAGTTGATGGGCATTTAGGTTGTTTTCATGTCTTGGTGATTGTAAATTGAGCTGTGATAAACAAATAAGCAAATGTCCTTATGGTAAAATGATTTTTCTTTTTCTGAGTAGATGCCTAGTAGTGGGATTGTGGGGAGAAATGGGAGATCTAATTTGAGATCTTTGAAGATTCTACACACTTATTTCCAAAGAGGCTGTATTAGTTTGCAGTCCCACCAACAGTGTAAAAGTGTTCCCCTCTGTTCACATCCACACCAGCATTTACAGTTTTGGGACATTGTGATGTGGGTTAATCTTAGTGGGGTTACATGATATCTCAAGATAGTTTTGATTTGCATTTCTCTCATGATTAGGGCCTGTGAGCATTTTTTCATATGTTTGTTAGCCATTCTTCTGTCTTCCTTAGTGAAGGTTCTATTTATGTCTCTCTCCCAACTGGGATGTGGGATTGTTAGTTCTTTTTTTGTTGACTAGGAATTAATATTTATAAAATGACAATACTGTCCAAAGAAATCTACAGATCAAATGCAATTCCTACCAAAATCCCAGTGGCCTTCTAGAAGAAATGGAAAAGCCAAATATCAAATTCACACAAAATTCCACTGGGCCTTTAATAGCCAAAACATATTGAAAAAGGAAAATAATGTTAAATCAATAACGATAACCCACAACCAAGGTTATGGGGGGGGAAGAAGAAAGAGGGACGGAGGGAGGGGGGTTGGGCCTTGGTGTGTGCCACACTTTATGGGGGCAAGACATGATTGCAAGAGGGACTTTACCTAACAACTGCAATCAGTGTAACCTGGCTTATTGTACCCTCATTGAATCCCCAACAATAAAAAAAAAAAAAAAAGGAAAATAAAGTTGGAAGACTCACATTTCCCATTTTCAAAATTTACTTACATAGTAATAGACTAGCTACAGGAATCATAATTGTGTGGTACCAGCATAAGGATAGAGATACAGAGCAATAAAATAGAATTGAGAATCCAGAAATAAGCATAAACGTCTATGGCTAATTCATTTTCAACAGGGAGCCAAACCACTCAATAAAGGGAAAATAGTCTCTTCAACAAAAAGTGTTGGCACAACTGTATAAGCACATGCAAAAGAATAAATTTAGATGAGTGCTAGTTTCACTGGGATTAGGTGATATCTCAAGGGCGGTTTTCATTTGCGTTTCTCCAATGATTAGGGACGATGAACATTTTTTCATGTGTTTGTTGGTTTGTTGGATGAAGTTGAACATTCTCCTTAGTAACGGGCCTCAAGAATGGAAACGCAAGCATTCCATGTACTCAATACTAATTTGAAACTAATAGATGAACAGCTACAGGTCCACATGAGAGAAAAGGCATGCAATAAAATCCAACCTATTGGGTACAATGTAAGGGCATAGGGCTTATCTCCTTGGTGAAGGACTCAGCTATAGCTTGGTAGCTTGTGCAGTTTACAGATGCAAACAACATAACATAATCCTATGTATCCTCATGTTAATCCAAAAAATAATAAGTAAATTTAGACCTTGTCTTACTCCATTACAAAAACTAACTCTAAATGGATGAATGACCTAAAAGAGAAGGGTAAAACAACAAAACAATTAAAAGAAAACATACAGGTACATTTTTATAACCTTGAGTATGGCAATGAATTCTTACATTTAATGAAAACAAAAGGAAAAACAGATAAATTGGTGATACGTGGTTCGATTCATCTCTAGGTTCCTAAGTAAAATAAGCCAGTTACAGAAGGATAAGTAATACATGATTCCATTCACAAGAGATATCCAAAGTAGTCAACCTCGTAGAAATAGAGAGTAGGATGGTGATTGTCAGCAGCTTTGGGGAGGATGAATCAAGGAGTTGCTTTTTCAACGGGTATTAAGTTTCAGTTATGCAAGATGAGTAAGTTCCAGAAATCTGCTCTTTGACATCGTACCTATAGTTAGTACTGTACTGTGTGCTTAAAATGTTGGTAAGAGGGTAGATCTCATATGCAGTGTTCTTATCACAATAAAATACAATTGAAAAATACATAAATTATGTTTCCTAAAAGTTAAAACCTTTTGTGCATCAAAGAACATTATCAAAAATGTAAAAAAATACCCTATAGAACCAGAGAAAATATTTGCAAATCATATATCTAATGAAGGTTTAATATACAAATATAAAAACTTTTACAGCTCTCAACAACAAAAGATAAATGAGCAAATAACTTAGACATTTCTCCAAAGAATTTATACAAGTGGTCAAAAAGCACATGAAAAAAGATTCAACGTCATGGGTAATTAAGGCAATGAAAATCGAAATCACGATGAGACACCTCTTCCTATGCACTAGAAAGACTAATCACAGCTACATCAGTAATAAATGCATATGAAAATAAATAAAACAAATAAAAAAAATTATTCTTATGACTAATCATAAGAATAAAAATGAAAATAAACATAATCCTTTAAAACAATCTATAAAGGAAAATAATTGTTGGTGAGGATATAAAGCAGTGGCCATTGTTGTACATTGCTGGCAGGAATGTAAAATAGTGTGCTCACTATGGAAAAAAGTTTACAGGTTTCTTAAAAAGTTAGCCAGAATTATCATATGACCCAGCAATTTCACCTATAAAGAAATGTTAGGAATGACAGAAAGGGAATTTAGAATACACATGATGAAAACAATGAAGGAAATGATGGAAACCATGAAGGAAACTGCTAATAAAGTGGAAAATAACCAAAAGGAAATACAAAAACAGAATCAAATAAGAGATGAATGATACGAAGAATATAGAAAGGATATAGTGGAGTTGAAGGAACTGAAGCAGTCAATTAGAGAACTTAAAGATGCAATGGAAAGTATCAGCAACAGGTTAGACCACACAGAAGAAAGAATTTCAGAGGTAGAGGACAAAGTTCTTAAGATAACTCAGATAGTTAAAGAGGCAGAAAAGAAGAGAGAGAAAGCAGAACACTCACTGTCAGAATTATGGGACTTTATGAAGTGTTCCAACATACGAGTTATAGGAATCCCAGAAGGGGAAGAAGAATGCCCCAGAGGAATGAATGCCATACTAGAGAATATTATAAATAAAAATTTCCCAAATATCACCAAAGATTCTGACACTGCTTTCAGAAGGATATTGAACCCCAGGTCGCCTCAACTCTAACCAAGCTTCTCCAAGACACATTGTGATGAACCTGTCTAAAGTCAAGACAAAAGAAAAGATTCTTCAAGCTGCCAGGAGTAAGCGCCAGTTGACCTACAGGGGCAAATACATCAGAGTGACTGCAGACTTCTCTAATGAAACTTTCCAAGTAAGAAGACAATGGTCATCTACCTTTAATCTACTTAAACAGAGCAATTTTCAGCCCAGAATTCTATACCCTGCTAAGCTAAGCTTTAAAATTGATGGAGAGGGGAGAGACAAGATGGCGGACTGAAGCCAGCTTTCAACAGAGGCTCCCATCCAGAAGGAGAGTTAAGGGACAGGAATTTAGTAAGTATCCCGGTGGATTTGAGCTGCACCAAGAGAGAAGGTTAAAGAACGCACATCAACACCACTGAGGCAAGCTGTGATCACAAGGATGCAAACAAAAGGTACAAAATCCACCACCAAGCGGACGGGAGTCCCCCTCCCCGGCGAGACCAGCTCAAGAGCCCCACAATTAAACAAATGGGCAGAAATTAAAGGCCCTCCCACTACACTCCATGGGAGAGACTTTCTAAAAACTGGACCTACCTCCTCTACTAGGGTGCCATGGCATTCTCCTGCCAGGCATAAAACTGTATAAAACTTTAAAAATCCTTTGCCGGCAACCCTGAACCCCCAACACTCCCCTCCCACTCACTGAGGTCTGGAGGCCTGTCCCCCAGGAGTTCAGATTCTTGGGTGATTTCTCAAGGGGAGCGGACAGTCCCCGAGCTGCAAATGGTCAGCGATGACTCTGAGGCACGTGAGTGAGGAGAAGGCACCCGGCTAAGAGGGAGTCACGCCTCGGCGGCACTTCCCTGCGGTGCGGTGCAGCAGCCCTCCCCATGCATCAATATGGCCAGGCATAAAACTGAATGAAACTCAAGGTTCCCCCTACTCTCACTCGGGGACTGGGGGCCTGTCCCCCAGGAGTTTGGATCCTTGGGTGATTTCTCGAGGGGAGTGTACAGTGCCCGAGCCACGACTGGTCAGCACTGACTCTGAGACACGCAAGTGAGGAGAGGGCACTTGGCTGAGGGGGAGTTATGCCTTGGCAGCACTTCCCTGCGGTGCGGTACATCAGCCCTCCCCGGGCAACAATACGGCCAGGCATAAAACTGAATGAAACTGTAGCTTCCCCCCACTCTCACTTGGGGGTCTGGGGGCCTGCCCCCCAGGAGTCCAGATTCTTGGGAGATCTCTCAAGGGGTGTGGACAGAGCATAGACTACGGCTGCTCAGTGCTTACTCTGGGGCACAAGACAGAGGAGAAAAGGATCGGCTGGGTGCCCACACCAGAGCGGCAGTTCCTGGAGGCAAATCAACAGCAATTTTTTTCTTTAACAGCAAAACGGCTCACTTCTGGATATTCTGAAGCCACACCCCCTGTCTCCCTGGGCAACCAGAGGAGGCCACCAGTGAGCAAAGGATTTGCCTGACACTGCTCACAAACCCGGGAAGCTTCCAGGGCAGGGCCAACTCAGAGAGGTAAGCGGACACAAACCTCCAGCAGCAAAGATGTTTGAACACAGAACAGCCCGTCTTCTGTAAGCAATTTTAGCAGAAACAGAGACAGAACCCCACAAAGTTGTCTGTTCTGTTCTGTTAGCAACATCAATCAGGGACGGGGCTAAGCCTGAGTGAACACCTCCCTCCCACCACCTGCATCAAGCACTCAAAGATGTCAGGCCACATCTCCTCCTGCTAGATAGTGGCAGACTGCAGAGGCCTGGTAGACTTCCTTGCAATTCAGGCAGGTGCAACCCCCTAGAGTATCTGTTCACTACAGGCAACTGGGTTAGCCATCTGCAGAGATAACAGTGACTGGGTCCGATGGAGGGGCAAAGTGGGGAAGGAGACATCAACCTTCCCAGACTGATCTATTTGCTAGGTGGCTCCTCCTGACTCCACACAGCACTGGAGTTAGCCATATCAGAGGAGTCACCAGACCCTGTGATCCAGTTCCCAGAGCCCTCTTGAACTCTCCCACCCGAGACAGGTGCCAATTGAGACAATCAATTTGGACCTTTTGAACTGAACTAATAGACTGAGGACTTTTCAGGCGGTGCCCTGGGTATGCGGTTGTAGGAAGGTTTGATTTTCCTTTTCCTTTTCAAATTGGTGCCAGAGGTGGGTGGGAAGGGTGACTTAATTGCTAGTTTTTCCACACAGCTGAGACTTCAAGCCAGAGTAAATGTTACAATAGGATCAAACAGAAACCAACTGAAAACAAGACAGAACCACTTCGCCCCACCACACAAGACAGGGCCCCAGTTTCTCAGGCCACAACACTGTACGGGCCCTCGATAAAGCCCCAGGGGAAAAATCAAAGGGAGTAAAATAACCATGGGGTGGAATCAGTGGAAAAACTCTGGTAACATGAATAACCAGAATAGATCACCCCCCCCCAAGAAAAGATACGGCAGATGTGATTGAAGATCCCATTCATAAACAACTGGCTGAGATGTCAGAAATCGAATTCAGAATTTGGATTGCAGACAAGATTAATAGAATGGAATTAGGAATTCGAGGAGAAATTCAAAAGTTGTCTCAAGAATTTAATGAATTTAAAGACAAAACCACCAAAGACTTAGACACACTGAAGCAAGAATTTGCAGCCCTCAAAGATATGAAAAATACAGTAGAATCCCTCAGCAACAGAATGGAGCAAGCAGAAGAAAGGATTTCTGACATTGAAGATAAAGTCTTTTAATGCTCCCAATCTCTCAAAGAGGAAGAGAAATGGAGAGCAAAAATGGATCACTCACTCAGAGAACTCTCGGATAATTCAAAGAAAAGCAATATACTAATAATCGGGATTTCTGAGAATGATGAAGTGGCCTCGAAGGGCACAGAGGCCCTTCTCCATGAAATTATGAAAGAAAATTTTCCAGACATGCCTAGAGAATCTGAAATTCAGATAGCAGACAGCTTCAGAACCCCAGCACGATTCAACCCCAATAAGTCATCCCCCAGGCATATCATATTTAGCTTTACTAAAGTTAACATGAAAGAGAAGATTCTCAAAGCAGCCCGGCGAAAGAAAACCATTACGTACAAAGGAAAGAATATTAGAATAACTGCAGATCTCTCTGCTGAAACTTTTCAAGCCAGAAGAGGCTGGTCATCAACTTTTAATCTCCTAAAGCAAAATAACTTTCAACCCAGGATCTTGTATCCAGCTAAACTGAGTTTCATTTATGATGGAGAAATTAAATACTTCAATGACATTCATATGTTGAAAAAATTTGCCATAAGTAAACCAGCTCTTCAGGATGTTCTCAGATCTATCCTCCACAATGACCAACCCAATCCTATACTACAAAAGTAAACTCACTCAGAAATGTCAGATCAAACTCCAACTTCCACACTGGCAAAAGGATTAAAAATGTCCACTGGACCTTTGAAAAACTCGATACCCAAAATTCCACCAGACTTATCAATACTCTCCATAAATGTGAATGACTTAAACTGTCCTCTAAAGAGGCATAGGTTAGCTGACTGGATACAAAAACTCAAGCCAGATATTTGTTACATAAAAAGAGTCACATCTTAACCTAAAAGACAAATATAGACTCAGGGTGAAAGGATGGTCATCCATATTTCAGGCAAATGGTAATCAGAAAAAAGCAGGTGTTGCAATTTTATTTGCAGATACAGTAGGCTTTAAAAGATCAAAAGTAAGGAAGGACAAGAATGGTCACTTCATATTTGTTAAGGGTAATACTCAATATGAGATCTCAATTATTAATATCTATGCACCCAAACAGAATGCACCTCAATTTATAAGAGAAACTCTAACAGACATGAGTAACTTGATTTCCTCCAGCTCCATAATCGTCAGAGATTTCAAGACGCCTTTGGCAGTCTTGGATTGATCCTCCGGCAAGAAACTGAGCAAAGAAATCTTAGATTTAAATGTAACCATCCAATATTTAGACTTAGAAGACATCTACAGAACATTTCATCCCAACAAAACTGAATACACATACTTCTCATCAGCCCACGGAACTTACTCCAAAATTAACCACATTTTAGGTCACAAGTCTAACCTCAGTAAATTTAAAGGAATAGAAATTATTCCTTGCATCTTCTCGGACCATCATGGAATAAAACTTGAACTGAGTAACAACAGGAATCTGCATACTCATACAAAAACATGGAAGTTAAATAACCTTATACTGAATGATAGCTGGGTCAGAGATGAGATTAAGAAAGAAATCGCCAATTTTTTGGAACAAAATGACAATGAAGACACAAACTATCAGAACCTCTGGGACACGGCAAAGGCAGTTGTAAGAGGGAAATTTATAGCACTGCAAGCCTTCCTCAAGAGAACGGAAAGAGAGGAAGTTAACAACTTAATGGGACATCTCAAGCAACTGGAAAAGGAAGAACATTCCAACCCCAAACCCAGTAGAAGAAAAGAAATAACCAAAATTAGAGCAGAATTAAATGAAATTGAAAACAAAAGAATAGGGCGGCGCCTGTGGCTCAGTGGGTAGAGCGCCGGCCCCATATGCCAAGGGTGGCGGGTTCAAACCTGGCCCTGGCCAAACTGCAACAAAAAAATAGCCGGGCGTTGTGGCGGGTGCCTGTAATCGCAGCTGCTCAGGAGGCTGAGGCAAGAGAATCATGTAAGCCCAAGAGTTAGAGGTTGCTGTGAGCCGTGTGACGCCACGGCACTCTACCGGAGGGCGGTACAGTGAGACTCTGTCTCTACAAAAAAAAAAAAAAAGAAAACAAAAGAATAATACAACAGATAAATAAATCAAAAAGCTGGTTTTTTGAAAAGGTCATTAAAATAGATAAACCTCTGGCCAACTTAATTAGAAAAAAAAAGAGTAAAATCTCTAATATCATCAATCAGAAACAACAAAGACTAAATAACAACAGACTCATCAGAAATCCAAAAAATCCTTAATGAATATTACAAGAAACTTTATTCTCAGAAATATGAAAATCTGAAGGAAATTGACCGATACTTGGAAGCACGCCACCTTCCAAGACTTAGCCAGAACCAAGTGGAAATGTTGAACAGACCCATATCAAGTTCAGAAATAGCATCAACTATACAAAACCTCCCTAAAAAGAAAAGCCCGGGACCAGATGGTTTCACATCAGAATTCTACCATACCTTTAAAGAGGAATTAGTACCTATTACTCAACCTGTTCCAAAAGGTAGAAAAAGAAGGAAGACTACCCAACACGTTCTATGAAGGAAACATCACCCTGATCCCCAAACCAGGAAAAGACCCAACAAGAAAAGAAAACTATAGACCAATATCACTAATGAACATAGATGCAAAAATATTCAACAAGATTCTAACAAACAGAATCCAGCAACGCATCAAACAAATTATACATCATGACCAAGTTGGTTTTATCCCAGGGTCTCAAGGCTGGTTCAATATACGTAAATCTATAAATGTAATTCAGCACATAAACAAATTAAAAAACAAAGACCATATGATTCTCTCAATTGATGCAGAAAAAGCTTTTGATAATATCCAGCATCCCTTCATGATCACAACACTCAAGAAAATTGGTCTAGAAGGGACTTCTCTTAAACTGATAGAGGCCATGTACAGCAAACCCACAGCCAACATCATATTGAATGGAGTTAAATTGGAATCATTTCCACTCAGATCAGGAACCAGACAAGGCTGCCCATTGTCTCCATTGCTTTTCAACATTGTAATGGAAGTTTTAGCCACCACAATTAGGGAAGAAAAGGCAATCAAGGGTATCCATATAGGGTCAGAAGAGATCAAACTTTCGCTCTTCACAGATGATATGATTGTGTATCTGGAAAACACTAGGGACTCTACTACAAAACTCTTAGAAGTGATCAAGGAATACAGCAGCGTCTCAGGTTGCAAAATCAACATCCATAAATCGGTGGCCTTTATATACACCAACAACAGTCAAGTTGAAAAAGCAGTTAAGGACTCTATCCCATTCACAGTAGTGCCAAAGAAGATGAAATATTTGGGAATTTACCTAACAAAAGAAATGAAAGATCTCTATAAAGAGAACTATGAAAGAGAACTTTCTTTTCTAAGAAAAGAAATAGCTGAAAATGTTAAGAAATGGAAAAACATACCATGCTCATGGCTGGGAAGAATCAACATTCTTAAAATGTCCATACTACCCAAAGCAATATATAATTTCAACGCATTCCCTATTAAAGCTCCAGTCACATTTTAAAGATCTTGAAAAAACAATACTTCGTTTTATATGGAATCAGAAAAAACTTCGAATAGCCAAGACATTATTCAGAAATAAAAACAAAACAGAAGGAATCACACTACCAGACCTCATACTTTACTACAAATCGATAGTGATCAAAACAGCATGGTATTGGCACAAAAACAGAGAAGTAGATATCTGGAACAGAATAGAGAACCAAGAGATGACTCCAGCTACTTACCGCTATTTGATCTTTGACAAGCCAATTAAAAACATTCAGTGGGGAGAAGATTCCCTATTTAACAAATGGTGCTGGGTGAACTGGCTGGCAACCTGTAGAAGACTGAAAGTAGACTGACACCTTTCACCATTAACTAGGATATACTCTCATTGGATTAAAAATTTAAACTTAAGACATGAAACTAAAAATACTAGAGGAGAGTGCAGGGAAAAACCTTGAAGAAATTGGTCTGGGCGAGTATTTTATGAGGAGGACCCCCCGGGCAATTGAAGCTGCTTCAAAAATACACTACTGGGACTTGATCAAACTAAAAAGCTTCTGCACAGCCAAGAACACAGTAAGTAAAACAAGCAAAAAGCCCTCAGAATGGGAGAAGATATTTGCAGGGTATATCTCTGACAAAGGTTTAATAACCAGAATCCACAGAGAACTCAAACGCATCAGCAAGAAAAAAACAAGGGATCCCATCGCAGGCTGGGCAAGGGATTTGAAGAGAAACTTCTCTGAAGAAGACAGGCGCACGGCCTTCAGACATATGAAAAAATGCTCATCATCTTTAATCATCAGAGAAATGCAAATCAAAACTCCTTTGAGATATCATCTAACTCCAGTGAGACTAGCCTATATCACAAAATCTCAAGACCAGAGATGTTGGTGTGGATGTGGAGAAAAGGGAACACTTTTGCGCTGCTGGTGGGAATGCGAATTAATGCATTCCTTTTGGAAAGATATATGGAGAACACTTAGAGATCTAAAAATAGATCTGCCATTCAATCCTGTAATTCCTCTGCTGGGCATATACCCAGAAGACCAAAAATCACAACATAACAAAGATATTTGTACCAGAATGTTTATTGCAGCCCAATTCATAATTGCTAAGTCATGGAAAAAGCCCAAGTGCCCATCGATCCATGAATGGATTAATAAATTGTGGTATATGTACACCATGGAATATTATTCAGCCTTAAAGAAAGATGGAGACTTTACCTCTTTCATGTTTACATGGATGGAGCTGGAACATATTCTTCTTAGTAAAGTATCTCAAGAATGAAAGAAAAAGTACCCGATGTACTCAGCCCTACTATGAAACTAATTTGGGGCTCTCACATGAAAGCTATAACCCAGTTACAACCTAAGAATAGGGGGAAGTGGGAAAGGGAGGGAAGGGAGGGGGTGGTGGAATCATACCTGTGGTTCATCTTACAGGGTTATTTGTGAAACTTGGTAAATGTAGAATGTAAATGTTTTGGCACAGTAACTGAGATAATGCCAGGAAGGCTATCTTAACCATTGTGATGAAAATGTGTCAAATGGTCTATGAAGTGAGTGTATGATGCCCCATGATCATATCAATGTATATGGTTATGATTTAATAAAAAAATAAATAAATAAAATTGATGGAGAAATCAAATCACTTACGGATATACAAACATTGAGGAAATTTGCCACAAGACCAGCTCTACAGGAAATACTTCAACCTTTTCTACACTGACCATCACAATAGATCAGCAGCAGAGTAAGAACTCAGAAATTAAAGGACAGAACCTAACTTCCACACTGATGCAAAAGATAAAACTAAGCAATGGACTCTTACAAAATAAGATGAATAGAACACTACCACCTTATCAATTATCTCAACAAATGTTAATGGCTTGAATTCCCCATGGAAGAGACATAGATTGGCTGACTGGACTAAAAAACACAAGCCATCTATTTGCTGTCTGCAAGAAACACACTTGGCTTCAAAAGACAAATTAAAACTCCGAGCCAAGGGTTGGAAGACAATTTTTCAGGCAAATGGAATTCAGAAGAAAAGAGGAGTTGCAATCTTATTTTCAGATACTTGTGGATTTAAAGGAACTATAGTCAAAAAAGACAAAGATGATCACTTTATATTGGTCAAGGGAAAAATACAACAAGAAGATGTTTCAGAGGCAGAGCATGATGGCTGACGGGACAGATGTGTAGCCCACCTCTCCCAAGTCATCAGGTGAGAGGAAGGGGGGTCTGGACCTTTTCCCCATGTAAATTATTGCTGTAGACAGACAGCTGGAGACGTGCAGCGAATTGGTGGATTGCTGTATTTGAGGTGTAATTTAAAACCATGGACTCTGTTGTAGAGAGGCCCCTCCCTCACGGAGGACAGCAGCATGCAATTCCTGGCAAAACCCATTTGATGAAAATTTATTCCTGAGCCGAGTTTAGTGACCTGAAAGGGGCCCCGCCCAGAGCTACAAGGGACTAAGCAACAGGATGAAAAATTGAAGGGAAGGGATTGCACCTGGGAAACAGACATCTTGAATTGTCTGAAACGGTAGGCACCTTCCCCCAGCACAACAAGAGTGATTAAATAGACTGAACCATTCCGGGTGGGGAATACTGCTCTGGGCTGCCAGTTCAGGCTGTGTGGTGAAATGGCGGGTGGCTGGACTCAAATCTCCAGGCTCAAAAGTGAGACCCTGAGCCGCATAAACTGACCAGAAGGTTTCTGTGTGCTACTGCCGTGCCACCGGCAGCAGCCAGCCCCTCCCCCACAGCTGATTGCAGTTGCCAGTTTGCAGGAGAATGCAGGAGCAGAGTGGAAAGATTTGTGAAGGGTGGACTCCTGCACCGAGTTGGGAGGTTGGATAGGAGTGCTGTCTCGAACAGAGAAGCCGAGGTTGCACAACAATTAGGTAAAAACTTTTACAGAAACTCCAAAATGGTTATCAGCCAGGTAGGGTGGTTACCATGGTAACAGTATAAACTGAATCAGGTATAAGCCTGGGAACCACTCACAGCACCACCTGTTGTCCAGAAAGTATATAGTATTATAAATATATTCCTATGAAAGTTGATCCCTACGTCACACATACAGATGTATATTTCTACATATATACAAAAATAATATTTTTGTGGTTGGCACCTTTTTTTTCTTTTCTCTCATCATTTTCTTGGAGGAAGTATCATTAATTTTTATTATATTTATATATACATTTTTTAATTTTTATTTTTTCTATTTTTAATTTTTTCTTTCTTCTTTTTTCACGTTTTTATGACACCACTTTTTTCTCTCTCTTTCCCTTCTATCATCCTCTTCTTCCCTTCTTATGGTTTCTGAGAGTGATAACATCAGATTTCTAGAGGGTTTTTTGTTTGTTTGTTCATTTTCTTTGTATGTTTTTTACCTTTTTTCTTTTTCTCAATTATTCTATGACTATCATAATTTTTATTGTAGTTGGTGTTTTGTTGTTGTTGTTTGTATATCTATGTGTTTCTGATTGATTGTGCATTTGTGGGCTTGTGTGTCTAGTAGCCTTTTTATCTGTTTATTTGCTCATTTGGTCTCAACAAGTTTGGTGTTTCAACCTGCAATTCTGAGCACCCAGCACTCCTCTCCACTCTCACTCTGAGGTCTGGAGTCCAGATTCTTGGATGATTTCTCAAGGGGTGTGGACAGGGTCTGGACTGCAGCTAGTCAGTGAAGATTCTGTGGCATGGGAGTGAGGAAATGACAGTTGGCTGAGAGGGAACCACATTGGAGCGGCAGTGCCCTGAGGTGCAGAGCAGCAGCCGCTCTTGGCAACTATAAGGCCCACCCCCAGATATTCCGAAGCCACAACCCCTGTCTCCTGGGCAACCAGAGGAGGCCGGACATCTTCTCAGATGGCAACCACCGTGGAACAGATCTGGTACTGAAACACAGGCCCTGTGAGTAAAGGGTTTGGCTGTGGTGGTACCAGCCTGGGTAGAGCATGGGGACTAGAAAATGCATGCACAGACCCTGGAAATTCCCAGAATGGGGCTGACCCAGAGGACCAGTTTACTGAGCCTAAGACACACCCGGCCCTCAGGGGATCATCAGCCCATAGAAAAAGGAAGGCAGGAGGCTAAAGCTGACCGTGCTACAAATACAAACCTGCAGGAGTAAAAACAGGAACTGAGGTACAGGTTCTCAGAACTCAAAACAGTTTCTCTTCTGCAGAGGAATTTAGCAGATACAGAAACAAACTCCCACAAAGTTGTTTTGTTCTGTCAGTAACATCAATCAGGGGTGGTGCTGGAACTGAGTGAACACACTTGAGTCTCCATCAAGCACCTGAGGTTGTCAGGCCTCACCAGCCCCTGCTGGCTAAAGGCAGAGAGCAGTGGCCTGGCTGACCAGATACATATTTCCTTGTGATTCAGGCAGGTACAAACCCCTGGAGTATCTGCTCACTGGATGCAACTAAGTCAAAGCCCTGTGGGGGTTATCAGTGACTGGGTGTGACAGAGGTGCGAGGTAGGGAAGGAGGCATCAACCTTCCCAGACTACTCTATTTGCTGAGCGGTTCCTCCTGACTTCACGGAGCACCAGAGCAAGTCCTATTTGAGTTGTCAACAGACCCCTGCGATCCAGTTCCCAGAGACCTTTGAAATGCTCACACCTGAGACAGGTGCTGGCTGAGACAATTGATTTGGACCTTTTGAACTGAGCCAATTGCCTGAGGACTATTCAAGTCGTGCCTTGGGTGTGTGGTTGTTGGAAGGTTTGATTTTCCTTTTCCAATTGTTGCCTATGGGGGGCGGGTTGACTTAATTGCTGGTATTTCTCCACAGCTGACACTTCAACCCAGAGTAACTGTTTCACTAGGGTTGAACAGAGACCAGGTGAAAACAAGAAAGAACCACTTAACCCCACCACACCAAATAGGTCCCCATTCTCTCAGGCCGTAGCATTGTACGGCTCCTCAACAAAGCTCCAGGGGAAATGTCAAATGGTGTAAAATAATCATGGGGCAGAATCAACAGAAAAACTTTGGCAGAACAAATAACCGGAATAGATCAACCCCCCCACCAAGGAAAGATATGGCAGATATAACTGAAGATCCCATTCACAAACAGCTAGCCAAGATATCAGAAATCGAATTCAGAATTTGGATTACAAACAAGATTAATAGAATGGAGGAAAATTTGGAATTAGAAATTCGAAGAGCAATTCAAAAGTCAGAATTAAAAATTTGAGGAGAAATTCAAAAGTTGTCTCAAGAATTTAATGAATTTAAAGACAAAACAACCAAAGATTTTGATGTACTGAAGCAAGAATTTGGAACCCTCAAAGATCTGAAAAATACAGTAGAATCCCTCAGTAACAGAGTGGAGCAAGCAGAAGAAAGGATTTCTGACATTGAAGACAAAGCTTTTGAATGATCCCAAACACTTAAGGAGGAAGAAAAATGGAGAGCAAAAACAGATCATTCCCTCAGAGAGCCTTGGGATAATTTGAAGAAGGCTAATATCTGCCTCATTGGAATCCCTGAAAGTGAGGAAGTGGACTCTCAAGGCACAGAGACCCTTCTCCATGAAATTATGAAAGAGAATTTTCTGGACATGCCAAGAGATTCTGAAATTTGGATAGCAGACAGTTTTAGAACCCCAGTATGACTCAGTCTGAATAAGACATCCCCCAGGCATATTATAATTAACTTCACTAGTGTAAATAAGAAAGAGAAAATTCTGAAACTAGCCAGATGTAAGAAATTCATTACCTACAAAGGGAAGAATATTAGAATGACTGCAGATCTCTCTGCTGAAACTTTTCAAGCCAGAAGAGGGTGGTCATCGACTTTTAATGTCTTAAAACAAACTAACTTTCAACCCCGGATCCTGTATCCAGCTAAACTGAGTTTCATTTATGATGGAAAAATTAAATACTTTAATGACATTCATATGTTGAAGAAATTTGCCATAACCAAACCAGCTCTTCTGGATATTCTCAGACCTATCCTCCATAATGACCAGCCCAATCATCTGCCACAAAAATAAACTCACTCAGAAACTTTTGATCAAACTCCAACTTCCACAGTGGTGAAAGCGTTAAAAATTTCCACTGGTCTTTCGAAAAACTCAATACCCAAAATTTCACCAGACCTATCAATATTCTCCATTAATGGCTTATGGAGAATGTGAATGGCTTAAACTGTCCTCTAAAGAGGCACAGGTTAGCTGACTGGATACAAAAACTTAGGCCAGATATTTGCTGCATACAAGAGTCACATCTCACCTTAAAAGATAAGTATAGACTCAGGGTGAAAGGATGGTCATCCATATTTCAGGCAAATCGTAGCCAGAAAAAAGCAGGCGTTGCAATTTTATTTGCAGACACAATAGGCTTTAAACCAACAAAAGTAAGGACAGGACAACAATGGTCACTTCATATTTCTTAAGGGTAATACTCAATACGATGAGATTTCAATAATGAATATTTATGCACACAACCAGAATGAGCCTCAATTCATAAGAGAAACTCTAACAGATATGAGCAACTTGATTTCCTCCAGCTCCATAATCGTCAGAGATTTCAAGACGCCTTTGGCAGTGTTGGATAGATCCTCCAGTAGGAAACTGAGCAAAGAAATCTTAGATTTAAACCTAACCATCCAACATTTGGATTTAGCAGACATCTACAGAACATTTCATCCCAACAAAACTGAATACACATACTTCTCATCAGCCCACAGAACATACTCCAAAATCAATCTCATCTTAGGTCACAAGTCTAACCTCAGTAAATTTAAAGGAACAGAAATTATTCCTAAAGCTGCTTGGACCACCATGGAATGAAAGGTGAACTCAGTAACAACAGAAAGCTGCATACTCATACAAAAACATGGAAGTTAAATAACCTTATGCTGAATGATAGCTGGGTCAGAGATGAGATCAAGAAGGAAATTGCCAAATTTTTGGAACAAAACAACAATGAAGACACGAATTATCAGAACCTCTGGGATACCGCAAATGGAGTCTTAAAAGGGAAATTTATAGCACTGCAAGCCTTCCTCAAGAGAACGAAAGAGAAGAAGTTAACAACTTAATGGGACATCTCAAGCAACTGGAAAAGGAAGAACATTCCAACCCCAAACCCAGTAGAAGAAAAGAAATAACCAAAATTAGAGCAGAATTAAATGGAATTTAAAACAAAAGAATTATACAAAAGATCAATAAATCAGAAAGTAGGTTTTTTGAAAAGGCCAATAAAATAGATAAAACTTTGGCCGACCTAACAAGGAAAAAAAGAGTAAAATCTCTAATCTCATCAATCAGAAATGACAAAGACAAAATGACAACAGGCTCCTCAGAAATTCAACAAATCCTTAATGAATATTACAAGAAACTTTATTCTCAGAAATATGAAAAAAATGAAGGAAATTGACTGATACTTGGAAGCATGTCACCTTCCAAGACTTAGCCAGAATCAAGAGAAAATGTTGAACAGGCCAATATCAAGTTCTGAAATAGCATCAACCATACGAAATCTCCCTAAAAAGAAAAGTCTGGGACCAGATGGCTTCACTTCAGAATTCTACCAAACCTTTAAAGAGGAACTAGTACCTACATCACTCAACCTGTTCCAAAATGTAGAAAAAGAAGGAAGACTACCCAACACGGTCTATGAAGCAAACATCACACTGATCACCAAAACAGGAAATGACCCAACAAGAAAAGAAAATTATAGACCTATATCACTAATGAATATTGATGCAAAAATATTCAACAAGATCCTAACAAACAGAAGCCAGAAACACATCAAACAAATCATACATCATGACCAAGTTGGTTTTATCCCAGGGTCTCAAGGCTGTTTCAATATATGTAAATCTAAAAGTACAATTCAGAACATAAACAAATTAAAAAACAAAGACCATATGATTCTCTCAATTGATGCAGAAAAAGCTTTTGATAATATCCAGCATTCCTTCATGATCAGAACACTTAAGAAAATTATTATAACAGGGACATCTCTTAAACTGATAGAGGCCATGTACAGCAAACCCACAGCCAATATCGTATTGAATGGAGTTAAATTGAAACCTTTTCCACTCAGATCAGGAACCAGACAAGGCTGCCCATTGTCTCCACTGCTCTTTAACATTGTAATGGAAGTTTTAGCCATGGTAATTAGGGAAGAAAAGGTGATCAAGGGTATCCTTATAGGGTCAGAAGAAATCAAACTTTTGCTCTTCACAGATGATATGATTGTATATCTGGAAAACACCAAGGATTCTACTACAAAACTCATAGTAGTGATTAAGGAATATAGCAGTGTCTCGGGTTACAAAATCAACACTCATAAATCGGTAGCCTTTATATATACCAACAATAGTCAAGCTGAAAAAACAGTTAAGGACTCTATTCCGTTCACAGTAGTGCCAAAGAAGATGAAATATTTGGGAGTTTATCTAACAAAGGATGTGAAAGTTCTGTATAAAGAGAACTATGAAACTCTAATAAAAGAAATAGCTGAAAATGTTAACAAATGCAAAAACATACAATGCTCATGGCTGGGAATAATCAACATTGTTAAAATGTCCATACTACCCAAACCAATATACAATTTTAATGCAATCCCTATTAAAGCTCCACAGTCATACTTTAAAGATCTTGAAAAAAATAATACTTTGTTTTTCACGGAATCAGAAAAAACCTTGAATAGCCAAGACATTACTCAGAAATAAAAACAAAGCAAGAGGAATCACGTTACCAGACCTCAGACTATACTATAAATCAATAGTGATCAAAACAGCATGGTACTGGCACAAAAACAGAGAAGTAGATGTCTGGAACAGCATAGAGAACCAAGAGATGAACCCAGCTACTTACTTACATTTGATCTTTGACAAGCCAATTAAAATCATTCAGTGGGGAAAAGATTCCCTATTTAACAAATGGTGCTGGGTGAACTGGCTGGCAACCTGTAGAGAACTGAAACTGGACCCACACTTTTCACCATTAACTAAGATAGACTCCCACTTGATTAAAGATTTAAACTTAAGACATGAAACTATAAAAATACTAGAAGAGAGTGCAGGGAAAACCTTTGAAGAAATCGGTCTGGGTGAGTATTTTATGAGGAGGACCCCCCGGGCAATTGAAGCTGCTTCAAAAATACACTACTGGGACCTGATCAAACTAAAAACTTCTGCACAGCCAGGAACACAGTAAGTAAAGCAAGCAAACAGCTCTCAGAATGGGAGAAGATATTTGCAGGTTATGTCTCCGACAAAGTTTTAATAACCAGAATCCACAGAGAACTCAAACGTATAAGCAAGAAAAGAACAAGTGATCCTATCTCAGGCTGGGCAAAGGACTTGGAGAGAAACTTCTCTGAAGAAGACAGGCGCACGGCCTACAGACATATGAAAAAATGCTCATCATCTTTAATCATCAGAGAAATGCAAATCAAAACTACCTTGAGATACCATTTAACTCCAGTAAGATTAGCCCATATCACAAAATCCCAAGACCAGAGATGTTGGCATGGATGTGGAGAAAAGGGAACACTTCTTACACTGCTGGTGGGAATGCAAATTAATACATTCCTTTTGGAAAGATGTTTCTAGAACACTTAGACTTCTGAAAAATAGATCTGCCCTTCGATCTTATAATTCCTCTACTAGGTACATACCCAGAAGACCAAAAATCACATTATAACAAAGATATTTGTACCAGAATGTTTATTGCAGCCCAATTCACAATTGCTAAGTCATGGAAAAAGCCCAGGTGCCCATGGATTCACGAATGGATCAATAAATTGTGGTATATGTACACCATGGAATATTATGCAGCTTTAAAGAAAGATGGAGACTTTACCTCTTTCATGTTTACATGGATAGAGCTGGAACATATTCTTCTTAGTAAAGTATCTCAAGAATGGAAGAAAAGATATCCAATGTACTCAGCCCTACTATGCAACTAAGTTATGGCTTTCATAGGAAAGCTATAACCCAGTTATAACCTAAGAATATGGGGAAGGGGAAAAGGGAGTGGAGGGAGGGCTGAGGTTGGGCAAAGGGAGGGTGATTGGTGGGATTACACCTGCGGTGCATCTTACAAGGGTACATGTGAAACTTAGTCAATGCAGAATATGATTGTCTTAACACAATAACTAAGAAAATGCCAGGAATTCAATGTTAACCAGTGTGATGAAAATGTGTCGAACTGTTTATAAAACCAGTGTATGGTGCCCCATGATTGCATTAATGTACACAGCTATGATCTAATACTAATAAAAAAAAAAGAAGACATTTCAATTCTAAATATTTGTGCACCCAATTTAATTGCTCCAAGATTCTTGAAACAGACCTTACTCTGTCTGAGCACTATGATATCTGATAACACCATAATAACAGGGGACTTTAACACTCCTCTTACAGAGCTGGACAGATCCTCTACACAGAAATTAAACAAAGATATAAGAGATTTAAATGAGATCCTAGAACAACTGTGCTTTATAGATGCATATAGAATATTTCATCCCAAAGATAAAGAATATACATTCTTCTCATCGCCCCATGGAACATTCTCAAAATTGATCATACCCTGGGACACAAAACAAATATCAACAGAATCAAAAGAATTGAAATTTTACCATATATTGTCTCAGACCATAAGGCACTAAAAGTGAAACTCAACTCTAATAAAAACGTTCGACCCCACACAAAGGCATGGAAATTAAACAACCTTCTGTTGAATGACAGATGGGTGCAGGAAGAAATAAAACAGGAAATCATTAACTTCCTTGAGCATAACAACAATGAAGACACATGCTACCAAAACCTGTGGGATACTGCAAAAACAGTTTTGAGAGGAAAATTTATCTCTTTAGATGCGTACATTCAAAAAACAGAAAGAGAGCGCATCAAGAAACTCACAAGCCATCTTATGGAATTGGAAAAAGAAGAACAATCTAAACTTAAACTCAGTAGAAGAAAAGAAACATCCAAAATCAAATCAGAGATCAATGAAATTGCAAACAAAAGAATCATTCAGAAAATTAATGAAACAAGGAGTGGTTTTTCGAAAAAAGTAATAAAATAGATAAACCACTGGCCAGACTAACTTGAAATAGAAAAGTAAAATCTCTGGTAACCTCAATCAGAAATGGTAAAGGGGAAATAACTGATCCCACAGAGATAAAAGAGACCATCTCTGCATACTACCAGAAACTCTATGCCCAGAAATTTGACAATGTGAAGGAAATGGATCAATATTTGGAATCACACCCTCTCCCTAGACTTAGCCAGGAAGAAATAGAGCTCCTGAACAGACCAATTTCAAGGGCTGAGATTAAAGAAACAATAAAAAAAGCTTCCAACCAAAAAATGCCCTGGTCCAGATGGCTTCACACCAGAATTCTATCAAACCTTCAAGGAAGAGCTCATTCCTGTCCTGCAGAAATTATTCCAAAAAATTGAGGAGGAAGGAATCTTCCCCAATATGTTCTATGAAGCAAACATCACCCTGATACCAAAACCAGGAACAGACGCAACCAAAAAGGAGAATTTCAGACCAATTTCACTCATGAATATAGATGCAAAAATTCTCAACAAAATCCAAAAGCCAATAGATTATAGCTTAGCATCAAAAAAGTCATACATCATGATCAAGTAGGTTTCATCCCAGGGATGCAAGGCTGGTTTAACATATGCAAGTCCATAAACCTTATCCACTCTATTAACAGAGGCAAAAATAAGGATCATATGATCCTCTCAATAGATGCAGAAAAAGCATTCAATAAAATCCAGCATCCTTTTCTAATGAGAACACTGAAGAGTATAGGCGTAGGTGGCATATTTCTAAAACTGATTGAAGCTATCTATGACAAACCCACAGCTAATATTTTACTGAATGGAGTAAAACTGAAAGCTTTTCCTCTTAGAACTGGAACCAGACAAGGTTGTCCTCTATCACCTTTACTATTCAACATAGTACTGGAAGTTCTAGCCAACACAATTAGGCAAGACAAGGAAATAAAGGGAATCCAAATGGGAGCAGAGGAGGTCAAACTCTCCCTCTTTGCTGCAACATGATCTTATACTTAGAGAACCCCAAAGACTCAACCACAAGATTCGTAGAAGTCATCAAACAATACAGTAATGTTCCAGGATATAAAATCAATGTCCACAAAAGTCAGTTTCGGGATATAAAATCAATGTCCACAAGTCAGTAGCCTTTGTATACGCCAATAACAGTCAGGATGAGAAGCTAATTAAGGACACAATTCCCTTCACCATAGTTTCAAAGAAAATGAAATACCTAGGAATATACCTAATGAAGGAGGTTAAGGACCTCTATAAAGAAAATTATGAAATCCTTAGAAAGGAAATAGCACAGGATATTAACAAATGGAAGAACATACCATGCTCATGGATAGGAAGAATCAACATTGTTAAAATGTCTATACTTCCCAAAGCAATCTACCTATTCAATGCCATTCCTATTAAAATACCAACATCGTACTTTCAAGATTTGGAAAAAATGATTCTGCGTTTTGCATGGAACCAGAAAAACCCCTGTATAGCTAAGGCAGTTCTTAATAATAAAAATAAAGCTGGGGGCATCACCATACCAGATTTTAGGCTGAACTACAAAGCCATAGTGCTCGAGACAGCATGGTACTGTCATAAAAATAGAAACATAGACACTTGGAATCAAATAGAAAACCAGGAAATGAAACTAACATCTTACAACCACCTAATCTTTGATAAACTACACAAGAACCTACCTTGGGGGAAAGACTCCCTATTCAATAAATGGTTTTGGGAGAACTGGATGTCCACAAGTAAAAGACTGAAACTGGACCCACACCTTTCCCCACTCACAAAAATTGATCCAAGATGGATAAAGACTTAAATTTAAGGCATGAAACAATAAAAATCCTCCAAGAAAGCATAGGAAAAACACTGGAAGATATTGGCCTGCAGAAAGACTTCATGAAGAAGACTGCCATGGCAATTGCAACAACAATGAAAATAAACAAATGGGACTTCATTAAACTGAAAAGCTTCTGAACAGCTAAGGAGACAACAACTAAAGCAAATAGGCAACCTACACAATGGGAAAGAATATTTGCATATTTTGAATCAGACAAAAGCTTGATAACTAGGATCTATAGAGAATTCAAATTAATCCACATGAAAAAAGCCAACAATCCCATATATCAATGGGCAAGAGACATAAATAGAACTTTCTCTAAAGAAGACAGACGAATGGCTAACAAACATATGAAAAAATGTTCATCATCCCTATCTATTAGAAAAATGCAAATTGAAACCACCCTGAGATACCATCTAACCCCAGTGAGAATGGCCGACATCACAAAATATCAAAACTGCAGTTGCTGGCATGGATGTGGAGAGAAGGGAACACTTTTACACTGCTGGTGGGACTGCACAGTAGTACCACCTTTTTGGAAGGAAGTATGGAGAAACCTCAAAGCACTCAAGCTAGACCTCCCATTTGATCCTGCAATCCCATTACTGGGCATCTACCCAGAAGGAAAAAAAATCCTTTTATCATAAGGACACTTGTACTAGACTGTTCATTGCAGCTCAATTTACAATCTCCAAAATGTGGAAACAGCCTAAATGCCCACCAACCCAGGAATGGATTAACAAGCTGTGGTATATGTACACCATGGAATACTATTCAGCCATTAAAACAAATGGAGACTTTACATCCTTTGTATTAACCTGGATGGAAGTGGAAGACATTATTCTTAGTAAAGCATCACGAGAATGGAGAAGCATGAATCCTATGTACTCAATTTTGATATGAGGACCATTAATGAAAATTAAGGTCACAGTGGATGTGGGGGAAGGGGAGAGCAGAGAGAGAAAGGAGGAAGGAGGGGTGGGGAAAGGAAGAGCAGAGAGAGGGAAGATGGGAGGCGAGGTGGGGGCTTGGTGTGCAAGGTGGGGCACGACACGATTGCAAGAGGGACTTTACCTAACAAATGCAATCTGTTTAACCTGGCTTATTGTTCCCTCGATGAATCCCCAACAATAAAAAAATAAAAATAAAATAATAAAATAATGTGTGCCCTTACATATGTATTTATGTGTTTTTGAAAGGTTAACTTTTTATGGGACCTTAAAGAAGTTGAAAAATAGTAAGTTATTAAAACTCATAACTTTTTTTTTTTTTTTTTTTGCAGTTTTTGGCCTGGGTTGGGTTTGAACTCGCCACCTTTGGCATATGGGGCCGGTGCCCTACTCCTTTGAGCCACAGGTGCCGCCCAAAACTCATAACTTTTTTTAAGTTTAAATATTTTATTTGACCTTGTTTAAGTTTGAAGATTTACTAGAAAAACTCACAGAACTCAGAAAAGCCTTTATATTCGTGGTTTTGGCTTACTACAATGAAAGGATACCGATTACAATAAGCAAAGGGAAAAGGCGCACAGGGCAGAGTCAGGAGAGACTGGGCACAAGCTCTGTTGCCCCTAACCAGGGGAGTTGTAGGGAGAATGCTTACATCTCCCAACTATGATGTGTGACAACATGGAAGAAGTACTGCCAAGCAGAATTCACCCAATCCCCCAGGGTTTTTGAGTCTTCATTTTTCCCATCCCAGAGGTGAAACAAATACAGCATGGCCCAGGGCCCCCAAAAGCAGGTGTTCAACAAAAATCACTTCTGAGAATACAAAGACATTCTTATCCAGCAGAATTGAAAAGGTGCATAGGTTGTTTCTCTCAGGAGCCTTGAAGGCTGATCTTCTCTTTGGGATGTGCAGAATTTGGACACCACAAGCCTGCTGAGTTAACCCTTTACTATATAATACTAAAACAGAATTTAGTATGATTTTAGTGACTCTAATGAAGCCAACTCACCAATAATATTTTCAAAATCTACTTCTAAAAACAGTTCACTGCTAAATGAGGGACACACATTTTTCTTTTGGCCTCAGGTTCTAACATGGCTCAGCATAGCACTGTCAGATACTGTCCTTACCAAAAATTTTGATATTTCATGCCTAATAGGGTTTTTTGCATTAATTTTTAAATATTATTGATCTTGATGATTGCTTTGGTGCCCATTTTTCAGCCAAGGCTAGTGCTTTACTAATCTTACCCTGGCCCTGGCCCTGTGCCCCTCAAGGCTGTGGCTTCTCATCCTCTAGCTAATCAGAACAGCACCTAATCAGAAAGGCCTTCTCTTATCACCTTGTCTACTATTGCACCCTCTCCATTTCCCTTTCATTGTATCACTTCATGCTCTGAAATGACCTTATTTCTAGTTTGTGATTTCCAGTTTACCCTTCCACCCAACTCAAACATAAGCACCGCGAAAGCAGAGCCCTTGTCTGCCTGCTCACTGTTGAACTCCCAGACGCAGGAGAGGGTCTCTCACGCGCTTGAAGCTTTGTGTTGTTTGCATTGACTCTGTCTGGGGACTGAAATGACCATACTGTTACAGACACACAGGGGAGGTTTCTTCTCCTGCAGTTTCTTGCCAAGCTATCCATCCTGGGGGATGCAAAGTCAGAACAGACTCACAGAGACAAGTTCAGATAGAGTACTAAAGCTAAAGGAAGCCTCAAGCTTTTTCTAATTTTACTGATTTTACAAGAGCTATTTACAGAGTGAAGTCAAATTGCATTCATGTAGAAGTGCAGAAAATACTAGTTTGCATATTCAAACTTTGCATAATTCAAATTAGCTTTGGAGCTTATGAAGAAAAATACCTTGGCATGTGGCTCTAGCCTGTCCTGAAAAAGTGATTTTTTTTTTTTTTTTTTTTTTTTAGTGGTGATTTGTGCTTCCAGGTACCCATTATTAAAATACGAACAATCCCTAAGGGGAAAATGTATTAACAGAGTTGTCAGACACTAACATTTTCATTTTAATTGAGGATTCTGTTGCTTTCTTATACTTGTTTGGTCACAACTCTCCATTTTTCCCAGGTGGAATATTTCTTGGGTGTGATCCCCCACCCTCTGAACACCTCCTAATTCCAAATATTTCATTGGCCAGGATTTCTCCTTCCTGTTCTCTAGGTCACCCTGTGCACAAACCCTTGGAGGGTGTCCATTTCATCCAATGTACAAGCCAAAATCCTTACAATGGGCTCAGCTCCTACGGTCCCCTGCTCATCACTTCCACTCCAGCCCTCCAGCCCCCTTTGCTGTTCCTTCAACACCTCATGGTCAGGCTGGCTTCCATGACTTTGCCCTTGCTGTTCCCAAAGTTTTTAGCCTCTTACCTCCCCAGGGCTCTTCTCTATGAGGCCTTTCTGGCCTGCCTTATTTAAATTGCATGTCCCCTTGGCACTCCAGACCCTATTCCTTTTATTTTCCTTTGTGCCATTATCACTGTCTAGCATGTTATGTGTTTATATGGTTACTTTGTTCCTCTCCTTACTGAAATGTAAGCTGTTTGATTCTCTAATTTTGGTTTGGGTGATGTCTTGGTTTCCCAGTCACCATAGTAAAGAAACACAAACTGAGGGACTGAAAAATCACAGAAATTTATTCTCTCACAGTCCTGGAGACCGGAAGTCCAAGATCTAGGTTTCAGCAGGGCCATGCTCCTCCTCACACATGTAAGGAATAATCCGCCCTTGCCCCTTTTGGCTTCAGGGGTCTGCCCACTACACACGGACCTCCTGGGCTTGTAGGTGCAGCACTTCCATCTCAACCTCTGTCACCACACGGGGTCCACCACTCTTTTTATAAAGACCCTGGTCATACTGGACTAAGGGCCCACCCCACTCTAGTTGTGAACTCATCTTACCTATTTATATCTGTAATGAGGCTGGGCACAGTAGTTCACACCTGGAATCCCAGCACTTTGAAGGCCAAGGCATGAGGACCACTTGAGGCAAGGAATTAGAGATCAGCCTGAGCAACATAGCAAGACCCCATCTCTGCCAAAAATAGAAAAATTATCAGTGCATGGTGGCATGTGAGCAGCTACTGGGGAGGCTGAGGTAGGAGGATTGCTTGAGCTGAGGAGTTTGAGGTTGCAGGGAGCTATGATCATGCCACTGCACTCTGGCCAGGGTGAGACCTTGTCTCAAAAAAAAAATTCATTCATTAAAAATAAATATAAAAAATTAAAAGTTAAATGTATATCTGTATTGACCTTATTTCCAAATGAAGTCACATTCCAAAGTACTCGGGCTCAGGACTTTAACACATCTCTTTTGGCAATACACAATGTACTCCATAGCAGATGACATCCATTCTTGTCCAGTGGCAGTGCTGGCCCATCAAGAAAAAGACATGGGGCCAGATCTGCTACTGTTTGTAAGACACATAGTCTTTCTTCCTTTCTTAACCCACTTACTCAGCCAGGCATTTGCTAGGCACTGGAGACAAAAAAAATGATATACAAGCCCCTGAGCTCCCAGGCTAGTGAGGAAAAGCAAATGATAACATTGCCCCATGGTTAGTCCTGCACAAGCCCACACATGGAGAGGTGAGGGGCAGTTCCTCCCCTCCAGGGCCATCTATCAGCAGTCACCTGCTCATACCTCCAATAGCATTTTCACCCCGGCATTGGCAGCCTTCAAGTGTGGGGAGGCATATCATTTAGGATTTTGTTTTTATGCTCTAGCTAGAAGTTTATGTTCTCCTTCTATTTCAACATATGTTACTCCATAAATTAGTCTGAAAAATTCTCATGCACGTAAGTTGTCATTGAATTCGAGTATTTTGCTATTGCTGCTCCAATTGGCCTTAAAGCTTATTCCAGAAGCAATAGAATTTGTCCAGCTCCTGGCTCCCACTCCTCAGACCTCAAGAGCCAGCCACAGGCAAGGCTGGTTGCTGGAGCTGCAACCAGTGTTAAGGCTACAGTTAGTGAGTGGTCCCACTCTATCTTGATGCCCATCTTCCCTTGAACTTTAAGTCCAGTAATTGAGGTCCTGCTTTATTCCTTTCAGCCAAACCTCTGTCAGTCTACTAATGGTAACTGAATCCTTCTCTTGTTCCCAGAGCCCTTATCCTTATCTAATTCCCTATGCCACATCCAGGCTTCCCTGGGACCAGACACAGCTTTACTCACTGTGGTGTCCCCTCGGCCTCCTATCCCACCTGTAAACCCAGGTTTCCTGACTTTGTCCCAGTGTTTGCAGCAGAGTCTCCTTGATGCCTGGATCTGCCTACATCTTGCTTCCAGGTTCCTGATGCTGTGATTTGCTCACTTGTCAGGATTCCTGTTAACCACTGCTGGGACCTTCCCAGACTTCCCGCTCTCCCTGGGAGGATTTACTTGGCTTTGGGGTCAGCGGTTCTCAGTCAGCATCCCATGTAAAGTAAGGCAGCATTGTGAACCATCACTCGGTGCACCACCCAGTCCTGGGTGGTGTGATATGTGAAATTTATTTTTGTTACCACTGAATGTGAAATTTATTTTTGTTACCACTGAATGTGAAATTTATTTTTGTTACCACTGAAGATGTATACTTTTATGAATAGGATGCCAGTGCCTTGACTGGGAGGAAAGAAAAGGGGGAAACTTGTTTGCTAGAATATTCCAGGCAATATTCCAGAGTGGAAAGTGTAATCAAATACTCTACACATATCCTGGTGATCCAGTAAGGAGTGTGTTGATCTGGATGCGTGAGAGAGAGGCCCTGTGAGGCTGCAGCCGTGGCCACACTGGAATCCTCGCTGACTTGTCTAGTGATTTTGTCTATTCCACCCTTCAGATATGTCAACAAATTCCATGATTTTTAAAGTGTGACTTGAAACCTGAACACAAAAAATCAAGAAACGTGACAGGCCAGGTGCTGTGGCACATGCCTGTAATCATGGCACCCGGGGAAGCCAAAGTGGGTGCTTGAGCTCAGGAGTTTCAGACCAGCCTGAGCACAAGCAAGACCCTGTCTCTAAAAGAGAAAAACTAGCCAGGCGTTGTGGCAGGCACCTGTAGTCCCAGCTACTCAGGAGGCTGAGGCAGGAGGATCAATTGAGCCCAAGAGTTTGAGGTTGCTGTGAGCTATGACTCCATAGCACTCTAGCCTGGGCAACAGAATGGGACTCTGTCTCAAAACAAAACAAAACAAAACCAGGAAGCATGATCATGATGGGATCAGGTCTGTCCTCCTCTACCCAAGCCCCGAGCCATCAATCAACCCCTTTCCTCTGAAGTTATTCAATAACACTGGTGTTTGGCAAAATCGAAATACACAATACCTTTGACCCAGAAATTGCAAATTAGGAATTTCTTTTCTGCTATACTCATAAATGTATACAGACAAATGTGGGAGTTTATTCACAGCAGCATTATTTGAAAGGACAAAGACTGGAAACGACCTAAACGTCCATCGACAGAAGTCGCCTGATGGCGTGGAGCTCCAAGGGGATTTGCCTATGGAGGTCTCGGCCCAAATCTGGATCATGGCAACATCAGAGACTAATTTTCCAGAACATTTTCTGGTGAGAGCATTGCACACATGGGACCAAACAGGCTAGTTTGAGATCAGAAAAGAGAGAGGAGAACTAGCTGGGGGAGAACTAGCTGGGGGTGGATGCAGGTGGGCAGCTCTGTGTCCTTGTGGCAGAAAAAGGCAGGAGAGAGATGTGGCCAGGAATGGGACCTGCCCACTTGATCTTAGCCGGAAGGTGGAGAAACAATTGGAGACACCTGTATTTAGCATGTATTGCTGGGAAAATGCTTTTAATCTTTGCGATGTCCTCCCTTGCCTTTTCACCGCACACAAATTTCTCCAGTTCTTGGCCCCAGACTTGGATTTTGATTAGTAGCATTACCATGAAATGGTTTGTTATTTTGTGTAATTGCCCTACATTCTTATCTGGATTTATTTTCTCCTCCTCAGTTCTTCATGAATCGCTCTGAGCTGCCTCTGGCATCTCTGATCTGACTCTTAGAGAGAGAGGCCTTGAAAGCCAGGACCTGCGGGAGCAGAGCAAGGTGCTCAGTTCTCAATGGAGGGAGAGTCACATGCCCACATGCACACTGGGGCATGCTAAGTTCACACACACACACACACACACACACACACACACACACGCACACACGAGGCCAGTCAACTCCAGACAGACTGCTCTGTAAGAAAACAGTGGCACTTCCCCAGGCTCTCCCAGACTGTAGCTGTAATTACAGGGAGCTGAAGAATTGAATCCATTCACTAACCCAGGACTTTTCCTCCTTCTTTCTCCCTTTCTCCTCTTCTGCCCGCTCTTCTTTCACGTGGATCAGGAGCAGTGGCATTTATTCAAAGCCCCAACTGGGCGTGGTGTTCATTTTGAATACATATCTATACTTTCACACGAGGAATACCCACAAAATGGGATTTTTATTTTTTAACTTTTGCTCTTTGATGGAACTACTTATTCCTTTCAAGTGATTTTAGAGATTATAAGTCATGTGATTCAAAATTCTACAACCTACAAAAAAAAATAGTTTCCAAAAGCACAGCTTCAAAGTGGGACTAGACTTGGAGACAGATGACCTACAAATCTTGACCTTCTTAGCCTTCTTAAGGCCGAGGACTTAAGTTACTCTGGCCCCAGAGTTTTTCCCTTGTAAACTTTGTTAAGTAATGTCTGCCTGCCAGAGAATGGAGAAACAAATGGTGGCATATTCACACAATGAAACACTACCCAGCAATAACAAAGAATGAGGAATCACGTGGACACTATGTTGTGTAAAAGACACCACAGTCTGCGAATCCATTTACATGATGGTCCAGAGTAAACAAAACTATGGGATAGTGTTAGAAGTCAGAGCAGTGGTTATTTCTGAGGGGCAACCACTAGGAAGGGGCAGCTTCTGGGATGCTGGAAAAGTTCTGGGTCTTGATCTGGTAGGGTCATTCAGGAGCAAACGCACTAATACTTCCCGAACTGTGTGCTTGACCCATTTTATTGCATGTATGTTATAACTCAGTTAAAAAAAGAACCATCCGGAGCTGGAACATACTCTTCTTAGCAAAGTATCTCAGGAATGGAAGAAAAAGTATCCAATGTACTCAGCCCTACTATGAAGCTAAATTATAGCTTTCACATGAAGACCCAACTATAGCACAAGACTATGGGGAAAGGGCCAAGGAAGGGGAAGGGAGGGGGAAGTTTTGGTGGAGGGAGGGTAATGGGTGGGGCCACATCTACGGTGCATCTTAGAATGGGTACAGGCGATTGCACTAATGTACACAGCTATGATTTAACAATAATAATAAAAAAAAGAACCATCCGAGCTGTTGAATGTCTGGTACAGTGATGTTCTGCCATAAGTTTTTACTGAATGAAAAGAACAGGAGTTATTATTACCTTGCAGTTTAGAGAAAGTACAGAGAGACATTGCAAAACCTGCCTCCATTTTCTATCCTGATAATTAAGGTTTTCGTAATATCAACAGCCTGTCTAATCAGAGTAATTTCAGTTTTGCCAAATATAAGTACATAAAATAGTGATCTAAATTTTTTTTTCAACTGGATTTTAGAGGAAGATAATACTTCAGTGATACGGGGTTATGGTGGTCTTAAGTGCTCAGTGTATAGGAGATCAGATGACACGCAGAATTCTGGTGTATTTTTGGTTCCTAAAATTAAGGTAGCTTGAATATTTCACATTCCATTTTCTTTTTTTATTTATTTATTTATTTTTTATTTATTTTTTTTTTTTGTAGAGACAGAGTTTCACTGTACCGCCCTCGGGTAGAGTGCCGTGGCATCACACGGCTCACAGCAACCTCTAACTCTTGGGCTTACGCGATTCTCTTGCCTCAGCCTCCCGAGCAGCTGGGACTACAGGCACCCGCCACAACGCCCGGCTATTTTTTTGTTGCCGTTTGGCCGGGGCTGGGTTTGAACCCGCCACCCTCGGCATATGGGGCCGGCGCCCTACTCACTGAGCTACTGGCGCCGCCCTCCATTTTCTTTTTAAATAACCAGGTTTGCGGTAAAAGGCTTAAATGATGGAGTATTAGCATCTTCACTAGTGTTTACACTAGAAAACAAAGAAGAATGTTGCTGGAACAGAAAATAGCATTTAAAAGTTACTGAACACTTCTCTAGTTTATTAGGTGTGGCCTTAATAATTAGTCTCTTGGCTAAAATGTCCACTGGCTTTACTCTGACATGGTCAAACAACACTGGAGTTAAGGCTCTGATATTTGTGTCAGCAATATATATTAATCATATTTTAAAAGTACCAGTTTTTCTTTTTTAACAGAAAAGGCAAACTCAAAAGAGGACATGTGTGTGTGTGTTTTTTTTTTAAGGGGATTTTATAAATTCTTAATTATATGACAGGTAAAGTTTTCTAATATTTTATATTTCCTTAAATTTGGTGGCCATTAATTTAACTGGGCTTTTTGGCATACACGAATGTAGCTTGCCTGAGCGTCCAAGAAAATACTTAGGCAGTTCACTTTTTATTAACTGAATGAGGATATTTTAAGGAGTTGAATTTGTTTTCAAGTTGAGAATAAATTCTATTTTACAATTCACCTGATTATTAAATAACTTAAAGTTTAATTTTTAAAGCTGAGGACTTTTTGCGAATCTTTGAGTAGACAGTTTCCAAAAGTGCAACTCAGATATTAACAGGCTATGTGTTAAATGGGTTAAATTTCACTTTTCAGCACAGAACACTGATTAGCATGTGTAAAGAAATATCCATGTCAACTTTTTGTTTAAATCCTGGTTCAGGTGTCCTTTGAGTGACATCTCTCAAATGTGAGGGGTTGGGGGTTAGAACCTGTTCCCTGACTTCTATTTTGTCCATTGTGTAGGTTTGTTTCTGTTGAAAAAATGTCCCCTCCCAAAATGGTATGACACATGCTCATGCATAAAATGTTAAAATGAACACATCCTTGTATTTGTATTTGTTTTCAACATTGCCAAGGTGCTATGGGAAACTAAAGTAACAAAAATTAGAGAAAAATAAAATTATTAAAAACAAAAAAAAAAAGAAAGAAAGAAACATCCCTATAAAACCCTCACAGCTATGGTGAGGACCAAGTAGAAAAAGACTGGCTTGAAAAATACCAAACACATGTGGGCATTGTTCCTGTTAAGTAATAATCATTAGGAAGATGTTAGATCCTTCAGGAGAGCAAAAAAAAAAAAAAAGAAAGAAAGAGAGAGAGAGAGAGAGAAAAAAAGAAAGAAAGAAAAAAAGAAAATAAAAGGGAAAAAAAGCCTTATTATTCTTCTAGACTGGAACTGATTTAACTAGCAATAGAAACTCAGCACTTCTGGGAAATTAATTATACAATCTCCCGGGAAGGATGTGATATGGATTATGGTCTATAAGATCTCTGTTGTTGGGTGATAGCCCTCAGCATTTGTTGAGTGCTAACACTGTGCTGTACCATCTCACTGAATTTCCTAACAGTCAAGGCAAGGTTGTCTTTGCTGCCATCAGTTCTTTGACCTTTTGACTGGCCTTGGAAAACACAAAGGCTCTGCAGACACCGTGTTACCTGGTACTGATGGTGCAGCATCTTCTTCCCAGAGTTAATTGTCCAGATCATTATGTCTACTAATATAAATAATACAGGCCACACTGTGCCCTTAGTGAGAAAGAAGGTAAGGCAGTCTGGTCAGGGATCAGGCCTCAGGTGGGGTGTACAGTTACTGAATTTCTGGAAGCCATTAATTTCTCTTGAAATCTGGTAGGGTTTAGGAGATTTTCTTTCTTCTTATTTATAAAATGGATCTTTTTAGTTAGTCCCAGAATGCTCTGATCTGCTGCCCCCAAGATTAGTCTGACTTGACTAATTGAGTCATGTCCACTGCTCACTGTGACCTGTCCCCAATGTGGAGTTCCAAATGTCTTCTTCTTTCTCTAGGCCATCTATAATCCACACAGCCCATATGTCCAGCTCAAGGGGAGCCTTTTCCTGGAAGACTTCCTTGATGGCCCCAGCCATAGTATGCTGCTCCCTTTTCCAAAAAAAACAAACAACAGTGGGGGAAGCTCCAAAAATGGGACTTGGATAGTACCAGCTTCCACCAAGTCAGCATAAGCTCCTCCTGCAAGCCACTCCAAATAAACATAAAATCTAAACAAAACAGAATGCTGCTATTCAAATGCAGCTTCAAAACAGACCCCCTAACCCTGTCTTCTAACCAGGTGCCTCCCTTAAACCTGGGCTACATAGAAATTTTGGAGCTTCTTAGCACAGCATTAAGTCTGTTCCATGCACTTGATTCTATGTTGCCTTATACTCTTCTCAGTTATTTCTTATCTGTCAGTCTTGACTGTCAATAAGACTCTACATTCTTCAAGGGCAGAAATTATATCATTCTTATTTAGTATGTCCTGCAGGGTTTAGCAGAGGGCTTACACAGCTGATGTAGCACTAGTTACTAAAAAATTTTGAGATGCTCTGCTAAAAATATACTTATTCTGTAAATTCAGCAAACTAAATTTACTCATATCATTTGTGACAGTAATGCTGATAACCATAATGAATAATTATTAGTGCTCTTATAATTGCATTGGTTATTGATTTCTCCAGCTGTTAAGTGCAATTTATAAAAAGCCAATTGGACATTAAACTGCACTGCTGTTATTTTCCAAGGCAATATTGTACTTTTTCATTACACCTTAAAAAACTGGACTCAGCAAATTTTGTAGGCTGATGAAATAAACTGCTCAAAACCAACGCTGGCATCTGTAATACACATATCAATAAATGTTTTATTTCTGATCATACATGTCCCCAGTTTGGGATTAAGTTATTTCCCATTCTGTTCAAATAGCAATTACCATTTATCTACACACCGGATGATCAGTGTTTCCCAGGGTCTTCCTCTAGTTAACAGTTAGGGGGAGTGGTAACACAGGTCCACAATTCTTATCCAAATACCTTTTGGGATTCTGAATTTTTGGATTTTGGGAAGGTGCTATGATATCTAGGCTGTAGATTTTATAACACTCCCAGCCACCGCTAGGGCCATACTCAATCAGCAATGATAGTCATAGTTCTGTAGTAAAATCTAGTGAGATAATTTTAAGTAGCTTTACTCCTATTCAGGTCAAGCTTCACTGCTAAGTAAGGTCCGGCATCAAACTTCCTGGTTTTAGAGCTGTTTGAATTTTACAGTTGTAGGAGGGGGCTGGTGTGCCCCTGGCTACCCTTTACAGTATACAGGGAATGGGACTGGCCTTGGGGTTTGTCAGGGACTCCAGATCCAGGCCCCACAGGGGTCACCCCTCTTTCATTCATTTGGGGATTACAATTCGATGCAGTAAACACTTGTTGGGGGCTTTTGTGTACCAGGCACCATTCTAGGTGCTATAAGAGATTTAAAGGAGACTAAGTTAGGTCTCTGTATTGGTGAGTGGGCTGCCATAACAAAGGCCAGGTGGCTTAAACAGCAGATATTTATTTTCTCACAGTTCTGAAGGCCAGAAGCCCATAGCCAAGGTGTTGGCAGAGTTGTTTTCTGGGGAGGCCTCTCTTTCATCTGCTTAATCTTCATAAGGCCTCTTTGGGCCTGGAGGGGTGGGAGAGAGGGAGAGAGAGAGAGAGCAAGCTCTGGTTTCTCCTCCCCTTCTTATAAGGACACCAGCCCCTTTTGAGCCTTAATTACCTCCCTAAAGCCCACATCTTCAAATACAGTGCCATTGGGGATTAGGGATTCAGGATATGGATTTGGGGAAGGCACAATTTAGCCAATAGCAGGCTCTTCTCTTCCAATAATTCATAGTTTAGCAGGTCAGTTCACAACTCATCTGAAAGAAAAGAGAAAAGAAGAGCTGGAGTGAGCAGGGAGGCAGGGAGCCTTCAGGATGCTCAAGAGATTAAGCGTAGACCTTTGAGTTGAGCTCTCAGTAAAGGCCAGGTTAAAACTCTGCAGAGGTTCAGAGGTGGGGTGGGAAGGAGGGGCACTATGTCCCAAAGCAACACTCCAAAGGAGGCAGGGAGGGGGAGATGAGGGCATGTCAGTTTGGAGAAAGATGACTGTGAGTTCAGCATAGCTGGGTGCTCAGGGAATTATACAGTGAGCTAAAGGATGGCCCTTGTGCATTGGCCCTGAAGTTGTTTACTTCTTTACTGCAGGTTGAGACTCATTAGCTCAAAAGCCACCTGGCACCAAATGAATCCAATTATTTAAAAACAGATCAGGCTTATACTCCAGGTTTATGAATCCAATTATTTAAAAACAGATCAGGCTTATACTCCAGGTTTATGAATCCAATTATTTAAAAACAGATCAGGCTTATACTCCTGGCACTCTGGGAAGGCAAGTCAGGTGGGTCGCTTGAGGTAAGGAGTTCAACACCAGCGTGAGCAAGAGGGAGACCCATCTCTACTAAAAATAGAAAAAAGTTAGCCCAGTGCCGGGTCAGGCATCTTTAGTCCCAGCTCATCGGGAGGCTGAGGCAAGAGGATCACTTGAACCCAAGAGTTTGACGTCGCTGTGAGCTAGGCTGATGCCAGGGCACTCAGCCCAGGGCTACAGAGTGGGACGCCGTCTCTAAACAAAACAAGCAAGCAAACAAACAAAAACAGCTTAAAAAGCAAAAATTTAGCTATTTAGAGCCTGCCTGCTTTGCATACCCGCAAAACCTCAGCCACGTTGTCACCATTGACAAGGTAGGGAGGGCCTGGCAATAGTAAAGGACGCAGACAGTCCTCTCTGAGCCGCCGAGTAACATCTCCTGGTTGCAGAAGCCGCCTCCCTGAGCCCGTGTCCTCCTCCTCTTCTGGACGGTGGCCCCCTTATCGCCTTAAGCCTCTGGGGCTTGTGTGGGGTTGAGGTGTAAGACATAGTGCCCCCTCAGGTCCTCTGGTCATTGGGTAAAGTCCCTCCTTTGATGACAGGGCTCCCTCCGCTTCTTCGCAGGGGTTGGAGGGATTTAGAGCCCATCAAGGAAGAAGATATGACCACAAGGTGGCAGTAGCAAACACACACGCTTACCCAAGCCTGGACAAGGCCGCTGGGGCAGAGGCGTTGGGCGCCGCCTCCTTGGGCCTCCCCACCTGGCCGGGGAGTCAATGCCCCCGAGGAGAAGCCTTAACCACGCGACGCAAGTGGGGAGATGGACGCCGCGCCTCCACCCCAGGGCGCTACGAGTCTGAGAGGCCTTCTACACAGTTCCTCAGAAGGTTCCCAAGGCGAGGGGGACTCAGATGTCCGCAGTGGCATCCACTCCGTAACACATCTTGTGCCGTCCTCGCCACTCTCCTCCCTCCACACTTCTGCTTCTGGATCACTACCAAATCATCTAACTGCACCCGAGGACTCCCCTCGGGCTCTCCTTTTGGGAGAACCAAACCCATAACGGTTTCTCATCTATAAAGTGACGGATTGGGGCTAGACACCCTGTCATCTCCCTTCCAGCTCTAGAAGCACCTCAATTTTTAGGCAAGAAAAGTGAATCCCACAAAATCCAGCCCAAAGTCAAAAACAGCTGATTGATGTCACAGGGGGCAAGACCTCGCCGGAAACTGTCTCATTCTGTCAGCTTTCCCAGATGTAAGTCCCACCTGTCAATGTTTGGGAGCACTAAGCTAGTAACACTCAGCCTCTGCCCAAAACATACATCTTAGAACTTTATAGAAAAGATCCGGCATTTGGAGACAGTTAAGGCTCTCAGAGCCCTTGTCCAGCTGACAGCTTCACAGGAGGCATAAATGGAATCACATCTTTTTATTGTTCCTAGCCCTAAGTGTTACAAATGCCCTTTTCCAGTTATCTGGGGGGCTTTTCTATATAGGAAGCTATTCTTGTTATTATTATTATTTTTTTTATTATTAAATCATAGCTGTGTACATTGATATGATCATGGGGCATCATACACTAGCTTCACAGACCGTTTGACACACTTTCATCACACTGGTTAACATAGCCTTCCTGGCATTCTCTCAGTTACTGTGCCAAGACACTTACATTCCACATTTACCAAGTTTCACATATACCCTTGTAAGATGCACAGCAGGTGTAATCCCACCAATCCCCCTCCCTTTCCCCTTCCCCCTATTCTTAGGTTGTAACTGCGTTATAGCTTTCATGTGAAAGCCATAAATTAGTTTCATAGTAGGGATGAGTACATTGGGTACTTTTTCTTCCATTCTTGAGATACTTTACTAAGAAGAATATGTTCCAGCTCCATGCATGTAAACATGAAAGAGGTAAAGTCTCCATCTTCCTTTAAGGCTGCATAATATTCCATTGTGTACATATACCACAATTTATTAATCCATTCGTGGATCGATGGGCACTTGGGCTTTTTCCATGACTTAGCAATTATGAATAGGACTGCAATAAACATTCTGGTACAAATATCTTTGTTATTAGATAAAATTCTCATCTACATTCTGAGAGGCCATTTGCCCTGTTTATATAAGATAATCCAAATATAAGAATAGTTTGTAGAAAACTAGTGCGTACACACACTGGGGTACTTGGTGGGTTTTCACCAAATTGCTGTGTTAGCAAATATAAAGGTTTGGACAGACACCACAAAGTGATTGAAATGGAGTGAAAAATGCTAACAGACTAAAAAACAAGCCTTAAAAGGCACACATTGTTAAGAGTACTTTGGTAACCAGTGATTTTGGTAAGAAATCATGATGGTTTGTGAGGGAAAAAGTGCCACATGAATCAAGAGAGAGATTTCTTTGATCTTCTGTTACTTTATTTGCAAAATAATTAAACTGACTAAAATATTTATGGTGGGTTTGTAAGCTGTACATCTGGGTTGATTTTACCTTTACTACCTATTGTGGAGAGGTGGTAAAGCAAGTGGCTAAAAGCCCCACCACTTCTAGCGTTTCACCAAAAACCAACTCTAATTCTTCCCTGAGACACCGCACCTTCAACAATTCAATTCATTTTTATACCAACTACCTGGAGTCAGCACAGACCTCACAGGTTCAGGGTTGAGTCTCATAAGAGTGTCTCCACTACAGGCCATTCTCAAGTGCTGGGCCACTCGTGCTTTTAATTGACAGAGAACCTGCCCCTCTTTCACTCCTCTCCCAAAGCACCTCCACGTGTTCAACCTGGAATTTGTTTGAACATCACTGCTCAAGAGTTTTTGATAGAGTTCAGTCCCCATTAATCATCTTCTCATTCTTCCTTCAAGGAAGTTGGTAAGTAGGACTGAAAGCTCCAACCCTCTATTCACTTGGTCTTTCTGGTGGCCAGCATTCTCCTGAAGCTATCTAAGGGGCCTTACCACTAGTCACCGCATTAGGAAAAACCTAATGTTTAACCTAGAAGGGCTCCTAATGAATAATAAAAGATATTCCTATCCCTCAGGAACAGGAGCCCTGCCGGGAACTGGAGACTTTCCTTTCTCTTTTTCTTCCCTCCCTCCGCCCTCTTCTTTTGGCAGGGTTTTGCTCCATTGCCCAGGCTGGAGTGCAGTGGTATGATCACAGCTCACTTCAGCCTCAAACTCCTAAGCTCAAACGATCCTCCTGCTTTAGCCTTTCAAGTAACTGGGACTACAGGCATGGGCCATCCCCTGGGCTAATTGTATTTTTTTGTAGAGACAGGGTCTATCTATTTTGCCCAAGATGGTTTCAAACTCCTGGCCTCAAGTGATCCTTCCTCATCATTCTCCCAAAGTGCCAAGATTACAGGCATGAACCACTGTGCCTAACTTCCAATATTCATTATTATATCACACTACCCAACTGGCCTCAGAAAGTTTCTTAATCTGCTATGCTTCAGTGTCACGACCTCTAAGGTCCTGGTCTGAGTTGCTGCAGGAAGGAACCAAGCATGACACAGATTAGTACAAGCTTGTGGGAGGCAGGCTAATCTTAAAAACAGGGTAGCCCAGAGCCCCCTCTGCAACGGCTACTTATTAAGGTTATACACAACAGGTGTGGAGAGTTAAGGTAATGACATACTCAACAGGTGTGGAGAGTTAAGGTAATGACATACTCAACAGGTGTGGAGCGTTAAGGTGATTCCATAGGAGGGCTGCATGCGTAAGGATTGCCACGTGCTCTCCTCACGTATTCTTTCCCCACAACCCTCATGAAGAAGTACTAAGCATCAATGTTTAACACATGCTTACTAGTGAGTGACCGATCTTATCTTATTCCAGAACACTGAGTTACTTGGGGGATTGCCCCCAAGTCACAACATGTCTCTAGGCTTGCCAGGAGACTGTCCTGTTCTGAGCATTTCCTTTTAATGTGATAAGAATCAGTAGCTGTCCTTTGCAAGCATGGTGTCCATTCCTCTACATATCCCCCGTTTTAAAGACATTTTGGGGTAGGATAAGGAAAAAAATAGCTGTTGTTCCTTTCAGTAGTTCTTCTCATTGAGCAGCTCCTCTTCTTGCTAGGCAAAAGAACAAGAGGGCAAATATAATAATTAACAGAATTATACCAATGGTGCCAGTGAGGGCCTTCACAGAAGAAAAAAAGAAGTTAGTAACACTATTGGAAATGCTTTTTAATTTCTGTTCCTGTGACAGATTGCCATTATTTAATAAGGGTTTCAGGTATATGTTGTTGTAAGTCTATCCCAAAGTGATGTCATGTTGTTCCAGCCAGGCTAGACACAGGGCGAGACATGCCTCCTCCATGCCAAACAATATGGAAATGGTTGGCTATGTTAGTTGTTCTTACAAAAACACCTGTTTCTCCACCTAACTGTTTGTCTCCGGCTGCCCCGTGGGGTCTCCAATCAATGACGCTTCCATAGGAAGTATTGACTAATGCCTGAGGTTTCTTGCCTCTGCCCATTGTCCATTGCACCCATTATAAATGGGTAGCAACAGGCATAGTGCAGATTGAAATGTTAGGTGGGGGAAGGGTAGTGTCATACCCTTTCCAAGTTGAAGTCTGGAGGAGCAGCATGGTTTTCGTTTGTTTTTAATATTATTATGTGTAAGAGAAAATCATGCAGTGGGAATGGGTAGAAGTTAACAACTGCCAGGATTTAAATAGAAATAGTAGGGTTAATCTAAGATATTGTTCTGTTAAGGGGAGAATTAGGGATATAGGCTCAATAAGTGAAATTCTTTGTAGCAGAATTTACCTTTGTCGACACTAGTGCAATCATTGCCAGGAACAAGAAGTCTGCAATTAGAGGTTTACCTTGACATTTCACTAAATCTTCAGCTGCTTATCATGACAGCTTTTTGATTTGACCCCAAGAAGGAAAAGTGGAGTTAGTGGCTCTTGGGGAGGGCGACGTCTGTTCATCCGCTTGATGGTCACGTTATTGAAGAGATCAGTGAGGGCAGATTCATCAAAGTGCTGGTGAAGTGCTTTGCTCATATCGAAGCTTAATCCAGCAGGCAGGTAACCACTGCTTTTCTTGCTGTTCTGTAATGATATGAGCAAAGCTTTGACCCCAGTGTAACACATAATCAGGTTCACATTCAGACATATTGGGTTTCTTATAGAAAATAGGTTGCTGTATTTGAGAAAGTGGTGAATGGGTAAGAGATGTCCAGTGACACTCAGCAGCTGTGTTTCCATCGTTGTTGAGATTCAAAAAATTCAGAGTGACCAGAGCTCTAGTAAGGATATATCTAGGACTGTTATTCAAGGGGAGTATACCATCTCCTCCTTTCTGTTTAAATAACATATCTTTTAATATCTTGTGTTCAACAATGGCCTGGCCTTGAGAATTATAGGGAATACCATGAGAAAGTTGAATATTCCAAAAAGACAGAAAGGTATTTAATTTTTGAGCAGAATAAGAAGGTGCATTGTCAGTTTTAATAGACTTAGGAAGTCCCATGACATTAAAACATTCTAATAAACATTGAATAACATGGTGAGCCCTTTCTCCAGGTAAGGCTGTTGCCCAAGAAAAATGAGAAAAAGTACCTATAGAATGATGAACATATTTTAATTTACCAAAGGATGGGAAAATAATCACATTCATTTGCCATCTTTGGTTTGCCATTTCTCCTCTAGGGTTGGTACCTTCATGAAAGAAGGGAATATGTATTTTGGAGTAAGAAGGACAACTAGAAAGAATTTGCTGTGGCTGAGTTTTTGTAAGATGAAATTTCTCACAAAGAATCTTTGCATTAGCATGTGTGTAGGAATGAAAAGTAGATTCTCCTTGAACAGTACCAACAAGGGCTTGATCTATTTGTGAATTTAGTGAAGTCATAGGACCAAGTAGAATGGTGTGTGCTCTAATATGAATAATGTATATAGGATGAATATGGTGTCTAAGGAGTCTCTGGATAGATAGAAAAAGAGAAGAAATTTCATCAGTAGAAGTAATAGTTCTTGTTTCTAAGTAGTTAACAGCAAAGCATGTATATTGAGAGTCTGGTACAACATTCATAGGACAATGAAAGTCTTGGAGTAGAATAAGAATAGCATACATTTCAGGTGGTGCCTGTGGCTCAAGGAGTAGGGTGCCGGTCCCATATGCCAGAGGTGGTGAGTTCAAACCCAGCCCTGGCCAATGACCAAAAAAAAAAAAAAAAAAAAAAAGAATAGCATACATTTCATTCTTTTGGACAGAATTATAAGGACTTTGAACAACTTTTGAGTTATTACCATTAGTGTATCCAGCCTTGCCATGGTTGTTAGCATCTGTGTAAAAAGTGATAGCATCTGCAATTGGTGAGTCTTTAACAATATGAGGAAAGATCCAGGAAGTAAGTTTTCGAAATTGAAATCATTTATCATGAGGATATTCATTGGTAATTAAGCCTACATAAGATGCAAGAGCAATTTGCCAAGGCAAAGATAATTGAAAATTGAGTTGAATTTGCTTTTCTGTAAAAGGAACAATGATAAAACAAGGGCCATAGCCTGTAAGTTGGCAAATTCTGTTTCTGCCTTTACCAATTAGCTCACAAATTTTGTCTAAATATTGTTGTAATTTTTATACAGTTTCATTAGGAAGGAATAACCATTCTAAAAGAGTGTTCTCTTGATAAATAATTCTAGTTGGAGAGTGAGAAGTGGCTATAATTATCAGTCAAATCAGTAACCTAATGTCAATTTGATCTAATTCTTTTGAGGCAAACTATTTTTCAATTAGTTGCAGTAACTTCTTTGCCTCTGGAGTAAGTGAATGAGGACTATTCAAATCCGAAGGTCCTTCCAGGATTTTAAAAAGATTAGTTAAGGCATAGGTTGGTATTCCTTAAGTTGGACTTAACTAATATGACCTAACAGTTTTTGGAATTCATTTAAGGTAGATAAGGAATCTAACCTAAGATTAACGTGTTGTGGGAGAATTTGCATCTGAGTCAATTTGTATCCCAAATAATTATAGGGAGATGTGGTTCGAATTTTTTCTGGAGCAATTTGAAGACCATAAGATTTTAGGATAAGTGCAGCTTGTTTAAATATGTCTTGCAAAACAGTTAAACTTTGGTGTGAAAATGAAATATCCATAAAATGAATGATGTAGGCTGTGGGATATTTTTTCCTAATGTGCTGTAACCACTGATCAACAAAATGCTAACACAAAGTAGGACTATTTAACATACCTTGTGGCAGAACTCTCCACTGAAAATGCTGATAGGGTCTTTGTTGATTACAGGAAGATAAAGAAAAGGCAAAACGTGGTCAGTCTTCAGGATACAGGTATATACTGAAAAAAACAATCTTTACGTCAATGACCAATTGGAAGGGATCATGGAGGGTAAAGGAAGTCCTGGTTGCAGGTGACCCATAGGAAAAATTGTTTCATTAACTTTGCAAAGATCTGTGAGCATTCTCCATCTGCTTGATTTCTTCTTTACAACAAAGACAGGAGAATTCCAAGGGCTGGTAAAGGGCTCAATATGTCCTTGCTCTAATTGTTCTTGAATTAAAAATTGTAAGGCATCCAGTTTTTCTTTAGTTAAAAATTGTAAGGCATCCAGTTTTTCTTTAGTTAAATCCACCCACACTGGATTATTGCTCTTCCAAGACAGCTTGAGAGCACATTTTGGGGTAATGGCCTCTATGCTAAATTTGACATTTGAAAGGAATTAGTATACAAGGAAGGTATAGTTACTACAGTTTTCCATTGCTGAAGTAAATCTCGAACCCACAAGTTAATAGCAATATCAGCTATGTATGGTTGAATTTGAGCATTTTGATTTTCTGGTCCTAAACAAGGTAAAGGTAATGTACTTTGAAAGACTGAATTTAAAGTTTGTATGCCTGTAAATGTAACATCGACTATCTGTTTCAGCCACTCCTTGGGCCACAGACTTAAAGCCATGACTGAGACATCTGTGCCAGTATCTAACAGGCCATTAAAGGATTTATCATCCAAAGTGAGTGTTAATTGAGGCCCATTCTTATCAATAGATGTTTGCCAAAATATGCTGTTTGTATTGTAGAGACCACCAGTGAATTTTTTAACCAGTACTTTGTAATTTAATGTGGGGCAGGAGTAGCAATTGAGCAATCTTTTGTCTGGCTAAAATTTGAGTTGGTTGGTTTACCAAAATCATGATCTGTATTTCCCCCAAGAAGTCACTATCAATAACATTCGTGTGGACAAACATCTTTTAACATTTTCCTAACAATAGCCCAATAGTATCTGGGGGAATACAACCACATATTCCTGTTTTTAATTTCTTTACTTTCATGTTGGAAAGCAAAAGATTATGATATGCTGGTAAGTCAAAGCGGCACAACCTGGGGTGGTGTATAAAAGGGATTGGAGGGGCTTAAGTTGCTGGTGAGTAGGTAGGTCTCTAGACCCGTATTCTTTGATTATGGGCCCCCTTGAGGTACTCTGGACTAGGAGGGATACTAGTAACTGATACTGGGAAAAGCCCTATAGTATCTTCAAAAGTAAAGTCACCAGTCTTTCACTCTTCTAATAAGGCCTTCATAATAGAAGTTGCAGGTGGATCATCTACATAGAGAGGCACTGAGGACAATGTAGAGTGATCTATGTTAACATTTTTAACTATTTTATTTATTTATATATTTATTTGGAGAGCAGGGTGTGCACTCACCCTGCCGAGGTTGGCACTCCCTGACCAGCCTGGACGGCCCCAACTAAGTCCACGACTGCACCACCCCAGGGAGGAGGGGCAGCTGTGGACCCAGTGACTCAGTAGACACTGCCACTGGCCACAGTTCCCCATCCTGGCTGGGGCACAAGGAGAAAGAGGCGGGTCCCGGAGCTTGGGAAAGGGGTGGCCGCATGGTGTCACCCACCCAGTCTTGGTTCGCACTCCACTGCTGCAGCTGCTGCTGCCCCACACCCACTCCCCACCACCTGCAGGCAGGAGAGGGGAGTCTGGCCCAAGGTCAGTTGGACCGATGGACCTGACCCAAGGCACTGACAGTGCTGGGCGTGTGCCCGCGTGCATGTAGGGACAAACCCTTGTGTGGAGGGCTATGTTAGCATTTTTTTATTAAGTCTTTTGTACATAGATCATAAATACATTTATGCCCATTTCAGTGTGTTATTTGTACAAATTGGAGTGCTTACATCATACTAATCAGCATAGCTTTCATCTCATTTGCCCAATTATAGCATTAGGACATTTGTGTTCTACACATGATAGAACCAACTTGTACTTGCAATGTGCTGCATAGTTGTGGTCCCCCTACTATCTTCTACTATCCCTCCCACCCCCTTCTCATCCCTCGCCCTCCCCTTCCCACCTTCATCATAGCCTAAAGTTGTATTTCATTTTTCATATGCAAGTGTGAGTTATTATAAATTGGTTTCACAGTAGTACTGAGTATATTGGATAATTTTTTCCCATTCCTGAGATACTTTGCTAAGAAGAATATTTTCCAGCTCCATCCATGTAAACATAAAGTAAAGTCTCCATTTTTTTTACTGCTGCATAATATTCTATGGTATACATATACCACAATTTATTCATCTATTCATGGGTAGATGGGCACTTGAGCTTCTTCCATGACTTGGCAATTATGAATTGAGCTGCAATGAACAATCTGGTGCAAATATCTTTATTGCCAAATGATTTTTGGTCCTTTGGATATACACCTAGAAGAGGAATTGCAGGATCAAATGACAGGTCAACATTTAGATCCCTGAGTGTTCTCCAAATTTCCTTCCAGAAGGAACTTACTAGCTTGCATTCCCACCAGAAGTGCAGAAGTGTTCCCTTTTCTCCACATCCATGACAACATTTGTTATTTTGGGATTTTGTGATGTGGGCTACTCTTACTGTAGTTAGATGGTATCTCAGAGTAGTTTTGGTTTGCATTACTCTGATGATTAAAGATGATGAGCATTTTTTCATGTGTCTGTAGGCCATGTGCCTGTCTTCTTCAGAGAAGCTTCTGTTCATGTCTCTTGCCCACAATAAAATGGGATCACTTGTTTTTTGCTTAGTAATAAGTTTGAGTTCTCTGTGGATTCTGGTTATTAGACCTTTGTCGGTAGTATAACTTGCAAAAATCCTCTCCCATTCTGAGGGCTGTCTATTTGCTTTACTTAGTGTGTTCTTTTTTTTTTATTATTAAATCATAGCTGTGTACATTAATGTGATCATGGGGCACCATAAACTGGTTTTATAGACTATTTGGCACATTTTCATCACACTGGTTGACATGGCCTTCCTGGCATTTTCTTAGTTATTGTGTTAAGACATTTACATTCTACATTTACTAAGTTTCACATATACCCTTGTAAGATGCACAGCAGGTGTAATCCCACCAATCACCCTCCTTCTGCCCACCTCCTCCCTCTCTTCCCTCCCTTTCCCCCTTCCCCCTATTCTTGGGTTATAACTGGGTTATAGCTTTCATGTGAAAGCCATAAATTAGTTTCATAGTAGGACTGAGTACATTAGATACTTTTTCTTCCATTCTTGAGATACTTTACTAAGAAGAACATGTTCCAGCTCCATCCATGTAAACATGAAAGAGGTAAAGTCTCCATCTTTCTTTAAGGCTGCATAATATTCCATGGTGTACATATACCACAATTTATTAATCCATTTGTGGATCGATGGGCACTTGGGCTTTTTCCATGACTTAGCAATTATGAATTGGACATCAATAAACATTCTGGTATAAATATCTTTGTTATGATGTGATTTTTGGTCTTCTGGGTATATCCCTAGTAGAGGAATTATAGGATTGAATGGCAAATCTATTTTCAGATCTCTAAGTGTTCTCCAAACATCTTTCCAAAAGGAATGTATTAATTTGCTTTCCCACCAGCAGTGTAGAAGTGTTCCCTTTTCTCCACATCCACGCCAACATCTCTGGTCTTGGGATTTTGTGATATGGGCTAATCTTACTTGAGTTAGATGATATCTCAAAGTAGTTTGATTTGCATTTCTCTGATGAATAAAGATGATGAGCATTTTTTCATATGTCTGTAGGCCGTGTGCCTGTCTTCTTCAGAGAAGTTTCTTTTCAAGTCCCTTGCCCAGCCTGCGATGAGATCACTTGTTCTTTTCTTGCTTATACGTTTGAGTTCTCTGCGGATTCTGGTTATTAAACCTTTGTCGGAGGCATAACCTGCAAATATCTTCTCCCATTCCGAGGGCTGTCTGCTTGCTTTACTTATTGTGTTCTTGGCAGTGCAGAAGCTTTTTAAATTGATCAGATGCCTGTAATGTATTTTTGATGTTGCTTCAATTGCCTGGGTGTCTTCCTCATGAAGTATTCTCCCAGGCAAATTTTCTCAAGTGTTTCCCCTGCACTCTCTCTAAGAATATTTATAGTTTCATGTCTTAAGTTTAAGTCCTTTCACCAGTGAGAATCAATTTTTGTTAGAGGAGAAAGGTGTGGGTCCATTTTCAGTCTTCTACAAGTTACCAGTCAATTCATCCAGCACCATTTATTGAATAGGGAATCTTACTCCCAATTTATATTTTTAATACACTTATTGAAAATCAAATGATGAGTGTCTGGGTTCAGCTCTTGGTCTTTAATTCTGTTCCATACATCTACCTCTCTGTTTTTGTGCCAGTACCATGCTGTTTTGATCACTATCAGTTTATAATATAGTCTGAGGTCTGGAAGCATGATTCCTCCTGATTTGTTTTTATTTCTGAGTAATGTTGTGGCTATTCGAGGTTTTTTCCTGTTTCCACATACAATGAAGTACTAATTTTCAGGTCTTTAAAATATGAGAGAGGTGCTTTAATAGGGATCGCGTTAAATCTGTAAATTGCTTTAGGTAGTATAGACATTTTAACAATGTTGATTCTTCCCAGCCATGGGCATGGTATATTTTTCCATTTGTTAACATCTTCAGCTATTTCTTTTCTCAGAGTTTCATAGTTCTCTTTATAGAGATCTTTCACATCCTTAGTTAGATACACTCCCAGATATTTCATCTTCTTTGGCACTATTATAAAGGGAATAGAATCTTTGATTGTTTTTTCCCCTTAAATATTGTTGGTGTATATAAAGGCTACAGATTTATGAGTGTTAATTTTGTATCGTGAGATGTTACTATATTCCTTGATCACTTCTAGGAGTTTTGTAGTTGATTCCCTGGGGTTTTCCAGATATATAATTCGTCTGCAAAGAGTAATAATTGGATCTCCTCTGGTCCTATTTGGATCCCCTTGTTTGCTTTCTCTTGCCTGATTGCGGTGGCTAAGACTTCCATTACAATGTTAGAAAGCAGTGGAGACAGTGGGCAGCCTTGTCTGGTTCCTGGTCTGAGTGGAAATGATTTCAATGTTATTCAATTCACTATGACATTGGCTGTGGGTTTGCTGTAGATGGCCTCTATCGGTTTAAGAAATGTTCCTTCTATACCTATTTTCTTAAGTGTTCTGATCAAGAAAGGATGCTGGATATTGTCAAAAGCTTTTTCTGCATCAATTGAGAGAATCATATGGTCTTTGTTTTTTCATTTGTTTATGTGATGTATTATATTTAAGGATTTACATATATTGAACCATCCTTGGGACCCTGAGATGAAAGCCACCTGGTTGAGGTGTATAATTTGTTTGATGTATTGTTGGATTCTGTTTGCTAGGATCTTATTGACTATTTTTGCATCAATATTCATTAGAGATATTGGTCTATAATTTTCTTTTCTTGTTGGGTCTTTTCCTGGTTTGGGTATCAGGGTGATATTTGCTTCATAGAATGAGTTGGGAAGTATTCCTTCTTTTTCTATGTTTTGGAAAAGATTAAGTAATATAGGTACTAGTTCCTCTTTAAAGGTTTGGTAGAATTCTGATGTGAAGCCATCTGGTCCTGGGCTTTTCTTTGGGGGGCGATTTCTTATAGTTGATGCTATTTCAGAGCTTGTTATAGGCTTGTTCAACATTTCCACTTCTTTCTGGCTAAGTCTGGAAGGGTTACATGTTTCCAAGTATTGATCAATTTCCTTCAGATTTTCATACTTCTGAGAATAGAGTTTTATGCAGTATTCATTAAGGATTTGCTGAATTTCTGAGGAGTCTGTTGTTATTTGGCCTTTATCGTGTCTTTTTATTTTATTTATTTATTTATTTATTGTGTTAAGACATTTATATTCTACATTTACCAAGTTTCACATGTACCCTTGTAAGATGCACCACAGGTGTAATCCCACCAATCACCCTCCCTCCATCCATCCTCCCCTCTCCCTCTGCCCTTCCTCATATCATTTCTGTTTGATGAAATTAGGGATTTTACTCTTCTACTTCTGGTTAGGTTAGCCAATGGTTTATCTATTTTATTGACCTTTTCAAAAAACCAACTCTTTGATTGGTTGATCTGTTGTTTTTCTTTTGTTTTTCAATTTCATTAAGTTCTGCTCTAATTTTGGTTATTTCTTTTCTTCTGCTGGGTTTAGGGTTGGAAAGTTCTTCCTTTTCCAGTTGCTTGAGAGGACCCATTATGTTATTGACTTCCTCTTTTTCTGTTCTCTTGAGGAAGGCTTACGATGCCATAAATTTTCCTCTTAGGACTGCCTTTGCTGTATCCCAGAGGTTCTGATAGTTCGTTTCTTCATTATTGTTTTGTTCCAAAAATTTGGTAATTTCCTTCTTAATCTCATCTATGACCCAACTATCATTCAGCATGAAGTTATTTAGTTTCCATGTTTTTGTATGCATGTGGAGATTCCTGTTGTTACTGAGTTCAACTTTTATTCCATGGTGTTCCGAGAAAATACAAGGAATGATTTCTATTCTTTTAAACTTGCTGAGGTTAGACTTGTGACCTAAGATGTGGTCAATTTTGGAGGATGATCCATGAGCTGATGAGAAGACTATGTATTCAGTTTTGTTAGGATGAAATGTTCTATAGATGTCTATTAGATGCAAATGTTGAATGGTTAAGTTTAATTCTAAAATTTCTTTGCTTAGCTTCTGTTTTGAGGATCTATCCAATACTGCCAGAGGAGTGTTAAAGTCTCCAACAATTATGGTGCTGGGGGACATCAAATTGCTCATATCAGTTAGAGTTTCTCTTATAAATTGAGGCACATTCTGGTTGGGTGCACAGATGTTGATAATTGAAATCTCATCATGTTGAGTGTTGCCCTTAACAAATAAGAAGTGACCATCATTGTCTTTTCTTACTTTGATTGGTTTAAAGCCTATTGTATCTGCAAATAAAATTGCAACACCTGCTTTTTTCTGATTTCCATTTGCCCAAATTATAGATAACCATCCCTTCACCCTGAGTCTATGTTTGTCTTTTAAGGTAAGGTGAGATTCTTTTTTTTTTTTATTAAGGTGAGATTCTTGAATGCAAGAGATGTCTAGCCTGAGTTTTTTATCCAGTCAGCCAACCTGTGTAATCTTTAGAGGGCAATTTAAGCCATTCACATTAATTGAGAGTAAAGATAAACCCAACGGAGTTTTGGGTATTGAGTTTTTCAAAAGTCCAGTGGACATTTTTAATCCTTTTGCCACTATGGAAGTTAGAATTTGATCAAAAGTTTCTGAGTGATTTTACTTTGGTGGTGGAGGATTGTGTTGTTCATTATGGAGGATAGGTCTGAGAATTTCCTGAAGAGCTGGTTTAGTTATGGCAAATTTCTTCAATATGTGAATGTCATTAAAGTATTTAATTTCTCCATCATAGATGAAACTCAGTTTAGCTGGATACAGGATCCTGGGTTGAAAGTTATTTTGTTTAAGGAGATTAAAGGTCGATGACCACCTTCTTCTAGCTTGAAAGGTTTCAGTGGGGAGATCTGCAGTCATTCTCATGCTCTTCCTCTTCTATGTAATGGTTTTCTTACATCTTACAGCTTTCAGAATGTTCTCCTTCATATTAACTTCAGCAAAATTAATTATAATGTGTCTATGAAAATTTTTATTTGGGTTGAGTCATGCCGGTGTTCTGAAAGTGTCTGCTATCTGAATTTCAGAATCTCTGGGCATGGCTGGAAAAGTGTCTTTAAGTATTTCATGAAGCAAAGCATCTGTATCCTTCACAGCAACCTCATCACTTTCAGGTATTCCTATAAGGCAAATATTAGACCTCTTCGAATTATCCCAGAGCTCTCTGAGAGAATGATCCATTTTTGTTCTCCACTTTTTTTCCTCTTTGAGTGTTTGGGAGCATTTAAAAGCTTTGTCTTCAATATTGGAGATCCTTTCTTCTGCCTGCTCCATTCCGTTACTGAGGGATTCTACTGTATTTTTTAGATCTTTGAGGGCTGCAAATTCTTGTTTTAATGTGTCAAAATCTTTGGTCATTTTGTCTTTAAATTCGTTAAATTCTTGAGAAATCTTTTGAATTTCTGCTTTAAATTCTAATTTCATCATTTCCTCCATTTTGTTGATCCTATTTGCTGTCCAAATTCTGAACTCGATTTCTGACATGTCAGCCATTTGTTTGTGAATAGGATCTTGTGCTGCATCTGCTTTATCATTTCTTGGGGAAGTTGATCTACTCTGATTGTTCATGTTGCCAGTGTTTTTCTGCTGATTCCGCCTCATGATTGTTTTTCAATGTTGGCTAGGTGGTCTGGTAAGGTGAAATTGGCTTGGGGTTTCCTGGGGTTGTGGTTAACCAGCCCTTTGTTAAGGATCTGGGATTGTTGACTGCAGCTTTTTCCCCTTTAGCTTTGCAAAGGACCTGTACAGTATTACAGACTGAGGCTGGGGAAACCTGCTTGGTGTGGTGGGGTTAGGTGGCTCAGTCTTGTATTCAACCGGTTCTTGTCTGATCCTGGTGGATTAGTGACTCTGGTAAAGTCTTAGCTGTGAAGAAATACAAGCAATTAAGAAACCCCACATCCCCAGACAACAACTGGAATGGGAAAATCAACCCTTCCTGTTACTACACAACCAGGGTATCCCCCTAGAGGGTCCTTGGGTGATTGTCCCAAGGTAGGGGTTCTGAACCAATTGACCCTGCCAGTACGAACTCTCAGGTGGGAGAGTTTGAAAGGTCTCCAGCAGCTAGATAGCAGAGGTCTACTGGCTGGTCAGATTTGGCTCTCTCTGGTGCTCTATGGAATCAGAAAGACCCACCCGGTAGCACAGTAGGACCAGGGGGCTGAGTCTCTTTCTCCACTTTGTTCCTTTTTCACGCCAAATCCCTGCTGACCCCGCAGGGCTGTAGTCTTGTTTCCTCCAATGCGAAGTGCCAGGGCTTAGCGCCCGTCAGAGTCAAAGGAAAGTCAATTCCCCCAAGGCCCAGCCACTGCCCTTGGCTACCAGCCTGCTGGGGGAGCTGAGCCCTGCCTGCCTCGGGTGTTCAGTATCCACTGCTGAGTGTTCCACTTGGGCTCAGTCTAATCCTGGGGGTACCAGGCCTGCAAATGCTTATCTCCCTCAGCCACTGCACCTTTGCCCCTGCTGCTCAGCAACACCAGAATCCCTATAGAGAGACTTCTGGTTTCCTCTGGCAGTGCACAGAGTTGGTGGGGGGGGGTGTTTCTTCAAGATTAGACCCCATCGTCATCACTCTAGTGTTGCTGGATCTTTGTGGGAAGTGCCCCTGCACAGTTCATTGCCACTGCCAACACCAGAGAATTCTGGCTGTAGAAGCAGTTCTAGGAGCATGCGGCACACAAATCTGGCAGCAGGGCGGGGTACACTGCATGCGATTCTGGTAGTATCTAGCGCCTGGTGACTACAGCAAGAACACTACTCCACTGGCGATTCTGGTTGGGTGGGGGCCTGATGCAGAGGCCGGGTAGGTACTGAGCGTAGCTTCAATGGTCTCCGGATGGGTGGGGCACGGTCTGCAGCCTTGGTGGTGTCCCAGTGGGCAGGATGCCACACGCAGCCTCAGCAGTCCAGGGGGGTGGGTCGGTGGTCTCCAGGTGAGCAGGGCATGGTGTGAGGCCTCCGCAGTCTTCAGGAAGCTGGGGCACGGCGCAGAGGCAGGGAGGGTACCAGGGGCATGGCGCAGCTTGGAGACAGGGAGGGAGCGGGGGAGACTTGGCAGGGGGCAGGTACTCAGTCAGGCAGGCTGGGGAGGGGGGTGCTGCTCATGATCCTCCTCCCTCAGTCTCTGCAGGGGTTAGGAATCTGGTTTATCCGGTTAGGGGGGAAGGGTGGACTGAAAGTTCAGAATGGCAGGGAAAATGTAAGTTCAATTTTTCTGCCTGGTAAGAGAATGTTCAGAGTCACCGCAGGGTCCCTCTGGAGGAAGTAGTCCCCACTTCTTACTGCTCTCACTTGTGGGTTGAGACAAGAGATCCTCAGTTCACTACTTGTCTGTAGAAATCTTACGGGAGCAAATGAAGAGAGAAAGGAAAAGGAAAAAAGAACCTGCACCTTTCTTGGGGGAGGGGTCGGGCATTTTTCCTTTCGGTTGAGTTTTGTACCTGGAGACTGTTGTCTTGGAATCACAGCTTGCCTCAGCAAGGGTGACCTGTAGTTATCGCTCTTCTCTCTTGGCTGGGCTTCCTGTCTTCAGCTCAATTGGATACCCTCTTGCCGCACCCTCGGCATCAAGCCGCAGCGAGGTGGCGCTGTCCGCGTTGTAAGACGCATGGGTAGGTGGTCTGTGCTCCCCGGAGCGAAGCCCCCAGCACCCCTAGTATGCACAGCAGCGCAGAAGTTGCCTAGCATGCTGTTTGTTGAACGTAATTACTTAAGGTGCGGCATAAAGCCTGAGGAATGCCTGTGAATGAAACCTGTCTGTTCAGTTGAATGCCTGATTGTCTTTAGAAACTAAGAATAAACATAATGACTTACTGATCCATAATTAAACATAGTAAGAATGCCTGTGGAGACTCAGTGTCTCCAAGGGGAACGGTGCAATAGCACGCCCCTATCATAAATGTCAGTGAATTGAGACAGTGCATTGAGACAATGCAGGAGCAGCAAACAAGATGTTCCATCCAGATATGTGCTTACACCACCCACAGCCACCCACGACTTAAAACTTTCCACATACCTTTACATTTCATATATTTCCTAATACTATAATCACTTACATAATTTACACATATATGAAATCTTTTAATCACATTAGAAGTAAATAATCAACCAACCTGTACCGTTCACCCTGAGCACCCTCGGACTGAGGCCCATCGACTGGCGGTCCGCGGCACCCTCTGGACATTTATCCTTCTCTCTGGACAGGAGCCTATGTCAGAGACTGCATCTAGTCTGCCATCTTGCCCCTCCCTCTATGTTAGCATTTTTAACTGTGAGACTATTCAACCCATCTTCCCACTATTTAATCTGAGCTGCCATAATAGACATTGGGGTATTGTCTTGCTTATTCATGTCTGTATCACATACTTCTGCCCCTGAGAAAGGGCCAGAAAAACCTTCATATGCTCCTGGTTTGAAATTCTCCTCAGGTCCAGGTTCCCACTGAACCTCACTATTCTCCTCACTTTCAAATTCTGCTCGAACATACTCTTCTTCCTCAGTTTCTAATTCTCATGATTCCCCAAACAGTAAGTTACCCATTATTTTCTCTAAATATCTTTGCTTATTATTTACCAAAGACCTCACTTATTCCAAGTGGAGTTCCTTTTTTATTTATTTATTTATTTATTTATTTATTTATTTATTTATTTTTGTAGAGACAGAGTCTCACTTTATGGCCCTTGGTAGAGTGCCGTGGCCTCACACAGCTCACAGCAACCTCCAACTCCTGGGCTTAAGCGATTCTCTTGCCTCAGCCTCCCAAGTAGCTGGGACTACAGGCGCCCGCCACAACGCCCAGCTATTTTTTGGTTGCAGTTTGGCAGGGGCTGGGTTTGAACCCGTCACCCTCGGTATATGGGGCCGGCGCCCTACCGACTGAGCCACAGGCGCCGCCAAGTGGAGTTCCTTTGTTTCTAGTATGGCCAAAGGTCCCACTTTCTCTGAGTGGAGTTTCCCTTTGGGACTTCCTTCTGCTGTCTACCGAAGGCTTCACTTACTTCCGAGTGTCCTTTGTCCCCTTCAGTTCACATCCCTGATATCCTGTTGTATCCTGCAGTATCCTGTTGTCTGTGCCAAATATCGTGACCCCTATGGCCCTGGTCTCAGTTGCCGCAGGAAGGAACCAGGTGTGCACGGATTAGAAGTACAAGCTTGCGGGAGGCGGGCTAACCTTAAGTGCAGGGTAGCCCAGAGCTCCATCCACAATGGCTACTTATTAAGGTTATACACAACATGTGTGGAGAGTTAAGGTGATTACATATGAGGGCTACATATGTAAGGATTGCCACATGCTCTTTCCTCACGTGGTCTTTCCCCACAACCCTCATGAGGAAGTACTAAGCATCAATGTCTTTTGCAAGCATGGTGTCCATTCCTTTACACCTCAGTTTACTAAGGTATAAAATGGGTTTGATAATAATAGTACTTCCCTCAAAAGATATCATGGAGGTCAAATGAGTAAACACATAAAAAGCATTTATAAAAATATTAATATTAGTAAGCCTTATATAAAGTTCAGCTGTTATCATCTAAAATTAAGACTGAGACAAAAATAATTTGACAGAGGTTTATTGGAAGCCAGATGTGAGGATGGACCTGAGAAAACTCACAAAGGAATGTTCCAAGTCTGTTACAAGTTGGAAGGCTTTTTCTTTACATGAAAGTTTAGGAGAAGGGACAGAGATTCTTCAGACATCTAAATAGATATATATCAGTAAAAATATTAAATTAGTAATAATCTTCCTATAATAAAAGCCCAGGCCCATATGGCATCCCTGGTGAATTCTATCAAACACTTAAGAAAGTGTCAACATTGTACTCCCAGCTAGCTGTCAGATCAGATGGACTCTTTGTGGCTAAGATGAGACCTCAAAGAGAAAATTAAGTCTGTATTGTTATCCCTGGCTGATAGGTCAGACGAACTTTAAGTGGTTAAGATTAGACTCGCAAAAGAAAATTAAATGTCCACAGCAGGGGAAAAGGCTGGGTCACACACATTGTTAACTACTAGCTTGTTAACTGCTGTAAATTTTCTTCCTATAGTTAGGAAGAAACGTGTTGTGGAAAATCATTGCCTAGTTGACCTCAATGACATCACTAGCCAACCAGGACTGACCCCTCACCCTGCCACCTTCAGGGTCTTCCTGCCAGTGGTGCTGATTGGATAAGAGACTGGCCTTACATTCTTTCCTAGTAAGAAGCTATAAACTCTAAGCCAGTTCTAGCTGACTTATAGAGACTGCCCGCAAAATGTCTTTGTGCCCTTTAGTTCACTTTTTGACCTAAAGAGCTGAATTTCCTCATTTTAATGTTGAAACTTTGTCCCGAATCGAACATGGGATATATGCTGCATGTATGTAAACTCACCACATATATGTTGGACTTTACCCATAAATATTCACAGACATTCCCCAGACCTGATGAATATGCATGTAAGACAGACCCCAGAAGGCTTAAATGCCTCTGCTTCCTTCCCTTCTGCAGAATATATGCTTATGGTTCTTCCAGAGGTTATGTTCCCTGATCAGCAGATTATTATTTAGAAAATAAAATTTTCTTCTTTCTTTTTCCTCTATAAATCTCACAGTCATTTTGTTAACAGAAGAAATGCTACCAGTTCTTTCTTCACAAACCCTTTAAGAAAACAGAAGAAGAGGGAATACCTTCAAACTCATTTTGTGTCCTGTGGAAGGTAGATAGGTTGATTTCTCAATGGGGCACCTCACCTCAATCCTGGGGCATCTAGGGGAGTATTTGTAGATGAACAATCTCTGATAGTTCTTCAAACCCACATAAGATGAAAAGAACCTGGTGGCACCCAAACAGGCTGGACTAGGCCTATGTGCTCAAGAGTCAACATATGGAAGGAATTAAACTCTATTTTTGTTTGTTTGTTTGTTTTTGAGACAGAGCCTCAAGCTGTTGCCCTGGATAGAGTGCTGTGGCATCACAGCTCACAGCAATCTCCAACTCCTGGGCTCCAGCGATTCTCCTGCCTCTGCCTCCCAAATAGTTGGGACTACAGTCACCTGCCACAACGTCCAGCTATTTTTTTTTTTTTTTGATTGCAGCCATCATTGTTGTTTGGCAGGCCCGGGCTGGATTCAAACCCACCAGCTCAGGTATATGTGGCTGGCGCCATAGCCGCTTGGGCCACAGGTGCCAACCCATGAATTAAACTCTCTGAATATGTAGTTAGATTAGGAAACCTGGTTTACTTCTTATGTATGAATAGAACTAGCTTCTCTCTCCCCCTTTATTTAAATACACCAGGGCTATTTTCCAACTTGCTACCACTTAGCCAGTCCCTCTCTCTCTACCCAGCCTTCCTGGGAACTTGGTATTCTTTCAACCCTATCTTTTGCATATGCACCTTTGTTAGAAATCAATAAAATCTCTGAAAAGGCCAAATAAATGTTTTATTTTCTCAGTTTACTCAACCTGAGTTAATGTACAACTTTCCCACTTTCAGACTTGTTTCAAACTCGCATATCTTCAGTGTGGTTTTCTCAGCCGGCATTCCAACCAGGTCAGGGTTTGTGTGCAAAATCCCCTAGTAGTGCCCAATATTACTCTGATACCAGACCCAGAAAAAAACATAAGAATAGACCAAGATCCAAGATCCAAGATCCAAGATCTAAGATATACAATAGACCAAGACCAACATAGTGGCAAAAATTCTTAACAACATATTAGCAACTGAAATGCAGCAACATATAAAAAATATACACCATAACCTAGTGACATTTCTTCCAGGATATGAAAGGTTAGTTTTGCAACTGAAAATAAATTCATGTAACATACCACATAAAGAACCAAAAACACATGTTGAACTGAATAGGCGCAGAAAAATCATTTGACAGAATCCAATACCTATTCATATACAAACTCTCAATAAACTAGAAATAGGTGAAAGGATGACATTGTTAGTAAATCATCTAACAGAGAAAAAAATCACTGCACACAACTGCTCCTTTGTTTAATTACCTGTGGCTTCATTTTTTTTTTTTTTTTTTAAGAGCTTGTTTTACAGAACAGGAATGGTACTGAGGAGACAGACTCTTCCACATCTACCAGACCATATTCTGAGAAGTTCAATAAAACCAGTGTAGTGGAGAGATGGGGAAAAAACCTTCCTGTTATCATTCTATAGCAATAAAAGCTCAAGCCACCCATCCTCAGTGCTGGCGTTCCTTCTCTTTTTCTTTTGTGCTGTGGTCTTTCCTCTCTTAAAAAGTAAAATAAGCTTTTTCTTCAAACCTATCCTAATCTTTGAGTTAAGAATTCTTTTTAAGCCCATGCTACAAGTTCCCACCCTAATTGAAGCTAGACGGTATCTGTGAAAAACCCAAGATTATATCATACTTAATGGTGACAGAATGAATGTGTTCTCTTAAAGCTGGAAACAAGTCAAAAATATCTACCTCACAACTTCTATTTAATATCATACTAAGTATTATGGTGACTATAGCAATCAGGCAAGAAAAATGAAAGTCATACAGATTGGTAAGAAAGAAATACAATTGTCTTTGTTTATAAATGCCAAGATCTTGAAGGGATAAAATCTGACATATTTACCAAAAAAACAAAACAAACAAACCACACAAACAAAAACTAGAATAAGCATGTTTAGCTCAATATATAAAAATCAATTGTCTTTCCATATGCTAGCAATGAATAATTCAAACATGAAATTTTTTAAAATTCCATTTGCAATACCATTGAATAGAAAAATATTTAGGCATAAATGTAACCAAGAAAGCAAAAGTCTTGCACACTAAAAACTATGCAACACTGCTCAAAAAAATTAAAGATGACTTAAGTGAATTGGAGACAGATCTTTTTCATGGATTAGAAGGCTCATTATCATTAAGATGGCACTTCTCCCAAGTTCATGTATAGAGTCAAAGTAATCACTATTAAAATATCAGAAGGCGGCTGGGTGCCTGTAGCGCAGTGAGTAGGGAGGATGCAAGTCACATACACTGAAGCTGGTGAGTTTGAGCCCTGCCTGGGCCTGCTAAACGACAATGACAACTGCAACCAAAAAATAGCTGGGTGTTGTAGCGGGCACCTGTAGTCCCAGCTACTTGGAAGGCTGAGGCAAGAGAATCGCTTAAGTCCAAGAGTTTGAGGTTGCTGTGAGCTGTGACACCACAGCACTCTACCAAGGGTAACATAGTGAGATTCTGTCTCAAAAAAAAAAAAAAAATATATATATATATATGATGATATAATGATATAATTGTTAGGACCAGCTTGTCAAGACCTTTTTGTAGAAATTGACAAGCTGGTCCTAACAATTATATCAAAAGTTAAAGGCCCTAGAATAGACAAAATTTTGAAAAAAGAACAATACTGCATGACATAACAGTTTCAAAAATTACTAAAAGACCACATCATTCACACAGTGTTATATTAGTTGAAGGATAGACAAATCAATGTAATAAAGTGTCCAGAAATAAACTCTTACATTTATAGTCAATTGAGTTTTAGACTTAGATCAGCAGTTCTTAACCTGTGGGGCAACCCACTGGAACTGTATCAAAGGGTCGTGGCATTAGGAAGGTTGAGAACCACTGACTTAGATGGTTATTTCATACTATTAAAAAATACTCAAAATAGACCATGATTTCAATATTAAGAGCTTAAACTTTCCCTGAACCCCATAAATGCATCAATGTACAAAGTTATGATTTAATAAAAAACAATTAAAAAAATAAGAGCTTAAACTCTAAAATATCTAGGCAAAAGAATAGAAGAATATCTTTATGATCTTGGGTTAAGCAAAGATTTCATAGAATTTCATCAAAATTAAAAACTTCTGTTCTCCAAAAGAGAACCATTAAGTATATTATAAATAGCCAGAAGGGAGGTTTTTGGATGTTCCATCACAAAAAAAAATAATAATAAGACAAATATCTAAGGTGATGGATAAGCTAAATGCTCTGATTTGATCATTATATAATGTATATGTATTAAAATATCAAATTGCACCCACTAAATGTGTATAATTACAGTGTATCAATTTAGAAAGAATAATTTTTTTAAAACAGAATATGAAAAGACAAGCCTCAGACTGGGAAAAATATTTGCCAATGATAGATATCAATCATATTGTATATCACATCATATCATATCCGATAGAGGACTTGTATCTAGACTACATAAAGAACTCTTCCAACTCAGTGAGAAAGGATGACCCAATTAGAAAATGAGGGTGAGGATTTGAATAGACAGAAGAAGACATATGAAGGGCAAATAAGCTCATGAAAATATGCTCAACATCATTAGTCATTCAGAAAATGCAAATTAAAACCACAAAGAAATGCTTTTCACACTTGCTAGAATTGCTATTACAAGCACTGACAAGGATGTGGGGAAACTGGAACCTTTAGATATTGCAATGGGAATGTAATATGATGCAGTCACTTTGGAAAACAGTTTGGAAACTTAAAAAATTAAATGTTACACCATAAGACCCAACATTTCCACTCCTAGGTATCTACCCAAGAGAAATGAAAATGTATGTTCATGCAAAGACTTGTATGTGAATATTCATAGCAGTCCAAACATGGAAGCAATCCAAAGATTCTTGAACTAGTGAATAGATAAATAAATGGTGGCCTATCCATACACCAGAAGACTGCAAAAATAAAAAAGAATAAACCATTGATGCATTCAATATCATGGATGAACTTTAAAAACATGCTAAGTTAAAGAAACCAAGTACAAAGGACTACATGTTGTATGATTCCATTAATACCATAAGGCATCAATGATATCATTGATACATTACATAATACCATTCATGTTGTATTAATTCCATTAATATGGAAGTTCAAGAAAATGCAAAATTATAGAGACAAGTTGGTCAGTGTTGGTTTGGCACTGGTTTTGGGGGTGGCGATTTATGCCAAACATGTCCAAAGTAAGTTTTTGGGATAATGGATATGGTTCTAAAACTGGACTGTGGTCACAGTTTCAAAGCTCTCTAAATTCAACAAAAATTGCTTCACTGCATGGACTTTATTGTATGGAAATTATACCTCAATATAGCTCTTGGGTCTAGAAGAATAAATTGGCCTAGAATTTTTATACAGAACATTGGTTAGAGCGACTAGAAATAAAGAATTGCTTTATTTAGAAAGGAATGTCCTGCCAGGCATGATGGCTCACGCCTATAATCCTCACACTCTGGGAGGTTGAAGTGGGTGGATTGCTTGAACTCAGGAGTTCGAGACCAGCCTAAGCAAAAGCAAGACCCCATTTCCACTAAAAACAGCCTGGTGTTGTGGTGGGTGTCTGTAGTCTCAGCTACTAAGAAGGCTGAAGCAAGAGGATCGTTTGAGCCCAGGAGTTTGAGGTTGTTGTGGGCGTGATGCGACAGCACTCTACTTAGGGTGACAGAGTAGACTCTGTCTCAAAAAAAAAAAAATAGAAGGGAACATCCTACAGAAAGCATTTGTGAATAGTCCATGGGAATGATGTAATGGGTTATGAGAACAAGATGGGCATTTACCCAAAAAGTGTTATATTTTAATAGATGTGATGGGAAAAAAATGGGTTGCAGGATCAAATAAGTGTGGATAACGGAGGCATAAACACAGGTAGCTTGGTTTCATTACTTTAGGGTTTCCCAGAGCCTTTAAATACATATTTCGGTGTGTATAATCACTCCCCAGGAAAGGGAGCCTTCTCCAAATTTATTTTTATACAAAAACTGGTGTACCACAAAGCACACTTTGATATATGGAAAACATGTGCAGAGCAGGAGTAGAATCTCAAATGGAGTATTGTCTAGAATTACCCAGGAATTTTCTAATTTCTTTGACTTCCTTTGGCTGAGCAAACCTCTAGATTGACAGCTTGAGAATTGTGTCAACTGTTTCCCTCTACCAGGGCAGTTTGCTGAAGTGTTGCTCAGATCAAAAGCATAGAGCCACCTCTAACTTCCTTTTAATCCTCGCCCTCAGCACACATCCTCCAGCAAATCGAGTTGGCTCTACCTTCAAAATATAATAAGAATCTGGCCTTTCTCACAGGGGCCCAGATACCACCTTATATAAGTTATCTATTGCTACCTAACACAACAACCCAAAACTTAGTGGCTTGAACCACAATAAATATTTATTACCTCACAGTTTCTATGGGGCAGGAACGGGAAACAGCTTGGCTAAAGGGTTTTGGCTCGGAGTCCCTCATGATAGTTGCAGTCCAGATGTCAGCCAGGGCCACAGGCATCCAAATGCTCCTCTAATGCAGGGGCTAAAGACTCTTCTCCCAAGGTCGCTCATGCATGTGGCTGCCATGTGGCCACTGCCCTTTGGTGAAAGGCTTCAGTCCCTCTAGAGGGCCTCTTTCACATCCTGCACTCACCAACAGAAGCAGCTGACTGAGCTGCAGTGTCTTTTATGATTTAGACTTGGGAGTTACACCCCTGCAGTGTTCCAGTGGTCACATAGGCCACCTGCAATCCATCAAAGGAGGGCATGAATATAGAGGAGAAGATCACTGGAGCCACCTTGGAGGCGGCCACCACACTACCACCTCCTCTCACCTGGATTATTGCAGTCTCTTGGCTGACATTCTGTTTGCCTCCCTGATATCTAGTCCCAACACTGCAGCCAGCAACCCTCTTATGTCCTATCCTGTTGCTCCCCTCCTCAAAACCCCAAAAACCTTTCCGTCATGAAGGAAAAGCTAGTGTTTACCATGGCTCCAAAGTCTTACATCATCTGGCCTCTGCTACCTTACGTATCAGTCTTCTACCATTCTCTCCTTCCTCAATAACCAGCACAAATACAGTGCCGCAAATGCATTCAGCAGACTTCTGCCCCTTGCCCTTGCTCTTTCCTCTGCTTGGGATGTTTTTCCCCCAGATAGCCCATGGCTAGTTCACTGAGACCTCTCATCAAGTATCAGCTGCTCAGAGAGGCCTTTTCTAACATCACATATATAATGTTGTACCTGCCGGTCCCTGCTTTTTAGCACTTAAAGCTTACTGTTTTCCCCCTTGGGATATAAGCTCCACAAAAGCAAGAGGTTTGTTTTGTTCTTGCTGAAATCTCAAGATCTAGAATAGAGCCTGGCACATGGAAGACACTCAGTAAATATTTGTTTAATGACTGAATAACTGGGTTAATGTAAGTGGCTATTAGTCCCAGTTCTGCCTACAAAAATGCCCTGTTAACACTCAATTATGTACATGAGAGAGGAACAAAAAAGAAGGGAAGAGGAAATGGGAATATGAGTAGATAGATTTTAGAAAATAGCTATTAACAAGAGAATAAAAAAGGCAGGCATGGGGGCAAGTCAGAAAAATAACTGTGACACAAAGAACATCATTCGGATTTGTAGGTCTATGAAATCTAAAAATGGAACAAGTTTATTTGAAGAAAGAAAATTTTGTACAACTAATTATACAAACTCAAAGAAAAAAAAGAATAGCTTACCCATGAGTTAAAATGAACATCCAAGCAATACTGTTGTTAAAAATACTAAAAGACTGAGAAAAGTTATGCTCATGCAACTATGGTGGGAGCTTGCTAGGGCACGTTTTCCGCATGGGATGGATATACTGGGGCAGCACTTGAGAGGACAGGATCTCCTGGATCTTGTCCAAGCAAATCTTGTTTGCTTCTACCCCTGCTTCAAATTCTCGGCGTTTCTCTGCCCCCTCTGCCTCTCGGGCCTTCTCCTGGTAGGCTATTTGCTCCTGAAGTTGCTTCCGGTACTCCTGGGCTAAAGCTTGGCGTCTAAAATATCAGAAAAACCAAAGCGTACAATTATAAAAGTAAGCATTTGGGTTTATTTAGAGCATGACAATTAGAACATAATTTGTGAAGCCAAATCAAAATTCCCACTAAAATTAGAGTGCATGGAGAGGAAATAGATTAAAAACTCAATAATGGGTTTCTTCCATAATAATCATTAATATGATCCTAGAACAAACATTGATTTTAGAGAGGTAATGCATCCCTTCTTAAAATACTAACTGCTATGTTGAGGGAGTCCTTGGCTTCTCTCCCTCCCTCTTCTCCAAGGAAGAACTTATCTATTGTTAAAATTGATGAGAACAAGCAGGCTGTTCAGGGAAGCTTTTCCCTTTTCCTCCTGGAGGCTGGACTGCCTGTTTCCTGCTCTGCTCTAGGTCAGAAGGCCTACAGTCTGGCCCTGCTGGGGACTGAGTGGGTAAGTTAACCTCTTCCAAACATTCTGTTCAACCTCTTGCATATATAAGCCACATTTTTAATATACAAGACATATTTTGGGAATTCATAATGTAATATTTTTATTGTAACAAAAAGCACATACAAAAAATCTTAGCCATTTTTAAGTGTATATCAGTAGTTAAGTGCATTCATATTGTTGTGAAACAGATATCCAGAACTTCCTTGCAAATTTGAAACTATATATACCCTTTAAACACCGACTCCCTTTTTTCCCCGACCCCCACTCCTGCTAATCACCATTTTTAACTTTATGTTCCTGTAAACTTGACTGCTTTAGAAAGCTCATAAAATTAGAATCATACAGTATTTGTCTTTTTGTGACTGATTTATTCACTTAGCATGTTTTCAAGATTCATTGATATTGTAGCTTGTGACAGGATCTTATTCCTTTTTAAGGCTGAATAAAATCCATTGTACACATATACCATATTTTGTTTACCCATTCACTAGTTGATAAGACATTTGATACCTCTTAGATACAGTAAATAGGTGCTGCTATGAACATGGATGTCCAAGTATTTCCTTAAGACCTTGCTCTTAATTTTTTGGATAAATAACAAGACATGGGATTGTTGGATCATATGGCAGTTCTACTTTTAATTTATTGAGGAACCTCCATATTGTTTTCCATAGTGGTTATCCTACCTTCATTTTACAATTTTAAGCTACATTTTTATTATCAGTTGTGGTATAATAACAATTATATTGCTTACTGTCCTCCTTGTTGCACTAGTTCCTGGCACAGAGCTCCTAAACTCTCGACATTTCCTGTGCAACAGGAGTTTCTGTTGTTATTCATAAGAATACACAAGTTAAAGTTCCTAAGGTAACTTAGCATGGGGCCCTTGGGTAGCCTCAGAATGGGGCTGGTCATTAGAAAGGCCAAGTGATTACAGCGTTGAACTTTCAGCCCACCCACTGACTTCTGGGAAGAAGGGACACTGGAGATTGAACTCCATAAAAACTCTCAAAGGATGAGGTTCTCAGAACCCCTGGGAGAGTGAGCACATAGAGGTGCAGGGAGGAGGGTGTGCCTGAAGGGAGTGTGGAAGTCCCTGTGCTTCTCTTCCATTTGGCTGCTCCCGGATTGTATCCTTTATGATGAACAGGTATACATAAGTAATGTATTCTTGTTCTGGGAGCAGTTCTAGTAACCTACTGAACCTGAGGAGGAGGTCATGGGAATTCCCAATTTGCAGCTGGTTGATCAGAAGGTGGCTGGGATGTGGATCTGGTGTCTGAAGTGGAAGCAGTCTTATGGGACTAAGCCCTTAACCCAAGGGGTCTGCACCAACTCTGTGTAGTTAGCAGGGGAATTGAATTGAGTTGTTGAATACCCAGCTGTGTCTGGAGAATCAGAGCACTGATTATTGGTGTCAGAAAATACCCAACTTTTTTTTTTTTTTGTAGAGACAGAGTCTCACTTTATGGCCCTCGGTAGAGTGCTGTGGCCTCACACAGCTCACAGCAACCTCCAACTCCTGGGCTTAAGTGATTCTCTTGCCTCAGCCTCCCAAGTAGCTGGGACTACAGGCGCCCGCCACAACGCCCGGCTATTTTTTGGTTGCAGTTTGGCCGGGGCCGGGTTTGAACCCGCCACCCTCAGTATATGGGGCCGGCACCTTACCGACTGAGCCACAGGTGCTGCCTGAAAATACTCAACTTTTATCAGAAATAAAAGATTGTGGTTTGGATACTCCTGTGTGGTAGATTGTATTTTCCAAAGATAGTACTATCTCCCTTCCCATGTGTTCTGTGGCAAGGTGAATGGATAGTCAGTCCCCTATCAAAAGATGGAGCTTATTTTCCTAGTCCCTTGAATTTGGATGAGCTCTGTGGCTGCTTTCGTGACCAAGAGAACACAGCAGAAGTAATGTTATACCAGTCCTATGAATGGCCTTTAACTGGCCTGGCAGCTTCCTCTTTTTCTCTCAGAGCACTTGCTATGGGAACTCTCTCTCTCAGAGAGAGCTACCATACTATGAAATGTCCAAACCATATAGAAAACCCAGGAGGTGTTTTAGTTGAAAACTACAACTGATAGTTGGTAACTGAGATCCTGGACTATAGTCAGCATGTTGCCAGCTAAATGCATAGGTATCTACCTCAGTCGAGCCTTCAGATGAATATAACCTCAGTCAAATGGTTCAGACTTCAACCACATGAGATACCTCAACAAGAACAACCTAGCTGAGCCATGTCAACCCACAGGATCATAAGAGATAATCACAAATTGCTTTAAACCATAAATTTTGGGGTGTTCTGTTAAGCAGCAATAGGTAACTGTAATACCTTCTGCCCCTACTTGTTTTGTATCCCTCAGTTGATTAAGAAGTTCAGCAAGGAAAAGAGGTGGTATTTATTGAGTTCCCTCAAATTTCCAACAATAGACTTTTCAAAAATGAGGAAAGATCTCCAGAGCAGAGACAGTATCAAGTAGTCTGTAGAGTGGACCAGATATTGTTGCTAGTGTCCCCAGTTGACACTAGGCTCAGGCACATTAACCATACTCTCTCTAGAAAGAAAGAAGCTTATTCCTATGCACTGTGGTGTGGGTTAGTCAAGGGACAGTCCCCAGGAACAAGGAGGGAGACCAGGAATTAGAGGAGCCAGGTCTTTTTTCTCCACTACGCTGGCTGCCTAACTCAGTATCTTGGTCATCAATGGGATAGGAGTGCTATAGTCTGGAAAACATGCAAAAAGGCAGCTGTCTGCTTCTTCCTCCAAGCCTGATTTGTAGTGATCAGAAGGACACTAGCTAATTCCAGCAAAGAGGCTTATCCAAGGAGAGCAGGGTTATTTCTCAAAGCACTCAGAGCATTTATTTTCATTGTCTATCCCAGTGAGGCTGAAACAACCCTCCTGGGGACATCTGCATAGAATCTTGTCCCTAATAAGTTAGTTCTGCTAATCTAGCTCCTTAGGCAACCCTATATTTCAGGATTTACTTCACTGGGGGAAAAGTCTTCTTGTTACTTCATTAGGATTTAGGGTTGATAACTATGTTTTCATTGTTTCAAATTGATTTTATTTTTAAAGATGTTCACTCAGCTTAATACCTAATGTGTATAATCACAATGTACAAAATGGAAATAGAATTTAATTTTGCCAGGATTATTGGTACAGCTAGAGTGCAGTGACATCATAGCTCACTACAATCTCAAACTCTTGGGCTTAAGCAATCCTCCTCCTCAGCCTCCCCAGTAGCTGGGACTATATTTGCCCAACACCAAGTCCAGCTAATGTGTCTATTTTCAGTAGAGACAGAATCTCACTATTACTCATACTGGTCTTGAAATCCTGACCTCAAGCAATCCTCCCACCTTGGCCTCCCAGAGTGCTAGGATTACAAGTATGAGCCAGTACGCCCTAGAAGTACTATTTTTACTTGAAATTTTATAAATTATTGAGCTTCTAGAAGAACAAGTATATTCTCACGTAAAATAACACCAATAATGCATGAATTATAGCACAGTATCCTCTCTGTGTGTTGGAAATCCTTTGTTAAGGAGAAAATGATAATGAAGAAAATGAAATCATACCTTGCAAAATTCTCTTTCTCTTCACAGTTAAGCTCTTTAAGGCCGTCATTTATGCGTTCCTTTTCCATTGCGAGTTCTTCCTGTTCTTTAGCTTTGCGTTGCACTAAGAAAAGCAAAAGTAATTATGTGTCAAATGCCTTTTTCAGACAAGACTGGCCAACATTTTTCTGGGCACCAAAGCCATTTTGTCTTTAGAAAGATAGAGCTTAAAATCATTGGGCTGGATCCAAGATCAGTAAACTCAATGGAGATGTGAATAGGGCTCATTCATACTATATGCTGCTGTCTACACAGATTTTCTCTTCATCACTTTTCATTGCAAATCTATTTTGTACCAAATAAGCAATTTTTAAACATTTCTCACTTTTCTCTTCTTCAGGACAATTTTCTTGGCATTCATATTAATAAGAAAGTTATTATAAGATAAATATTTTTAAAAGTATATAAAGGTCTTATAATTTTTTTTCTTTGTTTGTTTTGGTAGAGACAGTCTTCCTCTGTTGCCCAAGCTGGAGTGCAGCAGCGTGACCATAGCTCACTGCGATAATGAAGACCTGGGCTGTCTTACTAATAAAATTTTCAACATCTCAGTAGAAAAAAGACAAAAAAAAAAAACCAAAACAGACTTTACAAAAGAATACATAGGACTGGACAATGTACATCTGAAATGTACATATTTTGGGTCCCAAAATCTATTTTAGAAATTTGTCTTAACCAGATATTAGCCCCCCAAAATATGTACAGAGATAATAACCCGGAATGCTAAAATAATAGTAAAAGGATTAGAATGAATTTGAAGGTTCACTAGTTGTGTTTAGGACCATAAATTATGGTCCATTTTAATAACATATTTCTAGGCAGCCATTAAACATCTTATAATTGATGACAAATGACTTTAAAATGTCTTTGATAAATGAAAAATAAAGACTATAAAACAGTATGGATAGAACATGACTGTAAGGTATAAGAGGATATTATGTATATAATAAAAATACTGGAAGGAAATACACAAAGTTGTAAATAGTAGCTATTCCTCAGTGGTAGAATTATGGTTGATTTTGCTTCCTTATTTATATAGTCACAAATTTTTCATATTTTCTCAATATTTTCAAAAAATATCATTTTGATCACATTAATCACTGATGAATGCAAAAATCTTTTCAGCTTATAAGCTTTCCTCTCATTTGCTAAAAATTTCATCTAATACTGGCTTCACAATTTTCTACTGCTATTACAATTCCTGGAGTGGAGAATTAATTAATGGAACCAGGATGAGCTTTCTCTTAAGACCATTTTTCTTTCTCTTAAAGACTATTAGTGTGAAATCTAATGCTACACTAATGGTACATGCACCATCTACTGCCTCTCATCTATTTCTGTCATTTCCATGTCCACTGGGTTGGACATGGAAATGACAGAAATCTGGAGGTGGTTGTTCACCCTCTCGACAAATATCACTCTGCAATGAAGCCCTGTGTGAGACTGAAGCAATACAATGTTGTGGTGCTGTGTAAGAGACACGTCATGGCTATATGATTAATAGTAGCCAGAGGTGATGATTTCACAGGGGCAGAGACAAGATGGCTGACCGAAGCCAGCTTTCCACAGTGGCTCCCGTCCAGAAGGAGAGTTAAAGGACAGAAATTTAGCAAGTAACCTGGTGGATTAGAGCTGCACCAAGAGAGAAGGTTGAAGAACACACATCAACCCCGCTGAGGCGAGCTGCGACCCCAAGGATACAAACAAAAGGTAGAAAATCCATCACCAAGAGGACGGGAGTCCCCTCCCCCATGAGAATGGCTCAGAGTGCCCCACAAACAAACGAGCAGAGTTCAAAGGTCCTCCCACTACACTCCATGGGAGAGACCCTCTAAAAACTGGACCTACCTCCCCTACTAGGGTCCCATGGCATTCCCCTGGGAATGCCATGGCATAAAACTGTATAAAACAGTATATATTCTCTACCTGCAATTCTGAGCTCCCAGCACTCCCCTCCACTCTCACTCTGAGGTCTGGAGCCCTATCCCCCAGGAGTCCAGATTCTTGGGTGATTTCTCAAGGGGTGTGGACAGGGCCTAGACTGCAGCTGGTCAGAGCTCATTCTGCAGCACGGGAGTGAGGAGAGGATGGTCAGCTGAGAGGGAACCACACCAGAGCAGCGGTGCCCCAAGGCACAGAGCAGTGGCCGTTTTTGGCAACAATAGGGCTCACTCCCAGATATTCCAAAGCCACACTTCCTGTCTCCCTGGGCAACCAGAGGAGGCTGGGCATCTTCTCAGGTGGCAACCACCTCAGAACAGATCTGGGATGGAAACGCAGGCCCCATAAGTAAAGGGTTTGCCTAAGGCAGTACCAGCCTGGGTGGAGGGCAGGGACTAGAAAATGTACGAGCAGAACCGGGAAATTCCCAGGATTGGCTGACCCAGAGGACTGCTTTACTGAGCCTATGATGCACCCAGCCCTCAGGGGATTGTCAGGCTATAGACAAAGGAAGGCAGGAGGCTAGAACTGACAGCTAACCGAATACAAACCTACAGAAGCAAAGACTGGGCCTGAGGAGCAGGCTCTGGGAACTCAAAACAGCTGCTCTTATGCAGGGGAATTCAGCAGGGACAGAAACAAATTCCCGCAAAGTTGTTCTGTTCTGTTCTGTTCTGTTCTGTTCTGTCAGTAACATCAATCAGGGGCGGGGCTGGAACTGAGTGAACACCCACCAGCCTCCATCAAGTGCCTGAGGTTGTCAGGCCTCACCTCCCCCTGCTGGATAGAGGCAGAGTGCAGAAGCCTGGCTGAGCAGATATAGACTTCCTTGTGATTCATGCAGGTGCAAACCCCTAGAGTATCTGTTCACTAGAGGCAACTAGGTCACAGCCCTGCGGGGCTATCAGTGACTGGGTGTGACAGAGATGTAAGGTGGGGAAGGAGGCATCAACCTTCCCTGACTAATCTATTTCCTGGGTGGGTCCTCCTGACTTCATGGAGCACCAAAGCAAATTATATCTGAGTTGTTGCCAGACACCTGTGATCCAGTTGCCGGAGACCTGTTAAATTCTCCCACCTGAGACAGGTGCTGACTGAAACACTTGATTTGGACCTTTTGAACTGAGCCAATCACCCGAGGACTATTCAAGTGGTGCCCTGGGTGTGTGGTTGTAGGAAGGTTTGATTTTCCTTTTCCAATTGTTGCATGCGGGGGGCGGGTTGACTTAATTGCTGGTATTTCTCCACAGCTGAGACTTCAACCCAGAGTAACTGTTTCACTAGGGTCGAACAGAGACCAGCTGAAAACAAGACAGAACCACTTAGCACCACCATGCCAAACAGGTCCCCAGTTTCTCAGGCCATAGCACTATACTGGTCCTCGACAAAGCTCCAGGGGAAAAATCAAATGGTGTAAAATACTCATGGGGTGGAATTAGCAGAAAAACAGTGGTAACATGAATAACCAGAATAGATTAACACCCCCAAGGAAAGATATGGCAGATGTAACTGAAGATCCCATTCATAAACTGCTGGCCGAGATGTAAGAAATCGAAATCAGAATTTGGATTGCAAACAAGATTATAGAATGGAGGAAAATTTGGAATTAGAAATTCGAGGAGCAATTCAAAAGTTGGAATTAGAAATTAGAGGAGAAATTCAAAGTTGTCTCAAGAATTTAACTAATTTAAAGACAAAACCACCAAAGATTTTAACACACTGAAGCAAGAATTTGCAGCCCTCAAAGATCTGAAAAATACAGTAGAATCCCTCAGTAACAAAGTGGAGCAAGCAGAAGAAAGGATTTCTGACATTGAAGACAAAGCCTTTGAACGCTCCCAAACTCTCAAAGAGGAAGAGAAATGGAGAGCAAAAATAGATCATTCTCTCAGAGAGCTCTGGGATAATTCAAAGAAGGTTAATATCCACCCCATTGGAATCCCTGAAAGTGATGAAGTGGCCTCACAAGGCACAGAGGCCCTTCTCCATGAAATTATGAAAGAGAATTTTCCAGACATGCCGAGAGATTCTGAAATTCAGATAGCAGACAGTTTCAAAAACCCAGCACAACTCAATCTGAATAAGACATCCACCAGGCATATCATAATTAACTTCACTAAAGTTAATACGAAGGAGAAAATCTGAAAGCAGCCAGATGTAAGAAATACATTACGTACAAAGGGAAGAATATTAGAATGACTGCAGATCTCTCTGCTGAAACTTTTCAAGCCAGAAGAGGGTGGTCATCGACTTTTAACCTCCTAAAGCAAAATTACTTTCAACCCCAGATCCTGTATCCAGCTAAACTGAGTTTCATTTATGATGGATAAATTAAATACTTTAATGACATTCATATGTTGAAGAAATTTGCCATAACAAAACCAGCTCTTCAGGATATTCTCAGACCTATCCTCCAATCTTCTACCACAAAAGTAAACTCACTCAGAAACTTTTGATCAAACTCTAACTTCCAAAGTGGCAAAAGGATTAAAAATGTCCACTGGACTTTTGAAGAACTCGATACCCAAAATTTTACCAGACTTACCAATATTCTCCATTAATGTGAATGGCGTAAACTGTCCTCTAAAGAGGCACAGGTTAGCTGACTGGATACAAAAACTTAGGCCAGATATTTGCTGCATACAAGAGTCACATCTTACCTTAAAAGATAAATATAGACTCAGGGTGAAAGGATGGTCATCCATATTTCAGGCAAATGGTAATCAGAAAAAGCAGGTGTTGCCATTCTATTTGCAGACACAATAGGCTTTAAACCAACAAAAGTAAGGAAGGATAAGAATGGTCACTTCATATTTGTTAAGGGTAATACTCAATATGATGAGATTTGAATTATTAATATTTATGCACCCAACCAGAAAGCGCCTCAATTTATAAGAGAAACTCTAACAGACATGAGCAACTTGATTTCCTCCAGCTCCATAATACTTGGAGATTTCAACACTCTTTTGGCAGTGTTGGATAGATCCTCCAATAAGAAGCAGACCAAAGAAATCTTAGATTTAAACCTAACCATCCAACATTTGGATTTAGCAGACATCTACAGAACATTTCATCCCATCTAAACTGAATACACATACTTCTCATCAGCCCACGAAACATACTCCAAAATCGATCACATCTTAGGTCAAAAGTCTGACCTCAGTAAATTTAAAAGAATAGAAATTATTCCTTGCATCTTCTCGGACCACCATGGAATAAAAGTTGAACTCACTAACAACAGAATTCTGCAAACTCATACAAAAACATGGAACTTAGATATCCTTATGCTGAATGATAGCTGGATCAGACATGAGATTAAGAAGGAAACTGCCAAATTTTTGGAACAAAACAACAATGAAGACATGAATTATCAGAACCTTTGGGATACCACAAAGGCAGTCCTAGGAGGACAATTTATAGCACTGCAAGCCTTCCTCAAGAGAACGGAAAGAGAGGAAGTTATCACCTTAATGGGATATCTCAAGTAACTGGAAAAGGAAGAACATTCCAACCCCAAATCCAGTACAAGAAAAGAATAATCAAAATTAGAGCAGAATGAAATTAAATTGAAAACAAAAGAATTACACAACACATTAATAAATCAAAAAGTTGGTTCTTTGAAAAGATCAATAAAATAGATAAACCTTTGGCTAACCTAACCAGGAAAAAAATGAGTAAAATCTCTAATCACATCAATCAGAAACAACAAAGATGAAATAACAACAGACTCCTGAGAAATTCAACAAATCCTTAATGAATATTACAAGAAACTTTATTCTCAGAAATATGAAAATATGAAGGAAATTGACCAATACTTGGAAGCACATCACCTTCCAAGACTTAGCCAGAATCAAGTAGAAATGTTGAACAGGCCAATATCAAGTTCTGAAATAGCACCAACCATACGAAATCTCCCTAAAAAGAAAAGCCCAGGACCAGATGGCTTCACATCAGAATTCTACCAAACCTTTAAAGAGGAATTACTACCTATATTACTCAACCTGTTCCAAAATGTAGAAAAAGAAGGAAGACTACCCAACACGTTCCATGAAGCAAACATGATCCCTGATCCCCAAACCAGGAAAAGACCCAACAAGAAAAGAAAATTATAGACGGATATCACTAATGAATATAGATGCAAAAATATTCAACAAGATCCTAACAAACAGAATCCAGCAACACATCAAACAAATTATACATCATGACCAAGTCAGTTTTATCCCAGGGTCTCAAGCCTGATTCAATATACGTAAATCTATAAGTATAATTCAGCACATAAACAAATTAAAAAACAAAGACCATATGATTCTCTCAATTGATGCAGAAAAAGCTTTTGATAATATCCAGCATCCCTTCATGATCAGAACACTTAAGAAAATTGGTATAGAAGGGATACCTCTTAAACTGATAGAGGCTATCTACAGCAAACCCACAGCCAATATCGTATTGAATGGAGTTAAATTGAAATCATTTCCACTCAGATCAGGAAGCAGACAAGGCTGCCCATTGTCTCCACTGCTCTTTAACATTGTAATGGAAGTTTTAGCCACCGCAATTAGGGAAGAAAAAGCAATCAAGGGTATCCATATAGGGTCAGAAGAGATCAAACTTTCACTCTTCGCAGACGATATGATTCTATATCTGGAAAATAGCAGGGATTCCACTACAAAACTCTTAGAAGTGATCAAGGAATACAGCAGCATCTCAGGTTACAAAATCAACATTCATAAATCGGTAGCCTTTATATATACCAACAATAGTCAAGCTGAAAAAACAGTTAAGGTCTCTATTCCATTCACAGTAGTGCCAAAGGAGATGAAATATTTGGGAGTTTATCTAACAAAGGACGTGAAAGATCTCTATAAAGAGAACTATGAAACTCTAAGAAAAGAAATACCTGAAAACATTAACAAATGGAAAAACATACCATGCTCATGGCTGGGAAGAATCAACATTGTTAAAATGTCCCTACTACCCAAAGCAATATACAATTTTAATGCAATCCCTATTAAAGCTCCACTGTCATACTTTAAAAATCTTGAAAAAATAATACTTCATTTTATGTGGAATCAGAAAAAAACTCGAATAGCCACAACATTACTCAGAAATAAAAACAAAGCAGGAGGAATCATGCTACCAGACCTCAGACTATATGATAAATCAATAGTGATCAAAACAGCATGGTACTGGCACAAAAACAGAGAAGTAGATGTCTGGAACAGAATAGAGAACCAAGAGATGAATCCAGCTACTTACCATTATCTGATCTTTGACAAGCCAATTAAAAACATTCAGTGGGGAAAAGATTCTGTATTTAACAAATGGTGCTGGGTGAACTGGCTGGCAACCTGTAGAAGACTGAAACTGGACCCACACCTTTCACCATTAACTAGGATAGACTCTCACTGGATTAAAGATTTAAACTTAAGACATGAAACTATAAAAATCCTAGAAGAGAGTGCAGGGAAAACCCTTGAAGAAATAGGTCTGGGCGAGTATTTTATGAGGAGGACCCCCGGGCAATTGAAGCAGCTTCAAAAATACACTACTGGGACCTGATCAAACTAAAAAGCTTCTGCATAGCCATGAACACAGTAAGTAAAGCAAGCAAACAGCCCTCAGAATGGGAGAAGATATTTGCAGGTTATGCCTCCAAGAAAGGTTTAATAACCAGAATCCACAGAGAACTCAAACGTATACACAAGAAAAGAACAAGTGATCCCATCGCAGGCTGGGCAAGGGACTTGAACAGAAACTTCTCTGAAGAAGACAGGCGCACAGCCTACAGACCTATGAAAAAATGTTCATCATCTTTAATCATCAGAGAAATGCAAATCAAAACTACTTTGAGATATCATCTAACTCCAATGAGACTAGCCTATATCACAAAATCCCAAGACCAGAGATGTTGGCGCAGATGTGGAGAAAAGGGAACACTTTTGCACTGCTGGTGGGAATGCAAATTAATACATTCCTTTTGGAAAGAGATATGGAGAACACTTAGAGATCTAAAAATAGATCTGCCATTCCATCCTGTAATCCGTCTACTGGGCATATACCCAGGAGACCAAAAAAATCACATCATAACAAAGATATTTGTACCAGAATGTTTATTGCAGCCCAATTCATAATTGCTAAGTCATGGAAAAAGCCCAAGTGTCCATCGATCCACGAATGGATTAATAAATTGTGGTATATGTACACCATGGAATATTATGCAGCCTTAAAGAAAGATGGAGACTTTACCTCTTTCATGTATACATGGATGGAGCTGGAATATATTCTTCCTGGTAAAGTATCTCAAGAATGGAAGCAAAAGTACCCAATGTACTCAGCCCTACTATGAAACTAATTTAGGGTTCTCACATGAAAGCTATAACTCAGTTACAACCTAAGAATAGGGGGAAGGGGGAAAGGGAGGGGAGGGAGGTGGGACGTGGGTGGAGGGAGGGATTGGTGGGATTGGTGGGATTACACCAGCGGTGCATCTTACAAGGGTACATGTGAAACTTAGTAAATGTAGAATGTAAATGTCTTAACACAATAACTAAGAAAATGCCAGGAAGGCTATCTTAACCAGTGTGATGAAAATGTGTCAAATGGTCTATAAAACCAGTGTATGGTGCCCCATGATCGCATTAATGTACACAGCTATGATTTAATAATAATAAAAAAAGTAGTAGCCAGAGGTCCAGGTAAGCATCTTACAGGACTGACACTATTTGTCACTTAGCAGTATGATGTAACCTGGGGGATTTCCAGGAGACCAGGACCCCTCAGCACAGATACAGCTTTCAGAAACCTTAAAACACAGCTTACCCTTCTAAGAACAGCTTTAACACCATTTATGAAGGAAATACAGAGTAACTGACCCACAGTTAATACTGGTATAAAAAAGGAGAAGGATTCCCCAAACTTTGAGAATGATCCCCAAAGACCAGATGTGAGAAAGTCACAATGAAAGCCCTGGAAAGAGGATTTATTTTGCACGAGGGAACACAGATGGCTTCTCAAGGAATGAGACACTTTAGCTGCCCTTGAAGGCTGTCTAGGATTTCTCAAGATCAAGAGCATCATGAGCTGAGAAAACTATGTAAGGAAAGGTATGGCGGTATGGAGATAGCTTTGGAAAGGAAAGAGGGATTGATAAAAGGAAGGAGAGGGAGATGTTTGTCTGTGCTCCACCTTCTCACTCTCCTTTGTAATTGTCAAGGCAAACAGTACTCAAATGACATATAGTTCCTTTAACTTTGAGCACATCTCACCAGTGACTGCTCAGAATCTGCTGGATATAAAACTCTGCACATGTACCCAATTAGGAGAGATGTGCAAAAAGCAGGGACTTTGCTGTCATCTTCTTTGTATCCCTCACAATGTCAACACAGTATCTTGGTTATTACTTAAGTTGAATTAAGGGCCCACTATGACATAGCTGTAATTTAATTTCTTACTCTTTTCCTGAACTTGAAGTTTTCTTGTACACATGACCTCATCTGCAAGTTGCCGCCTTGCCTCCTTTTCAAGTTTCAGCTCCTTCTCCTTCTCAGCCCACTTCTTTTCCTTCTCTTCCTCTATTATTCTATCCAGTTCTTTCTCCTGAGATTTTTCTTCTTCACATCTCTGTGCCAAATATTTATAATATATCTTCTGTTCCCTTATCATCTCTTCCTATGAAACATAAAAATTAATTCATATTGTTAAAATTTGAGGGTATGATAATGATATTAAGGATAAGTTAAAAATAAATTATTATTATTTTTTTTTTTTGTAGAGACAGAGTCTCACTCTATGGCCCTCGGTAGAGTGCCGTAGCCTCACACAGCTCACAGCAACCTCCAACTCCTGGGCTTAAGCGATTCTCTTGCCTCAGCCTCCCGAGTAGCTGGGACTACAGGCGCCCGCCACAACGCCCGGCTATTTTTTGGTTGCAGTTTGGCCGGGGCCGGGTTTGAACCTGCCACCCTGGGTATATGGGGCCGGCGCCTTACCGACTGAGCCACAGGCGCCACCCAAGGATAAGTTAAAAATAAATTATTAAAAACTCCAATCCCAATCTTTTACAGCCAAAAACTAAAATGTTATGTCTGATCTTTACCTCGAAATATTCAGGAGCAGTGGGAGAAATGGATCAGGGGTACAGACAAAACAAGATTGGCCATTAGTTGTTGATTATTGAAGCAAGGTGGTGGACACATGAGGCTCATGGGACTATTCTTTCTGTCTCAAAAGTTTGATAATACATGTTTGAATAAGTCAATTCAAACACTTTCCTAAAGTGTTTCCCAAAGTAGTTGTCAAATAATTTTCAATGATACATCTTTATTATCATTTATTTTAATTTAGGTAGATAAAATCTTAGTGTAATAAACAAAATAAGTTCTAACTACTATTATAGTCACTTATAGTCTCTGTCAGTGACCTTACACTTTATAACAGCAATTCTTACTCTTAGATACACGTTGGAATCATCTGGTAAACTTTAAAATGTGTTGAGGGCTGAATTCCACTCCCAGAGATTCCTATTTAATGGATGGCTTTTAAGTTCCCTGGGGTGATTATGCATTTAAGGTTGAGAACTGCTATTTCAGAAGGTAGGCATTTTTAGTTGGCTACTTCCAAGGAGCAGCAATGATCTAATAGCAATGAATTCATCTAACACTCAGGTTGTTGATGTTATTGAATACTATTTCCCACTAAAAGGAACCAAGAATCCCTGGGAAAATGTCTGATTCTAAGACCAGGGCAGAAACTGAACAAGATGAATCCTCATACAGTGCTGGTGAGAATATAAAATGGTTCAACCTCTTTGAAAAACAGGTTGGCAGTTACTCAAAAGCTTAAGCATAGAGTTAACCCTATGGCTCAGTAATTCTTCTCCTAGGTATATGCCCCAAAGAAATGAAAATACATGTCTACAGAAAAATTTGGACCTGAATGTTCACAGAATTATTCATGACAGTAAGTAAAAACAACCTAAATGTCCATCAACAGACATAGGGACAAACAAAATGTGGCACATCCATTCAATGGAATATTATTTAGTCATATAAAGGAACAAAATAGTGATACATGCTACAACATGGAAAATCTTGAAAACATTATGCTAAGTGAAAACATCTCAAAAATACATGATTCCATTCACATGAAAGTCCAGAATAGGAAAATCTAGAGACAGAAAGTAGATTAGTAGTTGCCTAAGACTGGGGGTGGGAAGTGGGGAAGAGAGGATAGTGTGATAATAAAAATGTTCTAAAATAGAATGTGACAATGGTTGCAGATATCTGTGAATGTATACTAAATGGGGGAACTGGAGGTTATGTGAATTATACCTCACCAAAATTGTTAAAAAATAAATTAAGTAAAATAATTCAATTGTGAACAAAAAACTCAATAGCAAAAAAAAAGAAAAGAAAAAAGAAAGAAAGAACAAAACACAACCAAGCAAGTGAAACTGCAACAAAAAAATAGCCGGGCGTTGTGGTGGGCGCCTGTAGTCCCAGCTGCTTGGGAGGCTGAGGCAAGAGAATCGCGTAAGCCCAAGAGTTAGAGGTTGCTGTGAGCCGTGTGACGCCTCAGCACTCTACCCGAGGGCGGTACAGTGAGACTCTGTCTCTACAAAAAAAAAGAAGAAAGAAAGAAAATGGGCAAAAGACATGAAGAGACATTTCACTGAAGAAGATATACAGATGGCAAAATAACACATAAAAAGTTGTTCAACATCACTACCATAGGGAAATGCAAATTCAAACCACAATGAGATATCACTATACATCTCTCAGAGAGGCAAAGTCAAAAACAGTGACAACACCAAATGCTGATAAGGATGTGGAGAAACTGGTTTGCTCCTATATTGCTGGTGCGGGGGTGTAAGATGGGACAGCTACTCTGAAAAACAGTTTCACAGTTTGTTAAAGATGTGCAACTACTACTAGCAATTGCCCTATTGGGCACTTAGCTTGTAGAAATGAGAATTTGTGTTCTCACAAAAACCTGTCCCCAAATATTTAGAGCAGCTTTGCTCACAAAAGGCATAAACTGGAAACAATCCACTATTCTTCAATAGGTTAAAGGTTAAACAAACTGTAGTATATCTATACTATGAATACTACTCAAGAATAATAAGAAATAAACTATTGATAGCTGTAACAATTTGGACAAATCTCCAGAGAGATTCATGCTAAATGAAAACTGTCAATCCAGAAAGTTGACGTACCACTTGATTCCATTAATATAATATTCTAAAAATAATAAAATTATAAAAATGAAGAACAAATTACAAGCTGCCATGGGATAAGAAGGGGTTGGGGCAAGAGGAAAGTAGGTGTGGCTATAAAAGGGCAACACAAGAGAGCCTGGAGGTGATGGGTAGGTTCTGTATCTTGATTGTATCAATGCTGGTATCCTAACCATGACATTGTACTGTAGTTTTGCAGGTATTACCACTGAGGGAAACTGAGTAAAAAATCTCTCTGTATTATTTCTTAAAACTGCATGTTAAAACATTGTTGACTGCTCACGAGTTATCAGGTAACATGGATAGTTTCTGTGTAAAACTGCCAGTCAACAATATGTTAATCTATAATTATTTCAAAATAAAAGGTTTATTTAAAAAACAAAGCACCGGTAGGAACAGTAGAGCCCCCTTAAAAGTTCAATACAAATTCTAAAGATATAGGTAGCTAAATAAATACCGAATGTCTTTCCCTACTTTCTTCACCTGAAAAAACTTTACATATCCTTTAAGGTCCGACTCAAATACCACTCTCTCACTGCTATCTTCCTCAAGTTCAGGAGTTCTCAAACTTTAGTATCAGAATCACCTGGGATGAGGGGTCCTTGTTAAAACACAGATATCTTGTCCCTGCCAAGATTTTGATTTGCAAATTCTGATTTGGAAGCCCATGAATTTCTACTTCTAACACTCCCCCCCCCCAAAAGATGCCACTGCTGTTGGTTTATGAACCACACTTAGAGTGGCACATTGGACTTGTGGCTGTCTTCCACAAGAGCAAGAAGTCAACAAGGAATCCCATCTAGCATATAGTAGGCACTAAATAAATGTCTTACTCTTTTTTGCTTCTTTTTATCTGCCTCTTCCTGTAAGTCTTGAAGGGCCCTTTGCACCAGTTTCATGTTCAAGTCCTGTTCTTCTCTGTATTCCTGCTGAATCTGCTTTATCTTCTCTTGTAGGGAGTTTTGCAGAACATTCCTAATTTCCTGTTTTGTTTTCTGTTTCTTTAGCTTATCCTGTTCATCCTCAAGTTTAACCTGTGCGATGTCATTTTCCTAAGGTGGCACAATAATAAAGATAATGCATCAGTACAACTGAACAAAACAAATACGTTAATGCATTTTATTTAAGAGATGAGAATAAAGGATTTCTTAGAAATACATACACACGCACTCATGGATTTAGAGCGGTCATAAGAAACAAACCTGGTTTTTATTGCCGAATCAGCAATAAAACTTTGTGAAAATTGCTCTGTATGTGTGATAATAAAATAATAAGTAGTTGTGGAGTTAAAAAATGCAGAAAAGCATAATGAGAAACCACCCATCATGATGATACCCAGCACCCACCACCACTCTCAACGTTTTGGCATATTGGCCTTCTGGACTTCTATGTAATCTGTCCAGATCTGCGTACATTACTAAACAGCAATAACAGTCCAGAAGTGAAATGTACCCTGTGAACCAGCCTGGGCCATCAGGCAGACTGTACAGTAACAGCCCTGCAAAGTGGGCTCCCCCCAGCAAGTGACCGCCCTGGAACGAGCACTGTATAAAGCCCACCACAAGGCGCGCCTCCTCCTCCTTCAGCAGCTGTGCGGCCTGCCGCTGCGCCTTCATGCTGGTGATCTGGGCGTTCAGCCCCAGGCGTGTGTTCTCCACCAGCTCTTTTTGTCTCCTCATCTCTTGGGCTTCTCGCCTTTCCTTGGCTAACCGGTCTTCCTCCCAAAGCCTCGCAAACATCTCCTTTTCCAACAGCTTTTGCCTCTTTAGCTCCTCATTAAATGCTATCTGTGCTTTCCGCTCCTCACACACTTTCTTCTGATGGAGACAACACAATTCAGTACGGAGCTCCTCACAGCACTCCCTGAAAGAGGAATTTAGAAGAGCCAGCCTTTCATGAGACACTGCTCTATTGAGGCACACATCTATAGACTCACAGGGAAATCAGACTGGACGTAGGCCCTCTGAGCAAACAAGTGAGGGGCTGCAGAGAGCCGGGCTGTCATAGCCCAACGCAGGCACTTCAGTCAGGCAGAGCACACTTTGAATCCTAGTTCTGTCACTTCCTGTATGACTTTGGATCAAAAACTCAATCAGAGTTTGTTTCCTTTTCTGTAAAATAACTGCTTTTCAACGTTCTGGTAAGGATCAGAGATAATGGATGTAAATACCTGATGAACAATAGGGGCTCAATAACTGGTAACTATTACTGTAACTAATACAAAATGGGTGGGTATTTGTAATACCTTAAGTGGATTAGGACTTGGGTGAAAGAGATAATGCATGCACAGTTAAGGAAAGACCGGAGGATGGGGTCAGCATAGCATGGTGACCCCATGAGGATAGGATCAGCATAGCATGGTGAAGCCTTTCCATTGCTCCTGAACTCCTGGCGGGGCACTTTTCTGTCCACTTTAAGGGGTTCCTGCTGGAGTTGAGAAAACAGCCCTATTGTTGCTGCCCCATTACCCTTTCATCCCCAGGCTTATGCCACCATTCAAGAAGAAATGCTCTTTCAATAAATATTTTCGATAAATATTTAGACCCCATCCTTTCTTTTAGTCTTAGCAATTCAATTGTCTTTAAAAATTCTTCATTGACAGCGTTTCTTAAGGGCTGTGATTCTCAACACTATCTGTACTTTATAATAATTTAGGGATATTTTCAAAATCTCACTTCCTTCCTTCTTCCCTCTTTCCTGGGCCAGACTAGTAAAACCAAAATATTCTGGTATACAGCCAAGGTTGAGAACTTTCAATTTAAAAGTAGTCTTTACAAACATCGGCTCCTCCTGGTTTCTAAATCAAATCCAGCACTAGGAAGTTGAAGTTTGGAGAAGGGATTCAATAAAGAACTTTTGAAGATATTTGAGTTGCTAAGACTGAAAGAAGAATAAAGTCTAAACTCATTACACGAGTGGGCAATACTATACAAATTGACATTAATCAAATATGTTAAGCATCGTTCCTTTGATGAGAATTCATCTCATTTCCCTAGCTAAACTGGAATCTCTCTGAGTGCTGGGACTCAGAAGTAAACTTCTTCAGTATGCCACATACCACCTACACAATGCCCAATAACTAATTATTGGTTTAACTGATATATAACTGCTCATTACCAGCATTGTCCATATTCTGTGGAAGGTTCAACCAGTTAAGAGAAGCTGAAATTGCTAGTATACCAAAACAAAAACAAATAAAAAACAAAGAATACTTTAATATTGAAAAATGAATTTATCTGTCTCAAATTAATCAGTGAAATTCTATCAGAATTGGCCAAGGTAAGTTATTAAAGTCCTTCCTAATCCTTTGCTTGATTCATAATCTAGCAAAATTATTCAGTTATTGAAAACTTAAAGCCTAAGAATAACAAGTAGTATGACTTATGAAATTTTTTCTTTTAAAAAAAAGCCCATTTTTCTAATTACAAAATTAATACAGTTCATTGCAGAAAATCTAGAAAATACAGAAAAGTTTAAAGACACTAAAAAAACAAAATCCTGAGTCCCACTACTAAAAGATAACCATAACCATTATTATAAAGTTAGTATATTTCTTTCTATTCTGTGTGTATAGGTGCATTTTTACCGGAATTGGACTCATTCTCTACGTGTGTATATCCTGGTATCTTAATTTTTCTTCTGTATATTATACTGGGAACATCTTCTCATAAACTATTTTTAAAAATAATTCCTAACTTTAAAATGTGTTTGTAGTCTAATAAGCTACATAATAAAGGCTGGAGCCCATAAGTACACGACAGTTCATTTAAACATTTCCCTATTTGATGAAAATATAGGTTATTCTGAGTTTTATTTTAATGACACAATGAACATTCTTAAATGTCACTCTTTGTGTTCATCTCTGATGATTTCTTTCTTTAACATAAAATCAAAGAGTACAATCATTGTTAAGGCAGCTGATGATGAATGCTGCCAACAAAGGCTGAATTAACAATGCAGGAAGGTGCCCACATCAATTATGTTTTTAGATCAGTAGGTCTTCAAACCTTTTAAATTATGTATTCTTTTCAGTAAAAAAAAAAAATCTAAGCACTAGCAGATTATTTATACATTGCATGAAATAATTACTATAGTACTATATCATATAAATTATTATATATGCAAAAATAAAAATTAAACACTGATGAGATAAAAACAAACATCTAATATTTTCTTCCTACACCTTAATAATTCACCCATTCACTCGACTTTGGGAACCCCTACTTTAGAGACGCTCATTTTTACCTACAGACAGACAGGATATCTACCTTTTAAAATTATAATAATCAGGGTGGCACCTGTTGCTCAGTGGGTAGGGCACTGGCCCTATATACCAAGGGTGGTGGGTTCAAACTCGGCCACCCCGGCCAAACTGCAACCAAAAAATAGCTGGGCGTTGTGGCGGGCGCCTGTAGTCCCAGCTACTCGGGAGGCTGAGGCCAGAGAATTACCTAAGCCCAGGAGTCGAAGGTTGCTGTGAGCTGTGAGACGCCCCGGCACTCTACCAAAGGTGATAGAGTGAGACTCTGTCTCTTCAAAAAAAAAAAATAATAATAATAAAATAAAATTATAATAATCATTGATAAGAGGAAAACTTGGCTTGTGAATGTTTTCTAGTTTACAAGGTACTTTCACACATAGTATCTTGTTTGATCCCTTCAAGTACAGGTATAATCTTCATTTTAGGGTTAAGACAATTGGGCCTCAGCTGGCCTAAGTGTCTTCATTATTATTTTTTTATCCTTGGTTTTGAGATGAGAAAATGGAAACAAAGAGCAAGTAAGTACCTAACCTAAGTTCATATATTTGATATGTGGTTGAAGTGGGACTGAAGACCTGTATGAAAGCCCTTGAGTTGGGTTACCTGGTGCTTCATTATATCACCTCTGCCATCGACTGACAGAGGCAGGACTACCCACAGGGGTTCTGACCACTCACCCTAGAGTATTTAATAAATATACCCCCAAATAAACCCCTAAAATGTATACTTTAATCTGGGATATAATCATTAATTCTGTATAAATATAGGACATTTAGAAAGAGATTCCACAATATATTCTGCCTAGTTTTAGCAATCTGAATGTACTCCCTTATAGCAGCTGTACCCACAACTTGTACCCAGTACTCCCTCTGGCTTCCAGTAGGAAGGTGTACAGATGTCTGGGCGTAAAATCAGATTATTACAGCATTAATAACGTATTATTAACAGCAACGTTATGGCAGTAAGAGAGAGGAAATGGTGGAAGCTTTTCTCTGAACCTTGACTTGATTCCCCAACATGCCTAATTTTGCTGCTTTCTCATCAGTTGACCTTTGGATTTTTTGATCTACTCAAATTTAGAATGCTGTAAAAGATAAACTCTGTCTGTATTCCCTGTATTCTAGCAGATTTCTTAGGGTTTAAATTGGCTTTTGGACCATCTGTTCCTGAATTCAGTTTAACATGATATACACCCTGCCCTGCTCGCACTTGATAACTTAAATGACACTATCAAAGAGGCTGATACAAAGTAGAGGCTCAACAATATTTATGGAATAAATGAATGTTAATGGCTATGTTTTTAAACACTTCTAGGTAATATTTGAACTTTAAAAATCCTTTCTGAAGACAAAAATCTTAATTAACCAGTTTCTCTAAAATGAAAAGACAGATGAATTGCATGATTTGGGGCATTCTATGGGTCATGTCATGTGATCATCACTCCACTGAAAACCGTGAATGAAAAAAGGAGACAAATAAACAAACCATCCTGAGAAGTATAACAGCAATTCTTTTGAAAAATTTTTTTGCAGTTTTTGGCTGGCGCCAGGTTTGAACCCACCACCTTGGTATATGGGGTCGGCACCCTACTCTTTTGAGCCACAGGCACTGCTTCATAATAGCAATTCTTAATGTTCACATTCTTAGATGTCAGAGAGGCACTGAAAATATAGCTAAGGAATACAATATAATGAAATTATAAATATATAATAGCTCTTGCTCTAAGAATAAAAGGAAGACATGTAAGTGTGGAGTGTGGACTTTGAGGCAGCAGAACCCCCACAGCTCGGTAAGTGTATTCAAGGGAGATGCATTAAAGGAACCACCCCCAACTGCTTCTTCTCCCTTCCTGAAACAACAATAGTCCTTTCTCCTTTCTCTCTCTGCCAGAAGTCATGTAGCTTCTATATACTTTCCTATCTTTTGCCTAAAAGCAGATAGACTTCACTCCCTAAAGTTAATCTTTACCCCACATACTAAGATTCATGTCATTTACTTGTCTAGTTACTTCCCCTCAATCTTGTAAGATGAATACATTCCCATTCGCCTTTCTTGCTGATTTGCAACATTGTTAGTATAAGCAACCTCCTTTACCGACTATATAAACAAGTGGTTCTCAACCTTCCTAATGCTGCAATCCTTTAATACAGTTTCTCATGTTGTGGTGACCCCCAACCATAAAATTATTTTCGTTGCTACTTCATAACTGTAATTTTGCTACTGTTATGAATTGTAATGTAAACATCTGATATGCAGGATGTATTTTCAGGGTTACAAAGCGGTCGCGACCCACAGGTTGAGAACCGCTGATTTAAACAAAGCTGTTTACATGGTTTGGTGCTGGCTGCAGTCATCAGCTGTGCCAGACCTCCCAATCCCATCTCTTTATCCTTTATGCAATCTATGTCTCTTGAATGATTTCTCAATTCCCCACCATTCCCCTGTGGTTCATTTACCCTTTGCACTGGTTCACAAGACATTGGGTCTTTTTCGTATATCTTTGCTTTAGAGGTAAAGAACATCTTACTTTGTGATTTTAAAAGCATCTGTCAAGCTCTTGATGATGTAACACTATTATCTCCAAGAATCACCCTTAGGTAAATCTCCACATAAACCCTTCCTCTGGAAGTGTACAATATTGAGCTGAAATCAGTGCACAGATTCAGGGTATCTAAAAACAGAAAAGCACAGTGAGAAGGGGTATGGAGGCAACCACAGGCTTAGACTGAGCACACTGAAGACCAGGGACCTGAAACCAAGGGTCACTGTGGGTCTAGGTCAGGAAGTGGATCAGAAGTCCAGGTGACCAGAACCCATGGATTGGAATACCACATGAGGAAACAGACAATAAAGAACAGGGAACTAAACACATTCAGCCCAAGTGGGGACTACAGCAGTAGGGAAAAAGCCCAACTTTACCAAGGACTCCCTGGGATAAGGGCTTCAAAAGAACTTTCTGCCAACAGCAAGGTGTAGGTTAATACAATTCAACAACTGGGAAGCAAGCACAGAAAGAACATCAGAGCACAGTTCCCAAACTCTGTTACAATTCAACGATATGTAACATAATTGCCAAGGCTTGAAGATAAACATACGGTATAGCATTAGGCTATAACTTACTCTAAATTAGCATCCCTATATCTTTAATATGTCCACTTTGGATTTTGCTTGTGTGTGTATCTGATCCCCTTACCTGAATTGCTGGTCTAGTTTTTCAGCCACAAAATCCTGTCTCTCTTTTTCTTTCTTTTCTTTTAATACTCTAGTTTTCTCTCTCATTCTATCTTTTTTCTCCTCAAGGGTTTCTTCTTTCAATTGCATCTCAGTAAAATATGCATTTTCTTCTGATGCTAAAAGTTCACGTAGCCTGAAAAAAAAATCACACTCTCATGCTATATGCACCATTTTATTGATTTTCACTTGTTAATTTGATTTCAGAATTACAAATCTAATAAATTTTATAAGAAGGAGAAGACCATTATAGTTCTTTAAAAAATAATACAAGATGCCACTTAAAGCAATAGAAACAGATCTGTACCACACAAATAAGATATGAAATGCATATTTTCAACAAAAGAATTAAAATGAACAATTTCATAGTAATAAAATATGAAACAATATATTCTTCTGTTTTCCATCAAATTATAGATTTTCACAAGTAAAACTATTAAGTGATAGCTATTGATAGACTGTAAATAACTCAGCCAACATCCTTACTATAATTTTGGATTTGTAAATCTCAACTGGTAGTTTTAGGAATGTTCAATAGCCTGTGTCTCCAGGTTTTCAAGCCTTACTTATTTCGTCTTTCTTCAATATTAATAATAAATCCTTGCACAGCATCCTTGATTCTTGCTTGCACAAGGTTTTCCAAAAACTTGCGGTCATTATGCTGGTTCCACTCAACTTTCAAGCGGTCCCGTTCATTAGACTTAATAGAGGCCAAAATAGCATGATACTTCTGATGACTGCGTCGGATTCTTTCTAGATGTTGCTCAACCTTTTGGTCTTTGGGAGGCTTGGCTCTCTGAAAACAAAAGCTACTATCACTTATGATGAGCAAAACATCAGTCACATTATTTTCAATTAATTATGACTTCCATCGATATTCATACTAAATAAAATTTGGTATATTTTATTTACCTGCTACAACTGAAAACAGCTTAAGAACCTAAGGAGCAACTTGTTTGATTCTCTGAGCCTATACCTAAGATGTTATCAAGTTAGTCTCAAATATTTCAGAAGTGCTGTTTGAGTAAAAGTTGATGAAATTATAAAGTTAAAAATATGACCAGGATTCTATAAAGATTATCTAGTCAAGTGTGTGTCACACTTTATGGGGGCAAAACATGATTGCAAGAGGGACTTTACCTAACAATTGCAATCAGTGTAACCTGGCTTATTGTACCCTCAATGAATCCCCAACAATAAAAAAAAAAAAAAAGATTATCTAGTCAAACTCAGAGACATTTGAGAGATTTGCATAAGGTGCTTCAAGTAGGGCAGACCTGGGCAGACAAAAACTAGAGGTCTTCTAATTCTTGACATTGATCTTGCCACCTACTATTCCACTTTGTTTCAAAGGTGTAGATCATAGTTATCACCATCAAAATACTTTCAATGAAAAGGGGTTACTATCTAAGTATATAGGCAATATATCCAGGGTGGCCATAAAGTTTGTGTGCAATTCAAAATAGTGTGTAATTTAAAATTACACCTCCACTTTATGGCCACCCTGCATATACATATTTAATTGTGACAATGAAAAACCCAAACCCTAGACAAACTTCATACTGATGTAATTTTCTTTCTTTCTTTTTTTGAGACAGAGTCTCACTATGTTGCCCTCAGTAGAGTGCCATGGCATGACAGCTCACAGCAACCTCCTACTCTTGGGCTTAAGCAATTCTCTTGCCACAGCCTCCCAAGTAGCTGGGATGATAGGCACCTGCCACAATGCCTGGCTATTTTTGGTAGTAGTTGTTATTGTTGTTTGGCAGGCCCAGGCCGGGTTTGAACCCGCCTGCCCTGGTGTATGTGACTGTTGCCCTGCCCACTCAGCTACAGGTGCCTGAGCCTACTGATGTCATTTTCATGGTTTTTGTACTGTACTATAAGTATATAAAATGTAATTAAAGAGGAAACTAGGTTAAATTCATACAGGACATCTCTGTATTACCTGTATAATTTCTTACGAATCCATCATATTTCAAAATAACTGTTTAAAAAAGAAAAACAAAAAACAAGGAAAAATCCTAGTAAAGAAGAAGGATGAAATAAAATGAAGGGGAGGAGAAAGGAAGGAGGAAAAAGAATGGGGGGAAACTGGTGGTAGAACATCATTCCTGTTTCTGTAGTACCCACAAGTTTTATTTATTTTTTTTTGTTTCTGTTTTTTTAATTTATTTTTTATTTTTTTATTTTATTCTTTTTTTTAGTGTTAAATCATAGCTGTGTACATTAGTGCAATCAAGGGGTACAATGTGCTGGTTTCATTTACAATCTGAAATATTCTCATCAAATTGTTCAATGTAGCCTTCATGGCATTTTCTTAGTTATTGTATGTAGACATTTGTATTCTGCCTCTAGTAAGTTTTGCCTGTACCCATTATAAGATGCACCATAGGTGTGGCCCCACCCACTACCTTCCCTTCACCTTAACCTCCCCCCTCCCTTCCCCTTCCTTGGCCCTTTCCTCATAGTCTTGCACTATAGTTGGGTTATAGTCTTCATGTGAAAGCTATAATTTAGCTTCATAGTAGGGCTGAGTACATTGGATACTTTTTCTTCCATTCCTGAGATACTTTGCTAAGAATATGTTCCAGCCCCATCCATGTAAACATGAAAGAGGTAAAGTCTCCATCTTATTTAAGGCTGCATAATATTCCATGGTGTACATATACCACAATTTGCTAGTCCATTCATGGGTTGATGGGCACTTGGGCTTCTTCCATGACTTAGCAATTATGAATTGGGCTGCAATAAACATTCTGGTACAAATGTCTTTGTTATCTTGTGATTTTTGGTCTTCTGGGTATAAACCTAGTAAAGGAATTATAGGATCGAACGGCAGGTGTATTTTTAGGTCTCTAAGTATTCTCCAAACATCCTTCCAGAAGGAACGCATTAGTGTGCATTCCCACCAGCAGTGTAGAAGTGTGCCCTTTTCTTCACACCCACGGGCTACTCTTCCTGGGGTTAGGTGATAACTCAAAGTAGTTTTGATTTGCATTTCTCTGATGATTAAGGATGATGAGCTTTTTTTCATGTGTTTGTAGATCGTGCATCTGTCTTCTTTGGAGAGGTTTCTCTTCAAGTCCCTTGCCCACCCTGAGATGGGATCACGTGTTCTTTCTTGCTAATACATTTGAGTTCTCTGTGGATTCTAGTTATTAGACCTTTATCGGAGGTATAACCTGCAAATATTTTCTCCCATTCTGAGGGCTGTCTGCTTGCTTTACTTACTATGTTCTTGGCTGTGCAGAAGCTTGTTAGTTTGATCAGGTCCCAGTAGTGTATTTTTGATACTGCTTCGATTGCCATGGGGGTCCTCCTCATAAAATATTCACCCACGCCGATTCCTTCTGGAGTTTTTCCTGAACTTTCTTCAAGTATTTACACAGTTTCACATCTTAGGTTTAAATCTTTTATCCAGTGACAGTCTATCTTAGTGAAAGGTGTGGGTCCAGTTTCAATCTTCTACAGGTTGCCAGCCAGTTCACCCAGCACCATTTATTAAACAGGGAATACTTCCCCCCTGAATGTTTTTTTTTTTTTTTATTGTTGGGGATTCATTGAGGGTACAATAAGCCAGTTACACTGATTGCAATTGTTAGGTAAAGTCCCTCTTGCAATCATGTCTTGCCCCCATAAAGTGTGACACACACCAAGGCCCCACCCCCCTCCCTCCATCCCTCTTTCTGCTTCCCCCCCCCATAACCTTAATTGTCATTAATTGTCCTCATATCAAGATTGAGTAAATAGGGTTCATGCTTCTCCATTCTTGTGATGCTTTATTAAGAATAATGTCTTCCACCTCCATCCAGGTTAATACGAAGGATGTAAAGTCTCCATTTTTTTTAATGGCTGAATAGTATTCCATGGTATACATATACCACAGCTTGTTAATCCATTCCTGGGTTGGTGGGCATTTAGGCTATTTCCACATTTTGGCGATTGTAAATTGAGCTGCAATAAACAGTCTAGTACAAGTGTCCTTATGATAAAAGGATTTTTTTCCTTCTGGGTAGATGCCCAGTAATGGGATTGCAGGATCAAATGGGAGGTCTAGCTTGAGTGCTTTGAGGTTTCTCCATACTTCCTTCCAGAAAGGTTGTACGAGTTTGCAGTCCCACCAGCAGTGTAAAAGTGTTCCCTTCTGTCCACATCCACGCCAGCATCTGCAGTTTTGAGATTTTGTGATGTGGGCCATTCTCACTGGGGTTAGATGATATCTCAGGGATGTTTTGATTTGCATTTCTCTAATATATAGAGATGATGAACATTTTTTCATGTGTTTGTTAGCCATTCGCCTGTCGTCTTTAGAGAAAGTTCTATTCATGTCTCTTGCCCATTGATATAAGGGACTGTTGGCTTTTTTCATGTGGATTAATTTGAGTTCTCTATAGATCCTGGTTATCAAGCTTTTGTCTGATTGAAAATATGCAAATATCCTTTCCCATTGTGTGGGTTGTCCCTTTGCTTTGGTTATTGTCTCCTTAGCTGTACAGAAGCTTTTCAGTTTAATGAAGTCCCATTTGTTTATTTTTGTTGTTGTTGCAATTGCCATGGCAGTCTTCTTCATGAAGTCTTCCCCCAGGCCAATGTCTTCCAGTGTTTTTCCTATGCTTTCTTTGAGGATTTTTATTGTTTCATGCCTTAAATTTAAGTCCTTTATCCATCTTGAATCAATTTTTGTGAGTGGGGAAAGGTGTGGGTCCAGTTTCAGTCTTTTACATGTAGACATCCAATTCTCCCAACACCATTTATTGAATAGGGAGTCTTTCCCCCAAGGTAAGTTCTTGTTTGGTTTATCGAAGATTAGGTGGTTGTAAGATGTTAGTTTCGTTTCTTGGTGTTCAATTCGATTCCAAGTGTCTATGTCTCTGTTTTTGTGCCAGTACCATGCTGTCTTGAGCACTATGGCTTTGTAGTACAGACTAAAATCTGGTATGCTGATGCCCCCAGCTTTATTTTTGTTACTAAGAAGTGCCTTAGCTATACGGGGTTTTTTCCGGTTCCATACAAAACGCAGAATCATTTTTTCCAAATCTTGAAAGTACAATGTAGGTACTTTGATAGGAATGGCATTGAATAGGTAGATTGCTTTGGGAAGTATAGACATTTTAACAATGTTGATTCTTCCCATCCATGAGCATGGTATGTTCTTCCATTTGTTAATATCCTCTGCTATTTCCTTTCTGAGGAGTTCATAGTTTTCTTTATAGAGGTCCTTCACCTCCTTCGTTAGGTATATTCCTAGGTATTTCATTTTCTTTGAAACTATGGTGAAGGGAGTTGTGTCCTTAATTAGCTTCTCATCTTGACTGTTATTGGTGTATACAAAGGCTACTGACTTGTGGACATTGATTTTATATCCTGAAACATTACTGTATTTTTTGATGACTTCTAGGAGTCTTATGGTTGAGTCTTTGGGGTTCTCTAAGTATAAGATCATGTCGTCAGCAAAGAGGGAGAGTTTGACCTCCTCTGCTCCCATTTGGATTCCCTTTATTTCCTTGTCTTGCCTAATTGTATTGGCTAGAACTTCCAGCACTATGTTGAATAGTAAAGGTGACAGAGGACAACCTTGTCTGGTTCCAGTTCTAAGAGGAAAAGCTTTCAGTTTTATTCCATTCAGTAAAATATTGGCTGTGGGTTTGTCATAGATAGCGTCAATCAGTTTTAGAAATGTGCCACCTATGCCTATACTCTTCAGTGTTCTAATTAGAAAAGGATGCTGGATTTTATCAAATGCTTTTTCTGCATCTATTGAGAGGATCATGTGATCTTTATTTTTGCCTCTGTTAATATGGTGGATAACGTTTATGGACTTGCGTGTGTTAAACCAGCCTTGCATCCCTGGGATGAAGCCTACTTGATCATGTTGAATGACTTTTTTGATGATAAGCTGTAATCTACTGGCTAGGATTTTGTTGAGAATTTTTCCATCTATATTCATGAGTGAGATTGGTCTGAAATTCTCCTTTTTGTTTGGGTCTTTTCCTGGTTTTGGTATGAGGGTGATGTTTGCTTCATAGAATGTGTTGGGGAAGATTCCTTCTTCCTCAATTTTTTGGAATAATTTCTGCAGTACAGGAATAAGCTCTTCCTTGAAGGTTTGATAGAATTCTGGAGTGAAGCCATCTGGACCAGGGCATTTTTTAGTTGGAAGCTTTTTAATTGTTTCTTTGATCTCAGTGCTTGAAATTGGTCTGTTCAGGAGATCTATTTCTTCCTGGCTGAGTCTAGGGAGAGGGTGTGATTCCAAATATTGATCCATTTCCTTCACATTGTCAAATTTCTGGGCATAGAGTTTCTGGTAGTATTCAGAGATGATCTCTTGTATCTCTGTGGGATCAGTTGTTATTTCCCCTTTATTGTTTCTGATTGAGGTTACTAGAGATTTTACTTTTCTATTTCTCGTTAGTCTGGCCAATGGTTTATCTATTTTATTTATTTTTTCAGAAAACCAACTCCTTGTTTCATTAATTTTCTGAATGATTCTTTTGTTTTCAATTTCATTGATCTCTGATTTGATTTTGGATATTTCTTTTCTTCTACTGAGTTTAGGCTTAGATTGTTCTTCTTTTTCCAATTCCATAAGATCTCTTGTGAGATTGTTGATGTGCTCTCTTTCTGTTTTTCGAACGTAGGCATCTAAAGCGATGAATTTTCCTCTCAAAACTGCTTTTGCAGTATCCCACAGGTTTTGGTAGCTTGTGTCTTCATTGTTGTTATGCTCAAGGAAGTTAATGATTTCCTGTTTTATTTCTTCCTGCACCCATCTGTTATTCAACAGAAGATTGTTTAATTTCCATGCCTTTGGGTGGGGTCGAGCATTTTTGTTAGAGTTGAGTTCCACCTTTAGTGCCTTATGGTCTGAAAAGATACAAGGTAAAATTTCAATTCTTTTGATTCTGTTGATATTTGTTTTGTGTCCCAGGATATGATCAATTTTGGAGAATGTTCCATGGGGTGATGAGAAGAATGTATATTCTTTATCTTTGGGGTGGAGTGTTCTATATGCGTCTATCAAGCATAGTTGTTCTAGGGTCTCATTTAAATCTCTTATATCTTTGTTTAATTTCTGTTTAGAGGATCTGTCCAGCTCTGTAAGAGGTGTGTTAAAGTCCCCTGTTATGATGGTATTATCAGATATCATATTGCTCAGACTGAGTAAGGTCTGCTTCAAGAATCTGGGAGCATTTAAATTGGGTGCATAAATATTTAGAATTGAAATGTCTTCTTGTTGTAGTTTTCCCTTGACCAATATAAAGTGACCATCTTTGTCTTTTTTGACTTTAGTTGCTTTAAATCCACATGTATCTGAAAATAAGATTGCAACTCCTCTTTTCTTCTGAATTCCATTTGCCTGAAAAATTGTCTTCCAACCCTTGACTCGGAGCTTGAATTTGTCTTTTGAAGCCAGGTGTGTTTCTTGCAGACAGCAAATGGATGGCTTGTGTTTTTTAATCCAGTCAGCCAATCTATGTCTCTTCAGTGGGGAATACAAGCCATTAACATTTATTGAGATAATTGATAAGTGTGGTAGTATTCTATTCATCTTATTTGGTGAGAGTCCATTGCTTAGTTTTATCTTTTGCATCAGTGTGGAGGTTAGGTTCTGTCCTTTGATTTCTGAGTTCTTACTTTGCTGCTGATCCATTGTGGTGGTCAGTGTGCAGAACAGGTTGAGGTATTTCCTGTAGAGCTGGTCTTGTTGTGGCGAATTTCCTCAATGTTTGTATATCCGTAAATGATTTGATTTCTCTGTCAATTTTGAAGCTTAGCTTAGCAGGGTACAGAATTCTGGGCTGGAAATTGTTCTGTTTAAGCAGATTAAAGGTAGATGACCATTGTCTTCTTGCTTGGAAAGTTTCATTAGAGAAGTCTGCGGTCACTCTGATGGATTTGCCCCTGTAGGTCAACTGGCGCTTACTCCTGGCAGCTTGCAGAATCTTTTCTTTTGTCTTGACTTTGGACAGGTTCATCACAATGTGTCTTGGAGAAGCTCGGTTAGAGTTGAGGCGACCTGGGGTCCGATAGCCCTCTGAAAGCAGTGTGTCAGAATCTTTGGTGATGTTTGGGAAATTTTCTTTTATAATATTCTCTAGTATGGCTTCCATTCCTCTGGGGCATTCTTCTTCCCCTTCTGGAATTCCTATAACTCGTATGTTGGAACGCTTCATAAAGTCCCATAATTCTGACAGTGAACGTTCTGCTTTCTCTCTCTTCTTTTCTGCCTCTTTTACTATCTGAGTTATCTCAAAAACTTTGTCTTCTACCTCTGAAATTCTTTCTTCTGCATGGTCTAACCTGTTGCTGATACTTTCCATTGCATCTTTAAGTTCCCTGATTGACTGTTTCATTTCCTTCAGCTTTGCTATATCCTTTTTATATTCTTGATATCGTTCATCTCTGATTTGATTCTGTTTTTGGATTTCCTTTTGGTTATTTTCCACTTTATTAGCAGTTTCCTTCATTGTTTCCATCATTTCTTTCATTGTTTTCAACATGTGTATTCTAAATTCCCTTTCTGTCATTCCTAACATTTCTGTATAGGTGGAATCCTCTGCAGTAGCTACCTCATGGTCCCTTGGCGGGGTTGTTCTGGACTGGTTCTTCATGTTGCCTGGAGTTTTCTGCTGATTCTTCCTCATGAGTGATTTCTTTTATCTGTTTCCTTGCCCTAATTTTCCTTTCACTTCCTCTTGCTCTTTAAGTTCTTGTGCCTGTGGAAGTTGTGGGCGGGTTTAGACGGATGGAACACACGGAACCACTTGCCGGTTTTCCACTGTTTTAGTCCTCCTCTTGGGGTCCAGAAGTCTCGCTGACTCCCTGTATCCTCATAGAAGTTATGATAGGCTCCCCCCTGAATGTTTTTAATTGGCTTGTCAAAGATCAAATAATGGTAAGTAGCTGGATTGATCTCTTGGTTCTCTATTCTGTTCCAGACATCTACTTCTCTGTTTTTGTGCCAATACCATGCTGTTTTGATCACCAGCAATTTATACTACAGTCTCAGGTCTGGTAGTGTGATTCCCCCTGGTGTGTTTTTATTGCTGAGTAATGTTTTTGCTATTCAAGGGTTTTTCTGATTCCATGTAAAACGAAGTATTATTTTTTCAAGATCTTTAAAATATGACAATGGAGCTTTAATACGAATTGCATTAAAATTATATATTGCTTTGGGTAGTATACACATTTTAACAATGTTGATTCTTCCCAGCCATGAGCATGGTATGTTTTTCCATTTGTTAACATCTTCAGCTATTTCTTTTCTTAAAGTGTCATAGTTCTCTTTGTAGAAATCTTTCACGTCCTTTGTTAGGTATACTTCAAAATATTTCATCTTCTTTGGCACTACTGTGAAAGGAATAGAATCCTTGACTTTTTTTCGGCTTGGTTATTGTTGGTATATATAAAGGCTACAGATTTATGGGTGTTGATTTTGTAGCCTGAGACATTGCTGTATTCCTTGATCACTTCTAAAAGTTTTGTAGTAGAATCCCTAGTGTTTTCCAGATACACGATCATATCATCTGCGAAGAGTGAAAGTTTGATCTCTTCTGACCCTATGTGGATACCCTTGATCGCCTTTTCTTCCTTAATTGCAATGGCTAAAACTTCCATGACAATGTTAAATAGCAATGGACTCAATGGACAACTTTGCCTGGTTCCTGATCTAAGTGGAAATGATGTCAATTTAACTCCATTCAATACGATATTGGCTGTGGGTTTGCTATAGATGGCCTCTATTAGTTTAAGAAATGTCCCTTCTATACCAATTTTCTTAAGTGTTCTGATCATGAAGGATGCTGGATATTATCAAAAGCTTTTTCTGCATCAATTGAAAGAATCATATGGTCCTTATTTTTTAGTTTATGTGCTGAATTACATTTATAGATTTACGTATATTGAATCAGCCTTGAGACCCTGAGATAAATCCCACTTGGTCATGGTGTATAATTTTTTTGATGTGTTGTTGGATTCTGTTTGTCAAGATCTTATTGAGTATTTTAGCATCAATATTCATTAGTGATATTGGTCTATAATTTTCTTTTCTTGTTGGGTCTTTCCCTGGTTTGGGGATCAAGGTGATGTTTGCTTCATAGAATATGTTGGGTAATATTCCTTCTTTTTCTATATTTTGGAAGAGGTTTAGTAGTATAGGTACTAGTTCTTCTTTAAAGATTTGGTAGAATTCTGACATAAAGCCATCTGGTCCTGGGCTTTTCTTTTTAGGGAGATTTTGTATAGTTGATGCTATTTCAGAACTTGATATAGGCCTGTTCAACATTTCCACTTCATTCTGGCTAAGTCTTAGTAGGTGGCGTACTTCCAGGTATTGGTTGATTTCTTTCAGTTTTTTGTATTTCTGAGAGTAGAGTTTCTTGTAGTATTCATTAAGGATTTTTTGAATTTCTGAGGGGTCTGTTGTTATTTCATCATTACCATTTCTGATTGATGAAATTAGAGATTTTACTCTTTTTCCTGGTTAGGTTGGCCAAAGGTTTATCTATTTTATTGATATTTTCAAAAAACCAACTTTTGGATTTATTGATCTGTTGTATAATTCTTTTGTTTTCAATTTCATTTAATTCTGCTCTCATTTTGATTATTTCTTTTCTGCTGCTAGGTTTGGGGTTGGAGTGTTCTTCCTTCTCCAGTTGCTTGAGATGTCCCATTAAGTTATTAACTTCCTCTCTTTCGACTTTCTTGAGGAATGCTTGCAGTGCTATAAATTTCCCTCTTGGGACTGCCTTTGCAGTATCCCCAAGGTTTTGGTAATTCATGTCTTGCTTGTTGTTTTGTTCCAAAAATTTGGTGATTTCCTTCTTAATCTCGTCTATAACCCATCTATCCTTCAGCACAAGGTTGTTTAGCTTCCATGTTTTTGTATGGGTATGCAGGTTCCTGTTGTTATTGAGTTCAACTTTTATTCCATGATGGTCTGAGAAGATGCAAGGGATAATTTCTATTTTTAAAAATTTGCTGAGGTTAAATTTGTGGCCTAGGAAGTGGTCAATTTTGGAGTATGTTCCGTGGACTGATGAGAAGAATGTGTATTCAGTTTTGTTGGGATGAAATGTTCTGTAGATGTCTGTTAAGTCCAAATGTTGAATCATTAATTTTAACTCTAAAATATCTTTGCTTAGCTTCTTTTTAGAGGATCTATCCAGCACTGCTAAAGGGGTGTTAAAATCTCCAACTACTATGGAACTGGAGGAAATCAAGTTGCTCATGTCTGTTAGAGTTTCTCTTATAAATTAACGTGTGTTCTGGTTGGGTGCATAAATATTAATAATTGAAATCTCATCATATTGAGTATTACCGTTAACAAATGTGAAGTGTCCATTCTTATCCTTATTTTGCTTGTCTTCAATGTCAGAAATCTTTTCTTCTGCTTGCTCCATTCTGTTACTGAGGGATTCTACTGTGGTTCTTAGATCTTTGAGGGCTGCAACTTCTTGTCTCAATGTGCCAAAATTTGGTCATTTGATCTTTGAAATTGTTGAATTCTTGATCTATCTGTTGGGTTACTGCCTGGAATTCTAATTCAATCTTATTTGCTATCCAGATTCTGAATTTGATTTCTGACATCTCAGCTATTTGTTTGTGCATGGGATCTTGTGCTATGTGTGCCCCATTGATCCTTGGGGGAATTGATCTACTCTGATTATTCATATTGCCAGAGTTGTTCTGTTGATTTCTCCTCATGATTGTTTTTCACTGTTGCCTCTGGCCGTCCTCAGAGTTGGGGAGGTGTCTCTCCAAGATTAGACCCCAGCAGGATCACTCTATTGTTTCTGGATCTTTGTAGGGAGTGACCCTGTGTAATTCCTCTGGGGCTGCCCCAGCCAGGGAGTTCTGGTTGTGGAAGCAGCTCCGGAGTATGACAAACCCGGATCCAGCAACAGGGCAGGAGGTGGTACGCATGGTTCTGGGAGTGCTTGGCCCCCAGTGACTTTGGCACAGAGAACCCAAGGCTCCAGCATTTTCTGGCTGGAGAAGGGCTCTGCGCAGTGGTAGGGAGGGCTTTGAGGGCACATGGCTACCAGAGTCCCTGGCCAGACGAGCAGGCCGATGTGGAGGTTGGGAAGGTACAGGACGATGCAGGGTTGCACAGCTCCCGCAGTTCCTGGTCAGGCCAAGTGGAGGCACAGTGGGCGCGGGTCACGGGTTGCAGCACAGCTCTTATGTAGGTCCGGGCAGTGCCAAGCCCAGGAGTTTGAGGTTGCTATGAGCCGTGATGTCACAGCACTCTACCCAGGGCAACAGCCTGAAGCTCCAGCATGCCAAAACCGGTTTCACTCTGCCCCTGTGGGTTGAGACTGTAAGGCAGCTCAGTCCCCACCTTTAGGCTGCTCAGTCACTAGGTTACTAGCTCCAGCCCAATCCTTGCTGTGCAACCCTGAGGGTGGAGCTTGCCAGGGCAGTTCTCTCACAGTGGCTCCCTGCGTCCCACAGCTGAACACTATTAGCTCCGTCCAGCTCAGCGGCTCAGTCTGGGGCCCTAGACAATGCCCAAAGTTCTCCGTACTCCTGCTCAAGCTCTCCCCAAAGCAGTTCAACTGAGTCCCAAGTCCAAAAACACCAAAACAGTTCACAGGTAAGGCCTTTCCAGTTTGCAGTCTCACTGCTGCTTGTACTTACAGCTGCTGGTGGGATTAGGTTGGTTGAACACACACATCTACTTGCCAGTTTTCCACTGTTTTTGTCCTCCTCTTGGGGTCCAGAAGTCCCTTTCTGACTCCCCGTATCCTCAAAGGGATGATTATAGGCAGATCCCACCAGCCAGAGATGCCTGGAGTCTTATCTCCCCAGACTCACCGTTCCCAGTTGCAGGGAATCTGTTACTCAGCCGCCATCTTGTATTTTTATTGTACCCACAAGTTTTAATGCAAAGACTGTGATTATCCCAAATTTGATTATTTGGGATAATCAAATTTCTGTAAATGTATTATTTTTATGGAAATGTCTTCTAAAAAATTGGAAATGCATGCAGCATTTTGAACATATATTGACATACTTAATGAAATCACACAGACTACATCTCTTTCATTTCTATATTCCTACCATTGAGTGTAATGCCTACAACAATCTGGTTCTCAACACAAATAAATGGATGAATGGATGGATGGATGGATGGATGGATGGATAAAACATTGTATCTAGGTGGGCCTGATGCAATATCTTTACCTCCTGGAACAACCAGGAAATTTAGTCTTAAACTTTATATTTTTAGCAATACAGTTTTATCAAGTCATTCTTAGGTGGGTTGTGAGACAGTAGGGTGCTGATTCATAGCAAGAAAACTCTTCACTCATGAAGCAGAGAGAGAGTCAATCAATAGTTTACATTTGGAATATTACTGTCATTGTTACAGGGACACTAGGGTAGGGTGTTCATAATGAAGTCTCCTGGAGAAAAAAAAAAATCAACATTTGAAGACAGCTTGATGAAAAGATTCAGGGCTCAGGGTACACTTATAGGTACCAAGATAAGGCAGGCCTGAGGTAGGGAGGATGATGTTGGGCATTATAGCACGTGAAGTAGCTACTCCATAAGGATTTGGAGCCCAGAACCAGATAATTAAACTACTGTTCTCTAATATTTTTGGCATTTTATGAATATAGATTCTGTGAATGAAGTAGATCAGGGTCATGGCTGTATCTTGAGAAGGATACACAGCAGGAATTCAGGCTCTCAGTAGACATACAGGCTGAGAACAGTGACCAAGCACCAAGATCATATAGAAACATCATCTCCAGCAGGACACAAACCAGCTACTGTACAATTTGGCTGAAGAGAAGAATGGGGGTGAGTGGGGATGGTAAGAAACAACATGAGCAGTAGCCAGGGATCAAGAGGCCCTTTAAGACTTGGGGCATCCTGTGCAGAACTCTTTGGTCTGGGAAGGACCCGGTCTCTAAATGAGTAAGGTATGACCTGGACTTCTCAAACAAGGTGATGCCAAGCGAGAAAGAGTCTTGGCATCATTCAAAACCCTCACTTTATACTGGAGAGGCTGAGGCAAGAGAATTGCCTAATCCCAAGAGCTAGAAGTTGCTGTGAGCTGTGATGCCACAGCACTCCACTGAGGGCAACAAAGTGAGATTCTGTCTTAAAAAAAAACAAAAAACGCTCACTTCAATAGAAATATAATGAAAAACAGGTATGTAATTTTAAATTTTCAAGTAGCTGCATTTTTAAAAAGAAGAAGAAACAGGGGGAATCATTTTGATAATATATTTTATTTAACCAATATATCCAAAATACTATCATTTCAACATGTTACTTTAGGCACATTTCAAGTGTG